>NC_140387.1:6165000-6780000 GCF_054491055.1 Hypomesus nipponensis | reverse complement strand
TGTTCCGAGTTAGTAGCTGTTAGCACTGTAATGCTGTTATAGCTGCTTCAGTTATTTATCTATTATGTTAAATGGGATGTAATGATAATAGTATGGACCACTGAAAGAGGAGTTATTTGACTGAATGGCTTTCATTAATATGCTTTCATTTAATAAAGAAGGTATTTCCGAAAGGGAATTGGACTTTAGTATCGGTGTGTAAAGTTAAATAAAATAAAATGTAGTAGTTTCTTGCAGGCTAAGAGATTATTGTTATTCCGTATCCTATGATGCATTGACAAATGTAGTATATCATGCATTTTAGCCTATTGTGTGTGTGTGTGTGTGGCTTGTGTCAGAAAGTCACAGGGGGTGCCCATGGCCCCCTTACACCTGTGAAATATCAGGCCTTGGTAAAAAGGTGACAAGGAGAGAGAGAAAGAAAAGAGAGAAAGAAAAGAGTGAAAGTGGGAGAGCGAGGCGAAAGCTGTATGTTTGGTTCGGTTAGTTGTGAGGGACTGATAGACATAGTGAGAGAGGGGAAGAGAGAGAGAGAGAGAGAGAGAGAGAGAGAGAGAGAGAGAGAGAGAGGAAGGGACTTCACTCTTCTCCAGTGGACCTAGGGATTGTGATGTTGTCTCTCCTGGACTGTAATAGCTTGGCCATATGATAGCAATCAGAGGTAGGGCAGGCAGGCAAAGAGCAGTTGCAGCCTTGCTCTGAAGGCCCTCTCTGCTGTCCTGGCCCTCATCTCAGCTTAAACACCACTGGATCGTATGTCAGATAACTCTCCTCACAAAAGCAGACACCTTTTTTTTTCTTTTTCTAAGAGGCATGTTTTATAATTTTGTTGTGGAGAGAAAGACCATTTTAAAGCTGTGTGCTGAGAAGGAAATGTTGATCATTTATTTTACTAATTAATTAGTTAAATAGTGTACATTTTTGTAGGTGTTATTTTCGTAATAATTTAGGAAAATAACTATATTTGGTTCTTGTATTTGTTTCATATATTAATTGTGGGAATTGTATTACCCACAACTATATTTATGGAAGTCAGACAACAATTTACAACAATTTAGTAAATTGTAAATAATAACAGCAATAGCAATAATAATATTGCTACTACTTATATATAATAATATTGTATTTTGGTTATTATAATTCTGACAGTTATATTATGTATCATGATTTTGTTTTTGAAAATATCTATATTGCGTTATTATAGTTTTTTCAAATTGCGTTTCAAAAAGGACCTGTTTTGACATTTAGTTTTACCGCGTTCTCGCAATGCCAACAGACAACGGCTGTTCAGTAACAACTGGCGGTTAAAGTTTCCCGCCTGGCAAGGGTGTGCCTGGGCCTGTTTAGCGGCCTAGGGGAGAAGTGACATTAGGGTCTCGGCCTGCACCGACTTGGCATCGCCGTGCCCTCTTTGATAAACACAGTCCTTCTTTGTACAGAGGCCGTACAATCCGATTTTTGTTTATGATACACGGGGCATTGTGCGGCCCTGGGTAGGTGCATTGTGCGCCTCTTGATTCGGTGCCAAGCATCTCGCTGGGCTTGTTTATGCTGTGCGTTTGGCGGATAAGAAACACGTATGAGAAAACGGTTGTTTTGCCCCTAAAAGCCTATTGATAGGTGGTTTATTTTTGGGCCCTTTATTGTTGGGTATTTGCCACTTTACAGAGGGAAAAAAAGGGGAAGGGGACACGTTAGGAAAATGCAGCGTCTGGTGCGGTTGGTCTCCGGCTCTGTGGAGGGAAAGTGGAGCAGCAGCCGGTCCGGCTGAGCTGTGGGTCTGGAGTCTGGAGAGGCTGAAGGAGCAGCCTTGCCCAATGAGTCAACAAAAGAGAGGCAAAAACAAAAGGGCCTCCACACAAGCTCATTTAAAACATAGCTTCCCAGTCGCCATTGTTATGCAAACGCAATATCGGAATTATCCTGAAGTTTTAATTAGCCGCGACAACATTAACTTTGCATCGTCTGGCCAAAATCTTCACTACAATTTTACAATTTCAGAAAACATTGAGATTTTCAATCTATAATTGTGGTGTGAATATCTTCTTTAAACAGATCAAAGTAATATCAGAATTCGGGCGACAGTGACCAATTTTTCTATAATTGTTGACCTTTTACTGTGTATGGTTGAAGACAGAAATACCCAAATTATTGTATAAAAATTATTAATCTTTATTTAATGTATCAGGTTACAGTAGTTTTATCAATGTATTCAGTACTGATACATAGTGGAGAAACATTGTCAAATAGAAAATTATAAATTATATTAATTGGGTTCTTTACTTTACTAAATGAGACTAAGTTATGAGTTTGTCTACATTAGATCTTTAGAGTATTATGTTCAATTAATTAAATTAGGTCTCTCGAGTCATATATATCTCTTAGGGATTTTTATGAATAATAATGAACATTAATACAGATGTAATTAATGCTAATGCTATGATTATTAAATAAATACTACTATATACTACTCACTTATAATAATAATAATAATAAAAGAATAGTAAAAAATTACGATGAAGTAGAATCAAGAGTAATCTGTCAGATTGAAATGTATGACAATACAATTTATATTAAATAAATATATAATGTTCACAGGTGCTGTGTGATTGTCAGGCAATTAAAATAAAGGATAAGGCTTGCAGCGACTGTTATCCTTTTAGAAATGACAGTTTTAAGATAGATTGTTGTATGTACATTGCTATAGATTGTTCTCTGTTACAAATGTTCCGTAAACACTACAACATTGAAGGAGACATTTGTGTCCAAATTGGCTTACAGATAACACGTTTCTTATTTGTACGAGAACATAAGTGTAAATCTTTACTGTAATTTGTCATTTCAGACAAAGTCACAGGTGTCCTAATTTCATCATGGATTTCACGACTAATATGGATCAATATTGAATGTTTAAAACCAGTTGTCGTTCTACTTATCAAATAATCTGGATGCAGTAAATGACCAGTACGATTCTACCCGTACATTTCCCCTCCCCATGCCAGGGTACAGTTGTGTACACTCAACTGTACACTCAACTGTACCCAGCTCTCGAGTGTGCGTTAAATGTTTCTCGCCCTGAATTCCCTCCCCCATTCATCTTCACGCTGCATCGTAGACCGCGGCATCAGGACGGTTCTGTTGCCAGAACCGGGTGGAACACGCTGCGAGAGCCTCTTTCTCCGTGCCCCATATGGACGGGGCCAGGATCGGGCCTCGCGAGGCGGCATTCCTCGGATAGCCGGGGGATTTTTCCACACAAAGCCGTGGGAAGGAAGGTTTTCTGCGATGCCGTGCCCGAGTCGGGCACCCCCGCGACTGAACCGATGCCAGGCTGTGCCCGTCTGATCAAACTGTCAGCACGGAGAGGAGGAGGAGGAGGAGGGGGTAGACTGGCATACCGGGAGTACGGCTCTACGACATGGCGACGGCAGCGTCCATGTTGAAAGGAGGTGACGGCGCGCATGTGGGCATGCAGTCCACACAGCCACACTGCCAGGACAGAGGGGGGGGACGGGGGGACGGGGGTATACAGTGTCAACATTATTCACAGGCACGGTGCACCTGAATAGAACCAAGCCGGCAGAGCCACTTCCCTAGGTTACTCTCTCTAGCGCGTGTGTGTGTGTGTGTGTGTGTTTAAGTTTGTGTGTGTGTGTGTCAGTCTAACCCCTCTCTGGGGTTTCGGGGTGACACCACTTTGGGCCCAGACTGTGGACATGACACACTTGCTCTGGCCGCAGCGCCTATACTGTCCCCTCATTATGGATGTTAAAATAGATCTTTTGTCAAGGGGGGGGGGGGGGGACTAAATCCCATTGAACTAGGTCATCCCCCGGCTGTGTGGGCCTGTGAGTGCCTTTGAGAGGCTGGGCCTCACCGACATATGTTGTGCAAAAGAGAATTTATGCAAAACGCTGAGTAAAGTGGTCACGGCGGTATGACAAAATTGGCAAAAGTGTTTGCTCTTTCTCGTTGTCGTTATTGCTGTTGTATTGTTGAACCCTGAATTAGCGAGGGGGGGGGGGAGGGGCTGCCAAGTTGTGAAAAAAAAAAAGGGTGTACAGTCTATTTTTACCCTTGGACAGATTGCATGTACTAGAAAACAAAACGTAGTTCCAGTTTGAAAACGTCCCAATTAGCAAAATGAACCATTTATCGGTTATTGACCAAACAGTCAAATCCGACGGGCGGCAAAAAACAAAGGCGGATTCAGACCCACGGTCAATGACTCGTCTGTCTTTCATCTGGCGTGTGTACTCTGCTTTTGATCCTCCTGTGTGAGTCAGTGTTCGCTTCAACCAGAATTCCCAAATGGAATTAGTGCTGTTACATGGACCTTTGAATGATCATGGACACACACACACACACACACGTCTTCAGAGGCAGGGATCGTGTCGGTGGTGGTCTGGCAGACGAGAAGGGTCTGTGCCACGCTGTGAAGCCCGTTGGTGGGATGCCCGGCGCTCCTGGTCAGGACGATGCCACGGCGATTGGAAAATAGGCCATTCTCAATCTCCGGTGAGCGTGCCCAGCTCACAAAGCACTGCTCGGGATGCTTGTGGCTCCAGACCTTGCACCAGTCATCCGGACACCCTGTCTAATGACTCCTCTCTGCGTTTTTTTTTTTTTACACCCTTCTCTGCTGCCACGGTCAAGTTCACCACAACAACAATGCCTCCAAGTACGTCCTACCTTGGGACTCGAACCAGCAACCTTCAAAACCCTCCCACGCTCCTTTAAATCTGAACCTACCATATCTCATGCCGGCATTGTCAGTCTATCAATGACCCTTGATGGATGCCCAGTTATATTTGTCTTTTATCTCAAAGAGCAGAAAATAGCTATGTGAAGCTGGGGGAGAGAGAGAGAGAGTTAAAGAGAGAAACTGTCCGAAACGCTGAAGTAATCATGGCTTTGATCTCAGCCGTTTTATTATTACAATCTGCGCCAAATAATGCGATCCCGATTCTGTAGTCTGTAGGGGAGTTTGGGCCCATATGTTCGTCATTAGAGAGGGTCCTTCTCATGGAATCAAGATGGCGCTGCAGCCCTGCCCACGAGGCCCCCGATCTTAATACCGATTAACTCGATATGGATCAGCCAGGACCAAATCTTCTCCAGACCCCTCGTCGCTCCACTCCGCAACGTCTACCAGCGTTTCAATCTCCCTCCCCTCTTTCCCAGAACGATAAAAAAAATAAACATGCCCGAGAACACCAATGAAAACAAGTGGATACACGGATATGTGGGCTACAGAATGCTGTGTGTGTGCACTCGCGGTTAAAGTGCCGCCGTCGTCGCCCGCTTGCTCGGCTTCGAGTCGGTGACACCAGCTCCCACACGTTTGTTTTTTCACCCTCCGGCGGCCGCACTCCCAAAGCCACTGCCGATTGGCCGACGGCGGCTGCCGTTGGCGACGGGCGCAGGGGGTGAATGTCAAGGCTCCTGCAAATGTAAGAATAACAACGGCGAGGGATTGCCACCACAACAACTAAACAAAGACTGGGGTAGGAGTATGTACTGTGGCACTGTGGAGGGTGCCAGTGGGAGAAGCCAGTGTGTGTGTGTGCGTGTGTGTGTGTGCGTGTGTGTGTGTGTGTGTGTGTGCATACGGGTCTGGTGATGGCTGCAGTTGCTGGAAGGCACCCTATACATCTCTGGGTGTGTGCTGGACTTGGTTTTCCGTTTCCATGCTCGTTTGTGAGAAATGCGCTCCCTGAAAGTTTGAGATTTGCTCCTAATTACTCTGACAATTGATTATTTATGGTGGCAATTAATCGGTTGTCAAGCAGCCAAATGGCAATGTCCCAAAGCCGGTCAAGGAAAACAGGTTCCTCTCTTTCCCCCCCCAAATCCAGTCCCTGTCTTTCCCAGTCTTTTCCCCCATCAAGACCAAATCAAGCTTGTTTATCTCTTTTTTTTTTTTGTGGTCCACCGCCCGTCCTTTTCATGGAGATATCTTCTCCTCACTGGGTCTAGGAGTTTATCAACTTTCCCAGCGTTCACCTTCCACGAGGCCCCGCGGAGATCCGGGTAAACCATCCCAGATTTTCTCCCCATCGCTCCCGAGTAATCCTGAAAAATGGATTTGGCACATTGTCTACTGCGCAGCTTCTCGGTGTGGAAGCAGGGCGTTTACGCGTGAACCAGCCCCGATGAATCTGCTTGACGGGGTTCGGGCTGCGTGAGACCTTAGTCCTCTGAGGATGTGAGAGTACAAGTTGAGTACAGTACTAATTCATCCACATATCGGGTGTCTTTCCTGGTCTGAGACAGGCGTGTTTACGGCCTTTGGTGCTGAATACAGGATGTGGCCCACATTTTACGGTAGCCTTTCGGAAACAAACATCCTCGCCCAATCGTTGTTTTCGTCTTTCCCGCCATGCACGTCGGCGTCCACCGCACACCGAATACCTCGCGCTTATTGGACGCGCCACGCCGTCCGTCGAGCTGTCTTTCCTACGAGGTCACTTACCTGGAGTCAATCTCTGGGCCAGACATGTTTATGGTTCGTGAGGTAAACACGGGGGCCGAAGCTCGCTGTGTGGTCCTGGCGTTTGCCTCGCTGCTCGACCGCTGAGCCGCCCTGACTCAGGGCCCGGTGCCGCCGGGGGCACGCGCGCACGGCTCCACACGAGCAACTTCCACACACGTCTGCTGCCTTCACCGCACGCAGCACCGCGGCGCAGGCGTACGTTTTTGTGACCCGTTTCCTTGCTCTGATCGGCAGGACCGTTTCCGAGGCGTTTTCGGTTTCTTCAAAGAGCTTCTCCTCGATTTATCCTCCCCATCGTACTGTTGTTGTGTGTTTTTTGCCGACTTCTTTTTTCTTCTTTACTTTGTACCTCGCATAGTTTGTTAGTTTAGTGCGCGTGTGCGCGCGCGCGCGCGTGTGAGAGTGTGCGTTGTGTAAAGAATCCTGACAGCCCGGCGGAGTAGAAAGCCAGAGAACGGTAACAAGCGCTGGCAGAGGCTGACATATGGCGGTAATTAAATTAAATTAGGAGGAGAAAACGCTGTGGTCAGTTGCCAAAAACCCTATACCTTGAAAGGACTCGCAAATAATAAATGTTAAAAAAGCCTCCCAAAAGCCTCTCGTAAAGATCCGTCACCTGTGGAAATTCTCTCCTTCTCTCCCGACGCAGAAACCTGTCTTTTTCTTCCAGCCCCTGCTAATGGATATCTTTGCTGCTGCCATCGCGGTGAACGCAGGAAGAGAGTTGCCACTTGACAGATCAGGAAATGACCTCTGTAGCCGCGACTTAAGTCTTAGGAAAGGCAAACGTGGATTCCTCCTCCATTTCTCCTTTTTGTTGTTGTTGCCTATCTCCGGCCTGTTCCCTCATTGCTGGGGCTGGATTCTTAGTCACTTTGCACTTTATTTTCTGAGCCCTGTCAAGTGTCTTTTTACTTTGTTGTGTGCGCGTGTGTGTTTACTTGTGAGTGCGGTGAGTGTGTGTGTGACGGTGTGTGATGTCATCCTCTCCGAGTGAGGCTCCTTCTGTGTAGTCTGGAAACCCGGCGGTTATTGACTCTCCCTGTATTTTCAAAAAGCGAGGCGTTTTTTTGTATTCATTTATGATTTGTATTTCTCCGATGGCCGTTTTCCCCCGCGACAGGGATGCGGGGTGGGGAGGGGGTGCGGGAGCCTTATTAGCTGTCAAGCCCCGGAGATGGCTCCCCTGGCCCCTGCCATGCCGGACGAGCCGAAAGCTATTTCCTGTTTGCGCTGTTGGCTCGGAGGGGCCATTATAAAGTGCATTAATGTTTACTCCGAGGAAAGGGAGCCAGGGCAGGCTTCTCCATCCCCCGTCCATTGAAATGAGCTGGAGGTCTCTCACCTCGCGGGATATTGAGGAATACGCCGGCGTCTCGGATTTCCCCGCCTCGCAAACCCTCGAGTGGGCTTCCCGACTCCATCCCGCCCGACCAACAACGCACAGAGATCCCTCGGTCTGTCACGATGATCTATACGTGGGCCGCACACCCCGCCATTGGCCGGCCAGTCTCCATAACAACAACAAATGGCACCCGATTACGGCTCTGGTTTTCTATTTGGGCATATACAGATAAGAACATTCCAGAGAATTATAGATTTGGGGTTTTTCTTTCCGTCGTTGATGATCATTAGAATGTGACTTCTGAGCGGGTGGGCATGTCGGATGATTCGTTGAGAGACTTTTTCTATATATTTGTTCTTCTTTTCTTCCTCCACTGTCCTGTGTGTGGTGTCATGTCTGTGTGGGTGCCACGGCACTGCTACACTCCTCCCTAGATGTCTGTGTGTGTGTGTGTGTGTGTTTGTGTGTGTGCGTGTGTTTGTGTGTGTGCGTTTCCTTGTCCTGGGTGGGAGATTGGAGTCACAGCTCCGCTAAGCTGTCTCACAATCACCACAGACATCATCCACAGAGCTATCCCCTCATTTGCTTTTGTTGACGATTACAAGGGGGGGGGGGGGGGGGTAAGGGAGGCGGGCGGGGGGGGGGGGGGTCTCCGCTCGCAAAAGAACACAATGACGAGCTCACGTCGGGGGTTCGCGTTTTTTTTTTTCTCCGACGTTTTTTTCTCCCCGTATCGCTGTAGATTACAGTCGAAACGCTCTCGGCGCCGCGACGACGGGCTCGCGCCTGTGCCGGGCGCGGGGGGGGGGGGGAACAGTTTCAGGCGTAGCCCACCAGAGGGCACCACTCATCGAGTGCTTGGGACCGGGCCACACCGACGTTGTCGAAGACAGGAGGCATCTTATTATTGTTTTTGTTTTTTATCACAGAGGAATACAGTACGTGTCTTATTTATGACACCGGAAATGTGTTTTTTTATATTTGGGGGGGGGGGGGGGGGGAGCGTGCTTGTGTGCGGGGAGGAGGGGGGACTCGCTAGGGGCTCAGCTGGTAATCCCCGGGGCGATGGGAAAGAGAGCGGAGAAGGCCGTGGGACGGTGTGCTCACACACGGCCCCGGCGGTTCCACTCTGTTAAAGCCCCGACGCCACGGGAAATAAAAACAGCCGTACCCTTCATCGGCATGCGCAGTTGTCTTATTGATTTCTTTATCCGTTCAGGTCAGGCTGGGGCGGGGGGGGGGGGGGGGGGGGGCGAGGGGGGAGGGGGTGGCGGCTTAGATTGAGATCAAGCCCCCTTAACCCCGCCCACCCCCTCCCCACAAAGATTTGGTGCAGTGAATATCCCCCTGGGGGAGGGGGGAGGGCACAGGGTCCATTGTTCGGTGCCGAGGCCTCTCCCGATATCCCAGAAGGCCACGGGAGCTGAGCTCTCGCCTACCTGGCACGTCACCAAGAAGGGGAGAAAAGCAGCAGGGCAAAGAAGAAAGGGAGTGTGAGAGGGGGGAGGGGGGGGGTGAGGCGGGGAGGAGGGGGTGGGGGGGTCTAGCGGCATTGATCCTTTTAAGGTGCTGTAAAGCGCCCCGCCTCCCCTCTACCATCTGTGCAGCAGACTCCTAACCCTGCAGCCCCCTCCACCCCCCCAGCCCCACACACACACACACAACCCCCCCCCCCCCCCCCCACCCCCCCCCCCCACACACACACACACACCCCACCAGACACTGACACCAATCACATCTTCCCACCGTAGTAGCAGCCAGGCGCACATCGTTAAACCCTCACGCACAAACACATAGTTGCGTACACGCGCTTCTTTTGATGAACCTCCCGGAAGCAGTCCCCAGGAAAAGACCTCCGCTGCGCGCCCCCTTCTGAGGGGGCCACTCGCACCCCCGACAGAGGTGTGCCCGTGTGAGAGCCCTCTAATACCCCCCACACGCACTCCCACCAGCACACACACACGTTTCCCTCCTGCATCACCTCGCAATGAGGCCAAGCTTTTCTCGGGGTTAATTTGACCTAATTAGTGGTCAATTAAAAAAAAAACTCCAAATTGCTGAATTGAATGTCTTTGATCAGATCCCCCCCCCCCCCCCCCGGCAGAGTCTGCTGTTCCCTCAGCCCAGCCACCATCTTGAATTCATTTGGAGGCTGCAATATAAACACGCTGAAATTGCTCTCGTTTTTCATTCTACTTTTTTGTTCGCCAAGAGAAATCGGGCGGTATGGCCAGTCTGTGTGTTTTTTTGTATTTCTTCCTCTCCGACCCCCCCCCCCCTCCCCCGCCCCCCCCGCCCGGTCCTTAGCAGGTCCCGGACAGGTCCCCCAAACCACCTCACGCAAAAAAACCAAGATGGAGGCAGAGCACGAGCGCGCGATCAGAACCCAGATCGAGGCAGAGTGTCGCAACCGTCATCTGTGGCGGGGAGGGGGGAGGGGGGGGGCAGAGAGGCAGGCCCGGGCACGGTGCCCACTGCTTGCCAGCGTCACTGCCAGCTTCTGGAATCACTAGGCAGGTTGAAAGAGAAGGGGTGGGGGGGGGGGGGGGGGAGGAGCGTTGGGGTGGCTAGGACAGATAATAAAAACTGAATAGAAGGTCCTCGTTTCCAACCAGTAGGACATTCACCAGCCTGCAGGGGGAACTGCAGCACAGGGCCTCCCCTTCAGAGGGCGCTCTACCAAAGAGCGGGGGCATTGGGAGAGAAGGCGTGTGTGTCAACAGCGACAGCGACGGGGCCGCTGCAAAGATGAGTGTCCGTGGCGACCCCGAAGCCCACCGCAGGTAGATGCACGACCAGGGAAACAGGAGCGAGGACAACGAGCGAGAGCAAACATCGATGCTCCCCCCGGTTGTCGGAGGAAAAGCAAACATGGCCGCTCTCTGCCCTGTCGCTGGTCGTGCAGCCACCCCCCGCCCTACTCCCAACCCCCCGATATCCCGGCCGTGTCATCCCCGTTGTTTTCTTTCTGGGTTTTGCCGATTCTTCCCCGCGCCACGCCGCGTGTCTGACATTTCCCATTTCACCCTGGGAGAGCACGCCGCGCCGGGATGACGAGATAACCCCGTCTTATCGCCCCCCCGCGCTCCCTTCAAAGAAGCGCTTTCTTCCGCGCGCCCCCCCCCCCCCCTCCCCAATCCTGTCTTCCGTCCCCCCATGGACGCGCGGTTCCAATCTCCGTCTTCGAACCGTGCAGTTTGTTTGGCGGGCGGCGAGCGTCGCCAGTGTCGCGTGCCACGCCGTTGTCCGTGCGCTTTATCTGGGTCGGGGGGGCAGGATGGTGTGTGTAGGGAGGGGGGAGGGCAGGAGGGGGGAGGGCAGGAGGGGGGGGAGTCGTTTATGCAATAGCTCCGTACATCCACCTGAGTGAGCGCTGCCCATCGACCCCTCTCCACCTCCCTCGTATCCCTACCTCTGTGTGTGTGTGTGTGTGTGTGTGTGTGTGTGTCACCACAAATACTCCAGACTGACAGCCAGTTAGGGGGAAGGAGGCGGGGCGGTGTGGAAGGAGGTTTTCACACGCGCGCGCGCGCTGCGGGGCGTCTAGTTCACCGAGGTGAATATGGAGAGCGGTGCGCATGCAGTCAGCGGGGGGGGGTCAATATATGCAGGGCACATCAAAAGCTCCCTCCTATAGACAATCAGGTCCCGCTATTGCGGCAGCACACACGCGCACACTATCTCCCTGTAGGGCTGCTTATCGTTTTGGCCCGTGTGCGTTCTCGATATGGCGAGCCCCGCTGAATTATACATGTCCCCGTCCTGCAGACCACACAGTGAGCCTGTCAGCGCCAGCTGGACCGCGCGTGCGTTTGTGCGCGTGCGTGCGCTATAGCGTGGCAGGTGCTCGTCGTGAGATCCGAAGCAGTGGAGGGCGGCGCGGTTGTAAACGCCAGCGAGGCATCGGACTGGAGATGCGACCTCGGGCATAGGGGACGTGCCGGTGACGGTGGAGGACGCGTCCCCTCCCGGCAGGGTCGGGGCCTGCCACTCTCAGGGGCAGACACGCCACGGAGGTGGAGGAGCGGGAGCCAGACATAGGGGGGAGGGGTTTACGAGGGGCTGTTGTGAAGCGCGTGGGGCGTGTGCGTCGGAACTGCAGCCTCCTGTGCTTTGTGGTGCGAGGGTCCTGGTGGAGGCTGGTGGGGTCCTGGTGGAGGCTGGTGGGGTCCTGGTGGGGTCCTGGTGGAGGCTGGCGGGGTCCTGGTGGAGGCTGGCGGGGTCCTGGTGGAGGCTGGCGGGGTCCTGGTGGAGGCTGGTGGGTCCTGGTGGAGGCTGGCGGGGTCCTGGTGGAGGCTGGCGGGGTCCTGGTGGAGGCTGGCGGGGTCCTGGTGGAGGCTGGTGGGTCCTGGTGGAGGCTGGCGGGGTCCTGGTGGAGGCTGGCGGGGTCCTGGTGGGTCCTGGTGGAGGCTGGCGGGGTCCTGGTGGAGGCTGGCGGGGTCCTGGTGGAGGCTGGCGGGGTCGCAATGTCGTCGCGAGGCCTTGACGCCCTCGTTGTCCGTGGTCGGAGGGAAACGGGAAGCGCTCTCCCCATGCTCCCCCCCCCCCCTCCTCCTCCACCACACCCCAACACCCCCCCCCCCCCCCCCCGGGGCGTTGTTCCCGCGGTGGGAACCCCACCTGCCCCTCGTGCAGGGTGTAGACACGAGGGCCCCCCCCCCCCCTTCTCACACTCACTCAACTCGCAACCACACATACGCACCAGCCCCCCTCGGGTGTGACTGACTGACTGACTGGGGGGGGGGAGGGGGGAGGAAGGGGGTGTGGGGGGAGGGCAAGAAACCCACTACCTCCTTCAGACACAGGTGCACACTGCTGAGGCGCACACTTGTCTTGGCGCGGAGCGCCCTAATCAAGCCACAGGAAGCCATTCCTCCGCAGGGAGGCCCGGAAAGTTCTTTTTTTTTCATCGTATTTTTTCCGACGAGCGCGCGCGTGCATGTTTACTCGACGGGGTGCGTGTGCACTAGCATGTGCTTGCTCCCCCCCCCCACATCCCCCTCGTCCCCCTCAACCTTCCTTGCCTCCCTCCGGTTTGGTTCATGTGGAATCAATTAAGGCAAGCGATCTTCGGGCCGGGCCCGGGGGCCCCTGCGCACGTCTTCCCAGTGTGAGCTGCCTCTGCCTGGCTCGGGGCTCTCGGGTCTGGACCCGGGGAAGGAAGCCCGCATCTGGAGCACATTACCACAATTGCAGGTTGATGGAATAAAGGCCAGGCTGGAGGTGGGCGGGATTTCCTTCCGCTTTAACCCCCCCCCCCCCCTACCCCCCACCCCCCCCCCCCCCCCTTCCCCCCTTCTCCCCTACACCGCCTGTCTTTCTCTTTGACTCTCTTTCCCCTCCCTTGTTTTCGCTCCTTTTCTCCCTTTCTTCCTCTCTCTCTCTCTCTCTCTCTCTCTCTTTCTTTCTCCCTCGCTCCCTTGAATTCTCTCTCTCTTCTTCACCTTCTCTCGGTCTCTCTCTCGTCCTCTGTCCCCTGCCCCCCCCCCCCGCCTCCATGTGTTGTGCATTAGCGGGGGCCCCTGTGGCAGGCCCTCGCGTTGGGGGCCCCAGCGCCCAGCGAACACGGAGGCCACGATGAGCTGTCTAATTAGTTTCCTGTAGGAGGAGGGGGGGGGGGGCAGGAGGTGAGAGGTGGAGCTGGACAGAGAGAGAGAGAGAGAGAGAGAGATGGAGGAAGGGAGGGAGGGCGGGGGTGTGGCTAAGTAGGGGTTCGGGTCGAGTCGGCCGTCCCAGAAGCCAAACCCCCTCGTGGCTGTGTGAGAGAGTGGATACGCCCTCCCTCTCTCTCCCCAGACCGGGCCGGTGATGCTTTTGGCCCGGTCCGGCCACGACCGGTTCCGCCGATCTCCGCAGGGGCCAATCTGGTTTGTGTTTTGGGGTGCTCACGGAGGGGGGGGGGGGGGGGGGCAGGCACAGGTGTAGCGGGGGCGGGGGGGTTGGGGAGGTGGTTGGAAGGAACCGGGAAAAAGGGGGTTTCAAGGGTTTTTTCGTGACTGGCTCCCTCCGAGTACATCAATTCAAACACATCTGCTTTCGATAACGGGCGGCAAACTGTGTTTGTGTGTGCGTGCGTGCATTTCTCTTCGCGAGTGTGTGTGTGTGTGTCTGCGTGCCTGTGCGCCTGTTTGTGTGTCTGTGTGTGAGACCCCACTTTTCTATTGAGTAACTTTTGGCTTGTTGCTTTTTCCATCGACTGACCTCGGGTCCCGAGCCCGTCCACCGAGCCGTGTCCTCAAATGACACGAAAGCACCGCCTCACGAAAGTGTCTATTTGTCCAAAGTGAAATAGCCCCACCCCACGGTTTGACCTTGTGTGTGATATTTGCTCTACCATTGTCGATTCAATGAAGAGGTTAATAACGCAGGTCAGCGGCAAAACACACACACCTCGGTCGCGGCTTTTTAAAAATTTGGCACCGGCTTCCCGCCGGTCGGGCCTCTGACATGCCGAAGCACCGAGCGTGTTGCCACGGAGTGTCAAACCCTGACGCGGTTAACCACCCACAGGGACGGGGCCGTGTTTTGACCCGGGAAGGTGAGCGTAGGCAAGGCGGGGGTGCGGGACGGGAGGGGAGGGTATAGGGGCCAGGGAGGGCGGGCGGGCGGGCGGGCTGGGGGATGGTGGGGGTAGAGGGGTGTTGATGAGGGAGGGAGAGAGAGAGAGGAGAGCGGGGCTGCGGGTGAGGTCGGGGGTTGGAGAGGTTTAGCAGATGTTCCACACGTTGGGTTCATTAGGAGACAGCGCAGGAGAGACGGGAGCGCGGGTGTTCTCTCTCCTTCCCCCCTTCTCTCTCTCTCTCTCTCTCTCTCTCTCTCTCTCTCTCTCTCTATGTCTCTTTCTCCTCTCTCTCTGTCTCTCTCTCTTTCTCTCGCTCTGTCCCTCTCCATTGTCTACCTGGTCTCTCCTTCTGGAAGCTGCCCCCCCCCCCCCCCCCCCCCCCACCTGACACGTCCTCTCTTCCTCATTGTCCCCGTGGCGTTCCACGGGAGTCAGCACGCGCCCCAGCGCCCCAGAATAGACTCCTCCAGTCCCCACAGAAATGCAAACAGTCCACACAAGTCACTGTACTCTCTCATTTTTCATGTGGGGGACTTGCGACGTGTGCTTTGTGTGTCTCTCTCTCTCTCTCTCTCTCTCTGTCTCTCTCTCTCTCTGTGTGTGTCTCTCTCTCTCTCTCTCTGTGTCTCTCTCTTTCTCTGTGTCTCTCTCTCTCTCTGTGTCTCTCTCTCTCTCTCTCTGTCTCTCTCTGTCTCTCTCTCTTTCTCTCTCTCTCTTTCTCTCTCTCTGTGTGTCTCTCTCTCTCTCTCTCTCTCTCTGTGTGTGTCTCTCTCTCTCTTTGCTGTCTCTGTACACATTGCTCACGCTTCTGTTGTTCGCCCCAAGAGGAACAAACAGTCTCCTGGAATGTTCCTTGATATCTTCCAGGGCCCGGGGACATAAAGAGAAGCTTTGATGAAAACTGTCATGTTTCATACCAAGCTGCGACTCTTCATCACGTGTGTCAGCCATATTGAGAGGCTGCCTGGGGGGTTAGAATGCTGGAATGTCTCTAAAGAGGATTTTGCTGTGGAAACCGACAGACAGACAGGCAGGCAGGCAGGCAGACGGGAATACGGGGCAGGAAGACAGACTGACAGGAAGGTAAACAGAGAAGGAAAACAGATAGGCTGGCTGGCTGACTGACTGACCGATAGACAGACAGACAAACAGACAGACCGACAGAGAGAGAGGCAAGCAGGCGGACGGACAGACAGGCAGGCAAGACAGACAGGCAGACAGATAGACAGGCAGGCAGGCAGGCAGGCAGGCAGGCAGGCAGGCAGGCAAGTGGAGACCCACCCCCAGAAGCTGTGGCTCACCGTGACGGGAGCAGGTGCAAGCATGTAGGGTGGAAGACGCTAACAAGCGTGCTTCCTGAAGCTGCAGCATCTCTGGCATCACGGGCACGTTAACATTTTCGACACGCAATTTGGGGTGTTTGTGCGAGTTTACTTGTGCTTTGAGTGCAGCCGTTTCCAGTACGACAGGCCGGTCGGCAGCCCTGTAAATGCGCTGTTTGTGTGCAGTGTTCCTGGAACTGGTGTTGGGTTCGAGTCCGGGGAGATTGGTCTGTATCTGGGGCCTGAAAGCTCTCAGGCCTCCTCTGTTGAGGGCTCTCAGCCCTCCTCCTCTCCGTGCTAAGACGGTCGTTCCGAGGTTTTCCTCATTCGGATCCTCCGGATCGGCTTCCCTCACCGAGAGACTCGTCATCGTGTCGTTTTTTTTCCCGCTGTCGGCCGCGCGTCCCGTCCGCCCCGAACGGAGTCCGAACGTCCGCCTCTGCCGGCTCCAGGCCAGGTCAGACAGACAGGCCAGGTCAGACAGACAGGCCAGATCAGACAGACAGGCCAGGTCAGACAGACAGGCCAGGTCAGACAGACAGGCCGCTGCGATCGCCAAGCCACGGCGTGGCGCGGAAGCGCCTGAGCTGGGGATCGCCAGCGGGCGGTCAGCGGGCGAGCTCCCGCCCTCCTCCTCCCCGCAGTCCGGTGGAGGACAGGCCCCAGCTGCAGCCTCTGGGTGGTCCTGCGGTGTCTGGTGTCAGAGCCCCCTATAGCGTGAGAGCGGGGCTGGCGTGACGCCGAGCCGGAGCGAGAGTGACGCAGGTCGACGGGCAGCTGACATGGCTGAGGGGGCCGCAGAGAGCGGCGCTGTCCTCCCCCGCCTCCCATACACACATTCCCTGCCCAGACAATACACACACACAGAGCACACACACACACAGAGCACACACACACACAGAGCACACACACACACAGAGCACACACACCAAGCATACACACACAAAGTACACACTCACACACACCAAGCATACACACACACACACCAAGCATACACACACAAAGTACACACACGCACACACACCAAGCATACACACACACAAAGTACACACACACACAGAGCACACTCACCAAGCATACACACACACACGCAAAGTACACACACACACAAAGTACACACACACAGAGCACACACACACACACAACGAGCATACACACACACACACACACCAAGCACACCCCCGATACACACCTCACACCCAGCGCCCGCACTCGCATTTCACACCCAGCAACCACACGCTTACCGTCGAGCGGGGGGGCCCCGAGTTGGCCCAAAGGTCCGTTTCAGCGATCAGGTTTGGGTGTGCTTCCTCCCCGAAACCCCCCTCCTCCTTCACCCTGTCTGCTGTCCCGAGCCTCCTCGAGGCAGACGCGTTTGGCTCCGCGACAATCCTCTTAGTTCTGGGCGAGACCCAGGCATGCGGCTCGTCCGCCGTTTCCCTATTAGCGGGGCAGACTCGAACCTTTTTTTTTCTTCCGATCACTCGCTAAATATCTATGTCCAAGAAGTCCTGACGCTCAGTCGTCGCTAAGCCCGTCCGATATGGAGGGTTAGCTGTGCGTGACCTGGGTCCGTATCATATGCTGCTCATGCTGACTGTGTTGATCCGACAAAGTTTGTGTCTGTCTGATTGTGTTTGTGTCTCTCTGTCTGTCTGTCTGACCGAACCTGTCTGTGGATCAGATCTGACCTGGCCTGTCTGTCTGTCTGTCTGACCTGGCCTGTCTGTCTGTCTGTCTGACCTGGCCTGTCTGACCTGGCCTGTCTGTCTGACCTGGCCTGTCTGACCTGGCCTGTCTGACCTGGCCTGTCTGTCTGACCTGGCCTGTCTGACCTGGCCTGTCTGTCTGACCTGGCCTGTCTGACCTGGCCTGTCTGTCTGACCTGACCTGTCTGACCTGGCCTGTGTGTCTGACCTGGCCTGTCTGTCTGTCTGTCTGACCTGGCCTGTCTGACCTGGCCTGTGTGTCTGACCTGACCTGTCTGTCTGACCTGGCCTGTTTGTGTTTCCTGCAGGTGTACGCTCCCTCTGCCAGCACGGCCGACTACAACAGGGACTCGCCGGGCTACCCGTCATCCAAACCTCCGGGCGGAGGCTTCCCCGGCTCCTTCTTCATGCCAGGTAACCTGCACGCACACACACACACATACACACACAACCTCAACTGGATATTTAAAGAGAGCGGATAAAGTGTTGTTTTTTTTTGGGGGGGGGTGCTTTTTTGACACTTAATGGCGAAAGTCAGGCCACGGCTTTAGCTTTCTGTTTGTCTGTTGTTATATATTTTCCAGAAACAGCTATGCCTTTGTTAACATGTTTTTCAATTTTTCTCTCTATCTCTCTCTCTCTCTCGCTGTTTCTCTCTTTATCTCTATGTTTCTCCTTTATGTCTCTCTCTCTCTCTGCCCTTCTCTCTCTCTCTCTCTCTCTCTCTCTGCCCTCTCTCTCTCTCTCTCTCTCTCTCTCTCTCTCTCTCTCTCTCTGCCCTTCTCTCTCTCTCTCTCTGCCCTTCTCTCTCTCTCTCTCTCTCTCTCTCTCTCTCTCTCTCTCTCTCTCTCACCTGATCAGAGGGTCACCACAGCGCCGACCCATGGAGCTCCTCCAACAGTATGAACCAGCCCGGCTACAGCAGCATGCTGGGCAACTCCTCTCACGGCCCACAGAGCAGCAGCTACTGTGGCCTGCACCCACACGACAGACTGGTCAGTCCTCCCCTCTCTCTTCCGGAATCTTCTCGAATCTTCTCTCCTCCGTTGTGTTCGGTTTTGGTTCTGCTCCGTCTTCCAGGCCTGGTTACTGACCCCCTCTCTCTCTCCGATCTCTCCATCTCTCCTTCCAGAACTATCCATCCCACTCCTCAGCAGACATCAACTCCAGTCTTCCTCCCATGTCAAGTTTCCATCGCAGCAGCGGGTCCAATCACTACAGCGCCGCCTCGTGCACGGCCACCACAAACGGCACAGAAAGCGTCATGGGTGAGCTTGGGGGGGGGCGGCAAGGGGGTGGCGGAGCGAGGAGGGGTGTGGGGGGTGTGGGGGGAGAGGGCGTCCTCGGTCACGGTTCTCAGCTCCCCGGCGAGGGGTTCCAGAGAGAGAGAGAGAGAGAGAGAGAGAGAGAGAGAGAGAGAGAGAGAGAGAGAGAGGGAGAGAGAGAGAGAGGGAGAGAGAGAGAGGGAGAGAGAGGGAGAGAGAGAGTGAGAGTGAGACAGAGAGATGACGTGTAGCCACGTGAACTCGGTCGGGGCTGAGGCGCTAACCGGAGCTGTGATTGGCCGGCGGCGGCGGCGGTCGTTGTTGTTCCCGCTGCAGACAGGCAGGTCGCCACAAGGCCACGCTCCTACGGAGCGCACGGAACAAATAATGCAACAATAAGAAACAGATTGAAGGACGTCTCCAGCGTTCCAGAGTGACTCTCTCTCCTTCTCTCTCAGAGTGATTCTCTCTCTCCCTCTCCCGCATCTTGAACATAAACACCAGGAGATGAAACAGACACGTGCACACACAAACAGACCCCGGGAGTTCTGGGGTGTGTTTGTGTGGGGGGGGTTTTTCAACTCGGTGGGAGAGGTGGTGGGGGGGGGGGGGGAGCTGGAGGACACACCCGGAGCACACTTGGACAGGACGCAAAGCCAACACGTGTTCATACGTGGCGAGAAAAAGCGGACAAGTCGCCGACGGCACGCCGCGTTCGTGCCGACGTCGACAGATTCAAACCAGAGGGCGGACGACGTATATGTGGACCCGTCCGAACCATTTTCCGCTTCCATACGCCGTAGCTGTCCGCGGGCCACTGTACGGTACATCCCTGCAAAGCCCGCTTCGTTTGAGGGAGATGATAAACGGCGGCGGCTAGGTGAATCCAGGCCACGCCAAAGCCAATTGTCAATCCTTTTCAAAACGTCAGAGGGGGGATAAGAGATGGTTCCCGTTCGAAGGCCCCCCCCCCCCCCCCCCCCCCCCCCGCGCGACATTTAAGCTCTCATTTATTGAAAGAGATTTTCTCGTACATATGCTTCAAATTGCCCCGGCGAGATCTTCTGGGGGTTGAGTTGTAAGCCGCTGGGCTGAGTTAGTGCTGGCGTTGCTGTGACGTGATGGAGCCCGGAGGATTACCCCGACCCTCGACGCCCCTCCGAAAACATATGGCCGTTTTAGACTTGCTTTTCGATTTCTCTTTAACCCCCCTCACCTCCCATCTCCCAACCCCCATTGGCTAGCCAATTTCATTAATGGATTGTTCAGATTTGGAGTTGCAGTCAGGAGTTTTTCTTTTTCGGGGACGGGGGGCGGGGGACGGGGGGGTTATGTAAGATGTGTGCGTGTGTGTGTGTGTGCTTGTCTGTGAGAGCATAAACACCCCATCTGTGAGCTGGTGTCAGGAGAGATGGGTTTAGAGCATGTCAAAGCCACAACACAAGTTTCTCTCTCTCTCTCTCACTCTCTCTCTCTCTGTCTCTCTGTCTCTCTCTCTCTCTCTCTCTCTCTCTCTCTCTCTCTCTCTCTCTCTCTCTCTCACTCTCTCTCTCTCTCTCACTCTCTTCTTCTCTCACACACAGAGGTTGAAGGGTTTGTGTGTGTGTGCACTGTTTGTGTGTGAGTGTGTGTACTGTTTGTGTGTGTGTGTGTGTGTGTGTGTGAGTGAGGGATGTAGGAGTTCCTTTGAGCCTAGCTCTGTCCTCCTCCCTCCTCTTTGTTCTGCCATGGCCATCGGCAAAAACTGGGGGATTTGTGGAATCTTGATCATCCATATTTTACGGAATCCCACTTAATTATCGTGTGTGTGTGTGTGTGTGTCACAGCCAACCGGTCACAGACTGGGACTGCAAGCAGCTCTCAGACTGGGGACGCCCTGGGAAAAGCTCTCGCGTCGGTGAGTGGTCCGCACACACACGCGCACGCACGCATAGATGAACAGGCACACAACCCACCCTCGATGGTGACGCATTTTCTATCCTGTGCTGTGTCTGCAGTAGGAAATGTATGTGCTCGTTGTTTCAGATCTACTCTCCAGACCACACGAATAACAGTTTCTCGTCCAATCCATCGACCCCAGTCGGCTCTCCTCCTTCTCTCACAAGTTAGTACATCCTGCTTCCCGAACTTGCATTCCTCCGTGAATAATCTGTGTCTGCAAACCACCTTAGTTAGGCTTGTACCCTCCCCTACCCAGCAGTAGGTCTATCCCAACTGTCAACACTACTAACAGGAGAGAAATACCCACCTTCTAGGCATCTCTGGGGTTATTAAACCGCCTTGGCTGCCTCTGTTGAGCCGAGTTCAGCTGTCGGCACCAACACTGTTGGCCCTTTCAATGCCCAGTTCGTCAAGATGGCTGCTGACTACCGTGCCGTTGTAGCGACAGGAGCCGTAATTGTGGTGTGGAAGCTAACATGCTAGCAGTCTTCTCAGCAAGAATGCACTTCAAATTGTCTCTTCTTTTTTGGGTTGACAGTTTTTTTCTTTTTTTTTTCTCTTTTATTTTGGCAATTACCGTGCTTCCACATAACGACGCTAGTTTAGCCAGCTACTTAAAGTGAAAAATGAGTTTCTCATGATCATTATGTAAAATTCCACACTAATTGTCTCTTTCTAGTCACAGAGTTTGATATTTCATGTGTACTGACTGATAGTCTTAATTACAAAAGCACTTCAGCAAATAATTTGAAACGAGCTCTGTGGATGAGGCGCCAAAAAATCATGAACCCCCCTTACTGAAGTTACAGGGGAAATTCCTGCAATAATTAATATTTATCATCCTGTCAGAGTTATTACTCTTTGCATATTCAAAAATAAAGCTTATTAAAGCGGACAACAGTACAGTGATAGCGTAACATACAAGTTTTAATAAGGGACTTCATCATTTGCAACCAGTTACACGCGCAGAGAGATGATTTGCATAAGTGTGCAGGTAATCACTGGCTGATTAACATACGGACATTTGTTTCTGAGGAGGTCTCACAACCTAGACTTTACATGAAAGAATAAAAACGCGCTAATTAGATTAATTATCGGTGTTAGTCTTATTCCTAATGGCGGACGGTCGTTGGGTGAGGGTGGGGGGGGGGGGGGGGGCGTCACACAGGAAGAATAAAGGACTTGGTCGCGCAACCTGGTACTTTGTTTTTTTCACGGTCTCAAATTGATCCCGGTCGCGACATCGCGGCGTCTTCTTAAAGAGGGGATGGTGGGGGGGCGGTGGTGTTGGCCAGTCCTCGTGCCCTCCTTTGCCCACCCCCCCCCCCCCCCCCCCCGCCCACCCCCTTCCGGGAGACAAAGGAAGAAGTGGCCCGGGCCATTAGCATCACACAGGTTCCCCACCTATCAAAGGCCTTTCGTTTCCCTACCCGCTCCGACTCCAGCAGCCACGGATGCACTCACAACACAACTCCCACGGCACGCACCACGGGAGGGGGGCCAGCCTCTCCCCCCATACAGCCACCAGGCGCTTCATGACCCCCAGGTCTCTTACGATCAGGGATATTACCTACACAAAAGCTAGCGGGGGGGGGGGGGGGGGGTCTTTGTTTATTCTAGCGCTGGGTGAATAGAGACAGGATGCAGATAAGGGACGTTCATGCTCCCCCCCCGTCAGACAAAAGAAGCAAGCGGGCGCTTTGAACAGGAGATCACGGCTTCATTGCCGTCCCAGATGTTTTTTTTTTTTATTCCTCCTCTGTCACAGCGAGCGTGGCTCCTCTCAGCTGGTGATAATAACAGCGGGTCACGTATCTATTACACCCTCTGTTTTTCGATGGCGCCCAATATTTCTGTCCGGGCTTTAGTGTGTGGGTCATCGAAGGCTAATCACCGAGAAGCGAAAAAAACCAAAACGTTGTTATGGTTATTATGTAATGCAGGTTGCTGTTTTTCTGTGATTGCACGCGAGACCCTGTTTTTGGCTCTCTCAGATCCGTTTCTCGGTGCATTTTCAGTGTGTTTCCAAAGGGCCTTGTGTGTCTGCGTGTGCCTGTGGGTCTGTTCATGGGATTCACCCAGGCTGGCAGACGCCCTTGCTTCCCCCCCCCCCCCCCCCCAACAGGCCTTTATCTTGCTGTCACACAGTGTTACAGGCTAGACCCACTTCCACCCCTCCCAGCCCCTCCCAGCCCCTCCCAGCCCCTCCCAGCCCCCTAAACACACAGACAGACAGACAGGCAGGCGGTGAGACCGACAGAGACGGGCAGGCCGACACACAAACAGCAACAGAGACGCCGTGTCCTCTACCGCCAGTGTTTTGCGGCTCCGCGTTCGTCCCCGGGGTCCTCACCTGTCCCTCCTCCTCCCCCAGCTGCCAGTTCGGCCGTGTGGACCAGGAACGGAGGGCAGGGCCCGTCTTCGCCCAACTACGAAGCTCCGCTCCACTCGCTGGTAAGGTCACCCCTCGACACGCCGCGTGGACGCAACTCCCGGAACGACCTCGAGTCTGACCGTGTCTGACCCCTCTCTCTCTCTCTCTCTCTCTCTCTCTCTCTCTCTCTCTCTCTCTCTCTCTCTCTCTCTCTCTCTCTCTCTCTCTCTCTCTCTCTCTCTCTCTCTCTCTCTCTCTCTCTCTCCCTCTCTCTCTCTCTCTCTCTCTCTATCTTTCTCTCTCTCTCTCTCTCTCTCTCTCTCTCTCTCTCTCTCCCTCTCTCTCTCTCTCTCTCTCTCTCTCTCCCTCTCTCTCTCTCTCTCCCTTTCTCTCTCTCTCTCTCTCTCTCTCTCCCTCTCTCTCCCTCCTTCTCCCTGCAGCAGAGCCGCATCGAGGACCGCCTGGAGAGGCTGGACGACGCCATCCACGTGCTGCGGAGCCACGCCGTGGGCCCGTCCACGGGCATGGCCGGCGGCCACGGGGACATGCACGGCCTCATCGGGGCGGCGCACAACGGCGGCATGGGCGGCATGGGCTCCGGCTACGGCACGGGCCTGCTCTCCAGCAACCGGCACTCCATCATGGTGAGAGACTGGCTCAGGGAGCGGTTAGGGAATCGGACTATCAATCAGAAGGTTGCAGGTTCGATTCCCCGCCGTGCCGAATGACGTTGTGTCCTTGGGCAAGGCACTTCACCCTCAGCGCCTCGGGGGGAATGTCCCTGTACTTACTGTGAGTCGCTCTGGATAAGAGCGTCTGCTAAATGACTACATGTCAATGTAAGAGGCCCTTATACGCTCTGACGCGTACCACAGGGCTTAGGTTTCCCCCTCCGGTAGCGCCTTGTGACCCGCGGGGTGGCAGGGCGGAGCCGTGGCGGGGTCGGGAGGGGGGGGGGGAGTCGGTGAGTAGGAGAGGAGGAGGGACAGAGCGAGGGTCTGTGAGGGTGGACTGTCAGCTCCGCCTCCTTCTCCTCCCCCTCCTCCTCCCCCTCCTCCTCCCCCTCCTCCTCCTCTCGAAACTCCGGGCCTGAGCATAACCACATGTTTGCGGAACAGGTCCGAGGAATGCGTGACATGTTGATGCAATTGGGACCCCGGCCCCTCCTCCTCCTCCTGCTCCTGCACCTCACACACACACACACACACGCACACACACACACAAGCCCACTGAAGGGTCTGGAGAAGTGAGCAGTCGGTGCCCTGGTACGATCATCGACACGGTTGGAAGTTATTCCCTTGTTGCACTTGTTCCCATGGTGCGCTGGCCTGGTTCCGTCAGAGGCCGGAGCCGGAGTGTATAGGCTGGCCACCTCGCCTGGCCAAGCGCAGGCAGACCGCGAGTAAATAAAGGAAATGGCTTTAGCATGTAGTCAACCCCCAGCCTCAGGCCCGGCCCCAGTCGCAGCCTCAGCCCCGGCCCCCAGCCTCTTACCGTTGGACATGTTCCACGCGAGGAGTTGAAGGGAGAAGGAGGAGGGGCTTAGGAGAAGGCCTCACTTCAAAAACATCAAGGAAGATGCTGGTAATCTTTTCCATATTTAAGGTTGTTGTTTTTTTGGGTGTGTGTTTCTTTTTTTTGTCGACTTGAAACAAGCCATAAAGCCCCCAGCCAGCTGTGGAGAATAAAAGGGGAGCAGTGGGAGGTAGAGAGAGAGAGAGAGAGAGAGAGAGAGAGAGAGAGAGAGAGAGAGAGAGAGAGAGAGACAGAGAGAGAGAAAACACATGGAGGAGAGAAGGAGGCACAGCACACACACTCACACACACACACACTCACAAAGGTACACACGCACACACTCACACATACACACGCACACGTACTCGGCACACAAACACGAGGGGATGCACTCCAATGCGCACACGTCGTACACTAAAGAGCACACACACACGCGCGCGCGCGCTTGCACTCACAGAAGACACATTCCTCTTCACCGTACCCTTCACACCCGCTCTCTCTCTCTCCATCGCTCGTTCCCCCCCTCCCTCCCTCCGTTACGTTCGGGGGTCCTCGTACGCGGGCGGACACCAATGGACCCCGTCGGGGCACTTTGACGTACATGTAAACACTCAGACAGTTGCACTCAAACAAACAAACAAACAACACCCCCCACCCCCCGGGACCGCCACATACTCCAAAACCACTTGTCCAAACACAGCCCCCCCCCCCCCCTCCATACTCCCCTTTTGTTCTTCCTTAAAAGTATTCCACTCGGAGGGCTCTCCGGAGCTCCGGCTCCTCTAAATGGAGAGCACCTGTGGCCGGCTGAGGAGAGAGAGGCTCGCCGGTGGGCGGGGCGGGGGCCCCAGGGGGCTGACTCGACCCCCACTCCTCCCCTCCCCCGTTCTCCCCCCGTGTGATTATCCCCTTCTCACGCACGTCTGCCCAGCTGCGGGCCTCGGCCGCCCGCTTCACCTGGGCCTCTCTCTCCGGGAGCGTCCCCCCCCCCGTGGGCCAGCCTCCCGCCACAGGCCCTCCCGCCACGCTCTCCGCAGGGCTCCTTCGCCTCTTCGCCCTCTCTCTCCCCGTTTCCCCCCGTCCTTCCGCTCCCCCTCTCTCGACGGCTCGCTCCGGCTCTTGCCTCTGCACTCCGCCGCCCCGTCCCTCCCGTCGTTCGTTCTGTTCCTCGTGCCGGGAGGGGGGGGGGGCGAAAGGTGAAGGCCTGCGCACGCGGGCCCCGAGAAGCCGTCCGTGCAGCCAGGGTGTCCACGGCGTTTCCTCCTCCCCTCCTCAGCCACTAACGAGCTGTGTTTTCCTTCGGCCTTAATAAGCGCGGGACTGGTGCCCCTCCTGGGTAAACACAGGGATCGTGTTGGAAGGCCGTGCTCGGGGGTGGTGGGGGGGGGTTCCTGTTGATTAGACCAGTACGAGTTATTGACTTCACCCCGAGTGGTGGTCTGTCACACCCTCTCGGCCTCTGGTTTCTGTACCAGACTCCCGCCTAGCGCGGCGGACTCCCCCCCACCCTTCTCCCAGATGTTCATTCATCCACCGAACTTTTCCCGGGGAAAGAAAAAAAGCCTCGTTGAACACCAGCGCGCCAAGTGCGTTTTCGAGTGGGGACAGAAATATGAAGTTGTCGCTGAGAGAGAGAGAGAGAGAGAGAGAGAGAGAGAGAGAGAGAGAGAGAGAGAGAGAGAGACCCTCAAACCCATACATACACACGCGCGCGCACGCGGTCTACCCAGCGAGCGTGGCACAGAGAGTGGCCGCCGTTGCCGTGGATGTTCGTCCCAGCTCCCCGCTGGGTCCTAGTGATTACTCCACTTAATTCACATCCAGCCATCTGCTATTCTCATCTCTGATTTACTGTATACTCCCACTGCTCTCTGTACACACTCTTTCACACGCACACACGCACACAAGCGCACACGCCCCTCCTCTGAAAGGAGCCAGACACTGCAATTGACTGGTCTGGATTTCTTTCCATACAATAGCTCCCGAAAGTGTTTTTTTCTTCTTCTTCTTTTCTTTCTCTTTTCTCATTTCATTTTCCATTCGCTTCCTCTATCCGCGCTCTACGTGTCACGTTCGGTCGAAGTGTTTGTGTTTTTATTTCACGACACGTGGTTGGGTTTCGCGGGGAACTTAGCGCCGTGCGTGAGACCCACGTGAAGGGGGGTGTGGAAGGCACAGCGACGGGGCATTCGACGGACGATGGAGAGCTCGCATGTCGGATTCCCTGCTCTGCACGGCGCGTTGGCTAACGACATGAACACACACCTTATTATTCACCCACCCTGACACACCTAGATTATAGCCCTTCCCCCCCCCCCCACCACACACACACACTTTCTCAGCCCAGAATCCCCACCCCCCTCCCCTTTCCAAAGCCCCCCCAGACCCGGTTCTCCTCAGTGAGAACCAGCTGGATCATGTTTAGAGAGCTGCTATTTCTTCCAAGACTGCAGTCCGGGGGGATGAGAGACTGAGGTCACTGGGAAAGCAGGTGTTCCCATGATGTGGCAGTAAAGACCTTTGGAGAGACGGGGGTAGTGTGTGTGTGTGTGTGTGTGTGGGGGAAGAGATGCCTCGGTAGAAGGTGTGAGTGTGCACTATTCCGCACACCCAATGCCTAGTAGTGAGTTTGATTCTGTGACTCGTTGAACTCGTGAGTGCGTGTGACATCATGTTGAACTGCACATCCCACCCCCCCCCCCCCCCCCCCCGCTTCCTGTGTCTTAAAGCTCTTTAGCAAAATACGTATCAGTCCGAAATAATGATTTTGAGAGCCGCTCCATAACAACCACCCACCCTACTCATCTCTCAGTAAATCTCCCATCTTAACAAAAACACACTCACATACTTATGTGCGCCGGCTGACCAGTGAGGTGAAGTCGGATGGACTAATCTCTTATCGCTTCTACTTAACTCTTCTCTCCAGCCGTCCAGGCTGAGTGTTCATCTAAGCAGGTTTTAGAGGGACTGTCAGATCACTGGCCAGTAGGAACATACAAAATATGGTTTGATACTCTCCAGAATTGTCTCCCTTTCACTGTAAATAGAGTCGTAAGCCCCCATAAACAGTCTGGAGGGCAGAGGATCTGGGCATTAGTGCTGAACTCGGAAAGACGTCCAGAGGTGGGAACGTTATTGTCGACTCCGGCAGGTTTAACTGGTGGACCCTGGGGGTCATATGATTACCCCGGAACTACAATTTGTTCACTCGGGGACAGGGGTGTGTGGCGGAAAAGAGGGGATTACAGGAGGCGTCGGGGTACAGCAGGAGGCGCCGAAAGCACAACCTGATTGGATGGCGGCGTCAGAGATATTCCGGCCGTCTCTGAGTTTTGGTCGGAGCAGGGGAGAGAGAAGGAGGGAGACAGTTGTGACGGGGGGGGGGGGGGGGGTCAGCAGAAGGAAAGGGATGAGACTATTTGACGGAGAGAGACATACGGAGAAAAAGGAGGAAAGAGGGGGAGGATGGCGACGAAAGAAAAGGAAGGGAGAGAAAGACAGGGGGAGACACAGTAGTAGTGCCGCCTCGCTCCGCGACACCTTCCGGAGAGGCTCGTTGGCACCCAGGGTCCTGTGGGGCAGACATGCCGGAGTGTGCAAACACGCGGCTCTGGAGCTCTGTCTGCCGCTCCGCGTCCTCCCTGTCCCCCCTCAGCCACACGTCGGAACCAGCCTGGGAAGGGTGTCGGAAGCACGTCCCGCTACCGTCGCGACCCCCCCCCCCCCTCCCGGCGGCAAAGGTCGTCGCGGTAGGAAACCTCTCGTTTCGCCAGTGTCAAACGTTGAGGGGTTAAGGTTTCGGAGCGAGGCGATGGGTGTTTCAAGGAGTCGCGTTTGAGGGGGTTTGAAACCTGACGGGGGCGCGAACGAACGCGTGGCGTCGCCCGCGGAGGTCTGTAAAGCCGTGCGCGTCGAAGGAGAATTCTCCCACATCGCCCTGTCGACGTGTCCTGGTCGTACCTGAACTCACAGTCATCTATTTTTCCCGAGAAAACCCCACGCATGCGGACAGCGGGGAGGTCTCGAGGTTTAGGTTGTCACGCCAGACACCGTCGAGGGGGGTTCACAAAATATTCCACTGTGACGGAGTCTGCGAGGCGAGCTCCGAGCTCCGAAAAGGGGGGGCACACAAACACTTGTCCATGACTAAATCCCAGGAAGTTGGGGGGGGGGGGGGGCTATAAACTGGTATGTCTGGGACGCACAAAGGCACGCTATTCTGCCCTCCGGTCCACACGCACACACACACACATAGTGAACATGACTCTGTGATGCCGCTTTTCCATGGCACATCTAAAGGCCTGCCAGGTTGCAGCTACAGCTCGCCACCTGCTGGAGGGAGGCGTCAGTGCAGCCACTTCTGCGGCCCGGCAGATTTAACAGTATCACAGACACCCCATCATATCCCTAAGTGATCCCCCAAAAAAACACTGATTCTCAGGTCTGAGATGAGTACAACATTTATTTATTTTTAATCTGTTTAGTTTCTGTTTATGTCAAGGCAATTCATCAGCTGAAGGACTCTAAGCCGCTGGATGGATGTTAAAGCTCCTTTAGAGGAGAGCTATCCTCAGCATCATGCCTGGCCAGATTGGAGTGAGGGTCGGACACCGGGCCGACGAAAAGAGCATATTCTCGCTAATCTTTCTTGTAATCTGCACCGCTTATGTTGCCTAACAAGTTCGACATGAAACATGAAAATGGCTGCGTACGGTTCTTCGAAGACATCTGAGCGTTGTTCCTTTTGCCAGGGTTCCTGCACCGAACAGCTGTGGGGAGAATGAGAGAGAGGGAGAGAGAGAGAGGACGAGTGAAAGAGAGAGAGGGGGGGGAGTGAGAGAGAGAAAGAGGGAGGCAGAGAGAGAGAGAGAGAGAGAGAGAGAGAGAGAGAGAGAGAGGACGAGTGAAAGAGAGAGAAGGGGGGAGAGAGAGAGAGATAGAGAGAAAGAGAGGACGAGTGAAAGAGGGAGGAGTGGGGGAGAGAGAGAGAGAGAGCACAGCTAATCTACGACAAGGAAATGAAATCATGTGAAAGATATGCCCCGCTCGTCTCCCCCTCAGTAAAAATCCAGTCCAGCGCTGACAAACGGCCAGCCTGGCCCACCGCCTCCTCCCAGGCCCCCGAGTCCACCTCCACACCCCTGCTGCCCAATCGACACACTGCACACACATATTTCATATACCGTGACACTTAACACCAATTATACGACCGTAAATATAACCCTCTTCCTCACATAATTTGCGTATCGTTGTCAACTCGGTGTAGCCACTGAACCAGTGGCTAGCCCCTGGACTTGTAGACCCCCATGTTTCCAGCCCCCCACCCCCTCCCCCCTCCTCCTTCCTCCACTTATAGAAGGCTCTCTCAGCTCTTTAAACAGCTCCTTCTCTTAATTGAATTAACATCTAAAGACGCTACATCTGCACTCCCAGGCCCCTCCAAATGCTTAGCAGCTGTGGTGCAGTGTGGCTGAGATGAGCGGGCCTGGTGCTGGTGCTGGGGCAGGGGCTGGGGCTGGAGCAGGGGCTGGGGCTGGAGGAGGGGCTGGGGCTGGAGCAGGGGCTGGGGCTGGAGGAGGGGCTGGGGCTGGAGCAGGGGCTGGGGCAGGGGCTGGGGCTGGGACTGGGGCTGGAGCAGGGGCAGGGGCAGGGGCTGGAGGAGGGGCTGGGGCTGTAAGTAGGCTAGGCTGTTCTGGAATGAGGACTGGTCGGGGCTACGGAGGGGCCTGGAGCTAGGACCAGAGTAGGTGCGAGGGCCGACTGGGGAAATCAACTCCTAAGCCTGCCCGTTAATGGCCTCGTCGAGGCCCAGGCTCCGCGGCCAGCGTAGGCCTCATCTCATAGCAGGAAACGTAGTCCTTCACTCGCACCCCTCATCCTGTCCACCATGATCTCACCGGAGGTCCCGACACCTCGAATAAACGCTGGATTGTCTCAAGTCGACATCACTTCGATCCTTTCACCCGTGGAGGAAGTCAATTTGTTCCGACCATTCATAAGCCGTGTAAACTCAACTTTCCAAATGAGCGCAGGTTTTTTGGGGTTCTTCCCTTTTTTTCGTTCCTCGTTCTTTGTCCTCTTCCTGCGGGGACCAGGCTTTTGTGCTTCACTTTCAATTGTTTAAAAGAAGGGCCTCTATTTTTAGTGGCCATAAACACGGCCCATTGTGTGGCTTTCTGATGGATGGTCCACTGATTTACCCTCTGACCTTGGCTTCCCACACACACACACACACACACCGCCACAACAGTCCACGCTCACCTAGATACGGACATACTGAGTATAAGGTATATACAGTACATATATAGGCACTTTTCTGTACGTGTTTGAGTAGTAACAAGTGTATTTGATCGACAACCGTAATCCCAGAGCATGTTGTTGCTGTTTTTGTCAAGTTGTGGAGATGTTTGTAGATACTTTGGGAATTGCTTTCATGACCAAAAGCGTGCACACTGCCATCACGCACATTTAGCACATTTCCCTCACCTGTTTGGGGCATTTTGCATGTTGCAGGCATTTTCAGGTCTGAAAAAGCCAACTGTGATGTTTAGGTGTTGATGCATTTTCACACCAAGCGTGTCTTTTTAAGCATGAGAAGAACAGTTCCAGGGCTTCTAGGAAAGATCTAGCGCTTTTTCTTTTGCACCTTACTCCCTCATCCCGGAATATTTTGAAGAAAAAAAAAAACGTGTGAGTTTATATAAAGTATCCACCTGAGTAGTAGGTAGCTGTGACTTGGGAGAGTTCACCGACCCCCCCCGCCCTCCAGCTTGTCCTTCTCCGAGGTCTGCATTTGGCATTACGGCAGTACAAAGTAGGCCCATATGGGCTGTCTCTAGGATGGTGTCATTCTTTGACACCGGTGAGGGTCCCAGTCACGGTCAGTACTTAGCCCCAATGCTAATAACGACTAATCAGCCCGGCCACATATGGAACCACTCGAAAACCAGAGCGCTCCAGCGCGTGATAGTCAGCGCGGCAGCATGTGGGTGCCGCAGACAGGACAGCCGCGGTTCTTTCACGAGCGGCCGGTGACGGGGGCGAACGTCACATTTCATCTTTAAGCTCCTCGAGTCTGAGGCGGCGTTTACACAGTAATGGCCCCTGTTTATGACTGCACGCTCACAAGGAAACCATTTTCCACTCTGCCTTTCCTCTCCGGGTCTTTTTTTCCTCGGCTGATTTTTCCCCTTTCGTGGAAGGGCCTTTAAAAAGGCCAAGCATTTGATAAAAAAAAACCTGCGCAATTGACCTGAAATCGAAACCACGCTAATCCTTATCACTTTGAACTTCATCTGGTGTTTTTTTGTAAGCGTGTGTCTCTTAAGGAAAACATGCCCCTTATTCCTGTGCCGTGCCGTCGACACAGAGAAACCCCACGTCCATCCAGTAGCCGCCGCTGCCTCCGACCGAAAGTGTGTCACCGCCTGGCAGGTTCATCCATATTTCATACAACTCAATGTAATGTCGTGCGACGAAACACACGTTCAGCACAAGGACTCTCCTGTGTGCGGGAGCCCGCGCCTGGGCTCGAGCTCTGTCAACACGAGGTAGCGATTTAAACGCCCGGGCCCCTGTCTCTGGGAGATAGCCTGTCAGGGGCCACTGAGTGGCGGCTGATTAGTCTGGTGTGTGTTTATTTCTTTAATCCCTGGGCTCTCACCCGTGCTGGCATCAGGCCCCTCATCCAAAGGCGCTGTCAGGGGGGGGGGGGGGGGGTCCCTGCTCTCCATCCCCTCCCAGCGCCGGCTCCAACGGAGGGGGCAGGGGAGGGAAGGGGGGATGGGGTACCGTAGGGCTAGCGAGCCCGTCCGGCTCTGCATGGCAGCAGCCGCGGCTAACGCTACTCCCTGACGCAAGCTACCGACGCTAGCTGCCGACGCTAGCTCCTAACGATGGCTCACGACGCCAGCTTCTGATCTTAGCCCCCAAGGCAGGCTCCTAATGCTAGCTCCGAATGCTAGCTCCAAACACTTTACTCCTAACGCTTGCCTCTAATGCTGGCTCCTAACGAGCCGCGCCCGGGGGCATCTTCCCAGCCCTAAGTTTTGAATGGCACCGCGGATCCACGGGAACCTCGCCCCAGCCATCCTCAGGGGTCCTCTCTGAGGTGGAGCGTCCTCGGGGGGCGGAGGGAGGGGGGGTGCGGGGGGTGGCTGGGGAGGGGGGGTGCGGGGGGGTGGCACAGCCAGGCAAGCGTTGACAGCATCAGTGCAGAATGCCACGATGCCATCTGCTCCTGTCCGTCACGCGGCTCGTCTCCCCCCTGACTCTGACTCCACACTGCTGCACGGCTGCTCTGCCGCGGCGGCTTCCCCCGCACCGCTCCCTGCGCTGCACGCCCCAAACACACGCCACCAAAACACACACACGCATATACACACGCACGCACTCAGGCACGTGCACGGGAAGGGCGAAGTGGACAAAGCGCACGGGGCAATCCAAGGAAACCCCCCCCCCCCCCCGATCTTTTTATTTCCATATTCAAATCGTGATCAAATGGGGCTAGAAGTTTATAGTGGACACCCACTAACCTCCCCTGCGGCCTTCTCAAACTTATCAACAAAAACAACAACAGAAAGTTTGCCAGAGAACAGCTCCGCACTTGACCCAGAAACTTTGGTGTGTCCCCCCACCCCCACCCCCCTACGCATAATGAGGGCGGTGGCGCGGGCGTTTTCGAGCGCCGTCCCCCTGATTAACACCGGCACAGATGACAGGGCGACACCGGGAGCGCGTCTCCCCAGCGACGGCCCCTTGCGTTTGCCAGGCTCCCATTGCGATACTAATTTACCCGGCGTGTTTTTTTTTGTTTGTTGTTGAAACCTTTTATTAAATATGTACGCCAGCCCCTTCCATCCCCAGCCAGGGTGGTGCCATTTTGCATTTGGGGCGCCGTGTTGTGATGAAAGACGAGCAAACAAACGCCGGCTTGGAAACCCTCTCTGCCCGCTCTTCCCCGCAAAGCCGTTCGACATTTTCTGATATTTGCATCAAGCGTGGGGGGGGGGGAGCCGTGGCTGACATGTCGGAGCTGCTCTGTCAGAGGCTTAGCTGGAATTACAGACAGGGAGAGAGAAGAAAGTGGCAGGTCCTCCTCCGATTCTATCCCTCAACCCATGGAAAAGAGAGGAGAGAGAGAGAGAGAGAGAGAGAGAGGGAAAGAGAGAGGGGGGCGGGCGGGAGAAAGAGAGAGAGAGAAACAAAAAACTTGTGCCAAATCGCAATTCCTGCTGGATCTGCCGATTCTGTCGGGGGAATTAGGAAGCCCACAATTAAACATATGGGCATTAAGATAATTGTCAGTTGTGTTGGCGGACATGATGGAAGACAGATGGATGTGAATCAGTGAGCTCCGCCGAGGCACCCTGGGAGATCATTTTGTATTTTACCTGCCTGAGCAGCTACGGCAGGTTCGGCTGCAGCTAACGGGTAGATGCGAAAGCGCGCGGCCCTCCCGCCCGCGCGCGCCGTCTGGTGCCGGCGCTGAAATGTGCAGCGTGAGGCTGCCCTCTGCAGGTCACGCGAGGGACTTCACACACAGAGAGTGGCCAGGGAAAAGGGGAGCGCAAGGCCGATGAAGTCAAAAACATGTTGTTGTTTTTTTTTTTTTTTTGAAAAGGTGAAAAGTCCGGAATGCATCATCCCCCCCGTTTTCTGCCGAAAAGTAACCGCGTGTCGAATTCTTCGCTAAAGAGTCGTGCCTGCCGTGTGCGTCTGTGTGTCCGTCTGTAGGTGGGGTCTCACAGAGAAGACGGCAGCGCGGGTCTCCGCGGCAGCCACTCCATCGTGCCAAACCAAGTGCCGGTCCCCCAGCTCCCGGTGCAGTCAGCCACCTCTCCAGACCTCAGCCAGCCGGATCCCTACCGGGGTGAGTGTGTGCGTCTCTCTCTCTCTTGGATGTGTGTCGTGTGCGTGTCTTTGTTGGGGTTGTGAGCACGTGTGTTTTCTCTTGGTGTGGGTGGGTGTCTTTGTGTGTGTTGGGGGTGTGTGTCATGGGGGGTGGGGGAGGTTTGTGTCATGGGGGGTGGGGATGGTGTGTGAGGGGGGGGGGGGGGGGGGGGGGGCTGGAGGGTAAAGGTTGTCGACGCTCACTGAGGAAACGACGGGAGCCAGAGTTGCAGCCAGGCGTCCCCGCTGGGCCCCTGTAGACTGTTCTAGAACGCAGGACCCCAGCTCCTGACGGAGAACACGGTCCACCTCGCCCACAGAGACGGGCGCGCGCTTCAAATGCGCCACGGTTCGCGTCTGCGAGGATAAGGCGTTTACAGTAGCCGGCAATCTCTACAAGCCAGCCACACGCCGACAGTAAAACCAGTTCATTCGGCACACCGCAACTTTAACGTCCCAGTAACGATGACGTGGCAGAGAACGCGCGCATATTACTTTCAGATATGAACATGTGAAAGGAAATTGCACATGACGGAGTCCTATGAAGCAAATTAGCCCCGGGGCTTGTTTAAAGGACCAACAAATCACCGCCTTGGCAACAAGCGCGCGCGTCTGTGTGTAGGCACGGCGACCGAAGCCAAGTGGTTAATGAGGTGTTGAGCGCTATAAAGCTAAGGAGAGAAACTCACTGCTCTCAACCACAGTCCTCCACAGCCAGACCAGACCAGAGGAGGGCAGACAAGGCTGAGAGACTATAAATAAATAATGGGTATTAAAGTGTTATTGGCAGGAGACGAGGGAAGCAGTTGCAGTATTGTGGCTTTTTCCTCTGACTGACTCCCGTCTCGGATCACCTCCTCTCTGCTTTGGCTCGGAGGACCGAGGCGGAATTAAGCTGTATAATCAAGTTAACACGACCACTCGGCATCATTTCCTGTCAGCACAGGAAGTCTCTTTACCTCGGCTGCGGCCCGCTGCATGGACCCAGGGTGACGTTTAGCTTTGGCGTTTTTGACGACACACAAGCTTGCTCCCTGACTCTGGGAAGGTCGAGATGGGGAGGTAAAACCTGGCCGCTTTGAGCTGCGAAGCTTTGTTTAGCACCCCGTTTTGACGGAGGGGGTGTGTGGGGTGTGTGTGTGTGTGTGGGAGGGGGGATGTTGGAAGCACAAAGTCACTTTATACTCTGTGCTTTAGGCCTATTCAGCCCTTGCAGCATGCATAAACAAGCAAGGGGATTGTGCCCTGGGAATGGAGTGGAGTCGTGACCAGACAGCTAGCCATGATCCCACCGCACAGGCAGCAGGCACGGCGCCATTTTGTGCCTCTGTGTGTGTCTCTGTGACCGAGGGGCATTTTGTGCCTCTGTCTGCACGAGGGGTCTCTCGGTTGTGAGTGTGGGAACAGAAAAGGGAGTGTTTTATGTGTGACAGCGAAAGTTGGCAACGACCCACCGAGAGTGACGTCAAACAAAGAGAGCAGTATTCTCCCACCGGGGGGTGAAAAAAGGGTGGGGGGGGGGGGGGGGGCGATTCTTAGACTCGTCGAACCTCTTTTGTGTGTGTGTGTCCCCCCCCCTCCAGACACTCCCCCTGTCTCCCTCCTGTTTGGCCCTCCCAACCCCCCATCTCTCCAGCTAGTAATAGCCTGGCATAGACAGACCCCCCCCACACACACACGCGCGGATAAAAACACGCACACGCATTAATCCCTATTCATGTGGGGGTTCCATCACTGTCCGATCATTCAAAAGATAATAAATGTGTATAGATAGTGGCTGGCACTTGTCCAGTGAACACAGACTCGCTCCCATCCTTGAGCTGACCTCTAAACGAGGCGAGCAGAAAAAACGCCTCCACTTTGTTCATGAAAACCGGGGGTCCAACGGACGCCAGCCCGGTCTCATCTTCCCGTAGATGTATACTCGGGAGTCAGACGGCTGAGCGGCGAGGGTGTCGGGCTAGTAATCAGAAGGTTGCCGGATCGCTTTCCCGCCGTGCCAAATGACGTCGTGTCCTTGGGCAAGGCACTTCACCCTACTTGCCTCGGGGGGAATGTCCCTGTACTTACTGTAAGTCGCTCTGGATAAGAGCGTCCGCTAAATGACTACAAAAGTAAATGAAAATATTCTAACAGTGTGTGATGTCACTCTGCTCCCTCCAGCGCTGTCCAGCGGCCTGCAGGGCCAGAGCGCCTCGTCGGTCAGCTCGGAGATCAAGTCGGAGGACGAGGGCGACGAGAACCTGCAGGACGGCAAGGAGCCCAAGAAGGAGGACCTGGACAACAAGGACCTCAAGTCCATCGATAGGTCAAGATCTAGGATTAGGCCCCGCTCCCTGTCAGTGCTCGCTCGGTCGAAATCCCTTTGGCGGGGATTTGGATGAAGCGATCGGTGTGCTTTCGAGGGGCAGCTAAATGAATTTCGGCGGGGGGAAAAAAAAACGCCCCCCCCCCCCCCGCCATGTGAAATTGTTTTGGGCGCACATACTTGTAATGTTCACACACTGTCAGTGCCTTTTTCTGGGGGGTTTCAGTGAATACGCACACTTAAGCTTCTGTTTCACACGCACACTCTACAGCCACACCTGTGCTACACACACACACACACATTCTCATCTTTTGGCCGATTCCGCAGTCCTCCCATGGTCTTGTGCCTGGTTTTAGCTGTCTCTCGCACACAAGAGTAGCCCCCCCTTTTCCAGATTCCCAACGGTGCACTATGTGCACCCCCCCCCCCCATCCTAGGATAAACACCGTTCAGGGTTTAATAGACTTATACCTGGAATGACCAATCTGAACCATTCGAATCCCAATCCCAAATGATGACCAATAGAAAAGGTCTGGTTTGCAAAAGGAAGAACCGCATGTGACCTCAAGCATACAAACGGTTGCCATATCTGTCGATAGTGTGTCTGTCTGTGATTCTGACTGAACTTCCATCCCTGAATCCCCACTCCACCTCCCCTCCTCCTCCCCCATTGGCCCCCCTGCAGCAACGCCGACGACGAAGACCTCTCCCCGGAGCAGAAGATCGAGCGGGAGAAGGAGAGGAGGATGGCCAACAACGCCCGCGAGCGCCTGCGGGTGCGGGACATCAACGAGGCCTTCAAGGAGCTGGGCCGCATGGTGCAGCTGCACCTGAAGAGCGACAAGCCCCAGACCAAGCTGCTCATCCTCCACCAGGCTGTGGCCGTCATCCTCAGCCTGGAGCAGCAAGTCCGAGGTCAGCGTCCCCCCCCCCCCTCCTCCTCCACACCTCCACACACACACACACAGGACTCCTAACGTAGACACGGGACGTCAGTCTCAGATGGACACCTGGCTCTAGATGGACATCTAACCCCCCCCGTCAGCCCCAGGCGAAGTGGTAGGCGCACACACTTGACAAAACGCGACACCCCCCCCCCCACCCCGTTCAGACGAATCTGAGGGGAAGTGCGTGCCTAGGGTCCACTTGGTGGCGCTGTTCCGGGTTTTTTGAGGAAGCGAGGGGAATGCGTGCCATTCGGGCTCCCCCCGGCTCAATGCAAATAGGAACAGGGGGGCTTATGAGTTATTTCTGTTTGAAGAAGAAAGGGGAGTCAGGTGGGGTATCGGGCTAGTAATCAGAAGGTCGCTGGTTAGATTCCCGGCTGTGCAAAATGACATTGTGTCCTCGGGCAAGGCACTTCCCAACTTGAATGTCCCTGTACTTACTGTAAGTCGCTCTGGATAAGAGCGTCTGTAAAATGCTAAATGTAAATGAAAGCCCCTGTCTCCCATTTTTTGACTGTGTGTGTGTGCGTGCGTGTGTGTGTGTTCCAGAGAGGAACCTGAATCCGAAGGCGGCGTGTCTGAAGAGACGGGAGGAAGAGAAGAGCTCGTCCGACGGGCCGTCCCTCTCCCTGGCCGCCGCCCACCACGCCATGGGCGACGCCTCCAACCCCATGGGACAAATGTAAAAAGCCCATAAATGGTCAGAAGATTTCACTTTAAACTAATCTGCTGTTTCATATTTGTACCATGATTTGCCATTAACCAAACAAAATATATTTGTAAAAAAAATATTTGGATATACAATTTAATCTGGCTCCATAAAAAAATATTATATATATATATTAAAAAAATATATACTATTTCAAAGTGTTATCAGTCCAGCACAGTTACTCTGCTTACCTCTCTATAATATGTAAATGAAAAGACTTCCTAAACGAAGCAGCACAATAATGACACAACAGTGTTAATGTCGGATGCTAATCAAAATTGATTTGCAAGAGCAGAGATGCATAGTTTTCTGTGAATGGCATTACTGATAACTTTGGGGCTGGCTAACACCACAAACCCTATTCATTTGATTCAAAACACTGGGTACATTTTAACAACAGATTGGCAGTAAGTGTGCTTTTAATGTCTGTCTGTGTGTTTCTCTGTGTGTGTGTGTGTGTGTGTCATTAATGTGTTTGTTTCTGCTGTGATTTCCTTTAACTCACCAGGTGAAAATCTGTCACCTCATTATGTGTATCAGCACGTGTTTACAATGTGCATGTGCGTGTGCCGTGCGTGCGTGTGTGCGAGCACGCGTGTGTGTATGAGAGGTAAGAATGCTAGGTTATCACCATGTCACAGCGCGGAGCACCAAAGGTCGTAGTACAGTCCACGTGTCTAAGATAAGGGCGGATTGGATCACTTCCCTCTCCAGGGAACACTTGTCGAGGCCCTGAATGCCAGGCGACACTATCATCAAGACACACCTCCACATTGTCCCATCATGCACCATCGGCAGAACATCACGCACAGTAGCGAGATAACGTCGAAAGCGGGTGTCCTGTTAGCTCCCATCGAGATGAGAAGTTCGTCCGAGTGTGTTTGCGTGTTTGGGTGTGTCGTGTTTGTCGTGCGTTCGTAACGGATCCAGTTTGCACGCCTGGGTCCAGTCGTCTTTTTTGGGGGGTGTTTGTACAGGGACAGGTGAGTGTCACACCGCAGTGTCAGTAACCCTCAGTCTGTCTCCGCCCCTCTGTAGGTCCAAGCTGCCGGAGTTCATTAAAATGATGAGCGATCACTTCCTTTGACAACGTTCCTCTCGTTCCTGCCACTCAGTCACGCCAATCAACTGACAACCCCGACCAACGGCATCCTTTGTTTTCCCCTGATCCCTTTGTCTCCTTTCGAAACGAACCAACTTACCACCACATGTATATTGGCTATGGATTACAGATACAAGAGATTCTTCTTTTTCTTCTTTTCAGCATTCCCAATTTAAAAAAGGTTATATATATATATACAGTACGAGGAAAGGATCAAAAATATATATAAAACAGAAGAAGAAGAAAAAAAATAGTGCAACTCAATGGGGGACTCTTCAAACATATCATTATGTTGTAACAATGTTGCAGAGCTGTTGAACGCAGCCCTTTGACTGAATGGCAATCCTCTCCACACTGTGGAACACTTGCTGTCGTGCCTGAACTCCTCTTGGATGCATAAAGTCAGATAGTTATATACAAAATCAATCATTCAGTCTCGATGGGAGGGGGTATCACTTAAAAAAAAAAAAAAAGCTCGAAATTATGTTGAATTTCAAGAATTTGCAATAATAAAAAAGTGTACTTCTTTTGGAGCCGAACAGATGAATTTAGGGTTAAACAATTCTAGCCTTGGGCTTACCTTGGTGAGTCGGGTTGTATAGCAGAGGAGAGAGAGAGAGGAGAGAGAGAGAGAGAGAGAGAGAGAGAGAGAGAGAGGGAATCATTGGTGCCCCCTGCCGCCACATAAAACCAGCAAATAATGACCTGATTCAGATATTCAGACACAATTTATTTGGCCATTCTTGTGGATGGGTGGGACAGCAGGAGCTTCTGATTGGTCATTAGGCCATGGGTACTACAACTCCTAGTTACTCCACGTGACAAATGAAATGACGGCTTGAGAGAAAAGGAAGGGGGGGGTGGGCTGCACCTATGTCAGAATGAGATTACTCCCCCCCCCCCCCCCTCGTGATGACACTCAATTTGAGGAGATCCATCCAAGCAGTCCTATCGTCGTTTGATCTGTCTGATTGGACTCCCCTTCCTGTCTAGCACATCGAAGCCCCCCCCCCCCTCCTCCCTGCCAGTGTCCCCTCTGCCCCACACCCCCGTCCCTCCAAGACCCCCCCCCCCCCCCCAAGCCCCAGAGATGCAATTTGAACATTCACTTCTACCAACGTGCCTTTTAGAGTTCATATCATTCAAATGCCAGAGGAGGACATTTATCTGAACTTTTTAGGATGCAAGCTTAGGGAACCGTTAGTTATTAGGACTATGCAGTCAGGTTTTTTACGACCTGGGATTTAAAAAAAGTAAAAAGGAAAAAAAAGTATTTTTTTGGATAAACTGTATTTAATGTACTGTATGCTTATATGTAATTAGAAGGCGTGCTCCTGAACATACCCCTGGTTTTAGTCAGATCCTCCCCGGTTCTCTTTCTTCAGACCCCCCCCCCCCCCCCACTCCAAGTTGCAGCCTGTTTCCATAGTGAACAACTCGTCTGTTATTGAGCATTGTATTATAGCTATCGGCTTTTTATCAATATTGGCTTGTCCGTGGGCCACTGTAGTCCTCAGTACAAGTGTGTGGTTGTATGTGTAAAACGGATTTTCTCCTCTTTTTTATCTTTCTCTTATTCTTTGTCTGTTCTGGTTTCTCTGTCGGAAAAAAGCGAACCACAACTTGCCGACGTTTGTCGGCAGCTGTTTTTAACGTGGTTTCAGTTATCCAATCAACACGAGGCACTGAGACTGGAGAAGAATCTATTTGAAAATTGATATATATAAATGTAAAATATATACAGTATATAAGGAAGGTGCCGTTTTCAAATGAGAGTTTGTTTTGGGGGATTAATTATTTTCTCAAAGATGGGCTGAGAGGTGGAGAGGCATCTCTGTGTTACTTTTCAAGAGACATGACTTTGATCTGAACCTCTGACGTGCCGTGACATCACACTGACTGTACGGCATCCTCCAGAGGACAAAAGGGACGGGAGTTCCCTCTGCTCCAATCACTGCTATTCAGCTGTCTAAGGAAAACACAGACATTTGTAAATTGTATGCAACAAATGCAAACTTACCATTATTTTGAAATTGTGTATGTAAAAGTTATATTTTTACATGTAGACTGTCGTTATTTTGTGTTTAGAAAATACGTTGTATCAGTTTTTTGTTAAAAAATGAAAAAGTAATTCAGTGTGTGTTGAATATGTGTCACATTGAAAATGTAGTGAGGTCAACAACTTCAAAATCATTTTTCAACATTTATGTTTATATTTCCGGGAACATTTTGGAGGGATGGGGGGATTGAAAATCCGAAAAGGTATATAATATGTATTTCATGCTCCATGCTCATGACATTACCATTTTTAATTGTATTTTTTGAAGAAATTGTGTAAATAGTCATTATGCACAGGGTTCATGTGGATTTGGTGGAGTAACAACTTTCGGGGAGTGAGAGATGACTTTGTTCCGTTGTATGATGGTTGTATTTGTCTGGTCTATGTAGCCAGGTGCCAAGATTAAAGTTCAGTAAATGGCACTTGTGTGTCATGGTTTAGCTTTCGGCTCAATGTTACGTCTACTGCCAACTCTGTTGACCGGTTCCCCTTCAAACAACAGAACTAAATTATCCCAGGTTAACGTACTCCAGTTCTAGCTTGGGTGCTGAACATGTCTGTCAGACGATGACCCTCCTGCGCCTTGTTCCTTAATGTATCTCACCTGGAAACGTCCTTCATTAGAGGGTTGATGAACAGCATGATTGTCTAGAAATAAACCCCCTCATCTGCAATTTGATGTTAATATTGTGTTACATTTTGATTCGAAAGAGGGTTGCAGAAGTGTTCACTGCATACAACAATCCTTTCAGCTATTTCCCCAAAAAGAGGTGATGTGTGCAAATCTTTTTTCTGTCAATTATTGCAGTGTTCGCCATCTAAATCCAGCTTTCGAGTTCTAGCAAAGCTATTTTCATTGGACCTAGGACAAACACTTTGTATAAGATTTACCCTGCTTCCCTGAGTGCTTACATACAGTTTTGCAAGGTCTCGTTTCATATGTTCTCTGCATTAAACATCCAAATCTGTAGTAGGTTCTATACTCCAGAATTCAATTTCTCAAATTTGTGTCTTGTCTCTGTAGCAAAAGGACATTTGTTTTTCATCCTGGTCACGCAGCTATAGACCTGAAGATGAGCTGTCTCACTGATCAAACGCTCAAAGTCCAGCTCAATGGATTGAACATGTCTTTCCATCAAAGACTCGTGTTTGATTCCAGCTGTGATCTCATGTTCATATCTCCTGTCAGTGACTGAGAGCTTTCTCTAAGCTTGTCTCCCCCCCCCCCTCCCCCCCTCGTTAACTGTTATCATTGCGAGTATTGACAACGCTCGCTCCCCAGAGAAACCTTTTTAAATGGCCACATTGTCACTGTCCCACAGGAAAGGTCTTTATTGGGTGCTAAAGAGATCTTATCAGTCCCACCCTCACAGTAAAAGATTTGTCCCATCATATATACCAATCGGGCATATATGAGGTGGAAACTGGTCAATTCTAATGGCAAGACACAGGCAGATCTGTGTTTTCAAGAGTAAACAGATGATGACAGTTCCTATTAAGGGTATATTTCATTACAGGAGCACAGATGAACACGAATAGCATCACAAAGCTGATATTTGGTAATTGAGCAAAGTACAGTGTATTTTCAGTGTGCAAAAGAATGAAAAAACCTGCATTTTATACGAATGGTTAGCATGGGTGTTTGACTGGTGCTGCATTTGGCAGAAAACACAAGACTCATTTTGTAAAACTGAACGATAATAAAATGAACAATCATAGGGGGGCTCCGTGTTTTTTAACAATTGCATTGATTTAAGAGAATTATTTACATCCACTGCCAGAAAAAAAAAACCTGCCAATGTTTTCAATATTGTCAATATTGCCAAGTATGCTATTTGTGACATAAATCACCTTTAGAATTATTATGTCAGTGACGGCTAAGAAAAGAGTTATCTGGAATTGACTGATATTAATTACCAGATTTAACAAAGTACATTTTGTAGTTAACACCACAAGAAACACAATTCAGACCGTGCTTTAAGAATGTGACTCGATCCACATTTTGTGTCCATATCGTACAGATTATCCTCAGTGGCTGTATGGATATAAAATGCAGATATGCGCACCTTTTTTGAAAGAAGCCTGAATTTAGGTTTTAATTTGAGGTTTGGATGAGCCTAATGTTTGTCTTCTAGTCTTGCCAGAAATTAACAGTGACACCTGTCAAGTATGCAATTTGTAAAGATCCAGTCTTCCGTATTGTTCAGTTACTCAAGAGTCATGTTTGACTACACTGCATTTTGGAGGTGAGGGTTTATTGAAAACAATGACTGATCATGCTCATCTGATATCTCATGGCAAAACAATACAACATAGTACGGAAGCATTCACTCGTTTCCCGTGAACCATGAACAAGCACAAAATGTTAACAACTAACAGACTGGAAGATATAAAGTAATATATATGTATCGCAAAGTCTAAGAAAAAAAAACTGTGGCACCAATGGCTGCTTATTTGATCTGGGTAGTCATTCTTCTCTTATTTGAGTCATCTTTGTGGAGTGGTTTAAACATGTTCATTTCAGAGTATTCTAGACATATGTAATGGTGAAAATATATGAACTGTGGCCTTTTTCATTCTTATTGTTACTTGTGATGCAATTAAGTGAAGAAAAAATACATTAAGCAGAGAATTACCATGTATCAGTGCCTGGCTTTTTGTTAAAGCTTCCTTTGTCTAGTGCTCTTTTGCTATGAAATAGACTAGTGCACCCTATCATAGAAAAACAGTACCTAAATTTAAAACAAATTATATTTGGCTTATTTTTAGCAGGGTTAATCCTTTTATACCAGGAATATTGATGAAATAACAAAACATTGAAAATGTCCTATTCTAAATATTCCCGTTTGTAGATTTTTGGAATCATTCAAAGTAAAAGTTTGTTACTTTATTTTACTATTTAAAGATGTTATTTTACCATGTGTTACTAAGACGAAACTGTATGGTGTTTTCAGTGATGGGGATTAGACAGACACGGAGAGAGTCCCATCCGAACCTGCAGCAGTGATTCTAAAGAAATATAAAAGATAAACAGTTACACTTTCTTTCCAATGTGTGGCTGAGTGCCTCAAGCCTTTTTTTCAAGTATTTTGGTGCGTGTGTTTTGATTTTTGTTCCTTTTTTTTTTTTTTTTTTTACTTTTTTCGTAATTCTTTCTGCTTTTCTGTTGTATTCTTTAGTTTGTTTTACGTTGTTTATTATTATTATTGTTGTTTATTATTATTACTTTTTTCGGATTAGTAGAAGTGTCCAAACAGGTTGTGTGCTGGAGGTTCTCTTCAAGCCAGACCATCGTAGGCTATTGCCTGTTGTTTTTCATCTTGTAGTTATTCAATGAAGTCATGTACAAGACCGTTCTGTAGCAATAAATGTGCCATTTTTATAACCTAGCGCTTTCATGGGTCTTGCTTTTTGTTGTTGTTCGTAGCAGACAATTAATATAAGAAAGAACAGTACAGTTTACTTGTTAAGTGTCCTAAGAAGGTGTCTTCAGCCAACACCTAGGATGAAGATGAACTGTACTGTACGAAGTAAAACCTGGTTTGTTTTGGGCTTTCACATCATGAAAAATATCCCTGTCAGAGAACAGTAGGGTTAGATTTAGAGGTACCCAAACTGATGTCGTTGATAGATTTCTGTACGATTTGGAGTCGGATTTCACATCAGGGTCTGACATGGAAAGAGATGGCAGATGCCTAGGCCTGCCTTGTCTCTCACTGCATGTTCCTCTGTGGTTCCTCATCATGTTCAGAGGACTCTGATTGGTTGACTCATGGCTTGAATTGAAGAGTTTATGAGATTTACCTGATCACTCATGTCTCCGAAATTAAGGGCTTAAACCACAGACAATGACTCTCCAGCTTGAGTCACTGGCTGGGAAAGCTGCACTGCTTGTTCGGAGTGCGTGTTCGGAGTGGGATGATGTCATGACATCTAGTTGAGGCAAAGTGTGGAAACAGAAAACAATTTGTGCTACTTTGTTGTTATTCTCTGTTAAAGCCCCATTCGTTCAAGTGGGAACTTAACTTTATCGCAACAATAAACTGAAAAAGTCGTGTTTTTTTAAGTCTCGTCTGCTTGAAATATTGGATTTAGAAAGTTGTCAGGCATCATTTCAATATCATCCTTGGAGATCAACCCAACCCATTATCTAATCTCAGTTGATCATGAAGTTGAGATGAGAGGAGGTCCTGCTTGATGTGGATTTTTACTAACATCTTCATGAGAAAAGCACAGCCAAGGGTCTGATGTCAGTGTTTCACCATGTCCCCGAGGCTTGGTCTGACTTAGCTGATCGGCACTCAAAGTTCGATCTGGTGCCACTCCTAGTGGAGGCATGCACTCTCGTACTCGTACCTGCCACACAGGTCCCAGTGTCTCTCGACCTAGCTGTCCAGAAGTGGTTCTATACTTTATCAATGTCGTTGTTTTTCTATTTCCTAGTACTCAAGTACTTTAGTCTTGGAGTTTAGTCAGACAGCCCACTGTTTTAACAGTGGAATGTCAGGCGTGGCTCTAAGGTTGCTCAAGTGGATGCACTGTAGCCTGTGGCCTTCCTTTTGTTGAGTAACTCTTATACTATCTTGTGCACTGCTGAAAAGATGTGGGGTCTTGTGGTTTGTGTATTCCAGTGTTTGGCAGATGTAGGGATTGAGACTTTGTCATCTTTGGGGGGGGGAACCCAAGTGTGAGCCACACGTTTATCTAGCAATGTGGTATGCTTGTTCTGTGAGAATGTTTACCTCTCAGTTTCATGGCGAGTGTCCTTTGTTCACGAGTGTAAGTATTAACAATCCTCCAACAGGCAAACAAAGCGTCACGAGAGGTTTTCATTTTGTCTTTGAGATGTCTTCAACCCCTTTCTCAAATCCCAGTGAATAAACTATTACAATATGTGACACTTAAATGGCTCAATCCCTGTTTTTCTCCTCCATCTACTGTCTCAAACATCTGTGTGTAGGAGAATGACCAAATGCCCAATGTTTCTTTTACTGGTATAGTAACAGTAAGACTCATAGCAATTTACTCATTCCGTTTACAGCTTTCAATTTCTATAGATAAATCAAGACTCAAAATAGCATGCAGGTGATTTTTGGCTTTTATAAACTGAAACATATTTAAGAACATTTTAAAAGATTTAATAATGTCTCATCCATTCACTTAGATGAGTCAGATGTATTGAGCACATGATGTCCGACAATTCTTTATAAGGGTTAACTGGAGAGTCAAACATTCTTGGAATTGTTTGTTTTTTGTAAGACTCGAGACATTTCCAAACATGGCCTGGGAAATATCCGTTTCTGTGGGAGGGAAGCCTTGAGAAGGGCACAACTTCCTTGAAACACAACTGACATTAAATCATAAATGTTTTCGTGTGTTTTTTTATACAATCGCTCAACTCAAGTTCGTAAGCTGGTAAGACCAGTGTTTGACAGAACAGTGTAATACAGGTGTCAACGCCCTCTTTCAAAGCAGGTGCACCACCCACAAGTTAAACTATCTTGAGCACCACGAGGATTCAATTTACAACTGAACCTGGACGCGCACAGTGACAGGTAAGTCAAATACTTATTCGGACATATATGCGTTTTTGTATTCAACTGTATTTGATGAAAACTAGTCACTAGTCGAACGATGTTGCCTACTAAATGTATCTTGTATTCGATTGACTGGTATTGTAATGAACAGGTATGACAGCCATTCATTTATGTTTTGTAGCATAATGTATAACTGACCTCTAGCGAATTCTCACAATGTTCCGTCATTTAACGTATTCATAACCCATTGTGAAAGGGTTATGAAGGTTAGTCGTGCACATCAATTTATAAAGGTGTTGCATATTCCAGTAATAAAGACTCAACACAAAGCTTCAACATAATATAAATCGTAGTTCGAGCTATGTAGCCTACTGTCTGATAGACATAAACAAACTTGCCACGTGAGAGTAAAGGATGTAAAGTAAATAGCCTAGCCTTGCATGAACATTATGTACTTTCTCCACAAAAAAAATGCAATGAAGCCTGTATTGGTGTCTTAGAATGGTTCTCCTAATGGAATAAAGTTGCATTCTTTTCTTTGGCCTTCGGGAGTTAACCAACCAGCAGATCTTGAATATGGCTTGTTTTTGCAATAGCTGGCTATTGCTAGAACCGCAATAGTCTCCACAAATACTGTGGTATATTAGACTAGATAATCCTTTATTTGCCCCGCAGTGGGGAAACATATTAAGACAGAACAAGGGTTGGTTTAGATCAGGAAGTGACCTATTGTCTTTTCAGTTTTTTTTTGTCAATAGACAAGAAATGAACATTAAGGACATTGCTTATAAGGACACTAGTTTCAGGATTCAAGTACTGATCACAGTTCTCTGACACTTAACAAACAGGCAGATTTTAATACACAGCTTTTGTGCTCTGGACTCTGTAATGGACTCTGTATGGACTCACACTTTTCCCTGGGTAGTGTGGTCTTGAGAAGTTGATGTAAAACGACTACTTCTTTCTCACGGGAAGTTTTTTTTCTTCCGATGAGGTCACAGGCTTACCTCTAGCCACCCAGCTAGCACTCCTTGATACCTCAGTTACCTCGGTTACCTTAGAGCTGAGCTATGCAATAAATCAGGATCAAGGTAGATTCCGGTCTCGGCACAACATAAGATCAACAGTCTCCTAAGTAACATTGGTGGTGCTGGGACTTGCTTTGTCTGATCGTCACCAGCTTGGTATGGCCAACACCCAGATTTGCCCTTTGACCTCTGGCATTGAGTTTCTGTCAAACTCTGAACACCAATCAACTATTCCATTAGAATGTGTTATTTTGTCCCCATTAGAATCAGTGGTGTTTGGCTTCCCATTAGAATCTGTGATGTTTGGGTGTACAACAATGTGAGGCCTAGCTCAACAAAATGTAGAACAATGGAGAAAAGGGTAATTTATTGTTTTGACGTGGTTATTAAGAAGTTAGCATAGGTGGGCTAGTCCCACTGGTGTAATTGAGGCTTTACAGCAAAAGTTCTTCAGCTGGTCGGTTGACCTTACCTCCCTCTTCCTCCATCTCCATCCTCAAGCAGGTCTTTTAGCTGAGCCGATTAACACCCAACAGCCGGCTATTGCGGGCCAGCACCTGGCCATATCATCACAGGATACATTTTCCTCATAATATTTATCTGACAGAAAGTCGAATTTCCTGTGACACATCAGAGACACATCAGTTGTCTAAAAAACTGGACACTCTGGAAATGTACAATATGAAGTATACATTAGAATATACTGTAGACTTTATGTACAAATGACAGTGGAAGCTGGGGTAGGAGCATTACTGTACTGTAGACTAAGTATCTCCACCCAAGTCAAGAGCATAGTTGAATGAAAACTGTAAATCCCTTCTGTCGCTTGATGCTTCGGTTGTTTATCGTTGTCCAATTTACCTCGTCACTGTATCCAGGAGGAAGTGACATACTACATTTGGGCCCTCCTGCTAAATCATCAGGCTGTTCGTTTATCTCCTGATCTTGTTGAATGAGTGAGAAATTGTTTACAAGTTAGGTCGGCATTCTGTTATCTCAGCTACGATAAGCCGTAGCCTTGTATACAGTGGGATCACCTCACTGTTGAAGTGCCTGTCTCAACACATGTAACTATACTGGTCTGTCACAATAGGATTGTACTACTTACGAGCAAAAGGATGTCAACTTTTATGATGGGCGACACATAGGCATAGCCAAACCTATATGGTAGGGGAGGGAATCTTTTGGTACCTCACGATTCGATTCTTGGGGTCACAAATCGATTAAAAATTGCTTCAAGTTCAAATTTTTCTGAGATTTAAAAAAATAAATAAAAAATCCCCCACCCCTACATGGCATTCTCAGCATTCTAATGAGATGTCGTGCTGGAATGTACTTTTTCTTTTAAAAGCCTTCCATTATCCATCTTGACCTTCAGCGCATCTTACCGGCGCTGGTTTGTTGTACCACACCCCGCCACCTGTTTTGTCAATGTTTGTTTTGGAACTGCTTTGACTACATTACAATAATTATGATGACGCTGATTGGCGTGTTAAAACCAACAATTAAATAAATTAGTCCGAAAACTTCTCTGCCTTGTTGGATAACATATTTCATATCTAAGGATGGTTTAGAAAAATAAATAAAAAATGATTTTTATTTTGCCTAATGTGTTCATTTGAGCAGTTCATAATTTCTAGCGGTGGTCTAACTGATAAAGATGCCTTTTGAAATTTCTTGAAACTGCAATTTGGTATCCGAGGGAATTGCTGTAGCTTTCATTCTTGTCAACGATCTCTTTTAAACACTTAATTAAGTACTTATAACGCCGGTGCAAATTGTTGTGCTAGTGCAGTCCATGAAAAAACACGTGAAAGACACATTGTTTTGGAACAAGGTACAGGTGGAGCTTTCTAGGGAGTGTGAAAGGTGATGAGATTGCTTGGATCTGCCAGCATGCTCGTCTAGTAAAAACATGGCATTGCCCTGTCTAGACTTTGTCATCATGTGTGCTACTCATGTTCTTCCAGTCTGTGCATTTGTATGTGGGTGTTCCCACCATCGCATAAGTATTAGCCTGTCCTTCAGGTTTCCTACAGAATAGAAACACTCCTATGTGTCACTCCGCCTGTACACAAACGCCCATCTTTATCTCGAGGCTCCTCCTCCTACCTCCTGTAACTTAGGGGGAGATAGCCACACCTCATTCTATAGCTTGTGTTTGTGAGCTTGCATTGGTGGAACGGCCCTCTGGTATCTGGGAGGGTGTGGGACAAGTCAGTCCCACTCAACAACCACTTATGGTGGGAGGGTTATCGATCGACCTGAACTTTGCCTTGGTGCCTCTGTGCTCCTATAGCTCACCCAGAGCGGTCATCCAGTGTGCTCTGCCGTCCTCATTGGCTGCTCTGGGAGTTGCCGTAGCTACACCCAGATTATAGCGCTAAGATCCGTAGACCGCCCGCGTCACGCTGGTTTGGAATTAACAGCACGGGGCGCACTACAATGAATGTTTACTGTTGCCAGGCAACGTAGGGATGGTAGTGTGTGTGTATGTGTGTGTGGGGGGGGGGGGCATGGCATGGCAGGACTGAATTCCTCAGGGATAAGTCACACTGTGGAGGCAGAAAAGTGATGGCTGAGGAATTTGTGTCACCGTACGCACGGTGTCATCGTGTCTCATTGTCAAACTCTTGGTCACCGGGCGTTATCAAACTGGTATGCCCACGTTGGCAGGTTTATTGTATGACTGTCTGTATGACTAGGATCTCAGGTAGTCGAGATGGAATGTGGCAGTGTGTGGTTTAATTCAACAGCTACAAAAGGACCACTGATGACAAATTGTCAGCACAGAGCACTGATGATGAGTCAATCAGTCAGTCTTGACTGATTAATTGACAGCCATTGAACATGAAGATCATTGATGTTTTGTTTTTTTGAACTTTTGCAAGAGTTACCTTATCACTATTTATTTACTATATCAGCAAGCAAAAGGGAGTGCTTTACAACATGTGAAGCTAGCTGTAATATTAGCCGTTTCTTCTCTTATCGTCATGAGATTAACCATGGACAGCTTGACTGACACATAGACCTGCAGCATGCTCTGCATTAATGATTTTACAGGATGTCATGGTTGACTGGTAATGGAGACTTCACTGCTGTTTGCTAGTTCTCTGCGTGCAGACTGGATGCAGTTGAGCGTTGTTAGGCCTCGGGGGCCCAGATCTCCAAAGATTTGTCGTTCTCGACTCCACACCCGTCCGTGCTATGCACTCTGAAGCAACTAAGGGCTTAGCCTAACAAAAGCTTGTTACCAGAAAGGCCTTTGAAACTGTAGTTAATAATCCCCAACGCAGGAAAGCCTCAAGTCTAGGTACACTTGCATTACTGATGGTTTTAAGTGAAGGTTAGTCTTCATACAATCTGATGCTGACATGTCAAAGGAGCCGATAGAGAGATTGGGAAACATGGTGGATCATGATGTGAATCGTGGGGAATGTATGTTCTGCAGTCAAATGTGGAGGCCCTCAGCCATGTTTCTGCCTGAAAATGTTCATTTCAGAGATGACGAAGAAGAATGCGTGGGTAGTGTTGATCAGGTCCACTGTTTTCTTCGGAGGTGGGGCTCTGTTGGAACTCATAGTTGATGACTGTTAGAGAGGGGGGGGGATAGAGAGAAACACAGACAGACAGACAGACAGACAGACAGACAGACAGACAGACAGAGAGCGAGAGCGAGAGGTGAGAGAGAGGGAGGTGAGAGACACACACTCAGTCAGTCAGTCAGTCAGTCTGTCAGTAAACACACACCTGGTTGCTAGAGGAGGTTCCAGGTTTGGCAGAGGCGACCCATCCGGCATATTCCGTGTGTTCATGGTGAGCTAGGTGCCCTGGTGGACATTCCAACATCTATGGTGGGAGGTTTCTCAACGTTGTCTCTTGGTGGTTGCTGATGTTTTTTATTTTTATATATGGGACTATAAATATACATCAGTTCATGTCGGAAAATAAAAATAGAGCTCAGTTCTGACAAAAACAACAAACACATATTTTCTTTATTTCACAGACCTACATTCCTACAACTGTGAGAACAGCCAGTGTAATCACTTACTGTATCAGTCATTCTAAATGGTGCTGTTTCTTCTGAGTGAACAATCAATGTTTACCTTAAAGGGAAACTCTTGACTCCCCCCCCCCCCCCCCCCCCCCCCATGAGATAAAGGGTTGGATGTTTTACGAGTTTAGAAGCTGTTCAAAGTGAAAGATTTATTGCCATTTTGCAATCAAAGTCTGTAGGCCCAGCCGCGGAGAGGGAAAGGGTTGACAGCCCCGCCCTGCATGCTAACAGGGTGTTCCCTGGCCCCATGCCACAGCCAGACAGCCAAACTGCTGCTCCCTGCCACACCCTGGGCTGGGCAGGATAACCCAGAGCTCCAGTACCCGGGGCCTATCCTGATCTAGCACTGCTGTGCTTCGACCTCTTGTAACCCACTTCGGGAGATCCCACTTCAAACGTGTGCCGCCGCGAAAGCCATCCTTCGTAGCCACGGGATGGTACGCGACAGAACGCGTGATGGAGCTTCATGGAGGGGGAGATGAATGGCTATGAATCATCAGCCGTCTCATGGTTTCTTTCCGAGCAGTGTTGTATACCTGGAAGGCGTTACACATTAACCTCCTCCACAGTCCTAAGGGGGCTGAGCATGCTGATCAATCAGGCAGGCAGGCAGGCAGACACAGCCCAGCCTGCCCCCCTCCTCCCCCCCCCCACACACACACACACACACACATACGCTGATGAGCTTAGCCATGCAGGCCAATGGGGTCGTAGCAGAGGTCAGGCTGGTGCGCACGGCAACAGGGCTCCCCCACTAACAGAGAAGCAGAACAAACCGCCCGTTTCACTCCCAGACGGACCAGCTCAGTTAGGACAGCCCAACTCTTTCGCCATGTCTTCGCTGTTTTCTCCGGACTTACGTGTAAGTATCCACCTTTAGACATGTGACGTTTCTGGATTGGTTTCTCCAGTTTTTGAGAAAAAACAGTAGACTGAAACAACCGGCTCCGAATGTACGTGTGTGGGTACCTGGGATTGACTGTAAAAACATCACCCAGTCAACAGCCCTGAGGGAAATGTCCATGACAGTTACTGTACAAACTCCTACAGACTTATCTTCCAGTTAGTTTGATTTTCACAGTGTGACTTGTTGACTTTGTCCCTCTGATGATTTAGGCTGCCTTTGCTCGTCTGCACAGTTTCTCACCGGTGGTGTAAGCGAAAATGTAAAGGATGTGCTCGACTGTGTTTTCAAGATGGCCACGGGACTCGATTTATAATCACTGGACGTCCACAGCGTCCTCCTTTGGGTCCCCTTCTATGGTGGCCATCATTATGATATCAGTTTAATACATTCTTGATCCTGATTATCACTGATTAGATTTGTGTTCTTCCTCAATGTACCTGTTGAGAAGCTGTTTGTGTTAGTTGATGTTGTACTGAAGCATTCCAAACATACCTGACTAATCGGATACCCACCCATATTTGTACCTGAATCGGACGACGGATCAGTGACGCTCTGATGGCCAGTCATTACTGTAGTACTGAACTATCTATATAACTCCTGCCATCGCCTGGCACGACCTCTTCCCCAGTCTGTGTGAATGCTGCGGTCGTCCCTCTCCAAATGGCAGCTTTTCTCACGCGGGGAAGCGGCACTAACGGGTTCGCCCTTCGCCAAGGGCAGGATCCGTACGCTTGGCTCGAAACAGACCAATCGGGACGCGTCGCCCGTCATCGTCCAGTGGGCCAGTAGAGAACGGGCTCGTATGTATCTGACCAGAGTGTGACGTCTCGTGTCTCTGTTCCACACAGCCCACGGCGTCCCAGAGAAAGCTGCCATCTTCCCTGGTGAAGCTCAGCAAGCTCGTGGAAGACAAAGTCAACATCCTTCGCGGCGCACTTCCTACCGACCTACAGGTTCATTGAGAGCTAAAAATCATCAGCTGTTCACTTCAAGTATAATTCCAGCTGGTGCTGTAGAACGCCTTTGTTTGATTCATAGCTTTTAGTGTTTCTTCAAGCCTGTTCACTCATCACTCACAATTTAGTTCTTATTTCATCAAGTCTGGATAGAAAAATGTTGCAATGACTACCAGTCATCTTGTCCTAAATGTGCTGACCCCTGCTTTGTACGCATGAACTGTGAAGGGTTCACGGGATTTTCAGCTTCACAGGAAGGGTGTAGTGAGAGCGAGAATGAAACATTGGTGTAGGGAGTGTTGAGAGTGAGATGGCTATCTATTTATTTGTCTAGACCAGTCTTGTCAGGGAGTTGGGGGTAAAGTGACTCAGGAGTGAAATCGACAGCAGACTAAGTATTTCCTGAAACATCCGTCGTCTCTCTCAGACTGGTTATCACCACAATCTGAGATGTCAACTTCGTAGTCCTGTGCCAGTTCATTCAGTTACAGAATTTGAAACGGGCCCATTGACGTTGTCGCTGACATTTTGTCAGGCTTTACATCAAGCTGTGGAATCTCTTCAGTTTAGTTTTTTTTTGTGCGAGTCGCATCTGCTCCAAAAACCATGCTAATTCAGGTATTTGTTAGAAACGGAAAGCGAAAAACAGAGAATTTGTCTGAGACTGGGAGCTTATTGACTTACGGGGCCGGCAGACATCATGTTAGGCCACCAGTCGCAGTCTACCAGGGGCCAACGGATGTATATATAGGTTAATAGCTTCTAAAACTGACATTTTATTGTTATTGTTGATTTATTTATTACATAGGCTATACAAGCATGAATAGAGTAAATATAGACTATTCTCTCTATTTATGTATAATGATACTTTATTGTGTGCGAGAGGTTCCTCTATGTGTTTATTGTCCTTGTTTTTCATCAGAGTCCAGAGGGCCATGAGAGCATAGAGGCTTTGGGAAAACACATCCTTCAGAGCCAGGAATTTATCCCTCACCTCAGAGAGCTCGAGAAGGAGACCAAACAGGAAGTGACAAGACTGCTGCAACAGTAAGTTAAAACTAGGCTGTGGCTATGGAATTCAGTGGACATAACGTTTTGTTACACAATGGTTGTTCTTTTGTCGTCCGCGGGTGAAGTCATGCCAAGAGATGTCTTAGGTGCTGACTGGTTGACACAATAGTAATCCTTTGGCTGGAGATGAATTAAGGAGTGCTGGATCTAAGCCTTGACATGCTAACTTTTATATGGGAATGCCGGTGTTTTCCGTGACACCACTATGTTCTGCTCTGGTGCTAACGTCAACAGCCTCCTGTTGGTGCTTGTCGTTTTTTTCCGGGAGATGACTATTTGGTAAATTAATACACCCTGGGTTCAAAGGGAATCATGGACTGTATGTCGTGTAGCGGGGTGTGTGAGGTGTGCACGAAACCAGACCGACGGCTTTTTACAAAATAATTTCAATAGTTCTCCAACGCTTTGGGATTGTAAACACTTGACATGGGCGAGAGACTCTGTAATGACAGTAAGGGACATTCCTGTTTTCACTTTCAGTCCAATGCAGCACCAGTTGGCTGTTCGCGAATCTCGCACAGACTGGCCAAACCGGACAGTTAAGGCCACCCTCAAAACAGGATCACCCTGGTGGATGCTTTCTCTGTTTTACCTGTTGTAGTAGGTCCTTCACTAGGCTGAATGTGTGAATCTGAATGATCAATGAATGACTCCTTCGCCGGATCCCCCATTTGTATGTCGCTTTGGATACAAAAGCGTAGACTAAATGAGCATGACTCATGACTGGTGTTTCAGATCGGCCTACATCCTTACCTGATGTAGACCTGTTTCCAGCGTGGCGAGTTGGAACACCCGAGCAGACTGACTGTCAGCTCAGTGTTTGTCACTCCCACGGTTCCCCTCCGATACGGTCGGTCAAAGCTCACCGCACCTCAAGTCGACCTCGTCCAAACATCGAATCGCGATGGAGAGGCTTAGAGGGCAACGAATCCAATCAAACGCCCATTCAAGTCATTGGTGCGCCGCACAGAAACACGGCGGGGTCTTCACGACTGCGTTTGACAAGGTTTGAACCGACGTTCAGCCCTTGAGTGGATGTGGAGGAACCCAAATTGAACCCAAAGCTCCTTCTTGGTTTTCCCCGGATACACAGTGCCCCTCAGTGAAATGATGCAACACATGCTGTGGCTCGCCAAAACTAACAGCCTGGGTGACAATGTTGAAACGGCTGTGTGCACCTCCCTCGATGCCTGGTACACAGCATGGATATCACCCCAAAAACAGACAATGACAGAACTGCCCGAGTCCTGTTTATGCCCCTCAAACAGTGTTATTATGTTATACTGTCTTTGCTTTATTCGTTGAAGCTTTTGAAACCTTGATGAGCCCTTGATGGGCGTCAGTTGTTCAGACTGCTGCAATGCCAGGCCAAGGAATCCAAACACGATTGTGTCAAGGCATGATTCACAGATACAGTACATGATAGTGCTTTACAATATCTTGGCAATTGAAGTCATGGATGTCTGGGATGCAGTAGCAGTTAAATACTATCATATGGGGACAAGAACTCGAGTTGATGTTCACAAAAATGGTGATCTGCTGTAGAAATGCAAGACTTCATGACAGTATGCTCGCAATCCCCATCAAATACATGGTCTACTCAGCCATTGTTATTGTAAGGTGAATCATTCAAAACAAATAATATGTAATTTAACATGCTGGTTTTCGAAAAAGAGAAACTCCAAACTCCATGCTGTGAAACTTTTAAGTATGTACTTAAAAACACCTAACAACCCGCCCGCCCCCCCCCCACCACAATAATTATGAAGTAAACTGTATTTGTTCCATACATCCTGATAATGATGTACTATTTGTAAGCGCCTAATCAGAAAAGCTTGACAGCTGGCAATGTGCGGTGTGTGAATCTGCCGTGGCGTACACTAAGCATGCTGGGACAGACCTAATTTCCAAAGCCACATAAACAAAAGGTTAATGAGGGTTCACAAGCTCGCTGCTTTTTGTTTATCCGTTCAGCAGATGCCAACAGATTTCCATCGATGCTGTCAAACCGAGCTCCTAATCACTAGAGGCCATGGGCTGGAGCTGTACAGACACTAATACACTCATGCACACACACACACACTCTTACACATTTACACACTCACACACATAGGCTATTTTCATTTGTAATCACTGTCTTTCAGTGAATAGTAGTTACCCTTCCCAAGAAATTAGACACAATATCTAGCCTGACCTTGGTTTAATAATTTGAGTCCGGCCCTCCGTTTTAACGCGGCCATATGTTCGCCTGGCATCATTTGTGATAAATCCACTAGAGAAACGTACAATTTTTGTCTCGCCGCTTCCCTTAGATTTGCTCGTTATGATCGTTCTTCAGATAAAATGATTTCATTTCCATCCAGTCGTACATCATTAGCAAGAGCGCTAATCAAGTTTGTTGTCTTGTGTGTGATAGTCATTTAGCAACACATTGTTTATTCCTTCAACAGCCCTTCAACGGTCCTGATAGCATGACTGGGAGACTCTCCTTTCTGTATGAATATTAACATACACACAAGCCAGCGAAACATGAAACGCACACTTGAACATCTCATCAACAAAATGTGCATATCTTTTCCCCTCAGGCCATTTTGGATTCTCGTTCAATCGTTTTCATTTGCGCCGAGGTGGCCCTTTTGAATTTTGATGTTAATTTCCTGCTACGTTTTCATCAAAAGGTTTCTCTCAAATGAGATGTTCCTGTCCATCTTCATGAACCGCAATGCTGTCCTGTTTTTGCCACTCAGCTATGACGGATGATAAGATACTGCCTCCTGGTGGAGACACTGTGAACTGCATTCAAAGTCAAACATAAGGCGCTGTTCCAATGTATTGAGAGAAGAGGATGACATGGTGTGATGTCGATGAGTCTTATGTCAACATACTTTTCATTTTTTTTGAATGTTGTCGACCTTTCGTTTGGAAAGTGGGTGATTTGCCCATGAGTCATTATAAAACAACCTATCCGTGTTATCTTCTTGCCTCTGTACTGTGTACTTTGTGACCTTAGGGAAATGTACCTAGACTGAGGCCATATTGAGCACAAACAGTTAAGGCAAAAGACAAGTGTGCCCTTTAAATGGCTTGCTGTTGTAGATTTCCACCTCTGACATATGCTATGCTCTGTCTGTTTCAGACTGGGAAAGATTCAAGAGCAACGAAAGTTGTTGAACGGTGAGCTGTCTGATTTGGAGAAACAGCAGGCCGAAGTCGTCCGCACCCTGCAGAGAAGCCCACACTCAGGAACTCACACTGTAAGTACACGGTCACAACTGACTCTACTTGATGCGACCGCCTCGCCTCTCCTCTCTCCTCTGCCTCAGCCCACTTCACTCTGCACCCCAGATTAGACTGTTGACGAGATTCAACTCGGCTCTGCATACCAACGGTCGGCCCTGTATGTGTAACCGCATGCTTACCTCCTAGCGTGCTAACCTCCTAGCGTGCTAACCTACTAGTGTGCTAGTATACTAGCGTGCTAACCTGCTAGTGTGCTAATGAGGAGCGCTGTGTGTGTGTGTGTGTCAGAAGCTCCTAAGGTCCAGGAGGGAGCTCCAAGCATCCATCGCGGCCAGGGCGGTCCAGTCCGACAGACTGGTGTTCCAGGAACAGGCCCTGAGCGCCCTGCACCAGCTACTGAGCGAAGACGCCGTCCGATACCGCCAGGAGATCCAGAGACTGCGGGACTTCTCCGGCAGGCTGAGCGGCGACATGCAGGGGAAGAGCGAGTACGAACAGGACAACCACATGGTAACGTCCCCCCCCAGGTTTAGCTGTCTCTCCACTACGAGTATAATCATTTACCCATCCCGCATACCTGCACCACCGCTCAACCCTGCTCCCAGAGTGCCACTCCCCTGTTTTTCATTCCAGGCCTAACCCAGCATACCGATTTCAGCTGACTAACAAGCTGAATTGTCAGGGCTGCCAACTTTTCAAAGAAACCTTGGAGTGAGATTTGGTGGGACCAACCAAAATGTAGCTGTACAAAACAACCTCGCCACCCCCCCAACACGTTTTTACGGGTGTTCCCGCGCCTATGTTGCTTCACCCAGTGTGCCTGCGCCTCGTCCATTACTGTTTTACAACGTTAGCAGGACTACTCGGTTGGCGTTGCCTTCTCAGCGTGAGAAATACAAGGTGTGGCGTGGGAGCGTGTGAAATGGCCTAGATGCGTGTGCGTCTCACGGCCAACGCGTGAGAGTTGGCAGCCCTGAATTGTGCTTGATACGACTGTGGTTACAACAGGGTAGATCCCCCCCCCCAGGAGCAGGTTTGGACAGCCTAGCGGTTAGCCTAACACCCTCGAGCACGCTCAACAGACAACCCATAGCTAGTAGTCCGTAGGTAGCCGAACGTCCTTGTGCTGCGTCCGAAAATATCGGACGAGCCCTCAAAGCGGCCCACGACAAACCCTCCTGACGGCGAAGGCAGGGAGAGGCACCATGCTGGTAGTTACAGTATGTCTACAGTGGAGGAGGCAGCCGCCTTAACCGCATCGACTGGAGAGCCTCCAGCTGTGGTCCTCCTCGTCCCTGGCAGACAGACACGTACACTGTGAGATGTGTGCAACATCTGCCAACTCAGCTGTCCCAAAAACACTCTCCTGTCAACAACGGGTAAAACGTGACCGACGAGAAACGCTCGCCAGAGACAGGCCACTCCCGCGCCGATATCAGACGAGATCTCGATCTCACACGTCCAATGATTGGCCAGTGTGCTGCATGTGAGGCGTGGTTGTACTGTCTCACACGCGCGCGCGCACATGCGCGGAAGATGACGCGAATAGCCCTCGAGGATTTAGGGAGTGTGGTGTGATTCGTCCACGTTATTTACAAGAAGGACAAACGGCGGGCCATATTGCAAAGCAGATTGCCGGGGTGCTAAAGTGCCTCGAAGTTTCACCCCTCTGTAAGATATGTGCCTGTCAACCAGTACACTATTCCTTCTAATTGGTTAATTATTTAGTACTTCATTCTTGACATTTACCTCTGACATATTTTGCTCTCGTAGAGAGCAGGCACCCTGACCTATGACAAGCCATCTGTGTCGGAGGAGGCATTGCCGAGATGTTGTTGTATTTTTTGTTTGCAAGGGGGATTATAATAGGGGTGGACGGGGGGGGGACGACGTGAGGAACGGGAAATAAGCCCCCCTCTCCAATTAAGGCACATACGCTAGGACAGTGTTGGGGATTGGATCAGATCTGGGTCAGTCTGTATTTTCAAACTCTGCACCATATGTCTGAGTTTGCCGGGCCACTGAGGAACAAAGTCCCGGTGTGTCCTCCACGAGCTATCCGCCCTAGGGGCTGTCTGCCTGTCGGCCTGTCTGTCTGATCGTCTCCCTCAGCCTGTCTGTCACCGAGTCCTGCGTGTCAGGACAAAAGACAGGCAGGCAGACAGCTAGACAGCCAGACAGGCCGACAGACAGGCCGACAGACAGGCCGACAGACAGGCCGACAGACAGGCCGACAGACAGGCCGACAGACAGACAGGCCGACAGACAGACAGGCCGACAGACAGACAGGCCGACAGACAGACAGGCCGACAGACAGACAGGCCGACAGACAGACAGGCCGACAGACAGACAGACAGACAGCTGTGTTTCGATCGACAGAGAGGCACCATGAGTTGTGGGCGTGGGAGGGCTCCAGATGCATGTCCTTCCTCTGGGTGACTCACTGGGATTGGCTGGAGGCCAGCATTCTCCTGGTGGGGGCAGGGCTAGGCGAGGGCTTGGTTAGTCTATGATGTCTCCTCCGAGTTTTCACCCCTAAACCTCAATCCTTTGCACCACGTACTTCACTGCACACACAGCACCGCAATGCTATTGACCTTCAGTTGGCATAGCAACAGGCTGCTTGCGACTGTTGGCATGGTATTATCCGGTGCTGCCATTTGTATAATGGGAGGACGTGGTGCTGTATGTATGTATGTATGGTCATGGCAACGCAGCATCTCCACAGGGTTCCACTGTGACAAACACCAACCCACCAAGCTAACTAACTGTGAGCTAACCATGTCCTTTTTGGGGGGTTTTATTCACCCAAAAATGACAGTCAGCAAATGAGCTCAAGGGCTAGTGTCGAAAATAATAACATTAAAATGGGGCTTAAATGATTATCCATGCACGGTCTGTAAACATGGTAAATACCCCTCCGGCGATAAGCGGTGATCCTAACCCCCAGAGAGAGCCAGAGTCTCTTGCGGCGTCCCTCCGCCTCCAGCCCTCTCTCCCTTGGGGATAGGGGTCCTGGCGAGACCCAGGATTAGACCCTCCACAGGCCCCAGCCCAACCCTGGACACTGGCCATTTCCTTTCTATAAGCTGCATTAGCGTGATTGCACTATTTGATTGCTTATTGACAGTCAGTTAAGTAGCTCTTAGGTGACATTGCAAATGTGATTTTTTTTTTTTGGGGGGGGGGAGGCGCTTGTGTGGTAGGGCCTCCTTTTTGAAATGGTGTGTGTGTGTGTGTACATATGTGGGCTCGGGCATGTCTGTGTGATAATGGGTTGTTATGAGTGTGTGTGTTTGTGTGTGTGTGGGGGGGGGGGGATTCTTGTTACATGTATATGTGGACGCCCCTCTTTGGGGACTTCTCCGCTCTCCACAATGTCGCTGTGTACTGTGTCCCAGTCCCCACGCCTGGCCAGCCTGTGTACCCCCCCGTCCCCGTCCCCGTCCCCGTCCCTTTCATAACGCCAGCGTGTTGCCGTAATCCCCCTAAGCAGTGGAGAAATATGAGCTAACGCAATTACATTAGGCAAACGGACACGAAGCATGAACGTTGGCCTTCCACAGGAGCGTTCCCCCTGGGCCATCGGTCCAGGGGGGCCCTCTTGTGGCTTTTCCGGGGGAAACGGAAGAGAGATGGGAGAGGCGCGTGTTCGGAAAAAAGCGGTCTCCTCGCTCTCGTTGGGCTTGCGGGGAGACCGGGAGGCTCAGAGAGACACAGAGAGACAGATAGACAGAGAGAGACAGATAGACAGAGACAGACAGAGAGAGAGAGAGAGAGAGACAGACAGAGAGAGAGAGAGACAGAGAGAGAGAGAGAGAGAGAGAGAGAGAGAGAGAGAGAGAGAGAGAGAGAGAGAGAGAGAGAGAGAGAGAGAGAGAGAGAGAGAGAGAGAGAGAGAGAGAGAGAGAGAGAGAGAGAGAGAGAGAGAGAGAGAGAGAGAGAGAGAGAGAGAGAGAGAGAGAGAGAGAGAGAGAGAGAGAGAGACAGAGAGACAGAGAGACAGAGAGACAGAGAGACAGAGAGACAGAGAGACAGAGAGACAGAGAGAGAGAGAGAGAGAGAGACAGAGAGAGAGAGAGAGAAGCAAGGGGAAGACTCGCCTGACTGATCTGTCTGAATGTCACCCAGCAGCAGTCTGCGTGCGCGTGTGTATGCCGACTCCATTGATTTGTTCAGGGAATACAATCACGTCGAGGGCTGATGTCATCATCTTGCCACGAGGCCCCTCCATCAGGGTTGTTTACCGCATGTGACGCTGACAGACAGGCGTGTCACCAGGCGTCGAGCCGCCGAACCGTTTCCAAATATCCTTTTGATTCCCCAATTAAGATATCGACTGTAATGCCCGCGTGGGGGGAAATGTGTGTTTTGGTGTCAGTCGGACCAGTTGTGTTCAGTGAGTATGGAGACAGAATAGGAGGCTGAAGATTTGATAACAATCGGGGATTTCGGCCTTTCTGTCATTGACCTTTGTGTCACGGATAGTTTCTTGGCATATCCGTGCCGTAAATCAGGCCAGAAGACTGTGTTGCATGTCGACCTTTGTCCCTATGTGTTTTGCTGAAAACCGAGATCTTTCCCTCAGGAGACACCCAGTAAAGAGACTAGGAGAGAGGCCAACGGTGGGACGGCAGAGCTAGGCGGGAACGTGGTTAACGGGCACAAAACAAACCCCGGAGACGACCCCTCTAAGGAGTCCCCTCCGCGGCCGGACCGGAGCAAGGCGGAGGAGCGCGCGGAGGAGGGGGCCTGGGGGACCCATCGGAAGGCGGCCCTGGCCGCAGGCTCCCGCCTCACTCGCTCGGGGAGCATCAAAGACCTCATCCACAAGTTCTCCGGTCCCGACCGCGTGCCCGCCTCCCCCGGGAGTCCCCAGGTCGTCCCGCACGCTCTGTCCCTGCCCGACCTGAGCCAGCCCGTCAGGATGTCAACCCCCAGGGGAGGGGGAGACATCGAGATCAGGGCCGGCTCCCGGAGCGGCGTCGGGGCCGCGGCCGAGAACCGCGTGCCCGCCATCATGCTGACCCCCCCCGCGGGCGGAGAGGTGACCCCCTCCCCGAAGGTGTCCAAGGCTCTCGCCGACTCGGCGCCGCACAGAAGGGCCGCACGCGATCCCGCCCCGAAGGACGACTCTCAGATGGGCTCCGTGGCAGACTCGGGCATGGGTTCGGTAAGTCGCGGCGGCAAGCTTCGCGACAACGCAGCCGAGGACTGACTGACTGCTTTTTGGCGCACGAGGCCGCCCCCCGCTCCCCCCCCCCCCCCCCCCCCGCGCTCCCCCAGCCTTGCACACGACCCTGCATGAAGACCATAACAGCATGGCCTACCGTCTGTCCGTGCATCTCCACCACTAACAAACACCGGCCACCCAATCCTTTCAGCAGCTTGTCGCCAAAACAGCGGCACGATACGAGTCATGTGTGAAACGAATCAATTAGCGACTAATAACTCGTTTCTCTCGTTTTTGTTGTTGTCGCATGGGCAGCGACCGATGAGGTTTCGACTGGCTTGCTTTGTGCGCTCTGACAGCACGTCGACTCTTGCACGCCTGCCCCATGGGTCACATGACAAGACCCACCAATGTCTCCCAGCTGAGAAGACGACACCGTCGCCGGCGCTTTTCGCGCGCCGCGCGTCGCTACCTCCCCGCGTTCCCCCCCCCCATCCTCTGCTCTCTCCTCGGCAGAGCTCCTCCTTTCCCCCTCCCCTCTCCCCACACTTTTTCATCCCGTCTCTCCTCCCGTCTCATCACACGACCGTGTTCCTCCTCCCCCCCATCCCTCCCCCCTTCCCTCAGGAGTCTGACTTTGATCCCACCAAGCAGCCCGACAGCCCGCAGTCGGAGGAGGAGCCGTCCGCTCCCCGGGTCCCTCCCAACCCCAAGTATCAGCTGTTCCTCTCCTCCGACATGATCGGGAGCGGCTCCGGGGATCCAGATGGGCCGGCGGGGGGGACGGGGCCCCGCGCGTCCCGCTGGGAGAGCGCCGGCTCCAGGTTCGGGCCAAACTACCGCGGCTCCCTGGAGTCCTTGGCCTCCAGAGACTGGGACACCATGTCAGACAGGGTGAGAGGAGCCAGAGCCGCTGACAGGTTGTGTGTGTGTGCGCGTGTGTGTGTGTTATCACCACACTAGATCAAGTGTGTGCGTGTGCGCGATCATGAGTGGCTGGAAAACGGCAACATGCGGGGGTCATCAAGCAGCTCACCCCCCAGGCTGTGCGAGCCACCTTCGACCCGGACTCCACCCTGAGCGCCGCGCGGCGCCATCTGCTGGGGAGGAGCCAGTCTGACGCGTGTCGTTTGGCTCGCACGTTGGCCGTGCCGTTCGCCTCAATCCCTCTCCGAGCGCATCCCCCCCCCCAACTGTAAATCGTGGACAGTCCCATTTCATGTGTTTTGTATGACATGTTGTCTGTTTGCGTGTTCCAGTTTGGTGGAATTGACAGTCCCCCGCGAGTGTTCAACAGCCCCTACGCCACCGCTGTTTCCATGGACTACAACCCTGTGTACAGGGTGCCAGACTACAAGGTTGGACGCAGTTTGTGAAATGTTGCGCATAGAAAAAGGACATACGCCATATATAGAGTATATAGCAAGTGTGACACCAATGTCTTTCGAATGGAATGAAGCCACTCGGCAACTTCTCGCTTCTCCTCTCCACTCAACCCCATCTCCTCTCTTCTCCTTTCCTCTCCTCCTTTCTTTTCTCCTTTCCTTTACTTTCCTCTATCGAACTTAAAGTATACTTACAAAGTGTACTTTCATACAAACAGACTTACAGGTGTAAATATATGATGCAAGTTTTCAATAAGTACAGTATGTGAATGTACAAAATGGCAGTGCACCTCCCATTTGTGGAGGGAAAAAAAACGAAATATACATAGAGAAACGTTTCGATTAGATGGAACTGTACTATTTTTCTTGGGTCTCTTTCCACTCAACACATCCCCTCCCCCCCCAGTCGCTGGAAGGGAGGTCGTCTCCCGTCAACTCCGAGTACAACCTGTACAACAGCAGGAGCACCAGCCCTGTTCCCACCCCCACCCTCACCGCCCCCCGCCCCCGCTTCTCAGCCTACGACTCGCTGTCTCGGAGGAGGAACGAGGTAAGGCCTGCCGGACGCAGAGGTCACTGGAGGTCTCTTCAGACAGGCTTGTAATCGACATTTGTAGTGTTGTTCAAAAGTACCGGTACTTTGGTACCAAATCGGTACTCAAACCCCCAAAAAAATAGGGAATCAGATGAGCGGTTAGGGAATCGGCTATTAGTCAGAGGGTTGACAGTTTGATTCCCGGCCGTGCCAAATGACGTTGTGTCCTTGGGCAAGGCACTTCACCCTACTTGCCTTGGGGGAACGTAACTGTACTTACTGTAAGTCGCTCAGGATAAGAGCAAAATGATTAGATGTAAATGTAAAATGTACAATACCAACATTTCTAAAGTTACGGTAGTACCAGGAACATGCCCTCATTCAGACTCTGGAACTTTCTTACTCCATTTCACTAGTACAAATGTTGGCACCATGACAACCCTAGACATACAGTTTAGCATAGTCTGTCAGATGTCATCCTGAATATCTGCTGACAAAGCGCTCGCAATCATCCGCGTTTGTCCACACACAGCAGAGAGACTGACTTGCGATCCAAACAGGTGATACCCAATCCTCTCAACGCGCGGCCCACCTTCGCCGCTCCCAACAAGAGGGATTACATAGAGGAGCTCACCAGGCAGCTGGACACATGTCAGAAGGTACGCTGTTCTAAACTCCAGGCGCTGCGTGACAGGGAATTCCGTGTTCCTCCAAACCAACATGTATGCTCGCCCAGTACTTTCTGTCACTCACACACACACACACCTCAAACATCCACGCGCTTTCTCTCACACGCGCCACGCCCAGACACGCTTCGCGCTCCCTGACCAAGCCCGCCGTGCCTCCCCAGAGAAACCAGTTCCTCGAGGCGGAGAGTATGGAGATGGACAAAGAGCGGAACCAGATCCGCTTCGAGATGAGGGGCCTGCTGGTGAACAACGAGGACCTGCTGAGGACCAACGCCCAGCTACAGGGGGAGACCAAGAGGATGAGAGACAGGATGCAGGAGCTGGAGAGAGACAACGCCGCCATGGTGGAACGCTTCAGGCTGATGGAGGTACTGTCGCTTTTTTTTGGGGGGGGGGGGGGGGTTTCGTTTTGTAAACCGAAGCTCATGCGGTTCGGCCAACGTGCCTCGGAGTCAGAATGACAGCGGGATTTGTGCGTTTGGTTTTTCAGGTCGAGCTGAAGGAAGCCAGGGATGTCATGGTGGAAGCCAATACGCAGGAGTACGCCTTCAACTTCCTGCAGCAGTCCCTCAAGAACAAAATCCAAGACGCCGAGGTACGTGCGCGCGTTCACACGTGACTTCCCCCCACGTCCCCCGTCGTCGACCAACCCGGCGAAGGAGAACCACTCCGCCGAATCCCCTGTGCGGCTTATAACGCGCGTCTTCCCCCCCCCCCCCCCGGGCTTCCTGCAGGAGGCGCTGGAGAAACAGACGCTGCACTCCCAGGCCCTGTCCGAAAAGCTGTGGCTGGCCGAGAGGCAGCTGGAGGAACTGGAGGTACACAAGGGAACGCATGACAAGAGGGCCGCCTCCCTCAGCGCCACTGTCATGAGGCTGGAGGGCGAGGTAAGTGAACACCCTAAAATGACCCCCTACAAGCGTGTACTTTGCATATGGGCCTGGGAATCCTCGGTGTGTTGACGGTATCGCTGTGTTTTCCCCCGAACCGCCAGCTCGGGGACGCGCTGCAGGTGTCCACCCAGGCCTCGGCGGAGCTGGGCCTGGAGCAGAAGCTGCGGGCCGACGCCCAGCTGAGGGTGGAGGAGCTGGAGGAGAGCCTGCTGGAGAAGACCCAGGAACTGCAGAGGGTCCAGCTGGTCGTCAGCAGGCTGCAGGGAGAGGTCGGTCCTCGCTGTTGTTTTCGGGCTGGGTCTGGTGGCTGCTTCACACTTATCCTACCGGGCCTAATCCGGGTCTGTAATGGGAATACCGTCGTCTGGGGCCACATCCAGAATTGGGATTATGAATTGGAGTCAGGTGTTGTGTGATCATGTCCCTCACGAGCTTTCCAACGTCGCCCGAACAAGACACCCAGAGCCGATTTTCTGGGTTGCGCGGGCCGAAACGCCGACCCCCCCCCCCCCCCCCCCCATGTCAACAGCTCTTTCGCCTGTGCGGCGCGTGCAGGTGTCGGGCAAGCTGATCGACAAGGAGCGCACCCTGGAGGAGGAGATCCAGCTGCGAGAGCGCACGCAGCTGCAGTGGAAGCAGGCCGAGCGCACCGTGGACGACCTGCAGATGGAGCTGCAGACCTCCACCCAGGCCAGGGACGACCTGGCCAAGCAGCTCAAACAGGCACAGGTACACCCCCTCCTCCCCCCTCCCTCGCCCGGACGGCCGCAGGTCTGACGCCTCGGTTGGCACTGTACAAGGCTTCAGTACAGGCTAACCCAGGCTTACTGGCTGTAGAGCCACAAGGTTGACTCCAATCCGTACAAGTAACGTAGATCACGGCATGTGAGGAGATTTTTTGGGGGGAGGGTTAATGCGGTGTTCAGGATGCGAGTCCTATAAAACAATCAAGTGCTCTTCCACATCTAAAATCGACACCATTTGGCCTGCTTTTATGGAATCTCATTATTAGAAGCCGCCTATGAAACCCGTAGATGTACACGGAATAACTTGAGACGTTTACACTGACCAACCCGTATGGATGCTAATCTTGGTATCTAAGCTTCTGACGTGAGAAGAAGTGGGACGCTTTTAAAACTGAAGCTCCAGGCTGGATTCGAAACGCGTCTCGAAAATATGCCTATAAAATGTGCGCGTTGCGTGTCCCTCTTGTTCCAGGAGAAGATGATCGACCTGGAGAGTGACATCGAGGAGATGCACGACAGTGAACAGCGATGGGCGGCCAAGTCCAAGAGATCCATCGAGCAGGTTCGTGTCCCACCGAGTCAAATCATCGATCCCCATTTGATTCGGATTTGGGTTGGGATTCGAATCCTGAATCGTATCTCCCCCTCTGGTTGCAGAATGAACAGCTCCAGTTGAAGCTGATCCAGGAGAAGGATCTGAGCGACCAGCTGGAATGTGAGAAGGCTGTGCTGGAGAGACAGGTACGTGTACCTGTTATGGACCCTCCTGATCACACGGTAAAGGGTCTGTGTGTGTGTGTGTGAGTGTTTGAGTGTGAGTGTGAGTTTGTGCGAGGGTCCTGACTTGACGCGCGTGTTTCTGTGCTAGGTCCGTGACATGCGTATGGAGGTGGAGAACCTGCAGAACTCCAGGGTTCAGGATGACGTCATCTCCAAGACCGAGGTTCGAATCAAGGAGCTTGAGAACACACTCAGAATGGAGGAAAGGTCAGTGTGTGTGTGTGTTGTGTTGTGTTTATGTCTTCACTAAACAGCTCTCCTGTGCCTTTCCATGTGCGTTAATGCCTTGTCTTTGCAGGAGTAAAGTGATTCTGACCAATACCATCGGTAAGCTAGAGAGGAAGATCAATGAGCTCTCAGACCAAATAGAGGAGGAACACAAGCTTGCTACGGAGCAGAAGGACCTGGTAAGAAAGTCCCGTTTACACCATCGGGGGGCACTAAAGAGTCTTGTTAAACGGGTGCAGCGTCCAAGTCGAATAAAGACTCCGAGTGAGTGCAGCTCGCGCTCCGGTTTGAACGGGAGCCCGTCGCCAGACGGCGACAGGAGCGCGGGCGTGCGTCCCCGGCGAATGAGACGGCTGACCTTTGAACCCCTTGTGCCGCGCGCAGATGACCCAGAGGATCCGCTCCCTGAAGCGCCAGCTGAACGAGGTGGAGGAGGAGGCCAGCAGCAAGGAGGCCAAGCTCCGCCACGCGCAGCGCGAGCTGGCGGAGGAGAGGGAGAGCAGCACGCGTCTGCAGAGGCAGCTCCTCGACCAGCACCTGCAGATGAAGTGAGGGGGGGGGGAAGGGGGAAGGGGGGGGGGCACTCGGCCATGCGTGCGTGGATCACCGTGGCGCTCGACTCCTCCAGGGGGGAAACCTGTGAAGTAACACTCTGCTTTGATTTCCTTCTCTGCGTTCCTTTTCTCGCTCTCTCTTTTTCTCTCTCTTTTTCCTCTCTCTTTTTCTCTCTTTCTCTCTCACTCTGTCTTTCTTTCTATCTCTCTCTCTCTCTCTCTCTCTCTCTCTCTCTCTCTCTCTCTCTTGCTCTCTCTGTGTCCAGACGTAAGGAGTCCAGCTTGAGGCTGGACCTGAGTGTGGACGAGGAGGACGTGCCCCGCTCGGCTCTGTCCGCCGTCTCCAAGGCCTGAGGGGAGCCCCCAGCGTTACAGAGCAGCCTCGACACCCCCTCCCCCCTCCCCCCCCCAGCACCGGGACTGTCCACACCGTCAGCACCCTACTCTGTCCGGCACAGTGCTCTGCCCGCTCCTGTGTATCACGCACACAAGCTTGATCTGCAACCTTCCCTGTTCAAAGCTTTACAATCATTACAAACTGTGCGTTATTCGTGAGGTATTCAGCATATCTTGCTTTTAAGTAAGTGGCCTTAACAGGTACGGAGGGGATATTGGGCTCGATTATTAGTTTTTTTTTTAATATAGTTTTGAGATTATTTATATATTTTAATATTCCTAACGTATAACAAAAGACTGGGTTTAATAATCACTGTCAATATATCCTAAATTGATTGTGTCTGCAATTGATCTTTGTCAGCATTTTTACCTCACACCTATTTGAAATACTAGAAAGCTTTTAGGGGAAATGTAAAAGACAAAGCTAGCTCCAGGCTATGTTTGGGGAGACTTTGGAAAGTAAGTCCGCCATTAGAAATGGGAAATGGCTTCATGTGGTTGCAGACTGGAAGCCTTCAAAGTAGGTGAGCGTGAAGACTCTAATGCAGTGAACTGTTCAAAGTATTGTAGACGAATGTGTTTGCAGCAAAATACATTTTTAGAGTAATAATATTACAGTTTCTGTCGTCGTCTCTATCAGCAATATCTGTGGAAGCTGTTGAGGAAAGTTTTTATCCTGTGTCTGCTGTGTATGTTCCCGTGTGGATAGATGCCTGGATGGTTTTCTACAACGGAAACGGATCCTCTTCAGTCGATCTCCTGTTTACAATGTACACTTGTTTGTGTGGAGACTGACATGGAGACTGCCAATACATGCCCCAGTTAAGGTCCCTCCTACCTGAAGTATCATGCAAACTATGACAGTCATCGCTCTGTGTAGAATAGAGCTTCAGGCCTGTCCCATTCATTTAAGTGGAATTGTGTGATTGTGTGCATTGATACGTGGTTTGTATCGTCATGCTGTTGTGATATAAAGGGGAATGAGGAATGAAATTCCACAATTAAAATGCCAAGCTGACAATAGCAAGGAGTTCAATAAGGGTAAAGTTGCCGTTGAATTGTCACGCGACTGGTGTCAGAGGCCTTTTTGTGAAGGACACAACTTGTCACACAGTACAACACTGTACTAATCATACGGATCGAGGGCTATTGATCTCGTTTGACTAAATATGAACGTTAGAAATAGTAGGTATTATATTTTTGTATCTGCTCTCACACTCTACAGGTGCTGCCGGGTATTTATTGCGGTTTCTGATGTTCTATATGGCGAGCTAAGAAATGTCTTCAACTCTGTATTATTAAATACTTCATGTTAAAAAAAATACCGTGACCGATTTTGATTATTTCAATTCAAAGCTTCTGCTAATAGATTGAGCCAATAGGACATCATCTCATCTTCTCATTCGCTACTAGAAGTAGACATATTTACACTAATTGGTGTAGGAAGAGATTCTATTTCCTACTTCAAATGTTTCCATGGCAACACATCTTATTTTACAACTTCGACTATTGATTACCTGCATGGCATGGTTATAATCCCAGTTGTAATCCTAGTTTGTTTGGATGTAAAGAAAAAGTATTTGTTAATGCTGAATATCAGAGGTCATCTTGTATCTGTGAATGTATTCCTTATTATCAGACTCTTAGCCCTAGTAGAAGAGTTGGACCACAGTCTCTAGGCAATATTACTCTGAGATGTTTGCCGAGTATAAAACGGTATCCATGACAACGGAGTAAGGAAGAAAGTGTACTTTACAGTAGAGGCAACCTCTGCGACTCCTTATTGTACCCAAGCTTTCTCATCTCCTAAAGATAAGGAGATGCTTGCTATGTTTATAACTATATCGCTAGCCATGAATCTGCCAAACCAGAGTGACTTTCAAAAAACACTCTGGAGTTAAGATCAATGAAGATCATCTTTCCTAAGTAGGCTACAATGACGTTTAAAAAATGGAAAGTCTGAAATGCTTGATTTACGCTGCACGAGGTCTTCTGTAGCCTTAGTCCACGAGAATGCAATGCAACTTGGCATTGCAAATATTACAACCTTTGCTTTAAGGAGCAAACTGGTTGAATGAGATCAGGCAAAGTACAGTGATGGCAGTGATGGTTCGCGCAGTTACAATGAGCACCTGTTGAATATGAAAAAACGAAACAAGCGAAGGCTGAGAAAACACGGCACTAGGACCCTGTTACACAATCCACACTCTTCGCCACGGTTGAACAAATGTGTTCACGTACAAGTCACAGCCATCCTCTTCACAGAGAAGCGAAGCAACATGCAGATACAATTGATTGCAAGGTAGGTTTAAGTATTTATACAATGTGAATGTATCTTTTTTATACGAACCGTATAAAGGCTAGTATATTCCAGTGAAACGTTTTGGAGACAATTTAACATTTCGGTCTGCTTTTCCAAGGCTGTAAAGAGATGCCTGGACGAACTGGAGAAATGGGCTAACGTTAGCAGACGCCTGCCAAGAAGATTTGAGGTTTCCGTGTTATTATGTAAGTATCAATGATCTGATGACAGGTTGTTCAATGTTCGTTACTAGTATTCCAGGGTGCATCGTTGTCTTATTGGCACGTCTACATTTCCGTCATCACCGGCTACCCAACGCAGACGGTGTGAGTCATACTGTAACCTGCTTCAGAACGAGCTAACGTTAGCAGATACTGCTGATTCAGAATCTTCTCGTTTTTAGACAGTAGGCTACTGCATTATTTATGAGCCGTAAATGTTTGTTAATTCAATTATATTCTGTAAATAAGACAAAGTAATTACTAATCCTACTTTCCAGCTGATGTAGTGTTCACATCATCAGTAAAATGTTGGTACTGAATGCATTCTATGTCATTAGTACCCAATCAGTTTTCTCTCACACAGCAAAGACTACACAGTTTCCAGAAATCCTAGTGTAAGTCTACAGTTAGAACTAAATGGAGTAGTAATGAATGTATTTTCCTGTATTACTGTGGCAGGATCATGTCCCAAGAGCTGTTAGGGGTTTCATTGCCTCCATTTTTCATTTGAACACACTGACTCTTGACTCAACCAAAGGGCGTCGTGTTGGTTTAAGATTACCAAAGTTGGATGATTCTATCCAGAATAATGTGATGTGGTTTTTGTTATAGTCTACGGGTCCACCAAAGATGAGCCCATTCAAGACCAACTGGATGCCTTTTTAAGGTTTGTTTGTTTCTTGGTTCTGAAACATACAGCCAGCTTACCGCTTAAACTTGAGTCGTTGATCTTCTAGATGACTTGACAAGGTCCGTGTCGGTAATTAGCTGAGGTGTCGTCCGTCCGTCGTCCGCCCCCCCCCCCCGCTGAGATGTGCTGAAAGTGTGTGTGTGGAGGGGGGGGGGGCAGTGCTAGAAATATGGACAGGGATGGGCTGGGGATGTGCTGTGTGTGGTGGGGCTGGGGGTGAGGGTGAGGGTGAGGGAGGGGGGGACTCACACCAGGGGTGTGGAGGCTCAGGGGAGTGCCAGCTGCTGAGGAAGTGTTCTCCATGGAGGTCTGTGCGTCCAACTGCAGGCTAGGGGCAGGCTGGCTCACCACACGCTCCCCCAGGAAGCCTCACCTCGTCGTGGGGAGCGACACAGGGGGGGATGTCCCTGGTTCTCCCCTTGACACCCGGGCGGGCTTATTGATCCACAGCAGGCTCCCGTTCTCTCAGGAGGTAGAGACATCGGATAGGCGCGGAGGCTGACGCGTGTTCGGGTCGGCTCGACTAGGGTTGCAGAAGTCTTGTCGGAGAAGCAAGTGTGATTATGCCACGGGTTACGCGCTCGCTGTTTGAGGGCTTCTAATGAATATCGAGGAGAAGGTTGTCACAATCAATTAGCCTCGATTGTTTTATCTAAGACGCTCTGGAGGGTTTAGACCGTGCTTTAGAGAGTGCGTACAATTCCTCTACTCGTCTTTTATCGGGATGACTATCAATCTAGAGGACTTTTGGAAGATGAATCTGCTACACAGCAGACTCCATCTTCCGCTTGTGGTGAAGTCATCACAAATGAAGATATAGGCTACTTAGAATGAGGTGTTTCTAGAATGCTCCGACCACAATGTTGTGTTCTCAGTCGACATGCCGTATCTCCAGCAGGAAAAGGGGGACTCTTAAGAGATGGAGACAGATGAACTAATTGCAGGCTTTGAATAATTGATGCGACGGCGATGCTCACAAATGCCAAAGACCCTCTGTGCACCGGGGCGGCATGAGCACAACAGCAGATATCAACTCTCGAACGCATTTTTACCTCCCACAATCGAATTTTGTTCCTTGCTTACTTTATCACGACGACACGTTTCGTACTTCTTCCTCTTCGGTTGACTACGGAGCGCGTCTGTCCAATGCCATTTCTGGGGAACCTGCTATGGACGTTGACGGCGGACTGTACCTTTATGGTCTACAATTATATACGAGGGGGGTTTTAGGGAGTTTTCTGGTTTACGACATCTCAGGCGGTTCCCCACCACTCCTCAGAAGTGGTCTGGCTCGGCAGTCTCGCTCATTCAGACAAAGACCTCTCCAGTCTCTAAGGAGTGCTTCATCTACAATTGATGTGCAAATGTGCAGGGAGAGAGTCACTGTGTGTGTGTTTTCCTTAGAGAGAGATATCAGTTGTCTTGGTCAAGCTTACATGCACAGGGCTATGAAATAGCGGAGGATCCACCGTGGCCGAGGAAAATACCCTCTTTCCCAGATTTATGTTGTTCATTTTATTTAGGACAAATACAGGAAACACCTACTGCCATTTGCTGGCATTAGCCTGTAAATGTCATCCTTCAATCCTGAAATGACTGGGAATTGGAATCTGGCCTTTTGTCGGGAAGAATATTTCAATGTGTGTTTGCATAATCAGTGTAGATTTGAATGATTGTAAGGACTCCTCCATGGTCACAAACTTTTACGCGTTACAAATGAAGCGTTTATCGCAAACACAGCACGGCTGCGGAGAGCTTCTGTTTCGGTGTAAGACTTGACACAAGAAAGCCGCTTTCCACGAGGTACCACACCCGACCTCTCACAGCAGAGAGACAAGCCTAGTTGCCTGGTGACTGAGGCGAGAGAGGAGGAGAGAGTATATGGACATGTCTTTCCTTAAAGGGGAAAGGAGCTGGTCACAAGGCTGCCTCTGCCACAATCTCTCTCTCTCTCTCTCTCTCTCTCTCTCTCTCTCTCTCTCTCTCTCTCTCTCTCTCTCTCTCTCTCTCTCTCTCTCTCTCTCTCTCTCTCTCTCTCTCTCTCTCTCTCTCTCTCTCTCTCTCTCTCTCTCTCTCTCTCTCTCTCTCTCTCTCTCTGTTTCTCTCGCTATCTGTCTGTCTCTCTCTCTTTCTTTCTGTCGCTACCTGCCTGTCTCTCTCTGTCTCTTTCTCTCGCTATCTGTCTGTCTGTCTCTCTCTGTCTGTCTCTCTCTGTCTGTCTCTCTCTGTCTCTCTCTGTCTGTCTCTCTCTGTATCTCTTTCTCTCTCTCTGTCTGTCTCTGTCGGTCTGTCTCTCTCTGTATCTCTCTCTCTGTCTCTCTCTCTGTATCTCTCTCTCTGTCTATCTCTCTCTCTCTCTCTGTATGGTATACAGACATTTTCTTCCCTTGTTTGATCCAAACGGAAGCCAGAAGAAAGCCTTTTTCTCCTTCTTTGAAAGTCGATGTTCACATTTGTTGGCCTGTGTGTGCTGCTTGGAGGAGGAATTTCATTAGACGCGAATGATGTGTACACGCTGACGCTTCAACCCCCCACACACACACACACACACACATATTTGCTCCAATCTGTGTCCGGGTCATACTGACGTGCCTCGATTGTGTCTCAGCTGACTTAAACCAACGGCGTTGTCCCCCGTAATAGGTAAATAGGTGGACCAATTCTCTCTCTGAATTGGTTTGCATGTTCTTGTGCTCAACTGCATTTGCAGTGCAGATGTCATGGGTGAGACGGAAGAGGACCTCAACTTGGAGGTTGACTGACCCAGGACCTGTGATCCAAACAGGCGTCCACGTTGAAACTCGGGTTTGGATTTGAGTCGAAACAGACGAGTCCTCTCCTCCACACAGAAGCGCAGAAACCATGGGAACCTATAGCATGGAACGGCAAACAAGCCGACATTAACTCCTGCTCTGATCACAGTATGCTGCAGGCAAGGGCTCATGCATTTTTTAATTGGAGAGATATGGCCCCTTCATACCCCAACCCCCCCCCCCCCCCCCTCCCCTCTCTCTCTCCCTCTCTCCGCTCACATCATCTGTGGGTTTTCGGGGCCAGGGAATGTTCCGTGAGTGCTTCCATTTTCATTTGGCTCCCTTTGGAACAACTCTGACGGTATCTTTCATGCGGATCACATGAATAATACTGTTACAAGGTCTTCCTTTATAACTGCTAGGTCTAGTCTATTATTACTCATAAGTTCTGAGGGTTGCTGTGAGAAGTCATGTTCTGTGCACTTCCACAACACGGTTCCCAATGCTTAACTGGTTCGTAGCAAAACGTTCCAATTGACAGCAAAGCTGAACAGGTTTTCTCCGAGCTACAATCCGCAATCTTATTCATGACACGTTCCATTACATACTACCATAGTTCCCCAATTGTCTCGCCCCTAACAGTGGGCAAATTCTCTGTAAATGTAGATAGCTGCAATTCGAGAAAAAAAAAAGGCAAATATCCCGTTTTCGGTGAGCTCATACTTAGTATTTTGTTTTGCTAATCACATGCAGGATGTTGCAGCTGCGATGACCCGTATCACGGTTAAGCACCAAGACATTGAATCAGCTGCTTTAAGAGGCATTTAACAGTGTTTCTTATTGTTCCCCAGGAATGCATGCATGCGGCCATGTGCCTCTTCGCTAATGCGTGTAAACAATTTTTCTGCTTCCCTCACCAATAGCGTTTTAACGGTCCATCCTTGGCGAACCTTTTTTTAAATGGCAAATGACATCGCCAGCATGCCTAAGCAGGTCTTTTAATTGACGATGCCTGACTTCCAGATTAGTTTTTTCCGCCCTTCCCGAACTCCACAAGTTACGATCGACCTTAGGTGCTGTGGAGTAAGTCCAATGGCAATATCATATCGCTAGGACACGGGTCTTCATGTCGTTACCGTTGGGGAAAGAAGCAAAGATCAACACCGTCTTTGTGTCAAGGGGCGCCCAACACGCTGTTGGCTTCGAGGAAGTCGTGAGGCGTCACGTCGTACTGGCCTCCTGTTTCGTCCATCCTGCCTCTCGTGACTTTGTCAAGTCTTTCGCTCGTGACCTGACAAGTCCCTACCGCTCACAGTCACAAATTGATAACGGCAATAACATCTCCGTTACCAGTGGGGCTGGATTAAAGCAAAGCAGATTGTCAGGAAAGGGAGACCCAATGATCCCTCCCCCTTCTTCCTCTCGACAATCTGGACTGCTTGTTGCAGATGTGTGCTGGGCCAGCTACCGTACAAACCCCATACATTTTTAAACGTCTTTCTCGAGTTCACGGCGGAATTGTGGGAATTGGTTCCGCCCTGGCATACCGTCCTCGATGAGTGATTTGCCTCGTTCATTTTGTTTGTCGACGGGGCCGGCCGGCTCCCAAGACACCGAGTCACCTTTCCTCTTTGACATTCCTGCCACTGACTCGAGGGAGCCCGGTTCTGGTGTCCTCCTGGCCCCTCAAAACCTTGCCGGCGCTTGGAACCGCTCTTATCGATCGATGGCACAGTTCGAGGTGCAGCCTGGGACTGATGTATCTGGACATGTCTTGTCTGTAATTCTTGCCTGTGGCTTGGTGGCATTTCACGTTCTCGCCCCAAACAAAAGGCCACGGCGGTGAAACCGGCGATGTACTGGTCTGGACTCCTCATTCAAACTCTATTCAACGTCTGCTGTCTCGTTTCACGTACAGCCCTTCCTCCCACCCCTTAAGTGAAGGAAACGGGAACATTCAATTCTCTTTTCTCAGGGGGAAACGTTTAGAGATGGCACTTTTCCCAGTTGGCTGACAATTTCTTTTGGTATTTTTTAGGGGTCCTAATGTGTCGCTTTCGTACAATCCTGTCATTATACATTACTTTCTGTGACGTCTGCGGGCTGGAGTAGTCCTTTGCGCTGTGGAGCGGCTAACCGACGGAAGCGTGGCGCCCCCGATACCAAGCTGACAGCGTGCTGCTCTGCGTTCAGCCTCCGGCTGGTTTAGTACAGTAGGTAAAGGTTGTCACCTCTAATGGCTGCCTTAATGGCGTCTGAGGTCATTACCGTGGGTCTTGTTAGCCGGTGTCAGGAGACACTGTGACAGCGACAAAGAGCAATGCCAAAGAGGGCACTGGAGCGGAGCCTGAGGGCTGGAAATGGGTAGGGAGGAAGGGGGGGGGGGGGGAGAGAGAGGGAGGGAGGGAGGGAGAGTCATCCAGTGGCTCTGAGAACGGCCAGAGGAGAAGGAACATTCTAGACGGTCACTGGTTCAGTTGGGCGGTTCTATGGGTGGTTTTATACGGCGGGCTGTCGGACGAGGAGCCGGACGCCGACTGCACTGATGTTCAGTGGCCTGTAAAAATGCTGCTGCTGACGCCCACACACACACACAGCCTCATCTCCGGGTAGCAGTCCAAGCGGCAGTAACAGCCACCGTGTCACAGTCTCGGGTCAAGGCACCCAGCTGACAGGCCAATGAATGCCAGGACAGGGAGACAGCCCCTCCTTATCAACTGGAGCCAATCGAATCGACGGGAACCAGCGTGAGGGGTCATAAACTTCAAATCGTAGATGTTGTCTACCGCAGCTATTTTATTATAGACTGCAGATTCGCACACAAGTTCTGTTGTTTTAGGCGTGGGCTGCTGTAGACGTTGTGCATGACTTACTGAGCAGTGGAAACTTCCCCAAAACACCTATTTATGTCGTTTGGTTTTAAGGTTAGGGACAGTGTAGATAATAGGATATAGAGATAGAGAGAGAGTGCGCCACCGAGGAAAGCAAGAGAACAGAGAAACGCAGTGTATTTCCTCTTTTTCAGACACATCGGAGTCACCCAGATCCCATAAAATCCACTTCCTGAATGAGCATTTCTGCCGTTTTCCCAGGGAGCATGGTATCTCTCTCTCCTCCAAGATGACTGATAACCGCGCCCGCGTGCGTGTGCACGTGTGGGAAGGGGGGCGTGCGAAGGTCTGTTTATTCAAAATAAAGCTCCACTCGGCCCTTCCCTGTCCCTGTAGACCACACCCTCGTCAGTCAACACACACACAGAGAGAGAGACAGAGAGAGAGAGAGAGAGACGGAGGAGGAGAGACCGTCATCCGTAGGCTGCGTGACCTTAGTGGGTTTGCCTGCAGCCGACCAGAGGTGTGGCCTGTAACGTCTGTGGACTGAAGCTGGATGTTAGTCGGCTTGCTGGGCTTGCGTGTGAGCTGTTGTGTTGAAGGACTCTCTCTCCAGGGAAGAAACACCTACAGAGAACGGTAAGACTCGACCCCCCCCCCCACCACCATCCCCCCGTTTGGCCCGACCGCGTAGCGCAGTGTGACCCTCAGACTTGATTTTTTTTTTTTTTTTTTTTTTTTTTGCCGTCCGCTTTGTGCCGTTGAACTCGCGTAACCTGTTCTGAGAGAGTTGTGTCTGGCTGAGGACAGAAGAGAGGGTGGATGTTGGTGACGAGGGAACTGGTGTGAAGCTGAGATGTCAACCGGGGCCCAGTCACAGGAATGTGATAACACCCCTAGCTCTGCAAGTTGATAACTGCCTCGACTTCCTTCGATTACGCAACGCGGTTGCTCAACACTTGAAAGCACTAGGTAGTGCTGTGTTGCTTTGCACGCTATATGAACGAGGGAGGAGAGGCCATCGGGACGTTTGCTTTTCGCTTTGCTTCGACGGGAGCCTAAGCTGTATTCGACTCTTTCAGTTCTTGGTAATTTTCCGTGTTCCTTCTGCCTCAGAGGTTGTTTTTGAGTTGTGCTAATCAGTAAGGGGTGCCGCCAGATTTATTTCCTAGGTCCGGAAACCGCTGACAACCTCACCTCACTTGTCAACAAACCAAAGCCAACTCACTGGTGCCGTGTCGAAACCTACAGACGCCGGCGTATTTTTCTCCCGAAACTTTATTCGTAACACGCGGAGACGCGGTTCGAAAGACGTGTCCGTTTAACGAAATTGTGACGGGGTAACGAAGCCTCTGAACGCGAGTGGGCGACAAACGGGGACGGACGTGGGGGGGTGCGAGGGGACTGGGCTCCTCATATGGAAGGTCTTCCATCGCCGCCCCCCCCCCCACGCCTCGCTCGTCCCCGCGCCTTAACGGACGGAGCATGTGACGAGGCCGAGAAGGAGCTCGGCGGCTGCTCCTCGCGGCGCTTCACAGCGGAGGACAGAGAGGAACTTTGTTTTTGACCCACTTTACTGCCCGTAGCGGGTCGACAACCCCCCCCCTGCCAGCCCTGTGACAAGACAAACCATGGAAAAGTAGCACCCTTCACACACAGCCTCGACTGTCGGGTCCCTGCGGTTTATCTTTGTCCCCGATACCTGCCGCTTGTTCATTAAAAACACCATTGACTTGCAAATGATGTGGTTGTCCGGGGGGTAATTACAAAAAAAAAACAGCTACTGCTGTCTATCAGGGGCTGCTCCGCTCTTGTTTGTCAAGCGCAGCTTGCTAAGCAGAGGGTGAGATGTCCTTGTTTACTTGTTTTATATCACCTGGGATTTTTTTTTTTTTTTTGCACAACCCCTATCTGTGAGTTGTCTACACAGCGAGACAGGGGTCTTACTCTGCCTAGCTGCACGACCAGAAACTTCGACAACTTCAGCGACAACTTCGATGCGTAAAAATTGATCTTTAATTACGTGCTGTGTCATCGATCCAGTCAATACAAGCGTTTCCATGCACGCCCAATAGCACTCTGGCCTCATTGATGGAGCTGTTCTATAATGACACGGTGAACAAATGCAGGTTTGTTGGGTCAAAGATCCATTTAGTTCCTCTTATTATTTCCGGCACTTGAGATACAGAGGTTGGTAGAACGGCATTAACCTGAAGTCAATAGGGGCTTCACATTAGCTTGTGATCTGATAATAAAGAGAATATAATCAAATAATGACCTGCATTAAAACAAACAGCAACATACTTCTTAAGGGTTGGGCAGGGCAGGAGTAAACCTGTCTCCCTTTGCGTTTGATATAGTTGGGCAATATGTCGAGCAAATTCTTACTAACCCTGAATAATACACAGAAGTAGAACTGAGTCAAGCACCTCTGACCCCCCCCCCCCCCCCCTCCTCTCTTGCGAGGTCGGGGGGGAAGGTTCTTTCCTGTCCTCCCCCCTCTCCCCACTGGGCGTGAGTCGTTTCGACCGCCCAGGGCAGCTAACGGCTCGGCTAACCTTTGTGGCGGGCCAGGGCGGCTCCAGCTACAGATGTTAGGGAGGGAGGGAGGTAGGGAGGGAGAGGGAGAGAGGGGGAGAGGGGGAGAGGGAAAGGGAGCCACGCAGGGAGCCAGGTCACCTCACAGAAGGCCAAGTGACTCCTAAACATGCCTTTCCTCACGTACCCGAGGCTGCGAGCCGTCCTATGGTGTCGGCTCACGCGTTCAGACCAACCACCTGATGCGGGGATGGCCTTTAAAGGGTACTTTGCTCCGGTCGCCCCTAAAGGTTGTTGCTTGCAATTAAAATAACTCAATTGTTGCTTCCGAAGGGACCTAACTGATTTGATTGTGACTGGTCAGTGGTCAATATTCATTAGTGCCATTAGAGTCCACATTCTTAAAGGGGGAGAAAAAAAATATATAGATATTATTATTATTATTATTATTACTATATAGAATAATATATAAGTATAAACATAAATTGCTTTTATTGATGATTATTTATGTATTTATTTATCACATCTATATCTGTTTCTTTCACTTTGAGTTGACAAAGTTCAAACAACGTCCCCACATCGACGTTTCGACACTCGACCGCAAAGCTTTGGCCGAACGACGCGTCGGTCTGTATGTCGAAGAAACCTTTCTTGTTCATCAGCGTGACCCACGCGTGTAGGGTCGCGGCGACACTTGGACACACAATAGCATGCATGGAGTGTCAACCGTAGAAACTTGTACTCCAAATGTCCCCGTCCTTCGTCTCTCCTACCAAGGAAGCTGGGAGCCATGCGCATGGAGAACATGCAAATTCCACACGGAAAGGACCGGAAGAAAGCCTGCCTGAACACCAAACGGTGCCCCTCGCAGGCATGGATTCGAGGACCTTCTTTGCCGTGAGGCAAGAGCGCAAGCACTGTGCCCCCAGGCCACCTGAAACGCAGCACTCTGAAAGCCATAAACATTCAGTCATTCTCAACAAGCGGTACATCAAGCTCTACCCTCGGTAGTTCTGCCGCGGCTCTGATGGGTAACCTGTGGATCACCCTTCAGGTGACTTGAGCGTGTGCGTGCGCTATCAAATTGAGTGGCGTTTAGTGGAAACGAGGAGAAGTATATAGAGGCACTCTGTGGCTGTAGGGAGGCAGACAGTGGCGCTCTGTTACCTTCCAGAAGCCCTCCTGAAGGGTTCCCTCGCCATCGAACGTCAGCACCATCTCTTCCCTGGACGTACGCGCTTAGGCCGCGGCTGCTTCGCGTCGTTCCACGGGCGACTTTTCTTATCCGCTCTGCCCGGCAGAAAACACTGCTTCTTCTGGTATCGGAGATCACAAAAGGAAATGCCTTGGAAAATCCAGAGGGTTTAGGGCCTCTGAATACAGCTTTTCTTTCATCTCATCGAAAACACTTTGATGCCTGTGTGACATACCGTTTCTCTCCTTTCCCCCACACACACACCCCCCCCTCCTCCTCTCCTCTCTTCCTCCCTCCTTTCCTCCCCCCTCCTCTCCTCTCCCTCTCCTCGTCTCCTCTCCTGTGCTCTCCTCTCGTCCTAAGTCATGCGTCTTTCATGAGCTTGAATGTTTAATCTCGTTGAGTATTTTATCATCACACGGGTTTGCCGTTATATAACAGGTTTTGCTGTTTTGCCCCCTTCGGAAGTACTGCTTCGCCAGTAGGACTCTCGTCACCCCCCCCCCCCCACGCTGAGTATTTCTGTAAGCAGAAATGCCAAATAAATGGGGAAAAATAGCCACTAGCTTAACTGTTTTGGTTGGCGGGACATCAGACGTTCAGTCAGAGATTTGACTTAAACGGTATGAAATAGCGTGAACGGCATTTCTCCCACACTGCCTCGGAGGGGAGATCTGTCTTCTCGTTCAGAACCCTGTCTGGAGTCACCTGACCCCCCCCCCCCCCTCGCCATCGACGATGTCCCAGAGGCGGCTGGGAGGCCTCGCAGCCCATGACTGTCCAATCACATCCTCAGGCCTTCCCGTCTCCCGACCAATGACGGCAGATCAATAGAGTTGACCCCTCCCTCAGGGCCTGTTTAGAACCATTAACCGAATGGCTAGGGGGATGCTGGGTACTAAGGAAGGTTGGTGTTCCTCCCTTTAAGCCCCCCCCCCCCCCAGCCCTGCAAACCTCGCTGAGCTACTCAAGAGAGTGAATTGGAGTCGCATGATCTCCTTGTCTAAATATAACACATTTGGCTCGAGGCGAACAAACGAGGCACACAATGACGCGGGGACCACCGATACACCCTTCTCCACCCGCGACGTTTGGTTTCCCCCGTTCCTGTTCCGATGGACTTTTTGACGGAGTTTGTCCATTCTCACCCTTTCCCCTCGCCGCGTGAACCGCCGCGGCGTGCATTCAGCGGTTCCCTCGCGGCCCCCACCGGGGGAGCCTTGCGTGGCTGTGCGCATGCTGAGAGAGAGGCGGGGCGAGGCGTGGTGTTTTCGGGAGCCGGTAGCCTGGGCACGCGGACAGAGCGCTCCCAGATCTCCGGTGAACCTCCTGATCGCTCATGTGGAGCCGAGGCGACGCATCATGTGCTGCCTCCGCTTAGGGAGCTCACACAGGAGAAACACACACACACACACACACAAATGCTTCCCTTACATGCAGTGCTCCCAGGCCCTTTCCCAGGAAGACCCAGTGGCACTGCTGACCTCTGCCATAATTATTTAAGGGGCCATACGAGCAAGAGTGGTCTGGTCTGCTGGATCGTCAAGTGACAGATTCACTCTTGTCCTCTCGACGGACGTTTTAATGTTGTCGTTGTTTTTTCTTCTTCTTGGCACCTAATATCTTCCACGCTGCATCTCGTAGAGGAATTGCGCTCGGGGACATTGCAGACACTGCGTGTCGTGATCAGCGCGTTTGAAGTCAATTGAATTCCTCGGCGCGTCTCGGAGCGCTGCCCTCTCACGCCACGGAAGCTGCCGGCGCGTCCCTCGTGATGTGTGAGAGCTTGTGCAGAGATCACACCCTCCACCGGAGTTAGGGTTGGGGGTGGGGGGTTTGCCACCATAACGTGGCCCCTCAATCACACGTGTCGGGGGCCGAACGGCCGCGCCCTATCGACCGCGTCGTCGTTCGAGGGTCGAGGTTGCGTCGGCGTTTTGGTGCGGCGGTGACAGCCTCGTAGTGACAGCCTCAGAGTGACGGCGGTGGCGTTTGTGTCTTGCAGGTTCAGCGCAGTCAGCACTATGACTGATGGGGACTATGATTACCTGATCAAGCTCCTGGCTCTGGGGGACTCTGGGGTGGGGAAGACCACCTTCCTGTACCGCTACACCGACAACAAGTTCAACCCCAAGTTCATCACCACAGTGGGAATCGACTTCAGGGAAAAGAGAGTGGTGAGTATGGCGTGGGGGGGCTGGGGGGGGTGGTGGTGGGTGGGGGGGGGGGGTTCTCCCGTTCGTGGGGATTTACCAGGCCTCTCCGGAAGTTTCTCTGGAGACGGAGAGAGTTATGCCCCTTCTCTGCTCCTCTAAGCCAGTCTCCTCCCTGGGTCGATCTGTGTCAGCCTGAGTTACAGTGCTATTCTGAGAAGAAGGAGCCGTAGGGGGGGGGGGGGGGGGGGGGATGGGGGGGTGATGGGAAGTTACATAAAAAAGGAGATGCATTAAGAGCTGGCGAGCTTTTGATTTCACTGCCTCGTTGTGACATACTTAGAAAATAAATAAAAAACCTAGTGTCAAGGGCAGTCTTGCTGATGCGTCACTAGGATTCAAACCCAAGCGACTTGGGATTGCCGTTGGCCTGTTTGTTAAGCATGAGATGCTGTGTTTAATCTGGAAATGTCACGACGGTAAGGGCTAGTGAGGAGGAGCAGCTGGTCACCTCAGTCAGTCTGACAGCAAGACCTGGACCAGTCTGTCAGCCAGTCAGACCAGCCCAAGACAGCCAGCCAGTCAGACCAGCCCAAGACAGCCATCCAGCCAGTCAGACCAGCCAAAGACAGCCATCCAGCCAGTCAGACCAGCCCAAGACAGCCAGCCAGCCAGTCAGACCAGCCCAAGACAGACAGACAGACAGTCAGACCAGCCCAAGACAGCCAGCCAGCCACACCAAGACAGCCAGCAAGACCAGACTTGATTTATGAAGACGCTCCACATCCCCCACAGATGACTACGTCTGGAACCACGTGCGAGGATTTGTGGCTCTCCGTGGATCTTAGTCAGGGGTTTCAAGAGCACCTGAGCGATGTAACACCAGGTTCAATGACCTCAGGCGATCTTTGGAGGGACAGAGGCAGGAACGTGTACTGTTCAACCGATGCGATTGATGTCACTGATCTGCCCGAGTCATTTATACGCTTCCAACCAGACGAAAGTGATGTATTGATTAATGTCACGTCCAATAGGCGCTACTTCATTGGGCTCGGAGTCGAGCCAGCACGTCCAGAGTTGCACTTGTGAGCCTTCGTCTCATGATACTGCAGTCTCCTTTTGGCTGAAGGGGAAGTCGACGCCCTCATTTGAAGTTTGCCTTATTATTGGTGCTTTCCTCGTAATCTTTTGGAATTTTGGCCACTTACCAAGACAGCTAGCCAACGGGCTTTCGCTTACCACGTAGAACATTTCGGTCAAACGATCCCTATGTTCCCATGCGGAGGTGCTATGCTGTGGTGGTTTGGAACCCGATTCATTACTTTCCATCACTCATTTGTAAAATCCTAGTGGCATTCATTAGGCATGGCAATAGTGTGCCGAGCACTTTGTCTATTGAAACGAGTGCTTGACACAGAAGATGGCATATTGCTCAATAGCTAAAGGTGCTAGACTAAAGGTGACTGATTTGATGGGCGTCATTTCGAAGTGTGGTTTTGGAAATGAATGACGTCATGTAAGAACGATATCTGCTCACGGGGCCATGTTCCCCTTCCTCCCATAACTTGCAAGCGCCTACTCTGTGGCCAACTCACAGCAGAATGTACTCCAACGCACCATTTTTAATGGCGCGCCAAACGTCAAATGCCCGAAGCGTTGCCCGTCTCACAGCCGTCCGAGGCGAGGGTCGAATCAAAATGCCCAAATCGGAATGGAACGAAGTGTTCCGTCCTGAGGAAGTGCTGATAATGATTGCAACCCAGAGGGGGGGGGGTGGGGAGGGGGCATGTCATGTGTCGCACCAAACCATTCTCCGTCACGCTTCATCAACCGGCATCTCTTCTTATCTAAGCATAGGAGTCGGCCGCTATGTCGCGGCGATGGCCGTCACAACGCCGTGCCGACACGCCAAGGACCAGCAGCCGCCGGCCGAAAACGAGGATCGTTTCCCCCTCGCGACCGCTGCCTTCAATTTTGACAGATAGTTAGCAGACCGCCTGTGGTGGGGTAGACCTATTCACTTACTGTTTGGCACCCGTCCCGGGCCTCGTTGTTCGACAGGCGTCGTGCGGCCGACGCACCCCGAGCGTGAGGGGAAACCTCGACAACTGTCATAACGTCGGGTTTTGACAAGGTCTCGCGGCGCGTGCATGCTTGTGAATGTTTGTGTGTGTTTTAGGTGTACACGGCATCCAGCCCCAATGGGACCACCACAGGGAAGACCTTCAAGGTCCATCTCCAGCTCTGGGACACAGCAGGACAGGAGAGGTAATGCACACTGGGTGGGCCCCCCTAACCCTAACCCTTCTCATCCACGACTGATACCGACAGCTGTCAAACACTGGGTTCAGAGAGGCCTCCGACGTGAGGAGAAACCAGGGAACTGGCTCGTACGCCAGCCCGAGATCGTTTAATGATGTCTTTGTTGACTAGCGTTGTCGCCGCGCGTGCAGATTAGCCCTGGAGATCTTTTTTGGAGGACATAAAACAAGGCTTTCACGGGGCGTGCTTTTTCTCACAACAAGAACACGGTTCTGATGACGTTATTCGCGGCTGGTTGCCGGAGTGACGTCTTTGCGGCGTTCACAGGGCCGACACCTTTCCTCGAGACCGAGGTGTGTTTCGGGAGATCAGCGAGAAACACCTTTTTGGAAACGGAGCCTCTTTGAGTCAAGCGCTCACGACTCCCATTCTCGTTCGCCTCCCCCCCGCTGAGACTTGACGTGAGAAACTGCTCGCTCCTGTGATTGGAGGCTGCCAATGGGTTTAGAAAAGCATGACTCATAGTGCGACGACTCGAGAAAAAAAAAAGAAAAGAAAAAAGGGCCTTGTTATGCAATATGTGTTATTTTCAGGCCCAGCGAAAACGGACGTATGTCAAAATGAAATGTAAGCTGTTGTATTTGAAAAACACATCTGAAGGAAGTTGCTCATGTACATATTTTGCGGAGGTGTTACATATGTTTCCCAGTCAGCTCTGGTTTGGTAGCTACAGCACGCAACAGCCTGGCAGGGTCTTTTGGCAGCAGCTGGATTCCAGACTCCCGACCGAACCCTCACGTAAGGTGTGTGTGTGTGTGATGCTTGTTGACCAGGTTCAGGAGCCTGACCACGGCCTTCTTCAGAGACGCCATGGGGTTCCTCCTCATGTTCGACCTCACCAGCCAGCAGAGCTTCCTGAACGTACGCAACTGGATGAGTACGTGGCCCGCCCGCCCGCCCGCCCTCCCCTCTCCTTCCCTCACCCCCTCCCTCCCACTCCCCTCCCACCCCTCCTGCTCTCATCTCCCCCTTCCTCCTCCCTTCTCATCTCCCGCCCCCCCCCCCCCCCCTCCTCTTTCTTCCCACACCCTCCATACCGCTCTTGTCCATCGACCTCAGGTCGTTATCCAGTCGGTGCATCGCTCTGTGGTGACGCACCACCGTATCCTAAGAGGAGATCTCTCTCCGCTCTCTGTTTTCAGGTCAGCTCCAGGCCAACGCCTACTGCGAGAACCCCGACATTGTGTTGGTGGGCAACAAAGCCGACCTGGCTGATCAGAGGGAAGTCCAGGAGAAGCAGGCCAAGGAGCTAGCCGACAAGTACGGGTGAGTCAACGCCTGGGACCGGCGCGTCTAGGGTTGCGAGCCGGATCCTTCCGCTTGAGCTGTTTCGAATGGCAGGAAGTCTGTGCTTGTCCCTTTAAGGGACGCGATCATCCACAGCACTATTCCGACTCCAGTCGATCGATATGCAAGTCTCACAGGCCGTCGTCGGGTCTCTGTGGTCGAGTAAATGTTATAGTCTTGCCCGCTCTGACGGTGTTGTCGGAGGGCTTTCAGGACTAGCTCTCTCTCTCTCTCGCTTTGTGTAATTGATGATCAATAGTAATAGAGAGCTGGACCGTCACCCTGTTGAGTGCTGCGCTGTACTCGTGTAGGCTTTGGGATTTTGTGTGTCACTCGTCTCGTCGATGATGTCCTCCGGAGATTACGGGTACTGCCGTTTAGCCACAAGGAAGAAGTGTTGTCGGGAAGGAGAAAAAAAAAACACAAAGCACAATCTGCTTTGGGGGGGGGGGGGGGGGGGGGGGGGTGGTGCGTTCCGTGACGGCGCTTACACGGACGAGCGTGCTGACCATGTGTGACTGTTCCCCTCCCCCTCCCCCTCCCCCCCCCCCCCCCCTCGTAGGATCCCCTACTTTGAGACGAGCGCGGCCACCGGCGCCGAGGTGGACAAGGCCGTCATCACGCTGCTCGACCTGGTGATGAAGCGCATGGAGCAGTGCGTCGACAAGCCCCCCGTGGAGCCCCAGAACGGGGCGGGGGCCACCAAGCTGGGGCCCGCCGAGCCCAGCGAGAAGAAGTGTGCATGCTAGGACCCCCCCCCCTCCCCCCCCCCGTTCCCCCACCCTCCCCCTGCTCGTCGTTCCTTGTCTGGTTCTGAAAGCCCCTCGTACCCTCTGGTGGACAGACATGGAAGTGCAGCCTGGCCACAGCTTGGGTGTGGATCAGGCACACTATAAGGGGGCTGCTACTGTGTTACAAGGCAGCATGTGCCGGTTGTGTGTCTGTTCTGGCCTCTCTGAGGGCAAGGCTTGGGATGTTGCCCCCCCATATGGTGTTGGTCAACGCCATATGCCCTCATGACTAGTTTTTGTCCAATTAAATCTACTGCCTTGGCTGATAAGGCCCCATCCATAACCAATGTTGTAAGAAAGTACAAGCAGTTATTTACATTTAATTTTGGTTTTCATGTTTTATTTCCCGTTATGTTTTCAAGTCAGGTTTCTTTTGAACAGTTTTCTTAGAAAACAAAATGTCACTTCTAGTCACCATACATGTAATTCCTAAACAGTTTAACCTAACTAATACGTTCTAAATTGTCAAATATGTAATTGACAGTAGAAACAGATGTTTATCGCTCAGCTTACAATCAGTGAAATGACACCAATTTAGGAGGACCAATCCGAAAAAAAGCATCATCTTGTATTCTCCCCTTTGTAAAATGTATGGAGTTGAGCTCTAAAGCTTAATGTTGACAGAGATAGGTATCTCATGATGTATGAACAGAGACCTGGTATACACCAACATGCTCTCTGTCCTGTCTGTCTTAAGTCAGCTTTTGTGTCTGTGTGTTTTATAATATCCCAGACCAAAGGATCAGACCCATACAATGCTAACTGCCGAGAGCAACACCTGGTGACAGTTATCCTAGTGCCAAATACACCTACACATTGCCTCAAGTCTTAGAGTTTGCCTGACTGCCTGCCTTTCTGTCTTTCTTTGTATGTCTGTCTGTTTGTCTTTCCGGCTGTCTCTTTGCCTGCCTGACTACCTGTTTTGTCCGTATGTCAGTCAATGTATCAAAGGCCTTTAATGTTAATACACACACACACCAGACACAATCTCTTTTTCACCAATTTCCTATAGTAGACATTGTATTATTTGTTATGAAAGACCACGAGATTGCACAAATGGCTCTTAACTCCAACAACTTGCTTCAATCCATTCTCATCACGTGTGCCTGAGAGTAGAGATATGAGGCTGTCCATCTGGTCTTGTTTGAAGTATAACATGAATCTCCACCCCAAACTTAAATTCACAGCAGTACACACCTGAATGGAACATATCGATCTTAGTAAATACTGTACATGAACTGTACACAACAAACCGTATTTGACCCCATTTAAGTACACTACTAACAGTGTTTTTACCGTACATAAACAATATGTGAAAATGGTGTGCTAAACCAATATTGTTACTGTCATCTTTCTTTAAGGAATTGGTTTAATGTTGTTGTTTTGGTGTTGATTTGTGACAAAATGTGTGGAGGATCTTCCCGTTCTACAGCATCAAAATGGCTTAGCAAAAGTTAAGGAAGTAGATGTACAATAATACAATTTATGTATCCACGATTTCAAGGTAACAGTATTCAATACTTGTTATCCCGTGTTGATATATGTGTGCTCCCCTGTCATGGCCACAGGCACTAATATGATCAAAACTACAATAATAAGTGGACTCCTGGCAGTGTTACTGACTCAAGCCTGAAGCTTTTAGCCAATCACGGCCCCATATACGTGCTCCATCTCAGAGAATGTTGTACAAGGTCAAAACAAACTCAATCCACTGTATTTTCGTCTCTCAAACTGCCAGGTTCATTTTGCGATGCCAAGATGAAGTGAGACTTGGTGTGCGTGTAAAAGCATGCGTCACTGCCAGCCAACTCATCCGTAGTGTAGCTCTCCGGCCAAGTAAGGACAGGCGATGACTGTGGCTCCACTGATGCATGTCCATTGACAGTACAACACTTGACCGTACTTTCAGTCGTTCAATCTAAGCTACATGCACGGAGAGTCAAAGGCTTGGAGTTGGGTATTTGAGTCAATCAAGCCAAGAATTGTGCCAAACAGCTGTGCCATCATGAACCCATTTAGTCTGACATCCCTTCTCATACAGCAGAACATGATTTGGTATATATACATGTATATACTGTATACAGGTCATATCTGCAGTAGGCTGGCCCATGACAATGTCCGGCATAGATAAAAGCAAGTTGTATCTGTTGAATGTCACTTTAACACCTAAGGTTTGTCTACTGCTAAAAGTATGGAAACTTAAATGAAAACGATACCTTTACTGAATAATTTGAATTTTCAAATATGACAATCTTTGGAACCAAATTATGAGATTTCTTCCCTTTCTTGAATTGAAACAAAAGTCTTGCTCCTGTTTCTTCCCTGGTCTTATTCTTTTCAAGTATTTAACCCTTTGACAATTTCAGCAGTATTTTAGTGTTATTCCTGTGGTGTTGGGGCAAATGAATCGTGTAACTCATGAAAAGAAAATTTTTGAAATCGGTCTCAAATCCTTTCTGAAAGTTTACATTGTCTGGACGAGTCTCTTTGTGCCTGTAATGCTCTTTTGACCAACAATTCTGTCCGATCATTTGTAAAGATTGTGAGCTATTATAGTAGATATATTTAATGCATTAAAGAACATAAAGCAAAATATGATTTGAGTATAATGTGCCCAGGTTGAAATTAATTCAAGTACCTCCAAGAGCTTTTATTTTTGGAATATGTGTGTCCTGTGTATTGAGAAAAGAAAAGTTTAAATATTCCAATGCCTGCAATGAGTTTTGTGTGTGCACTAATGCCAGTCAGTCAGGTTGTTGCATATTTCAGTGCACCGTGAGCATGATCAACCTGGGAATGAGCTTTGAAATTGTTAATGTTTTTGATGCCTGTGGCTCTGACAGTATGGTGTTTACCCTAAAGAGCTCCAGTTAAGGCACAAGCTGAAGCTTTCGTGTCCAGTCAAGGTTGCTGCTGTCCTGTTGGGGCAATAAAAATAACTTGGCCTGGCTCCTAGAACTCAGTAGCCTTATGGACCAGCAGTACCTTTGAGTTTTGGTAACCAAAACACTGTCATCTGGAGACAAAACCATGTGGAAATGCGTTAATACCCGTCTGCTCGATCTCTTTAAATGGACTGAATGACATTTTGTGGCCAATGTAATTATTTAGTCTGTTTCATATAGACCCTTAATTCTTCTTCGTTTGGTACTGGCTTGGAGGTGTTGCATTGTGTGATAGACATGTGCTTGAATACAAATGTTTTTTTTTTTTCTCAGTTCATGTACTCCTTTCTTTTTTATTAAGTTAATAAAGTTGATGAAATCTTCTACTGTTGCTCTCTTAAATGATAAGATAAGCCAGTATAGACACTCGGTCATTTCGTTACTATTGTGTAAGGAATTAAGCAAAAGTGAAACCAACATATGCATGCATCCCCTCAAAACACGCACGTAGATGAATCTGCAAAGAATATTGTTTTACTAGCCTATCGCTGTAACGGCCATTTAGAGATACTTGCAAACTTAAGTTAGAGGTTTTCTGGCTTGTTTGTGAGCCATGACATACTGGTTGAAACTCCCCCAGAAACTTGTTTGAGCCGTACTGTTGCAAGATAGGGAGTGTGTTAGCATGCTTACGAAGCACATTTTATTTGCATAGAAAATAGAATTGCATTAAATATAAATTATCTTCATCATGTTGCATCCAGCTATCTGTTAGCATAAAATAACGTAATTCTGAGAAAAATGTTTGTATGTGAAGGTGCACCATCTAGTGGAGTAACTCGTATCACTAATCACATGACTGTCTCGAGGAAAGGAAAACAAGGAAGCACTTCACCGCTGTCACCATACCTGGTAAGTTCTAATTGGAAACCTAAGCTAAACAATATAGTTTTCACTTCCCCTAGTTGTCCTGCACATATAGTATCCAATAGTGCTGAGCTCACAACAATTTAGTAGGAATCCTCTGTCTCACGGAGAAATATTAGCAAATGTATGGTGCCAATAAAGTTATAGCTCTGGCTGATCGCATGCTAGCCGGATAGCTTTTTTTCTCTGCAACTAGTTGCACAGTAGGCTAACATCCAACTAATTAATAAAGATACACTTACGTAGGTCTGTACATTTGAAATGTTTTCTAAATACACAACGAATAGAATGAGATTTGTACATTTAAGGCATGCGTATGTTAGTGTTTACAGGGGTAAGAAGATGAGTTCAGCTGTGGAGCGAACGGAAGAACATCTCAGAGAATATCTCACATATCGTGGATTTACTAGTACGTTGAAGACCCTTGACGCAGAAGTCAAAGCCGACAAGGAAAAGGGATTCAGGGTATGTATAAGTGTAGCTTGTTCATCATTAGAGCTACCACTTACAGACATATTAGCAGTAGGCTAACGTTGCTACTACTGCAGTCAAGAATCGAACGTTAGCTGGCATGTTTAGTTGATAGTGGTGGCCCCAATCTAAACGTCTTTGATGATGCTGATGACACGTTTTTTCTTTGTCTAGGTGGACAAGATTATCGACCAGCTCCAGTTGTTTATTCAGAACTTTGACCTGACGGGACTGAAAGATTACTGGGGTTACCTGGACCGACGGTTGTTCTGCAGACTTGAGGACATCTACAGGCCCACCGTCAACAAACTGAGAACAAGCCTGTTCAGATACTATGTTGTTCATACCATTCAGGTGCGTGCAGAGACGTCTCACAAAAAGTCATATTATTTATTTCTTCTTCTAGATTTCAACTTACACTCATTCCACACACATGACCGCAGATGGTTGCATAATAGCGAGGGAGTTTTTAACGCTTGTGTGTCCTGTGTGTTTTTTCTTCTTCTTCCGTTTCCTTCCACAGTCGAAAAACCTAGAGAGAACTCAGGAGTTTTTCCTAAAGCAGGCACCAGAGCTGCAGGGACAGCCAGAATGGCGAGATTGGTTCATCCTGCCATTTATACCCTCCCCTGAGACCAATCCTGCATTCTCGTCATACTTCTCCCGCCAGTGGGCAGATACCTTCCTGGTGTCGCTGCACAACTTCCTCAGTGTTCTCTTCCAGTGCATGCATATCCTTCTGTTTTGGGCAAGGCTTAAAAAAAAAAACTGTGTGAAAACGTTCTACTTTTTGTCAATTTCTGCACTCGAACGTGTGTACAATTATGTACATGTGTAATGCATATGGTATAGAATCTCTTCCAGATCTTGTTGAGTCTCTGCAAATGAGACAAACTATCTAAAACTGTTAATCCCAATTAGCAGAAGTGACTTCATTATCATATGATATCTTGCAAGAATATCACATTTTTGGGGGGTTGTCAAGCAGAAAAAGACAAATCTGAAATCTTGTAGTTCAGAATGTTCCGTTAAGTGGGCTCCTTGACAGAAACACCCCAGCCAGTGCTGCTGTGTTTCGACTTTGAAGTCCAGAGAACCACCAGCCTGCTGGAGGAGAACGAGCAGCTAAGGCAAAGGGTGAGCGTGGCCTTCTGAGAACGTGTCTGAATAGCTGCTGTCAGCCACGTTCCCATGGTGACTCAAGCCTCCCCTGTCTTCTCATCTGTGCTTCCAGCTGTTTGCCCTGCAAGGAGAAGCCCGCTACAGGAAGGAGGACGAAGAGATGGTGCATCACAAACTCCCCCCCTACGTGCAAAACATGGATCGACTCGGCGACACTGAGCTGTGAGGACTGACTTTGAGAGAGCAATGAACCTCTTTTTTTTGGGGGGGGTGGGGGGGTGGGGTAGTGCAGGGATGGGAGAGAACTTTGTAAGATATCTGAGGGGGACGGGGGGACGGGGACGTTTCTGTTTTGTATTTTATTAATGTCACACATTACTGTAGATGGACTAACTTATTGTTAATATATTATTTATACTGTTTTTAAACGTGTGCTATAACCTATGGATGAGGACAATGAATAAACAATTCACTTGAATTGTTGTGTTTTTCACCAATATCCCTTTGCTTCAGTCCCCTGTTAATGTCTCTGTGTCTGAGAGATGCACAACTCTAGTATTCTGCTGTGCCTAGGGACACTATGACCTTTATTCAGTCCAGATATCGCCACCTAAATTTGATATGTCTTCTCCGCTCCAGGAGACTAAACTCCCGGAGATAGCAGTGCAGTGCTCCTTTTGAAAAGGAGGTGACATTAGGAAAGAAATGAGGAAGTGCTTTGGAAATGAGACGGCCTTGAGAGACCATCACACAGTTTCACTGAGCACAAGTTTCACCGAGAGACATTGAAATAAAAGGAAACACAACAGGATTTGCTTCAGACATTCAGCCAAAACAATGAGACATCTTGTAAACACACACTGCCTTACTCTAATACTCAATAGACCTATTGCAAAACAAGTTTCAGCTAAAGGTAGGAGAAACTTACAATTAATTAGTAAAGTCACTGCAAAATACAGTATATGCTTTCGTTTTTCTCTCTTAAAGAATGAAGAAAGGAAGGACATGCAAAACTTTACCTTTTCCCCACTTTCCTGGCTTCACTAAAATTGGCTTCAGTTAGTAGATGGAAAAAGGTCGCTTTGTCTCTTGAGGGTAAATGTAATTATCACAATGTCTGCAGGCAGACCAGGGCTTAGAGATGTAGCATTATGAGATTCGTTTAGTATGAACCTAATATAAGGTTGTAAGTATCTCATCTGTGTGCTATTTTCTCACAGGGACCTGGTGTCCAGCCAGCGCACGGTCAACTTGACTACAACAGCGCCTTCCCGCAACTTCTTCTACACATTCCTGCCCCAGGGGAGACGTGCACCTGGCAAGACGCCTCAAGGGGCTGGGTCCTCGCCAACACAGGCTTCCCTCGGAAGAAAGGACACCACAGCCAATCAAGTGAGACCATATGTTGGCCTGGTAATTGAGAAGCTCTTGTTTTTCTGGGAACGTCCCCTGAGAGGCTAACTTGTTTATCCTCAGGGTTGCATTCGAAGGGGCTAAGCAGTTGCCATGGAAATTTCTAGGAGGGAGTTTTTTTCTTCGGCTGCTTTCGACAGCTCAAGTTGGTTTTGTGTTCTTGGGTCTCGTTTCAGGCTGCAAAGCCGAAGGAGCCAGGAGTCTTTAAGGACTCCAAGCCAGTGTCTTGCCCTGTTGGGAGCGCCGAAGTCCCGGCGCCCCACACCCGACAAAAAAGGCACCAGGTTCATGAGAAGGAGAGGAAGGAGCTGTTCTCCAAACCCCTTCCTCAGGTTTGGGCTACCGATAATCCGATCCAAGTTCTTGCTCTATCGGGTGACCCTGACCTTTTAGCAACACTTCAGATGTCCGGATGTATTAAACAGCCCTTCGAATGGGGTCCTTTCGTAGATGACTGAGAAGAGAGGGGAGAGCTTGGATATGGAGCCCCAGCCTGAGGGCCAATGCGAGGCCTCGGACTCCCCCCCTGGCCAGGCTCGCGTGAGCGGGGAAGGTTTGGCCCCGGAGCAGCCCTTCATCAAGCTGAGCCAGGAGGAATACGGCGAGCACCACTCCTCCATCATGCACTGCAGGTGAGACCGTCGACGTTTCTGGAATATTCCCGAACCTTCTGGAATCGGAATGCCTTTGAATGTAAACGTCCGTTCCCCCTTGCCACCTTCTCAGGGTGGACTGCTCAGGCCGGAGGGTGGCCAGCCTGGATGTGGACGGAGTCATCAAGGTGTGGTCCTTCAACCCCATCATGCAGACCAAGGCCACCATCATGTCCAAATCCCCCCTGCTGTCCCTGGAGTGGGCCACCAAACCAGACAGGCTGGTACGAACGACCTGAACATTGCTAGTATCCGCGGGTTCATCATTTGGATTTGCATTCCCAGGGAATGGAATTTGTGTTTTTTCTTGGGGTCTTTGGCTCCGTTCGCTTAACACATCTCCACGTTTGGTCCTCAGCTGTTACTGGGAAGTGGCGTGGGCACCGTGAGGCTGTATGACACCGATGCCAAGAAGAACCTGTACGAGATGACCATCGACGACACCCACCCGCGGTGAGCTGACACAGGGTCCGCATATTGAGTCTCTCCATGTACTCTATCAAGCTTAGTGTCTCAAGCCACTTGTGTGTGTGTGTGTGTCTCCAGGATCCTGTCGCTGGCCTGCAGCCCCAGCGGCACCTCCTTCGTATGCTCCGCCGCCGCCCCCACCGGTACCGGGCGATCCGGGAGCGTGACGGAGACGGTGACCCGCCTCCCGTTTCCGGTGTCGGGCCAGCTGCTGCTCTGGGACACCAAGACCGTCAAACCCCAGGTTAGACTCCCTTGCATCTCACGTGATCCCATGATCTTCTCTGAAGACTGTGTCCATGGAACTGTGTAAAGTGGAGCAACCAGACAACAGCATTACGACGTTCAGGCAATCCTATCTGCTGCGTTCCCCCCCCCCAGCTCCAGTTCTCCCTGGAGCCGGGACCTGTGGCCGTCAACTGCACGGCTTTCAACCACAACGGAAACCTGCTGGTCACGGGCGCGGCCGACGGAGTCATCCGACTGTTTGGTGAGCTGTCCCGCGGATCTTTTCACAGATACGGATCTTTTCACAGATACGGTTGCATGCGGGTAATAGATAATAAGGGTGTCAGACGGCTGAGCGGTTAGGGAATCTGGCCACCAATCAGAAGGTTACTGGTTCGATTCCCGGCCGTGCCAAAATGACGTTGTGTCCCTGGGCAAGGCACTTCACCCTACTTGCCTCGGGGGAATGTCCCTGTACTTACTGTAGGTCGCTCTGGATAAGACCGTCTGCTGACTGACGAAATGTAATGTAAACGTAATAATAATTACAAATGGAAACGACGGACGAGGTCGCCCGACCGCGTCGTCGACTGAGAGATGAACGCGCTCTCTCTCCCGCAGACATGCAGCGCTACGAGTGCGCCATGAGCTGGAGGGCCCACGATGGGGAAGTGTACAGCGTCGAGTTCAGCTACGACGAGAACACCGTCATCAGTATCGGGGAGGATGGCAAGGTGAGGCCTGCGGACCGACTAGAACAAGGACGCACATAGGTCACAGTCCCCAAGTCGTTTCAGAGGTTGCACGTTACAGCTGGTGAAATTCTGTCTCTTTTTGGGGGGGGGTCTCCGTCTCGATATTGTGTCCCAAAAAAAACCTTGTCCGCCTTTTCGTTCCAGTTCGTTCAGTGGAACATCCATCGGTGCGGGGTGAAGCAGTCGGATCACTCCCTGCCTCAGGATGCTACGGGGCCCTTCGTCCTGTCGGGGTACAGCGGGTATAGGCAGGTGCAGGTGCCCCGAGGACGCCTGTTCGCCTTCGACTCCGAGGGCCAGCACGTCCTCACCTGCTCCAACAACGGGGGGATCATCCACAGGGTAACCATCCGCATCCGTCGACGCTTCTTTGCCGGCTTTCCGGTGTCGGAGCGGAGGATGAAATCTCACCCGCGACATCAAATTTATTTGTATAGCCCTTTTTACACGCAAGCATGTCACAGAGGGCTTCACATACGCCCATAGAACTGCCCCTCAACCAACCTAAACCCTCAACATCACACATGGGAATACCCCAGAACTGAACTGTAGTACTGTGTTTGACTTCTATCCTTCTGTGATCTGTGGTCTGTTGTTCTCCCCCTAGCTCAACAGCGGCGATGGCAAACTGGAGACTGTCCTGCCCCTGGGCGGGCACAAGGCGCCGGTGGTCACGGTTGATTGGTGCACGGCCATGGACTGTGGCACCTGCCTCACCGCCTCCATGGACGGCAAGATCAAACTGAGCACGCTCCTGGCTCAGAAGTCCTGATGGGCCTGGAATTAGCGCTAGCAAGTAGCATGTGATACCTGCAGTAGCAAATGGACCACATTGAGGACACATTCCAGACAGATGCAGGCATTCAGCCAGTGGCTGCCTTTAGATTAGACAGATATCATACTGTAACAATTGTTACATTTGAATGATGTTACACACCTATGATGAATTATGAGATCGGGCCTGAATGTGCCTTGTGTCCTGTAGTCTGAGCCAATTAAGATGAGCATAGTTAGGAAATGGCTCCAATACGCTAATGGTCATTTGGATGAATCTGATACTGACGGCTGACTGACTGATGTTGAACAGATCTAGACACATGCAACCAGGACACACATGGCCACCTATATGATGTCACAACATGGATAGAATCTCATTAAGCAACATCTCTTTATTTGTATATAATACTGTGAAAGTATGTGAATGTTATAAGCATGCGGGCAACACTTTAGAATAGCTTTTAATATTACAATAAACAATTGTAAATAACCATCAAATACACATACATACTTATTCTGGTTTTATGGCACCGTAGAATGCAAGGCACAGAAGGATTTGATCTTTGGGCACAGAATTACCGAGATGTGTCCATTTTACCCCGATGTCCCCAACCTCTAACTCAAGTATAAGATCTGGACATTCAGTCCCGTTTTGTGCTTCAATTCTATGCATATACATATTTCATCAAAAATAAATAAAACAACAGCAGCCAAGTCCTTTAGGAAGCATTTCCTTCTGGAGTGTTCTTCTCATGATGGTCCTCCACAAGACTTTTCAGTCTCCCAAGATGATGCAGGGCCCTAGGAAATCAGAAGAAGGTCACTGGGCAGTGTATGGGATGTCGTACATTCTATAGAAGCCGAGAAAGCGATAGACTTGTCAGTGGGTGCCCTTTCTTGCAGCTTTCATGAAGTACCTCTGTAATGACTGTCCGCCAGGCGCTGTGTCGTAGCCCTCCATCTCGGTCCAAGTGATCTGGAAAACAAACATGGTACATGTTTACAAAGAGGGGGCCCAATTGTAGACCGTTACGATAGCGACGATAGTTCGACGTTTTCCTGACGTTCACCTGTGCGGTTTCAGCGTTGCTGTCCATGTTTGTATCCATCCACCCACCCACTGTGTGCCTGGTGTCCGACACGGCTGTGTCTGGTCCCTGGTCCACTGAAGGCTGGGAGACCTGCTGCTCTACGGCCTGCAGGCTGAACAGCATCTGCTTCAGGGCCTCCACGGGACCAGGGGCTTTCCTGCTGCTGTAGCCCGAGGAGCAGGAGCCCTTAGCCTGGACAGTACAGGATAGGGAAGGGGGAGAAGGGAGGTCAGGATTTCGAATACGGTATCGAATACGATCTGTTCATTCCGATTCATTCATTCTCGAGTTAGAATCATGTGAGGAAAGGAAAATTCAATCTGAATACTGTGGATGATTGAAAAAACAATACAACCTCCTCGTTTCCGTCATTGAAAGTCTTTTCGGCAATAGCTGGACTTTCAGCTCCCCCTACTGGCACTGGTGATTTACTGCATGCGAAGTAATACATAAACAGTGGAATATATCACTTGTATTTAAACCTTGGGTGGTCCATCCTTCACATACTCGTTTTTGAATATAGTATGAAAAAGTGTTCTTCAATGGTCAATTCAAACGAGGCTAGCCGCTACAAAGACACAACAACAAGCCTCGATGTCCTCTCTCAAATGATTATGCTCAAGTGTCCTCTCACAACGTCACAGTAGGGTTGTCCCAGGAGCGGTCCACCTCCAGGCTGTCATCGCTGCTGTCGGGTCGGTCCACGTCGGGCTGCGGGGGGCAGCTCAGACCCAGAGAGGGCGAGCTCAGTGCCGTCTCGGCCTTCAGGATCAACCTCTCCAATTTGTCGTCTAAGAAGAAAACACGCAGAGCTATCACCTCAATAACTGTCACCCTGGAGCTCTGAGGCCTTCTGGGTCTGGGTTGAGCTGTCTGTGTTTAGGGGATTCGGCGTTAGGAGATAAGCCTGGGTTATTCTGGAGGGGCAATCGTGTCAAATGTGATGTTCTACTAACCACGGAATAGATGATCCATTTTCCTGCAGTCGCCCTCAGCCGTCTGGCTCAGTTGTTCAGCAAACAGCTGCCTGGGCGCCCTGGGACGGGCCTCCCCTTTGAAAGGAGAAGCCGTCGGGTCTCCTTGCAGGTCACCGGAATCACTGCTCGCTCCGGAATGGCCGACGCTATCCATCTGCAGCTTCTCATACGAGGCCTCCAGTTCCCCCAGCCAGTAGGGCACTTGAGGAGAGCGGGGTCGAGTCTGGCTGCTTGTCGGGGTCTTCTTATAGGAGGACTTATGGGTGGGGGTGTCTATGGGAAGTCCGCACTCCTGAATCCAGGCGGGGTACTTTGTGTCGGGGATACTGGTGATGCCAGACATGTCCATGTCAGCCTTCTGGCTGGTCATCCAGCGGGGGTAATGGTGGGGAGAGGCTGGATCCCTCCCTGATGTCTGGTTGAGGCCTTGACGATGGGTTGGTTGGCTGCTTTTCAGACCGAGGCCTGTTGAAGTTTCAGGCGTTGGGGCTTGTTTTGCTTGTTGCCTAGGCCGGAGGAGATTGTAACGGGCAGAGTGTTGGGCACAAGCTATGTCTGTGCTGTTTTGTCTGGGTCTATGCCGATTGGAGGAATTGGGGTGGGCGTGCTGGCTCAGACAGTAGCTTCCAGACTGCCCACCTGACTGGGAGAGGAAGGCTGAGGTGCGTGTGATGGGTAAGGAGCCGTTACAGGGTAGGACCAGTAGGTCGTCAGTGGTCACACTGAGGCTGTCTGTATCTTGGCGATGGACCCTCACTGGGAGAGTCAGGAAGTCCAGTTCCTTGTCTGTCAGCTGCTCTTGAAGAACTGCAACAGCAACACACAAACCACAGAAGACATGAGTGCGTTCAGTTAGCTAGCTTGCTAAAATGTACTCGTGATGTACAGATCATATAGAATGTACGTGTATGTACAGAAAAATATAGGTTTTTGTTTTACTACCAAGAGGCTGTGATACTCACCATCTTTATTTCTGACTCTACTTCGGGTAGGAAAAGAGCTAGTGGACCGATCTGTCAGCAACTGAATTCTCGTTGGAGATTTTTTTAGCTCACTCCTTTCAAAGTCTGCGATGTAAGCATCCAGTGCCGCAGACGCAGATTCAAAATCCTTGTCCCTGTATCTGACGGTGAACAGCGGCTCGGGGTGTAAGCTACTTCGCAGATGTCCAGAGCTCGCCAGAAGAGAGGTGACAGTTGACTCAGGAGAGTTAAGTTCCTGTGAACTCATCCTGTCACCGAACATACTGTGAAGGCAAAAATGACTATAATAGTTAAAACATGATTCCGGCCGTCACTAGACAGATACAGTAACTCTACATTTCCTATATATTTAAACAACGACAACTGGCTATATTTTGCTAACTAGCTCGCTAGCCTAGCTACAGTCGCGTCGTCAAGTATAAACAAAGTGATTCTACCAACTACAGAGCTTGTAGCAATCTATGAATTCAAGTGTCCCGGGTGGAGTTACTGCCTATATGCAGGTCTAAGATCGGTTTGCACTAGTCAAATTCTTAACGAGTTAGATCAGGCTCGACGAAACAACTGACTCAGGATCAACTTCCATGAGCAATGATATACAGCGTCGGCCTAGTAAATTTGATGGCCAAATGAAAACTAACCACATGTTTTCATGCAGGGCCTGGTCAAATGTAGGGTTTTACCCAAAAGACAGATTCACATACAGCCCCATTCTGCTAAAGAACATTGGCCAACAAGAAATATCAGATAACACTCGTTTAGAATGTAAAGTAGATTTCTTAAAATGGGTTGAATTTGACTACATTTCATGAATGGTGAACAGGGTGAATAAGGACAGTGTTATTGTAAGCTGTGGTGGCAAAATAGCTGCTTTCAATACAAGTACTGAAACTGTGGTATGCTAAGCTTGGTATATTAAAATATGAAAAGGACAAAAGAACTATAAATTCTGAATATCCAAGGTATCCTCCAATTGATATGCTTCGTTTTTTGTCTCTCTAATCAATACAGGCAGTTCTGTTTCCCTCTCTCCTCCCCAGCCCAGCAGGAACAATAAGCAGCATGGGGGCTCACTGTTGTCTCTGCGCTAGGGGTTCACTCTCCTATTGTCACCGCTTTTGATGTTCCTCAATGGAGGAAAGAAACGGCCGTTTTGGCTGGCCTCTAACAAGGAGCAACTAGGAGGGAGGATAGGGACAGAGGGAGAATGGGTGGATTATGGGGTTTGCACAAGGAGTTTAGATCGTGTGCCTGCACTGAACATGATCTTCTACTAATACATTTTCCTAACCTGTTTGTATATTGGTTATTGCTACGAGTTCACACCTATTGAAGCATTGAATCCAAGCGTCACCTAAAAAAAATCACTCTTGGTCCAGGAGGTTTTTGAAAGATGTCATATTTTTGTACCAGGTACTGTCGGGGCACTGAGGCAGATAGCACAGCGCAGATAGCAATTTTCAAGTACTCATAAATGAGATGTGGCAAGGCCAAATAAGGTCTTCTAGGAACACATTAACAGTGCGTCTAACATTGTGATTAACAGCAGGCATCAGTTTAACAACTAGCCCTCACAGTTCCGTGGGCGGATAGTGAATGTGAAAGTAAGCAGTGAGTTTGGCCCCAGGATTTGCCACTCTATTGGAAACCTCTAACAAGCCGAGAACATGTTGAATTATCATGTGTTATACACTGCAAACTTACAAAGTCTGTGAAGTAGGTTACTGAAATATAATCAATGAGCTTCTTCAGCCTATAGTGTCTCGAGTTCACTACATCTCAGGGAGCAGGTTGGGTTTCACTTAAAATATGTTTTGGGTGTGTAGAAGAGCAAGCTATTTTGAGACGAGATGATGGCATGATGGCATGACATTTCCGCATATCCATTTTATGGATCTGTTTTGTAAAAATCCTAATATTGAGGTACCCTACCTTACTACATACAACATATAGGCTATCAAATAAAAATGATGCTGGCAAAAGTTTGTTTGTGTTATCTGTCATGTGTTATCCATTTTGTAAAGTCTTTGTGGAATTAACTTTATGACTCTCCATTCAGTTTCAGTGCAGCTAAAACTTTTGATAGTTGCCAAGGGGTCTTTGGTTGGATGCAATCTTTTTGGGTTATGTTGGTTCAACTGATTTTTCAGGACGAACAACCTCTCAAGTGAAATTATCATGAGTAGGTACGACTATTAGATATCCCTGGGTTCCATACGTTGCCAAAATGAGTATTTTATCTGTGGTCGTAATGTTTAAATAAATTACTGTAATGCTTTTTGTGGCTAATTTCGTGGCTAAATGTAAAAGCTATTAGACGTTCAGAGTATATACATCACTGGAACTGAATATTGAAGACGTGGGAGGGAGAACCGAGAAATGACGGAAGGGTTCCATAGGCGGGGCATGACTGAGCGAGCCAGTGTGGTTGCCAAGCGCTGGGTCAGTGTGTGTGTGGGAAGTGCTGAAATTTCAGAACGTCACTGCACCGCCGTGTGTGCGTTGAGCAGCGCCGGGAAATATTTGCCGTCACTCGGTTATTGGGTAGTTGAGGATCGAACGGGAAAACTGTCAACCGTAATTATATAAGAAGCATTAAGATACGCAAACGGAAATAAGTTTGATTTCTGACGTTCAGACATAAAGAAACCGCCACAAGGCACGACTTACATCGTTAGTCTACTAGGTCAGTTTCAGCTCACACGTTGGAGCGACAGTTAACGTTGGACTTTTACCATCATTTTTACTTGATTAGCTGCTTTTTAAGACATCGGGGTTATTCCCCTTATAAACTGTTAAATGATTATGGAGAGGAAGAGGACGGACTGCCCTGCTCTGCCAACGGGTTGGAAGAAAGAAGAAGTGATCCGGAAGTCAGGGCTCAGCGCTGGCAAGAGCGATGTGTATTACTACAGGTAATAATCAGTCATTTAAATTATGTATCCGAACGTGAACTTTGATAACGGTAACTGCTTGCGAGGTTGAAATTCTCATTCGTCGTTCTGTTGAACTGCTTCCATGATATATGGTAACTGTAACAACAGAAAAGTTAGCAACATCTTCAGTGCAGTAGCGCGCCGTAAGAAACATTGTCACATTGTATCTTAAAACTAGATACATAAAATAAGTATTGTGGCTGAGACTACAGTACCAGAGCTACATAACTAGTTACATCGTTGATGCGTGTTACAAGATAACTACGCCTTAGTAGGCCTATGTGTTTTAATCTATTAATAAGTGGGACTGTGAACATTAACTCATTTTATAAATCGGTGATCAAATGGCTTGTGATGACATAATGAAATTATGAGTATATCGTTTTCTTCTGTGGTTTGGCATTAGATTTAGGGAATTATTGCAAATAGTTTACCTTACATCACTGTGTGTGTGTGTGTGTGTGTGCGTACGTGTGCGCGTGCGTGCGTGCGCGACCGCGTTCTAGCATGTGTGTGTATGAAGCAGAAAGCAGTGATTCTGTGGATGATATGCTTTTAAGCGTACATCTGAAAGGAATCCCTTAAAAATGTGTCTGCTTTTCACATGTTCTACCTCCTAAGCCCAATCATCTTTTCTTTTTTCAGTTAAAAAGCATTGGCAAGTTAACAGCCTAGATGGGCCTACCCCCCCATCCCCCTCCTCCGCGTTTGAAGAGAAAGCCCCGGAGGCATACGCCTCTGGAGGGTGGCTCTGGCTGCTGTGCGTCCTGGGCCTATGAGCTCGCCCTGTGTGCTGTTAGTCCTTATCGTCTCTGTGGAAAAACCTGTCAGTCAATATGATTCAAATAACACGACCCAGGTGTGTTTTTGCTGCGTAGGATTCAGGCGACGCACACGTGACAGCGACGGACGCGCTCGGGGGCGCAGCGTCGGCAGGGTATTTTCGGGTTGTTGTTTTCACTTCCTGTCGGCCCGGCGGGCTCTGGTGTTACATTCACACTCCCTGGTGAGTAGAGGGGAGAGTCGTTGAGAAAATAGTCTAGCCTAGCGGACACCGGCCTAGTCTAAAAAGCCCACGCAATGGGAACAGCCTTAACCTGCATGGTTGCGCTTTCCCTGCCTTTGGGCCCGAAACAGGAAACACGCTTGTCCATTTTCGATGTTTCGAATGTTGTCTTGGATATGCTCGCTGTTTCCACAGACGGCGAGGCAGCAGACAGAGGGGCAGTGTGCGGGGCGTGTATGTATTGTAACGTCTCTCCCAGGTTCTTTGCGCCTAAGCCGAGGCAGTATTCATGTTGTTGCGACGACGAGGGGGGAGGGGTGTCAGGTTTGTCTGAGGTACTAGGGGCAGGAGAGAGAGAGAGAGGCTGTAAAACGAACCCTGCGTCGGCACTCTTGTTAACGCGCGCCTTCCTTACATAAATGAAGCCCGGCCGTTCCCCAGAGGAGGGAGCCGCCGGCCGAGGCCCCTCCTTTGCGTTGCGCCTCAAGCTCCCGGGACTAACTAGTCCCCCCCCCCGTAGAATGGGTGGGCGGGGGAGGGGGGAGGAGGGGTGGAGGCTAGCGGGGGAGGGCGACGTCCGGGAATGTCGCCTGCTCCCGCCTGAGGTATTTCCCCTCCGCCGGGTGGGGGTCACGCCGGTTCGACGTTTGTTGTTTTGTGAGTCGTCCTCTCCCTCCCCTCCCTCCCTCCCACGTCTCCCCCTGGTTCCATATCCGTCTCCCCGGCGTGGGGCTCACTCACTCTCTCCCTCGCGGGGGTTCTGGTGTGACAGAATGAGCCCCCCCCCCCCCCACCCCCGGTCGCGTTGCTCTTCTCTCCCACACTATAAGCAGCCTCAATTAGCACACGGGGGAGACGCTCCTGGTCAATGCAAATCCAGAGAGCCGAGGGGCGGGAGAGAGGGGGGCCATGTGTTCCTGCGTGTAGGATCGAGCTCTGACGGTGCCGGCGTGTGAAATGACACCCGGTCATGCGCTGGGAGATTGTGATAGGAACTGTGCCTCGTGACACACGGGGAAGTGTGTAACGCGGGGGCAAGTCTGCTCGCGCGACATGTTGATCTGGCGGCCTTTGAGGTTCCAGAGGTCACAGTTTGCCTTCGCAAATTCCGCAGCCGGTAGGGACGAGGTCAGGGGTCACTGCAACGTGGGGATTACTTGGGGTCGAGCTCAGATACAGCTTGGCTTACTCCCTACTCGCCCCCAGCCTGCTCCGAGGCTAGATAGTGTTCCGTGTCAACAAAACTGTGTGTCGAGGATCACTGTGTGATGCAACACCGTGCCCTATTTACCGACTCGAACGACTGGTAATGAGAATGAGCTTGCCAGGCAATAGGATCACATTTGTGACTCATAACACTAATGGTTTCTTTGAGCGGTCAAGAATACGCAGACAACACTTTAGCAACCTTTTCCCATCGAACGCCCGCAATCAATATCTACGACTGCCTCATCTGAACTCGGCGAGTCGCCTCCTCAGCCGAACTCGGTCTGTGCAGAGGACGAGGAAGCCATTTTGAGGGCGAGGGTGTCGTGTGTGTGTGCGCTGTGACACAGCTGTGTTGACGGCTATGGAATAAAGGGTTAACAGCTGAACCAGCGGTTGAACTCAGCGCGCTGCGGCTCGCCGTCGTCCACACTGTACTTAGCCGAGCGGTTCTTGTAGGGCAGACCCGGCTGTGCCTTACCGCGGGAGTGGAGCCAGGTTTTCTCGTAACCATGATGGTATTTCATAGGCCGGGAAGTACTGTCCTACATGGTAGCTCCTGGCCTGGGGCCACAGCTAGGCTACACAGGGGCAGGGGATTCTTATTGCGGATAATAAAACTTGCCTGGTGATTGGCAGAACACTGGGGGCAATTGGACCAGGAAATGTGAGCGTTTCGGTGTAATTAATAGGCCAATTTAACCAATGGGCCCATTCCCCTCACTACAGAGCACTGCACTGTCTTTTGGGAGCTGAGCTTCAGCAAATGTCACCAGTATAGAGCACTGGGTGGTAATTGGATTCCGATCTGAGGTTGTGTTCCAACAGGATTAGAAGACCCTTGAAGCTAACATTTCCTGTTTGTTTTGTGGTGTTGCGAGTCATGAATTCCAGTCGTAATGAAATGTAGGCTTGGCGCTGTGGCACTTTAATTAGCGCTTAATAGCGTTAGCGTGGCCGCTCGTGTCGGTGGTCATAAACAGGGCTGGAATGTGAGAGCATGGGATCACTGTCTTATACTCTCCTGTATTTCTCGAATCCCAAACAGTCGCTTTTACACTGCCGAACGGCCCCGTGTTGATTCAACGTTGCCGAGCTGTCAGTCTGTCTCCCTATGTTTGACTTTCCACTCTCAACTCCCTCCCAACCACACTATCTCGCTGGGACCGTTTCCAGAGCACGCAGCCACGAAGGGGTTCATAAATGTTTGCCGGTGAAGGGCAGGGGGCACTCTTCCACGGCATGCTCTCTCTCCCCTCCCCCCATCTGTCTCCCTCGGTATAGGCTAACCACAGCCCTCCTCCAGCCCACACCCTTTTGTCCTGCTGACTGAGCGTTTTTTCCCTCAGCAGGCAGGGCACAGGGGAGGGCAGGGTGAGTCTCCTGCTCCCCCCTCCAGCCTCCACTCTATGTCCCTTTCCCCGAATGACCCACCTGGATCTCTTCCTCGATTACGCTCCCTGTACCTCCCTCCTCCTCCCCACATCAGCTTTGCTGCATGGCCCTCACAGGGCAATGGTACAGCCCGGCTCTGTGCCATTCCAATGAGCCCCCGGACAGAACCAAATGTGCTCTTTAGTGTCGCGTGCGTCAGCGTTTGTATGTGTCAGTGTATTATATTTTTTTTTCTTCCGGAAATGTTGTGCTGTGTGGCAAGCTCTCGTTTGACTCACATCTGAGTCATGTTCTCACCCTCAGCCCAGTCATTTCTGCTTCCGCTGGACACGGATTCTCTCGGCTCTGCGTATGGAAACAGTTGACCTCGCCCGCACGTTCCGGAAAGACCCAGACCTAGCGTGCACCTTCAAAGCGGTGGTTTCAATGGCAGTTTCAGCCAAGCTGTCGCCTGCTTGCGTCTCGAACTTGCAGTCGAGGACGTTGAGCCGACCTCAGAGCCACCACGGCAAACAGCTTTTCATCCCGAACTGGCAGCTGGGTCTTTGAAACATCGTGGTGAAAAAGAGAGTGCCTATCTCTAATAATTTCCCTTTGTGGTTTACCCACTTGCTCAGATGGGGTCGGCCTTAGCGATTGTGTCTAGAAGCCTCAAAACCTTTTTAACAGAGCCTTTGGTTTGGATTGACTCTTTTATTCTGTCCTATTTTCTTTTTTGGTCGACGTGATTTTCCCGCCCTTTCTTGTTTTTAACCTGTAGCACGTTGAGGTTTTAGATAATATAAAGTGCATTATAAACATTAGTCGTAGTAGTAGTAGTAGCTGGAAGAATTTCTCAATGGTTTGGCATTTGAAACGCGTGGTTTGAAGGGAGTACTGAAACCGGCCTGGTTTGCGGATGTTTGGTTGGAGTAAACACATCACGTCATGCGAACCCCGCCACCGGCGTCCATACCTACCCTCGGCTCAGCCCCTAGCTCACTCGAAATCCCTCATCCGTGTCCATCCAAACACTCCCCATTGCACCTCGAGTGCCCCCTTCATTTGGACGATGATATCCACAGCCTCGCTCCATTTTGTCCTCTCACTTGAGAAAAGTGGGCTGACTGGGGGCAGGCCTTCCCTATTAACCGCCCACGATATGTCCGTTAAGAAGATCTCTCTTCATGGCGGCTTTGTTTAAGCACTGAACCAAACAAAGGTGGCACAATGCCTGCCCTGCGTGCGGTTGTAGACGGCGTGCTGGTGAATCCGAGGCTTGACGTCAGCGTCTAGTGTGTCTTGCACTGTCTACCATTTTACATTGACTTCTGCTCTGGGACTACCTTTGCTGACAACTCAATGCCGGTACCACAATGACCCCCCCCCCCCCCTTTCCCTGTTTTGATCTTTCGGCCAATCACAGAATTGCAAGGCGGCATTAAGGTCCGCCTTGAACAGGCTGTATTAAAGGAGGTTTCTTAACAGGTCTATGCCACTGCAACCAGCCCTGTGGCGTCTGGGAGTGCCACCTTGGTCTGAGGCCTGCATGATTACAACACCACCGCCTGTTCCCAGATCACTGGGTAACATCCGGACTCTGTTTGTACTCCGTGCCCTGGTGCAGGCTGGTGTGTTTCGGGGTGGGGCGTAGAACAAAGTTCCTCTCCACACCAGCGAGGGAGAGCGTCGTTCTAGATGGAGTTGGACCAGCTCGTAGACTTTAACCGCGCGTGCGTGAGGTCGTGCGTGGCAATGTGAAGCCTTTTTATTGACCTTTCTGGTGGTGATTATAATGTCCTCTGGCATTTCAGACGCCATTTTCTTACCACACCGTAAAAATAAGAAAAAGTATATATATAGTAAAGAGAAAAGGGAGACAGTAAACGCTTGGGTGGTCGAATTTCCCGAGCCTTTGGAGTCGACCCCGAATGTTTTTTACACCACTGCCCCTTTAAGAGGTCGCCTATGGAAATCACTCTGCAGAGGCTAATGGCGTGTTGTGTTGTGTGCAGGCAGAGCGCTTGCCTGGGCGCTAACCACTTCAAGGCAAGCTGGGCCTGTGGCAGCCGCTGAGATCTTTCCATCTCGCTGTCGTCGTGTTTTTTGTTGCTTTTTAATAGTCTGCCTGCCTTTGGTTCTCTGTCTGCTCTATATCTCGGCCAATATCTCTCTACTGCTTTTTGTGTTCGTTTACGCCTGTGAGGAGCTCCAGTTTCCCCTCGCTGGTGTTTTGTTCTCTGTAGGCCAGTCAGTTTTGGCTGTTCCCTGTCCTAACCAGGCCAGGGTTCTTATGAGGTTCCATTAAAGCTAATCTGTTTACTGGCTGAGGTCAACACTATAAATACAACGACCTGGTCCTGCACGCTTCTCTAACCACACTCCTTCACCACAGGAATAACACCAGAAGCCTGCCCTAGCCCGTGAACAGCCTGGCTCAATTCGTGTCATCGGTGAAGTGTTCCGTTATTGAGATGTTTTTTTTCCCCTTCTGGTTTCTCGGAGAGGCCTCAGACAAACTTGTGCCTAGTTGGAATTGGCTGCCTGTTCCAGAATGTTCTGGGAACGAGTCACTGAGAATGTTTCCAACTTAACCGAGGTTGTCGGAACGTCGGGTCGTTTCTTGGTCCGTTTGTCATAAAATGGCTAAAACTCGACGGCTGTCTTTTGAAGTGTTACGCCGTGGTCTTGGCGGTGGCTCAAAAGCCAAACCTAACCTTAGTCCTAACCCTACTGACTTTTCTCATACTGACTTCACTCCCCTCTTGTGTTGATGTAATAGTGCAAACCCGTTGCTGACACCGTTGTTTTGTTCCCCCCCCCCCCCCTCAGCCCCTCGGGGAAGAAGTTCCGGAGCAAACCCCAGCTGTCCCGTTACCTCGGCAACGCGGTCGACCTAGGATGCTTCGACTTCCGAACGGGCAAAATGATGCCCAGCAAGCTCCAGAAGAACAAGCAGAGGCTACGCAACGAGAACCTCGGCCTCTCCAAGGTACGGTGTGCCGCACAGGAACCTGGCATCCCTGACCGTCAACGCCCAGCCCGGAGAACAAGCCCCGACGTGCTCACGGCCATGTGGAGCCTCAAAGCCATAAACCGTTGAGCCTTAAATAATGCGCCATGTGAATCGCCATTTTTGAACTCCGTGTAGCAGGGGGCTCAGTGTGCCAGAACGACGTTTATTAGATTAGAATTTCAGAGGGAACAATTTGTCCAACTTGTGTACTGTGGTGAGACCACTGCTTATAGCTTTGTCAAATCATGCCAAATCTCTCTGTTGCAACTCGAAATGCCTCTTATGTAATCATTTGCGAAAACCTCATTGAAAGCGCGCCCAATCGCTAAGTGTCCAGACTGTTTTCAAAACGATTTGTAAAAGGCTTGGTAAAAAAGCAAAGAAAAATATTCCGGGATGTTTGAGTCAAGACTATTGGGTTACGCCTTAACCCCTCGTCTGCCAGTCCGGCGCTGTGGAAGCGCCGTGCCAGGCTGTGTGTGGGCGCGTTTGCGACAGACTGCGATCGAGGCTCTCTAGGTCTGAAAGGGAGAATGAGGCGATGTGATCCGCACACACGGGCAAACATGTCAGCGTGAAGGCACGCGCGCACACACACACACACAGACACACACACACAGACACACACACAGACAGACACAGACACACAGTGGGCATTCTCACGCCCGTCTCTGACGACAAGGCCTGCGTCAGACGGTTCCCACAGGGCGACGACTTGACTCGTATCCCTCCACGATATCGGAAGCCGCCTCCCGTAAGGCCCCCCCTCCCGCCTGTGTCCCTGCCAGATAGCCCTCCTCTCTACGTATCTCGATCGGCGTTTGCGTGGGCGTGCATGCCGTAATCTGGCGCAAAGCGCGCCCCAAAGGAGGAAACCACAGATAATAGCGGCTGCGCGCCGGCCCCCCGCCCTGAACAAGACGCGAGGGGGGGAGGGAGGCTAGCTCTGCTCTGAAGGGCCTTGCTAGAAGCTTCTACCATCCCCCCCACCCCCCTCCCCACTGCCTAGCTCTGAAACAGGAGGAGGAGGAGGGGGGGGAGGGTTAGACAGCGGTGCGGGGAGAGAGAGAGAGAGGCTGAACGGGAGAGCGACGGAGGACGGTCGACGAGCCGCACGATCTAAAAAAGGGCCATAAGCTATTCATCTCGACCGGCCGACCTCGTCAGGACGAATCCCGAGCCCAAATGACAAATCCCCCCCCCCCTCTCATCTTCTTGTCCTGCAAGGGCACAGCCCGCGCTCATCCGCCCCACGTCGGGACTGGATTGTCGAGGGGGTGGGGTGGAGGAGGCGTAGGTCGGGGGTGGGGCGTGCCGCAGACGGATGGGGGGGGGGCCAGATTACATCTGAAGAATGCTCAGCCCCGCGCCGCCCACATGCGACCGGGAGCCTCTTCTTCTTTCTTTTTTTCAAACACGTCGCGCAATTCCCCCCCCCCCATCGGCAAAATAGGAGAACGAAAACCAGGCCGGGTTGTTCTTTCAGTGGTTCTCAGCTCCGCTTGATCGGACAGCGCCGTAGAGTAGATAGGGGAACCGATGACTGCGCTGCTTACAGGGTTAGAGGGGGATTCTACAGAACCCGAGTCTGTCTCTGGTGGAGCCGAACCAGGAAGCTAGGCCGAGGGACGTCGAAGCGTTTTCCGAAAACCTGTCCCAGCGCGTCTCCTTCCACACCGGACGTCGCTCTCCATTCACATCCCTTCCTGTGTGCTGGTCACGTGAGCCACGCGTCCCAAAATATCCGGGAAGAAACACGCAGGCCGGAGCACGCAGAGCCGCGCGTCTGCGTGTGTGTGTTCATGCGCAGTGTGTGTGTGTGTGTGTGCGTGCATGCGGGCGTAGCGCCGAGCGGATCCCGGCTTCTGCCACAGTCCCTTGGTGTGTGTTTTGTTTGTTCTGTAAATTTGGACGGGTGCCACTTTGCCGTCTCGCTCAAACGCACCTCGCTCCTAATCGGGGACAAGTCGGTAAACACATTCTGTACCGGGCAAGCTGTGTACGTGAGGAGAGTGCGGCACGTGACGCGCAAGCACACATACGCGCGCGCGCGCGCGCACAGAGGGGAGGAGACAAACGTCTGTTCTTTCTGCACGCTGCTGTCTGCCTTGTGCTTGTCTGTAGATTGCTATCTCGAGAGTTTGAGGGCCGAAAGTGAACTGGAAGTCTTAACACGGGTCTCGCACGCGCAGCGTAAAGAACGCGTTACATATCATGACACGCTTGCGTGTAAAATACAAATACATTTGATTAGATTAGATTTGACATATCAAGGAAAGCCGTGGCTGTACAAGTCGGCTTGATCCACAAATAGCCCTGAGAATGACACGACATTACATCTCGTCGTTTCGCAGACGCTCTCATCCAGCGCCACTTACAGTTAGTACAGGGACATTCTCCCCCCCCCCCCCCCCCAAGATTCCCAAGATTGACGATGTGTCACCAAGCGGCAGGGTTTGACCCAGGTCGTCGTCTACGTGGGGACACGTGATCTTTCGTTTTACGCGGAGCGTAATGTACTGTCTTTCTTTGGGGGGGTTCTGTGGCCCCCGATGTAGCGAGTGTCTCGGGCTGTCTTGACGCAGCTTCCCTCCCTGGGACTCAGTGTGTGCTGGGCGTCAGATCCTGATCTAAGACTGGGCCCGTCTATTGCAGGGCGTCTGCTCCGCTGAGTCGTGCAGAGCGGCGTGTTCGCCTGGGTGCTCTCCCCTTGTCATGGCGAGGGAGGAGTCCCCCCAACACACACACACTTTCACACGTTCTCACACACACACACACACCTCCCCTCCTCAGGCCTCCTGTTGTGGCTGCCAAACCACAGATGGGAGTTAACCCCCTCGTCGGTGACTGCACCCACGCCCAATGCCAACGACTCGCCCCTGCGAAAAAGGAAACGCCCACTGCCAAACGTTTCTCTCGGTGTCGCCGCGAGAAACGTTCGCACTTTAGACTCACTCCTGGCCGCGCCCTCCCTACCGTCCCTTACCCCGTGGCCGTGCCAGTGACCATGCCAAGGTCACACACGGTCACTGGATTTAACGGCTTCTAATGGCCGCTTTCGCGGCCCACGTCGTACTGCGTCTTTCAGTGTGTTCCGACACATATTTCGCCGTCGGGATCAAACTCCTGGGATGTGAGGAATCTTAGATTAGGCCTCGGACTGTAGGAATGTGCTGTCCTTCCGAAGGCTCTGTTCGAGACGTTTTACTGTCTGAATGACAATACAGCCATAAACCGCTTCCGGACATTCCCTTTATGGTAGGCTCCGCTTCCTCATGGCCCATAGATGTTCTCGCCTCATACTCGTATTCACACACACACACACACACACACACACACACAACTACACGTGCGCACAAATGTATTCAAATACATTTTGAATGTGGCAAAATGTATTTGCCACATTCATTCCAAGGCATACGAAATGAAACCTTGCTGTGCCTGGTGTGCTTATCTCCTTTGGAGTTTGAAGTTTGACTGAAGCGAACTCTCCTCTCCTATTAGAAGGGTATCCGATGTGTTTGGTGCTAGGCATTCCTGCAAGCCAAACCACCCCCTGTGGACTTGGGTACCTTGGTAGTTTTGTGCACATTGTGCCAGGCTCTTCCTTTCCAGTGTTCATTCCCTCCGGTCCTTTCCTTCTCCTGTGTCTCATGACTGAACCTGTCTCTCCTTTCCCTTTGGTCCCTCTCCTCTCTGCTCCCCGCCGAACCTGTTTCTCCTCCCCTCTCCCTGCTTTTCTTTCCGGACGCCGTCTTTCTCCTCCCTGCTCTCCTCTCTTTTCCCATCCGGAACTGTCTCTCCTCTCCCCGCTCCTTCGACTGAACCTGTCGCTCTCCTCACCTGTCTCTGTTTTGCCTGTCTCTCCTCTCCCTGCTCCCGTGACTGAACCCGTGTCTCTGCTCCCCTGCTCGCCTTCCAGGGCAAACCAGACTTGAACACGGCGCTCCCCATTCGACAGACGGCCTCCATCTTCAAACAGCCCGTCACCAAAGTGGTCAACCATCCGAGCAACAAGGTGAAGACGGACCTCCAGAGAGCAACGGAGCAGCCCAGACAGGTGAGACGCACGCGCTCAAGCACACACACACACACACACACACACACGCATTACATTTAGTCTTTTAGCAGACTCTCTTATCCAGACACAACGTCATTTGGCACAGCCGGGAATCGAACCGGCGACCTTCTCATGAATAGCCCGATGCCCTAACCGCTCAGCCATCTGACCCCACGCACGCACACGCATGACGCACGCATGCACGCATATGGCACAATAGCACGCGCACGCACGCGCACAGGCATGCTTTTATTTCGGTTTTGCCCCAGGCACTGGTAAGAGCCCAAAGGAGGGGTGAGGCCCGATCATAAGATGTAGCCTGGCCCTGCATGTTGGAAGAGGAGCGAGGTCATTGGCTGGTCGACGGCAGCCTGGTCACACTGCAGTCTATTTTGCATGCTCTCTTACGCAGACAGAGCTTCACACCAGGAGAGAGCAGAGCTACGTGTTTCTCACTCGAGCTAGGAAACGGAAGATGGCCTACTTTGATGTCGCGTACGATCGAGCCAGATACATCCGAAAACCAAACCGAACGCCGCCCGTATGCAACAGTGAGCTTTTCAAACGATCGGTACCTTAGATCTCACCTGTGGGCTGACGGCATCTTTTTATCTCAGAACCTCGAGAAGGAACATGTAGGGCAAATCGTCACAGCGGTTTTTTGAACGAGCTAAACCTCTTACGTAACGCTTTTGGAGCGGAACCAGGATGCTATAGCCGGTGTCGGCCACTAGAGGGCGCTGAACGCCCACAGATCCTCGGGAGCGGATGGAGCGTGATCACAGTCAGCCGGCGTGCGAGCAGCCCGTAACGGGGGGAGAACCAGAAGTTGGCTTTAAATGAGGAGTCCGAGTAGTTGTCTGGGGGTTTTCTGTCTGCTTCCCCGCTGGTTGGCTGCTCGACATCCTGCAGATGTGACGGAGCGGACAGTTGTTTGTTTGTCTGTGGCTGTTGTTTACATTACGGATGTTAAGGCTCAACTTTATCGACCTTTGAAACGTATTTGGGAAGTTAACACCCGTGTTGCAAAAGGCAACGAATGATTGGCGTGGAAACGGGTTAGGATTTAGGATGTCCGTTTTTAGTTTGGTGCGCTTCTCCGCGGTGACGTACTCGTTTTTTTGTGCCCAGGTGTGCGGGCGTGTCTTGGTCAAGGTGCGCGCGTGTGTGTGTCTGCGCATGTGTGACAGATTTATGACTGTGTCGGCCAGCTGAGTGGGTGTAGTAGGACAGGATTAACCTCTGAGGTGACTCTCGCTCTGAGGGAGTGTGTGTGTGTGTGTGTGTGTGCGTGGGGGGGTCTTGGCCTCCCACAAATAGACAGCAGACACAATCTGCCCGCTCAGCAATTTCCCATAACTCCTTCTGCCCAGAAGAGATCATTTGGTCCCCCCCGCACTCGCATCTGCGAGCGCCCCTCTGCTCTCCCCATTACCCACAGTGCACTGCAGGTGTGAATCCAGTCAGCAGCTTTGGTACTTTCATCCGTCGGCCCCTCAGATTCCGACCCATATCTCCGTCAACAAATAAAACGTGCGCTGTACGTCGTCGCTACACACCCTAGCCACAACTGTCCAACGCAATACATTCACAGCACACATAACCTCTGAAGGAGGTCACCCCAGTTGCTAGCGCACAGGCAGTGAGCTAGCTTAGCCCTGGCGTCGTGTCTGTGTGAGAGCCCCAAGGGGGAGGAGGGAGAGTGGTCACACTTAGAGTCCTGGCTGACTAATGAGACTGTAAGACCTGTGGCTAATGAGGCTGTGGAGTCAATGGAGAACCAGGGGGTACACACACACTGACGCACACGCACACATTGACACACAGCCGTGACACACTTCTCCCACTGACACGGATGGAAGGGGAAGTTTCATTAGGATTTGGAAATGAATCTCCCGCTTGGGTGATCGGGTCCCGGCGATATAGCTTCCTCGAGTCCTCTTGCCTCCCTCCCTCGCCCGCCCGCCCGCCCGCCCGCCCGCCTGCCTTGCCGCCCCCCCCCCCCTTCTCTCTCTCTCTCTCTCTCTCTCTCTCTCTCTCTCTCTCTCTCTCTGTCTCTGTCTCTGTCTTTCTCTCTCTCTCTCTCTCTCTCTCTCTCTCTCTCTCTCTCTCTCTCTCTCTCTCTCTCTCTCTGTCTCTCTCTCTCTCAGCCCCCCTTCTCCCTTCCTCCACCTCTCAGGAAATTACAAAGTAGAGGTGGTGGTGGTGGTGTGGGGGCTGGGGGGGGGGGGGGGGCTGGCAGTCACCCTGACAACAGCCAATTACGTGCGAAGGCATTATCGTATATAATAAAGAGGCAGGTCGTAAAAAAAAACAACCCGGCGCGCTCGAGTTTGCCCGGCGGAAGAAAAGGCGCGGCCGAGGGTGGCGACGGCGGGGGGAGCGGAGAGGGTGATCGGGAGATTAGCCTAGGGGGGTTAGGGGAGGGGGTGAGGCCGCGGGACCAGATTCTGTCTGTTAGGCTGTCGTTCCATCTTTCTTTCTCTGTTGCTCTCTTCACCTATTTCGAATCGGCGTGTGATCAGCGCCTGTCGAAGACAGGGTCTGACTTTTCACATGTGCTTTGTCCCGGAGACGCCCCGCCGCGCGGCCATCGATCGGAGGGGCCCGCAACGGGGCACGCGCGGCGCTCGGGAATAGGAAAATGAGAACTATTGATCAACGTGCCCTTGTTATCAAGCCACTCCGCGGTCCTGTTAAGACCCTGCTTTCACACACTTTCCCCACTTCCCCACCCCCACTCCGCGTAGCTGAACAGGCAGCGAAACAAAGACGGCTTTCGAGAAAGCCATTTTGTCTTGACGTGTGCACGGAGTACTTAACCTCGCTGTCGATGCCAAGTGCCCCTTTGAGTCCTCATAGCTGCCTGGCTGTCAGTGTAGGCCTGGACTTCTGGACCCCGCAACAGGTTCTGTTACAGTGAGCGGGCCAGACGAAGCAGATCCCCGGGCTTACAGTCTTGGCTCCGGTCGATTCTGGAGAGCTGGCCGCTCGCCCGCGGTGCGCGGCTGTGGGACGACACAGTCACAAAGGGTTTCCAGACAGCGGAAGGTCGATGAACGGGACGTGCATTAAAGTCACTGTAGGATCGGGATGGTTCTCCAAATCCGGAGAGAGAAAGAGAAGGAGACATTGAGAGAGAGAGACTTAAGAGAGCGTTAATGTATGGTTATCTGTTGTTGTGCACCTTGCTTTGGCAATACGGTCGTAATGACTGTCATGCTAATAAAGCTAAATTGAATTGAGAGAGAGACAGAGAGAGAGAGTGAGAGAGTGAGAGAGTGAGAGAGAGAGAGAGAGAGAGAGAGAGAGAGAGAGAGAGGGAGGGAGGGAGGGAGGGAGGGAGGGAGGGAGGGAGGGAGGGAGGGAGGGAGAGGGAGGGAGGGAGGGAGGGAGAGAGAGAGAGAGAGAGAGAGAGAGAGAGAGAGCGGAGGGAGACAAAGAGAAATAGACAGACACAAAGAAAGGCAGCAAGGTAGAGTCAAAGAGACAGACAGAAAGAGAGAGAGAGACACACGGAGAGCGAGGCAGCACGGAAAACAGACGATCAAAGGGGGGGGGGGTGCAGCCTGGCCCGCGGACGCAGTTCTCGCAGAGTCCCGTCCGTCCACCTCCTCCCCAAAAAACGAGTCCGATTGTTCCGGGCGCACACGGCCTCTCTGTCTCTCCCTCCCTCTCTCTCACCCACACCCCCCCTCCGCTTGTTCTCTCCCTCCCCCCAGCTCTTCTGGGAGAAGCGCTTGAAAGGACTGCGGTCGTCCGACGTCGCGGAGGAGGTCCTTCGAACCATGGAGCTGCCCAGAGGCTTACAAAGTAAGAGCGAGCGCCCTCGTCGCCAGGCAGAATAGGAGGCGTGGGTGTGTTGTTTCATCGGTGGTGAGCAGCCTCGTCGACCACGTACATCCACACACATGCACGTGGCGCCATGCGAATCCGTACAGTGGGGATTCGTCATGTAGACTCTCACCCCCGGCCCTCATCTATTTGAGCTGATGCTAACAGTCGTCTGGTCGCACGGCCCTGGTCGACACTGTAGGGAGCACTTTGCTTACGTTTCACATGTATTATCCGAGTACAAACAGTGCACATAGGAAGCACAGGAGAAGGATCTGACGTTCGTCACCGGAAATTTCCGTCGGTCCAGAGGCCAGGGTGCTTCTCGCCGCTTGACCCCCCCTGTGTCCCCCCCGGTGTCCCCCCCCCCCCTTCCCCCCCCCCCCCCGGGGTTTTCTGTCCACCGCAGGTTTGGGCCCGGACACCACCGACCGGACCCTCCTCTCCGCCATCGCCAGCGCCCTCCACATGAGCTCCGCCCCCATCACGGGCCAGTCGTCCGCGGCGGTCGAGAAGAACCCGGCCATCTGGCTGAACACGTCGCAGCCGCTCTGCAAAGCCTTCCTCGTCACCGACGAGGACATCCGGTAAGGGGGGCAAAGCGGGCGCGCGCGTAGCTTGGCAAAAGAGGCACGCGGCTGACGCGGTCGCTCAGTGTGTTGCTCAGCCGGAGAGCTAGCATGGCGCTAGCGCCGCCGAAGCTGGCGGTGACCTCGGAAAACGACTTTGTATCGCCTTCCGTGTTGGAGGGGGGCGCGGCTTCGCGGCTGTGTTTGGGCCTCGTCCTGGTCCTTGACGGCAGTTCGCGAGACACAGGGGAGCCACAAGTACCACGGCCGTGTTTCCCTGAGCGACGGTGTCCTCCTTCAAAACCCGCCCTGGTTGTCTTCGCTCTTAGCCTGTAAGCCCAGAGACGACATGGCAACCGAAAGCCAAAGTAGCAAGAGGAATAGTGATTCAAATTTAGGGAGTAATAGAGAGAGGGGAAATGAGAGGGGAAGTGACCAAGTTTTAAGGCGGACTGGAGAGAGGGAGAGTGAGAGAGACATTGAGCGAGCAATGGAGAGGGAATGGGAAAGGAAAGAAAAGGCGGGGATGAATCGAGAGAGAAACCAGAGCTGAAAAGTGAGATTGAGAAAATGAGAGACTGAGAGACAGAGAGAGAGACGGAAAGGGAGAGAGAGACAGGACATCCGGGGAGAGCGGCGGGGGAGATCTCAGGGGCGATGGAGCAGTGGCAGAAGGAACTAGAAAACCTGTTTCATCTGATGTGTTTCTGACAAATGGCCCCATGCCTGCCCCACTGTCACTCCCACTTGGAAGACTTTCTCTCTCTCCCTCTCCCTCTGCCTCTCTCCCTCCCTCTCTCTCTCTCTCTCTCTCTGCCTCTCTCTCTGCCTCTCTCTCTCTCTCTGCTTCTCTCTCTCTCTGCCTCTCTCTCTCTGCCTCTCTCTCTGCCTCTCTCTGCCTCTCTCTCTGCCTCTCCCTCTCTCTCTCTGCCTCTCTCTCTGCCTCTCCCTCTCTCTCTCTGCCTCTCTCTCTGCCTCTCTATCCCTCTCCCTCTCTCGTCCTCTCGCTCCGTGTCATACACACACAAACACACCCCGGGCTCTTCAACAACAACAAAAAGCCAACCGAAACCAACACAGTTATTTCTCTTTTTGCCAAGAGAGAAGGACTTTTTACCTCTCCTCATCTTTGGAGAGCAAAAAAAAATTGCATCGACCATGTGTTGTTTTTTTACGGGTGCAGAAGGGGACCACTAGGTGGCAGTGTCTACACAGTCATGGTGGTGCTTCCAGCCCCGCTATCCCATGCCCCGGGTGTGTGTGCGCCTGTCTGGGTGTCACCTCCTCTTCCCTGCCTCTCCAGGAGCATTGAGGCTTATCAACTGGAAAATACATTAAAGCTCAGCTGGCCAGCTCAGGGTTATTAGGGGAGAGGGAGTGGAATGGATTGCTTCCATCTTTTCCTCCCTTCCCCGCCTCTCCTCACCTCTCTGGTCGTCTCCTCTCTGCTCGGTCTCCGCTCTCTCTCTCTCTCTCTCTCTCTCTCTCTCTCTCTCTCTCTCTCTCTCTCTCTCTATCTCTCTCTATCTCTTGCTCTCTCTCTGTCTCTCCTCTCTCCTATTCTCACATCTCCTGTCGTCTCCTCTCTCTTCTCCTCTCTTTCATCCGCCACTCCTCTCTCGCTCTCCTCTCTTTTCCTCTCTCTCTCTTACCTCCACTCCTCCCTCTCTCTCCTCTCTCTCTCTCTCTCTCTCTCTCTCCTCTCTTTTCCTCTCTCTCTCTCTTACCTCCACTCCTCCCTCTCTCTCCTCTCTCTCTCTCTCTCTCTCTCTCTCTCTCTCTCTCTCTCTCTCTCTCTCTCTCTCTCTCTCTCTCCTCTCTCTCTCTTACCTCCACTCCTCCCTCTCTCTCCTCTCTCTCTCTTTCTCTCTCTCTCTCTCTCTCTCTCTCTCTCTCCTCTCTCTCTCTTACCTCCACTCCTCCCTCTCTCTCCTCTCTATCTCTCTCTCTCTCTCTCTCTCTCTCTCTCTCTCTCTCTCTCTTACCTCCACTCCTCCCTCTCTCTCCTCTCCCTTTTCTTCCTCCACCCTCCTCTGCTCACACAATGAAAATCCTTCACCAATATTACTGTCACTGTTAGTCTGCCATATCTCCAGTGCGGTCCTGAGAGAGATAGCTCTGTCTGGGGGGGGGGGGGGGGGGGGGGACAGGAAAGGGATTAAATCCCTGTTGGACTGTAATCCAAAAAGGGAACCCGATTCCATTCAACCGATCGCCATCGATATTGTCTACCCCGCCTTTATTTAATAATCCGGGCTCTAACCCGGGAATGTCATGTGTTGCTATCTAAAAGGGCGACAGACATTTAGCCTAAACGGAATCCCCCGATGATTCTTTCTTTCCAGAAATGGGATATTATAATCCGGACTCAAAATGCTACCGATGCCATCAACCTCGGTTGACCTTTTTTCTTTTTTTTTTTATTAGCAAAGGGGCCCTCAAGAGAGCCAAAGCCTGAGCTCGGGTCTTGTTGTGTTAGCCTGCATGGGCCACATCAGTGCTTTCCTCCTGGCTGGGCCTGGCTGACCACGGCCCTTCCGGAGTACGAGTTGGGTAGATAACGAGCCATTAGGAGGAGCGTGCTCGGAATAACGGGCGAGCACAAACGAGGAAAGCCCAGGCCCGGGGTCAACGCTACGCTCCTTGTTTGTGTTTATACCCGGGCCTTCGTTAACCTCTAATTACGGAAGCGGGGGCAGACAGAGGAAGGCGGAGCCCGGCTTTAACGGAACGCGCCGGTGATTAGCTCTCTGGCGGGCGGGGGATTAGACTGTCGCCCTGGAGAAGTGTGTGTGTGTGTGTGTGTGTGTGGGGGGGGGGGGGTGGTGGGGGGTTTGGTTCCAGATACCTCTCTGCAGCACATAGCACACAGACCCTGACGTTGTCCTGTGCGTGTGTGTGTGTGCGCGCAGGGAACAGGAGCTGAAGGTGTTCCACGCACGGAGGAGTCTAGAAGATGCGCTGATGGCCGACGGGCTGGCTAGGGCAGCGGAATCCACCAGAGACATGTAGGACCACACTGCACTGGAGCCTGCCATGGGTGAGGACCCCCCCCCCCCCCACACACACACACACACACACTCACACACGACGCAGAACACCCCTCACACGATCCCGGACGACGGCGTTCTGACAACGCTGCATGTGTTGCCGTCCGAACCCGTAGATCCGGTGAGCGTTTTTTTGTAGATTCTGTGACTCCAAGTGAGGACTCTGGATGGAGGACTGCACTTTGTTAGTAGAAGTAGTATGTCTTATTCTTTCTTTCTTTCTTTCTTTCTTTCTTTCTTTCTTTCTTTCTTTCGTCACTCTCTCGTTCAGTTTTCTTTCTCTCTGAAGTAGACAGTTTGGTTTGCATCGGCGACCGACGCGCCCCCCCCCCCCCCCCCCCATGAAATATTCACACCCTCATCTCGGAGCCAGGTCAGAGTTCAGCTTGGCTGACCCCCCCACCCCCCGGGCCTCTGGGGAGCCCCCCTCCCCCCCCATCCTTTTATCTCCATGCAATGAATGTTTAAAGGGGAAATTAATAGTTCATACGCCCCGCCCCCCCCCCCGCTCGTCTCATTTCATGGCGAGCCGCTCAAGAAGAGAGCCATCATCTGGCACCCGAGTCTTGCATATCTTACACGGCCCGGCACGCCTCCATTTAGAAAACATATTAGAGGCTCCATTAGAAGGGCCCGGTTCCCCCTGAATGCTGATGCGTCGCCACGTCGCGCCTCGGACTGAAAGCCACTATGCGCAGCTATGGGGGGGAGGAGGGGGGGGGGCGGGGGGAGGAGGGATGAAGGTTAGGGGGGGGGGGCAAGGTGGGGGGGGGGCTTACCTCAGCCATCGACAACGGCACGGCGTTCTCCGTTGGCCCGCACTTGAGCCTCAGTCAGAACGGGGTTCTGGGTTTTTTTGGCGCCAGAGGGCTGGGAACTTTTTAATTACTGGCTCGCGGCTTGTCTACATTTCGAGAGTTTGTTTGGGGAAAAAGGGGGAGGGGGGGGGACGTCTAGGTATTTTATGATGAATCTCCACTTGGTGTTAGAACAGTGTGAAACACAAAAGCACAATTTAAATACAAATGACCGTGTGCTGGCAAAGGGAATAGTATTTGCATTAATTCCACCACCAGATGTCAACCAGTTTCCGAGATAAATGTTTGTGTCGAAAACATCAACGGGGGTGTGGCATCCATACCAAAAATGATACTGGAACATTTCCAGCTTTATGTTTCAACGGGGAAATATTGGTCCCTGGTTGTGTCGAGGTAGTAACTTAGGCAGGTGGGTTCACTTTTCTCCATAGACATATGGTCCATTCACTGGGATTTGAAACTGCAGGACATTACTGTCTTTGGCGATGCCAGTGAGAATGGGTTTATACATAGGTCTGTCTTGTGTGTGTGTGTGTGTGTGTGTGTGGGGGGGGGGGGGAGCTGACTGTGAAACTATAGCTTTATGACCCCCCCGTTGGCCCCCGTGGCAACAGCTGAGGATGCTGTGTGGATTTATGGCTGCTGTTCCACCATAGTTCACCCTGCCACGGTCTGGGGGGAGGCCTGCTAAACAAACCCATCTCTCAAGTGGGGCGACCCCCCCCCCCTGTGGTGTCGAGCCGTCCGACATGAGTGATCCTGCCGCCCTCGCGCCGTCACGGGGCTAACCCGCGGTCTGCGACGGCAATCTCAGGTGTCCATGCCGCCGGGGCTGACGGACAGCCACCCGGGCGAGGGCGGACCTCGTCCGATCCCGCGGGGAGGATCATCTCTGCGCCGCGTGATCCCTTATCGAGATGGCGAGGGCGCCGGCGGAAACGGGGCAGCCAATCAGGGGGGGGGTTGGGGGGGGGGGAGCGGAGATTTTCCCGACAGAGAATGCGGTCGTTTCCGTGGGAGCAGAGGCGAGACACCGGGGTTACGTCGAGGGAGGAGGCGTCCAGCCGGGTGGCGTGCCTATCTCCGCTGGCCACATCTGGCAGCGGAGGGCTGCCGCCGTAATCTAGTGCTGGCCTCTTTTTACCCCCCCACCCACAGACACACACACGCACGCCACCACCACTTGCTTCCCCCTCCGATCCGGGCGACTACGGGAACAGATACGACGATGCCGTCTGCCGTTCCGCAAAGCCCACCGGTAATTAGCGAAACGTTTGAGTTCCCGCGAACTCTCGCTCTCTCTCTGTCTCTCTCTGTCTCTGTCTGTCTCTCTCTGTCTCTCTCTCTCTCTGTCTCTCTCTGTCTCTCTCGCTCTACGCTCCTCCCTCCGACCACCCGCCAGAGAGGATTCCTGACACGCCGTTCTCTAATCTGCACGCCCTTCCAAGCCCACTGCGTCAGCAGTCTATGGAGCCACATGGAGGAGGGGGGGGGGGGAATTGTGATTATTTCCCCATAATCATGGTTTTATTAATGTTCTATCTCCTAATTGCTGCGAGAGGCTTATTCAAGGCTCTCTGCATTTTCAGACAGTGTTAATTAGAGCATGTTTAGACATGGGGCATTAGATGGTTCAAAGTCATTTAAAAGCCTGATAAGGGGTGCTCAGTGAGGAATTAAAAAATGCTCTCTCCAAATGTGTTTTGCAATGGCCTATGGGAGGGCTGTGGAGAGTTGAACATCACTTATTAGATTAATAGGGATTCTAACTCTGCGCTAATTATTAGAGAGCAATTAACACAGTTTTGACTCTATTTGCATGTGTGGGGTGGACGAGGAATGGGAAGGATTTTCGGAAAAATGTCTGGGAATGGGCCTCAGTTCGCCTCGGAGAAACAAAGAAAAACTGACAAAGGATTATTGAGTCTCCTCTTCTCCACTCCTCTCCCCCACCCCCACGCCCCCCCCCCCCCCCCACACACACACACACACACTCCTACCTCTCTCCTGCTATTTCTCTCTCTCCGTCTGTCTGCCCCTCCAAATGGTTTCTCCTTCGCTCACCATATGCCTCTTTATCGTGCTCCGACAACTCTCTTTCCACGATGCAATTCCCCCCCCCTCTTCCTCCTCTCTATTCTCTTCTGCTTTTGGCTTAAAATGTTCTTCTCACCCACCGCACTCTTACCGCGTGTTTTCAGAGCACACGTATGTCTTCCTACCTGTGTGTGTGTGTGTGTGCACGTGCGTGTCGGTTAATTATGCAGATGGGCGTCCTCTTGAAACCATGTGTTGAAAGAGAGAGAGAGAGAGAGAGAGAGAGAGGAGGAGAGAGAGAGGGGGGAGAGAGAGAGAGGGAGAGAGGCAAAGAGAGAGAGAGGGAGGGGAGAGAGAGAGACGCCTTCCCCACCCTCCTCCCCCGCCCTGCTCCCACGTGTCACCGCCCCGCATCGTCGGTGATGACGGAGGGCCCAGCGCAAACCACCAGGGCGACACTCGCCCGCCTTTACAGACCCGGCAAGACCCGGCGCCGTCTGCCGGCGTCACAGCGAGGGAAAGAGCGCGTGTTAATATTTGATTCCTTAAGTAAATCTGTGCGCCCCACGCCCCCCCCCCCCCCCCTACAAACGTTGCCTCTAAGTATGTATAATTGATGCGGGCGCCGCAGGCAAACACTCCCGTAGTGAACCCCGTTTGTCCTAATTACAGCCTTTTCCCCTAACTTGTTATAAGTGAAAAGGCTTTCACTAATGGGGATGCAAATGCCTTCCCATCATGCTCTTGGAGTGATGGGGAGGGCAGCTCCCGCGTTGTGTCGGCAAACCCTGCCGCCGCCACGCTGTTAGACGTCACCGGCACGTTTGTTTCCGTGAAGGTCGGTTTGCATTATGCGAGGCGGCACTGAGCACAAGCGCTATGCAGTAGACCGACAGACATTTATAATAAATGTGTAGTTGATCATATGTATTTTCTTTGGGGAGGGGGGGGGGGGGGGGGGCAGTTGGCAGATGCGCTGTGTGTATAGTTAGAGGACAGATGCCTCACTGCAGTCCTATACTGTTTGGAGAGTGCATTGGTGGGTGTTCATAGCAGATCCCCCAGTCCGGCCTGTCAGGCAGGTTGTTGTGCCGCGAACCCCCCCCCAGGCGCTTCCAGCCCGATGGAGGAACATGCAGACTTCTCTTAAGCCTGAAACACTCCCCACCCCCACCCCCCCCACCCCCCCCCCCTCTCTCTCTCTCTCTCTCTCGCACACACAGACACACGCATTCAGACACTCTCGAGAGACCCCTTTCACCACTCTCCATCTCCTCTCCCCCCCCCTCTCCCAGTCTGTCCACGCTGGACAGGATCACAGAGAGTTCAGCCCTGGCCTGCCAGCTTGCCCACTTTCCTTTGACCCGGCTCTCATTCATGTCCAGGGAATCTTCCTGGCAGACTCCTATTGATTCCCCCCCCCCACTGGTTTTCCCCCCTTCTTCCTCCCCTGGTGCACTTCACAGTGAGTGTGTGCCCCTTCTTCAGAAATGTGCAACATCTGAAGCTCTTTTTGGTTTAGTCCCTTTGAGGAGACTCAGGAGGAAGAGGTCTAGACTCCTTTGCTTCACCTTGTTTACCTGTCACAAACAACATGTCTCTGTTTATGTAGGCCAGCTCGACGTTCGTCCACGTATTCACAGACACGCGTGCACATGGACTGTGCGCATGTGGGCCTAATGGCTCGTATGGTTCGGTGATACCGTGCTCAGGTTTTTTTTTTTTTTTTTTAAGTAAGCAGCAAGTGAGAGTCGACCGACAGTATACTGTAACAGGGGACGCCGACACGGGTAGGATTCAGGCGCATGTTTCACGTAACAAAGACAGGGTAACAAACCACCGTTCCGAACACAGGACACGACAGTGACAGACAAACGCCCGTCGGCTCCAAGACTCCACAAAGATGCAAACGAAGGCGACAACTTAAATAGCGAAACAAAACACAGGTGACACTGGGTCACTGGGTAATAACTGCATATAAGCAAACCAAACGGGGGACAACGCGGGTTCGAACACCATGGCACCTAGCGCAGCGGGGAGGCCGAGCACAGCCGCCCTGGGCGGTAGCTACCAACACTCGACGAGCAAAAAAAAAAACACTCTTGGTGTTCAATGAACTTCAAATGTACTAATTGCAGTGCGGATTAAAGTGCTTCTCTTGCCTAAAATGCCTCTCATGGTGAACCTTCATGTTTTAGTTTAATTTGGTGTTTCATTTCTTAAATGTCGCTGTGTTTTTGTCCTCAGCACCCTTGGCCCCAGGGGCAGGTTCCACCATGCTGAAGAATCTCCTGCAAGAACAACTGCCGGTCTGCTTAAGAAGTCCTCGACAGATCCATGCACAATGTTATACCTTACCTAACCAATAGCTTCAACCAAGGCCTTTTAGACTAAAATATATTTTTTATGTACATATCTATAAATAATTTCAGAACAATGCTTATTTTGTGTCCGAATTTTGAATTGAGATACCTTTTGTTTTATATATATATATTTATATATATATATATATATATAAAGGCAAACATAATGAGCAATACTATATTAACTTCTGGGAACTTTTAAAGTCAGGTTGCAATCTGCTGGATTGGTATTGCTAACTATCGTATTATTATTTTTTCTTTTTTTTTTTCTTTGGTGTTGTTGGTTCTAAGGGATTCATTGTTTTCAGGGTTTGTAACAAATGATTCATGGATTTACAGATACATGAATGGAAACTGCTTATTTAAGAGAAGATTTTATACCGTGAGAGAAAATACTTGTACATTTCTTGCATTACTTAGAGTAAATAAATGATTATATTCACATGCATCCTTGCCGTGTAAACTCTATATTATATTGCCACATTTGTGGCGAGGGACATGCAGTGTTTTAGCCCATCGGCTACAGTACTACTATGGCATCTGCAGGGTCGGGGCCATACTTCTTGTTATTAAATAGGCAGAAGGAAAAAAAACAAGCAGACAGTTACCTTGCTACACTCGTTGATCTGTCTGGCTATTGAACAAGGTTTGCTTGTTGTCTGTAGACATAAGTGCATGACAACACAAATATAGCCAGATCCCCAAATCATTTGTTGCAATAGCTACTAAAGTGTGTGTGTTGCTTTCAGTCTGCATGTTAGCTTCCCTTGACTACTCCTGTCCTTCCGGGGTGCCTCGGCAGCGTAGAGGCTGGACTTCTTGTTTACCTTCTCTCTCTTTCCGGCTCTTTCTGAGAGCCACCCTGGGACCGTGTTTCCTGAGCCCACTGGCATTTAAGCTTTTTTTTTTTCTTTTCTTCCTCCATTCAAATATCCCCATGGCGATGGACGGAGGCAGCCACTAAACCGTGTCGGAAAATGTCTCCTCATGAATAATTCACTGCTGCAACCTCTCACCCTGACTTTCACTCCTGGCATCTCCATCTTCTCTCAATTCTCTTTGATTATCACTGGTTTTCACTTACTACACCACCCTCTGAGTACAGTCCTGCAGACACATATTATCGAAGAGACAAGTTGATTACCATATGTAGCGCCCCAAATTATTTGGTACCATTTATAGAATGTTGGTATGGGAAAAGGTTGTCGGCTACTGCAGGATATACAGCAGATATCCATTCACGTCGCACGTGATTACTCCACATTGTTGAATTTAGTGTAACCAAATAAACCTTGTTTCTGCGCGTTCTAAAAGTTCTAAAAGTGGCCTCCGTCTCAATATCCCCGACAGCCTGGGAACTTGGCTCGCCCGGCGAAACAGCATGACGGGGCCGACGAGGCTTCTGATAATGAGCTAATCACTTTGCTCTCTCCAGAAGGTCCAGGCCAAAGACGGTATCAAGGTATGCGGCAGTGACAGTCCCCTCCATATGTTTAGTCCTGGAGAGGTGGGGCCTGTGAAGGCCGTCTGATCAGTTTATTATGGAGGGGACGAGCGCTAGGCTGGAATCAGGAAGAAGCATTTGCATTCGCTAATGGCTCTCTGATGCCAAGTTGTTATCAGTTGACGAGAAATTAAAAACGGGCTTCTTGGCAGATGCTTGCATATGAAATGTCCAGAGGATCCTATTTGCATCTTATAATGGAGCTGTTTTGCATAAAATGTTCAACTTGCAGGAAGAACAAGACAGTTCTATTATTCTACATCCTGTTATTGCAGATTATGAAGCTCACATGCAATGTATGGCAATGATTAAAACAAACTCCACGTGACTGCATCGTGCTGTTTCTTGTAAGGTATTACATTGTTATAGAAACCTTGGTTGTGTGCAGGCATTTGCCACAGTAAATTCAACAATTTGCTGTTGGGGAACTGAACTTCTGAGTGGTCAAAATTGCCCACTTGGGTATAAAATAAAACTTTTAATTTCACTGTGAGAAATCTTCATGAAAAGGGTCTAAGTAAGATTGTAGAGCAGAATGTAACCTCACTGGGAAAAGGGCATTATGTGCGTTACATTCCCCATCACTATAATTATACGCTTAATTTGTTTTAAAGTATTTTGGGCAATGTTGTTGATAAAAGTGATGAAAATAAGCGCACATGTGTGTGAAAATAACTTTAAAGGGGATAGGAATGGAGAAAAAAACATGACAAGTTTGACATGTTGTTGTGACATGTTTTTCTCCTTTTCTCTTTCCGCTTTTTCTCTTCCCCCACTACCCCCCCCCCCTCTTTTTTCCTTTTGCCCCCCGCTAACAGTACCTTTTGCCCCATTTTTGGCCGAGCAGGGAGAGCATCGGGCTAGTAATCTGAGGGTTGCCAGTTCGATATCCGGCAGAGGCACATGACTTTGTGTCCTTGGGCAAGGCACTTTACCCTTCTTGCCTTGGGGAGAATGTCCCTGTACTTACTGTAAGTCGCTCTGGATAAGAACGTCTGCTAAATGTAAATTAGACGGAAATCATCATACTCCACATTTATTTCGCTGTGTCATGTCTGATTACTCACAAGACACCCGTAATTAATTGCAGGGAAAAATTAGTATTTATTGCTTTCTACAGTGTAGAAAGACAAAGATATGTTTCATGACAACAGCCTACCGTGGCCTTTCAGTCCTATACTATCCATGGGTGTAGATTTAGGGGATGGACGCCAGGTACTTGTCCCCACCAACATTTGAAAATGACAAAATTGTCCCCACCAATATTTAGCGAATTGTGCTGCTATTTGGGTCGATTCCGACGGCAAGGATGCGACAGTACAAGAAACGCCATAATTTAAGAGGGTTATGTGACACGCGACACGCACGGGAGAAGAAGCACATGCTATTCTGCTTGCTTGCAATAGCAGTCGCAGACAATCTAGCGGGTGTGTCGACGACAACGGTACAGCCAACTTATTAGGGCTGTCTGCCAACAATACATACATAAAAGGCCAGAGTAACACATTTTAATATTCCCTTTGCCCTTCAGCATGTACATGTTTGTCCCTTTTTGTGCTTTGTAGATCAGATATGCCTCCGCCCAAGAACAAGAAAGGGGACATACGAAACTTTTTCAAAAAGCAGTGTAAGTCAGGCTAAACAACTAGCCACACTAGCAGTGGTTGTTACCAGGCTTCCAAATGCAGATTCTACTGTGGAAAAAGTATTAACTGGTGATAGTAGGCTATATGTTACCCAGGATATTGTTACAGCTAAACCTAGCTTCTGTAGCTAATCTTTCAACCAAGTTTAGGAGTCTAGCCTAGGACAAATTCACAGTTGATGGACTGTCACTGCATTGTAGACAGGTGCTGGAAAAAAACAGTTGGCAATGTGAATAAGTTAACACTGTTGGTTATTCAAATATAATGAATCATTATTTGATTATTAATGTCCAAATAACACTGTATACAATATGGTAGGAGGGTTAAACTTGCTAGCCATAGGATAGGCTACAAAATGAATGAACCATTTTGTATGCAGGAATGACAGCATGAAAACACTCCAGATGTAGAGCAGGCTGAGGAAACAGCATCAGGGCTTCAGGTGAGGTTTATGATCATAAAACATTTTGTTGTTCAGCATTACAGTCTCATCTTCACAGTCTCTTTTTTTGGAGAGTGCATTTTTTTGAAAATACCAGTTCTTTAGGGATAGTATACAGAATGGCAGCTCGATCTGTGCTCCGGGCGGGGGGAGGGGGGGGGGGGGGGGTTGATGGTGGTCCCCACCAAGTCTGAGACCAAACCTATACCCTTGCTACTATCCACCTGTCCTGTAAACGGTTCAAATCATCCTGTCACATAGTCAGCATGTAAATCATGCCATCAGTACGACACAAAAGTACAGATCATTTAGCGTGAAGAACAATTGCTTCAGGAAAACCACGACAGCTGGCCTTACGTCCCCATTCGTGTCCAGTCATTCTGAGTACTTCCCAAAATCAAGTGTACTATTCGAGTACAGTCACAGCATGAACCTTACACGGTTCTATATTGAACCTTACACGGTTCTATATTACCGAGAGCCGTAGGAGCTGAAAGCCTGATTTGGCGTCCAAGGACGTTCCCTTACCACTGTGTCCTGGGGCGGTTGTATGGGCTGTATTTCACATTCATGGGATGCTGTCTGTGGGAAACGTCAAGTGTCTTGGCGAGAGGAAGAAAGACAAGCAACCGTAACTCGGAGTCCTGTCTTTGGGCTCTCTCTTTCTCGAGAACACTCCTCCACACTCCTACCCCAAAAATCCTCTGGCCCTCACTTCCAGCACACATGTTTAACGTTATGCGGCAATATGCCGGCCACCTTTCCTGTTTTACAATAGAGGCAGGGGGGTTGTAAACCTTTCTTCCACCTGAGGAGAACAGTGCTCAGCGCTCAGCTACAACATAAATCAGAGCTGTTGATTGGCTCAGAGACACAGGAAATGGTTTTCTGCTTTTTGTTCTCGACATAGCAACCGCAGTGTATCTCTGGTTAAGATTCCAATCATTCAGGCAGAGGGTAGGGCAGATTGAGGTCAGTCTACTTTACTGAGAAACGTCTCTATTTTTACCGTTTTTATGGCCTCCATGTCCAAGACTTTCTTTGTTTTGAGTTTGTCAAGGAGAGGAGAAGAAGAGGACTGCTGATTGAGGTCTTGTTTTACGATGAGGATTCTTGAGCCTGGTGTGGCTGAATACGGGGTGTTTGTGTGGACCTCAGAGCTGTTTTTGTTAGGTTGGCTGATTCAGGGCCATAATCGTAATCGTAATACAAATCTGGTCAAAATGCCCCCCCCTCCCCCCCAATTATAGATATAAAAATATAAATAAAATATAAATGTGCTACGGTATGACAGGCAACCATGCGCGCTGTCAGAAATGATCATAAAATGTTTTAATCATATTCATAACTAAACGTAAAAAGTTCTCGGGGGGGGGGGGGGCTCAGATTTTGTCCCCGCCCCCAATGTTGACTCCATGGCTGCAGCCTTGGGCTGATTATTGTGGGAACAAGTTGAAAGAGAGCGGGTTTGAGAATTGCAAACACATTTTCTTTTCGTTCTTTTTAAGTCTTCCTAAGAAAGTGTTGATGCATTCCCTGGTGACAACATCACATTACAAAGCCGGTGACATATGCTGAATGTAATGTGTTTTGCATCGGTCCGTCATCACATCATTCAATCATTCCCCCTTGATGTGATTTTTTTTTGTATTCCCTGACAAACACATTGCCTAAAACAAAGAATACTAGTTATGAAATAGGTTGGCAGGGTGAACATTGGTGGTAGTGATGTTTTCCAGTAGTCACTGGAGCTGTGGTTTCACATACTCACAAAAGTACACACTTACAGGGAACTACGCTGTCCATTAAGACTTAATTAACCCATCTGTGAAGACTGATGAAGGCTCTGTGTTGACTGACAGCCTCAGAAAAACACTGCAGAACCACACTTCTTTCCGTTTAGGCGAGTACACAACCTTTTATAATGTTAAAACTTTTTCAGTAACGGATTAATAAAAATCTACAAATATCATGTTTTGTTAATATCGTCAACATCTAGAACTGATAGGAGATACACTTATTTATTATCAGTCTACAAGCCGGGACCACCACCTTACAGCACAAAACAAACACTGCAACTCATTATTCCTTTGTGAAGGCTACATCATGTACTAAGAGTATTTTAAAACGATGTGATTGATTAAATTGCTGCCCAAGAGGTTCGAATGCAAACAATTGTACTGTTCTGTGCTGCCCAGAAAGTGAAGTAAAAAAACATATTGATCCTAGGCCTAATGAATGGCTATGACTTTAGATGCACAGTGTAGCGAGGCTAGGATTGAGAATTTTCTATAGGCTTATTTTGACCAGTAACATATAAACTAACCAAGAAGATTGACTTGTGTAATAACTTATTCAGATTAAATGTGAGTGTAGAAGTGTAACTACATGTGATGGACAGATGATCAACAGTAACGTAATCACCCACGTCACAAAAGAGCGCTTAAGTTGAATTCGTTTTGAACAAACAACATATTACGTTGCTCTGATTGGTTGTAGGTCTATCCAATTGAGCGAAGAGGCATTTGTTTTCCAGGCTCGTTTGAAACACGCCCCGTAGTCAAAGCCCAACGGAGAGTTCTCAGACTCATATTCTGACTAGAATTATGAGTATGACAACGTCAGGCTATATTTGCATTCAAGTTATTGTAAAACTAAGATGAACAATGTGAATGACTAACAGGACAACTCAGGATAACCTGAGAATACAGAGATCACAACAGATCTTAGCTTTCACCAACAGCATCTGATCTTAGCTAGCACCAACAGCATCTGATCTTAGCTAGCACCAACAGCATCTAATCTTAACTAGCACCAACAGCATCTGATCTTAGCTAGCACCAACAGCATCTAATCTTAACTAGCACCAACAGCATCTGATCTTAGCTACCACCAACAGCATCTGATTTTAGCTAGCACCAACAGCATCTAATCTTAACTAGCGCCAACAGCATCTGATCTTAGCTTGCACCAACAGCATCTGATCTTAGCTTGCACCAACAGCATCTGATCTTAGCTACCACCAACAGCATCTGATCTTAGCTTTCACCAACAGCATCTGATCTTAGCTACCACCAACAGCATCTGATCTTAGCTAGCACCAACAGCATCTGATCTTAGCTAGCACCAACAGCATCTAATCTTAACTAGCACCAACAGCATCTGATCTTAGCTTGCACCAACAGCATCTGATCTTGGCTAGCACCAATAGCATCTCATCTTAACTAGCACCAACAGCATCTCATCTTAACTTGCACCAACAGCATCTGATCTTAGCTTGCACCAACAACATCTGATCTTAGCTTGCACCAACAACATCTGATCTTAGCTTGCACCAACAACATCTGATCTTAGCTAGCATCGGAGAGTGGAGTCCACAATAGATCCCCTTGTTAGAACTGAAGCAGCTTGTTAACCAGAGCTGGCCCACCGGTGGGAGCCCGGCGTCTGGGGTGAGAAGGTTCTAATTACAGTCCTGGTTCTCTCAGGCTCCAGTGCCAACAGCCCTGCCTATCTGGCTTTGATTCCCAATTAAAGAGCCAGGCCCTGGGGGACAAAGGAGGGTGGGGTGGGGGGGGTGAGGCTGCACAGTCCCAACGTCATGCTGCATAGTCATAGGCAGGCATCTGAGGGAAAGCCAGCCAGTCACTGGGGACGTGTAAAAGGACGAGAGGAAACACTTCATCCTCTCCTTCCCCGTGGCGGGTCACAGAGTCCCTGTCAGGTTATTTTTTTCCGCTCACTCTGACACACTTCACTCACACTCGATGACTGGACGGTTCTCAGTCACTTGTGGTTTCTGAAATAGCTAAAGCAGGTGTCAACAAACTCTCAGTCCTGTTAATGCACACGCGGCTTACCTTCCTACATTCCTAAACGCGAGACATATGTTATTCCTACATTTTGTTCTGCGTGCTGTACTATATGTTATGTATTCCATTACACTTTTAAATTCCCACATATAATATTTTATTTAGTCGCAAGCTAGACACACACTACCGAGTTGGAGTTAATGTAACTGGACATGAGTCAGGGCATGGCCCAGTAATCATGTGAACCAGATGCCTCCATCCCTATTCAAGAGATGCTTCAACAACTCGTACTACATTTACATTTAGTTATTTAGCAGACGCTCATATCCAGAGCGACTTACAGTAAGTAAGGGACATTCCCCCCGGGGCAAGTAGGGTGAAGTGCCTTGCCCAAGGACACAACGTCATTTGGCATGGCCGGGAATCGAACCAGCGACCTGATTACTAGCCCGATTCCCTCACCGCTCAGCCATCTGACTCCCTGCTCCCTGTCCTATTGACAGCAACAATCCAAACTCAAACGACCACCGTTCTTCCCACGGCCACCATCACCAAAAACACAGATTGAAAAACGCCTCCCACATCCGAGCCTCTGTTCTCTCCAGTCGAGCCGCCGACCGAAGATGCATCCCTACGTCTCACGCAATACACACAGCGCATGCCCTGCACAACGTATGCCTGTCATACGGTCGTGTTTAAGGACTCTACTGCGTCTGCCAGGGGCTTGTGCATAGCCAATGTCGTTCCCTTTGCATGAGCAAGTTGAGAGTCCCTGGCGGTCCCCTGAGCAGTTCTGTCACACTAGCTCTGGAAGAATCCGGAATGGCCCCTTCCGTTCCACAGGAGGTGGAGCCTGGTCTCCGAGTTCCCTCAGTCGGCTTGATGGTGAGAGACGTGACAGCTGCTTGGAGGAACCATGGGAACTCTGCCACCTCTGCCGCTTCCTCCCCACGCAGATGCCCCATTTCCTGCCGCCAGGCACATATGCACATACGCAATCCTACGCCCACACCCTGTCCCCCGCTCCGCAATCAGATGTTGTCGCTGCGGTTTGCTGCCATTGTGTGGCCGTTCGCACGGCGCTGTGGTGGAACTCCAGTGAGTTACGTGATGAGAGACGGGGTTAATAAGACAGGCAATGCTGTTCCACTCTGTCTCTGCGTGTGGAACTCTAGAGGGAACTGCAATAACACGCTTGAACATTGAAATGGGGTCTGTGTACCGAGATTGGCCCCAGCTTCTCTTTGTGAAAGGCCACACTGTTCCGCTCCACAGTGTCTAGTTTAAATGCCATTATAGAAGCAACACGATGTTTAAACAGGGTTGTGACTAAGATAATTACCACAGGAAAAAGACAGCGTGTGAACTCAGATGATATTTTTTCAAGTTCCAAATCGGGGAACTTAACTGATAATTGATGTGTTATGATGTCTACAAATAGCTCAATGACTTTCTGATCACTATGGAGATTTCTGTGCAGAGAGGGAGGTATTGGGTTTATCACTTGTCTATGATATTTAACAATTTAAAGTAAGTAATTGTAAGTAGTCAGTTAATAATAATAATAATAAAAAAAAAATATAGCGCTTTTCTAAATACCCAAAGTTGCTTTACAAGTGTGAGGACAAGCAAAGACAACAGTAAAATATAAAGACAAAGGATTTGACAGTTGACAAAGACATAAGTTTTGAGGACAACAAGTTGCTTTGTATTATGCAAATGCAGACTGTAACTGACAACTGGCTGGATGTGTGGCACTCTTTTGTCAGAATCCTGGTCAACACTTGTCATTAAGGTTACATGAACTATCATGCCACAACATAACAGTAGGCTGCCTATAGTAACAGCATTGATCTTACATAAGACCTGCTGTGTAGTTCCATGTAGTTGCAATGCATTTCATTACAGTTAAACGGTGCAAGTTATCACAGAAGTGAAACTTGGTATGGGGACATTGGGCCTTCCAGGGTTAAGTGGATTAGAACATTGGTCTTGTTTTGAAAACATAACCTTCATTTGCCCTTTTATAACATTCAGCCTAACCTCAATGTAAAATGTTTGCATTAAAATCCTGCATTGAAAAGGCTCTTCTTAGTTACAATGATTCTGCCTTCACTTGTCAACACTTGTCACAATTACTGTCGCTGAGCGGCTGGTGACAGTCTTCTCTAATTTCTTACGAGACGTTATTTTGGATGAATGCTGTCGTGCGTCTAGAATGGCCTTGTGAGAAGGTTTTGTTCTAAATAATTAGTTGTATGGTTAAGCTATCAAGTCCTGACTGACTGCGGTTTGCTGCCTGCCTATTGTTGCCTGTGTGAGTCATCGTTGTCAGTGGCTGCAGGCCGCGTTCTGGAAGCTTGGCCGTCAGTTGGTCTTATCTTGACATGAGGGACTAGGCTTGCCATTTTTAAATTCCATAATTGTGTTTTCGAAAAGGCTATCTGGCCCAAGAAATGTGTCAAAAGCTGTGGTCAAAAACTTACCACTGACAATCTTATGACTGCTAATCTTATGAATGTTTGTGAACAAAGATACAAACAGCGAGTGACATTAGAGTTACTTACATACTGGATGAATGTTTCAGTGAAGATTTCTGACAAGACAAGCCAATTCATCTCACAATAACATAATTGGTTGTTCAAATTGTGACACTCTTCAACGAGAGCGTGTGTGTGAGTGTGTGTTATACAAACAGTCAGTCATGGAGCTGTCTCTGAGGCAAAAAAAAGTGCATTACCATCATCACATGCATGGTAATATGTCAAAGGAATAATTAAGTCTTACGCTAAACAGATTGGATGTGAGACACCTTCCTTGCCTCAGCAAATAACCCCAGGCAGCAAACCATAGAAAACATTTACTCAACCCTGATTGTTTTTACCCTAAATTTGGGATAAATTATGAATGTATTGTAATACATCTTCCTGCATGCTGCCCTACACTGACAGGAAGTGTCTTGTTTTCCCGTGTGTGCTGTCTAAAGCAATCTGCCAGAGCATATTTCAGAATGACAGTTCAAAAGGAGCCTTTGGGAATAGAGGGAAGACCATTCAGGGATGGAGGGTAATATCTTGGGAAAGCTCATGAATTGGTTGGTTTTCCATGCTGTGAAAGCCACAAGGCTGGTGACAGGCAGCTTCTTAGCTGTCACCTCAGAAGACCAGTCCATGGTGCTGACAAACAAGGGTGGAACTGTGGGTCGTACAGCTAAAGCCTGTAAGGGAACACGGCATAAGGGGTGAAACCGTAAGCATGCAAGGTGCTAAGGAAGGAAAACGTTCCATGGAAATGCATGGGCTCGCACCGCAATGTGAATGAAGGCCTGCACGAGCGCACGGTAGCGTTTTCCTCATGGTTGGATTTGTTTTTTTGTTCAGCGAGAGGGTTTGAGGTCCGTCCAGACAGCCGCTGAAAAGGGCACAGTCATCAGCAGAGGTGGGGATCCACAGAACGTGACGACGCTTCATAATGGATGGGCTCTGAGAGTCATTAACATGGAGGTCAGCTCCCCCGCCTCCTTATTTAGCTCCGTTTCACTCTCTCCCTCGGTCCTTTTTTCTCTCTTTCTCTCCGTGCATCTGCTTGCCTATCTCTCTCTCTCTCCCCCTCTCTTTTCTCTCCCTTTCTGTCTCTCTCACACACACACACACACACACACACTATTCCTCTTTGTCTCACTCTCTCTTTCTATCACATTGAATTATTGAACTGCAGAGAAGATGGCAGTTGAAATGTTTCAAACGTCTGCGCCATCCTGCCTGATGCATTGTAATGTGCTGTGGGTCTGAGCACATCAGTCTGAGGCAATCACAGTGACGAAGTCATCGGCCTGGGGACTCACCTAGAGGGACAATCACATAGGGGTTGAGGTGGCGCTGGGTGCAGTTAGCAATAACAGTGGCTGTAGCTGTGGAATTAATCAGGCAAACACATGACATTGGCCCCGGCCCCTCCCTACAGCTGCAGCAAAACTTCAGCAGGGGAACAGCTAATTGATCTTTCATTAGGACGATCAAGCAGGGGTTGGGGATGAGTGTGTGAGTGTTTCTGTCTTCCAGTTTCTGCCTAAAAGAATACCCTACGGCAATGGATTTGTACCGAAAGTTATTAAGAAAAATAAATCTTACAAAACCAATACTAACACAATATTTTCTTTAGGAATAACTTTGGCAGACTGAATGTTCAAGGTCCTGATCAGTTACATGTTATTGTAACATCATTTATTTCTTGTTCACGTGCAAGGCTAGTGTGTGGGGTATTCTGTGTTTTTTTTTAAAATATGTTGTAAGGGAGATAGATGGCATTCAGTGTTTTTATTCTTTCAATACAAATTGAACCATCAGACTGTAGTGTATTTTCTCTATTCCTGACATAAAAGGAGTACATTTTTTGTTTTTCCAAGGCAGTTTCTGTGAACATGGTCCAGAAGCTGCTATCAGCCGGTAGCTGATTAAGCAGTGAACTGGCCTAATGGTTTCATCAATTCATAACAAGGCCTGTGGTTCAATCCATGACAAATTGTCTCCAGAGACAGACTTAGGCCGAATCCCAATACTCCCCCTTACCCCTTCCCCTTAACCCTTCCCCTTAGTTTTGCGCGTTCCCGTGAGAGCTATTGGTGTCCCAATAGTCTTTTTGAGCTAGGGGTAGGGCTAAGACGAAGGGGTATACACCCCTTAAAACCAAGTAAGATCGGGAGCTTACTTGAAACCGAGGGCTATGTGAATACTGCACGACCGGCAACAATGGCGGCCAGATAATCCAGAGTCCGATAAATGTAATATTTTTGGCTTAATTCATTGATAAAAAAATTATGACAGGCTTGTTTTGTGTTATACTCAGTCCTGAACATATATATTTCCAACCATTTTCCTAATCGAAACGTTTCTAAAAATCGCTAGTTTAGTACGCTAATGTTACAGTGCTGGATTGCACAACAGTCCCGCATTTCTCTGACTAGCATGTTTACAGTTATAAGTAAACTCCATCAGCAGCGAATTTCGTTTAATATCAGTGCATAACATGACTTGCTTTGGAGATATTGATACGTGCTAGATGACGTACCTGTAACCAAGTGGCGTCCCATTTCTTAGGGATATCTAGCCCTTACCACTCAGTTTCGAGGGCCAAGGGCTAGGACTAAACTAAGGGGAAGGGGTAAGGGGGAGTATTGGGATTCGGTCTTAGACTCTCTCTTCCACCTTGGCTGACTCTCCCAAATCCTGACCTACAAATCGACCTGTTGGGTTCCCCTAAGGCGCTGTCCTGACCTACCAGGGCGCTTTCCTCTTCTGCTCTTTGCCAAGAAGTTACTCAGTGGCCAGTAATTTATTCCCTTCGCCGCTCCAGTCTGTTTGCTTCCTGTCTGCTCTTCTAAACGGCAGTGAGAGATCCCCCCCCCCCCTCTGTTTGCACGTTACATTTCAATCATGTTGTCACCAGCTCACGCCTGAAACCACTCTGCTCGCCCACCTCATTGATTCCATCATTTGGGTCGGATCGTTACCTGGCCGAGGCGGGCGGCCGGTGTCAGAGCTCTGTCACAGTTCGACCACAGAGGTATTACTTCAGGAGGAACTGGTGCCAACTTCCTGACAGATCTTTCCTTGGTTTCTGGCCTGTTGGTTATTCCACCCATCGTCCCACATGCTTGCAACCCTCCGGGGATGGAGGCTGAGGAGAGTTAGCTTTTGAACAAGGGAAAGATTAGAAGCAGTTTTAATCACTGTTTCCTCTTTCTGGCAGGTATTGTGGGTAGGTACAAGATGTCTAAAGCAGTGTGGTACCACTGGCTGGTTTCTACTTATTTCGGATGATGAAGACCAATACACACAGACTGTGCATTCAGTGTTCCTTTTTGCGATCTTGCAATGATCATCGAGCTGCCTGGACATCAACAAGACCACGAACACACGCTTGATGATCTCACACCCTGAACTCAAACGTTCTGAATGAAATGGCTGTGATGGCTCACGCTACAATCAAGGGGTAGGAAGATTATAGTGTTTTCTGGTTCATGGGAGGCATTGTGGAAACATGGGCGAGGCAATTCCTCCTACTGTTGCTTTGGCTCGAATTTGGAGAGAAGCCAATTTGCCATGAGATCTGTTATGGAGAGAGAGACTTGTGTTTGATGATGAAGGCGCTGCTAGATCAACTGTGAAATAGCTTTCATTAGAGTACATTTATTTGCATGTTGTCACACCCACAAGCAAAAAGGCAGTCTACATTCAAATGGCGAAAGAAAAATGCAACGAAATAAGCTAAAAAAAACAATTTGCTATCAATCTGTTTGTATCTGTTTGTCCTGCTCTCCAGGCATATCTAAATACAATACATCAATATTATTCTGGTCTGGAGAACAATAATACTACTACAGATATCTAGTGTCCTATAGCTGATAGTTCCATCTCTTAAATGCTATATATACGGACTGGAATGGTTACATGAATTCTAAAGAAGAATAGAATAAATTACTTTAGATGGTTTCGATCAGAATAGTTTGACCAGTCTGCACGATTAGGACCAACCTTGGATTTAGAAGAAAAAAAACATAGGTATTTCCGTATCCTGCTATGTTAGACCGGGATTTAGTCATGTTTTTTAAAAGTAGGCCTACTGTCTTGTAATCCCGGATTTTACAGATACGACTCCGTAGAGTTCATTTATGATTCGTCATTCGGATAGCACCTGTGTGGACAGGAAAACGCGAAGGTATCGTAATTTTCCTGTCAGGAAACATTAACTCTAATAGCGGCGTGCGGACAAAACTCAACTAAACAAATGAGTGTAAATGAAGTCACCGCTTTTATCATTTTCACAAGTTTAATTCCCTACTCCACACTCCATTCCATACTGGTAACAAGCTTTAATGAAACAGATAAAGAGCTGTTCCATCGTATTTTATATAGGCGTAATTCAGTTTATGCCTCAATTTCTGGCTCAGCTACCGCATCAATTGGATAAGAGGATAGGGGGAGGAGGGGGGGGGGTTAGTAAGACATGTGATTGGGCCAGCCCGGTGTCGGTACAGAAAATGAACCCATGGGCCGCTATACCTGCTTCATGGACCGTTCGTTGGGCAATTATTTTACAAAAGTTTTGAAGCTACATGTTATCTAATCGTAGCGTCCTGTCACAGTCAAACAACTCTAATGACACAGGATTAATGAAATCTCTACCCGTAACTGCTGTATCTGAACAGAATTCATAGAAATAATGAGTAGACTTGGAACAATGTCAGCCTAATGATAGAAAATCCTATTGCGGTCATGAGTGAGGGAAATAGTTTCTCATGAAACAGATGCACATAAAAAATGCATCGCTTTGATGTAGGGTTTTGATTTACAGTAATTATGTTAATGTTTCACATTTGAAAGTGAATGGCTTATAGCTCTTGTACAGCAAGTAGTTCAGCCGAGCAAACCTGCCAGTAGCCTACTCTCAATATCTTTACCATTTAGTTATTCCTCTCTGAAATGTAAATCATTTCCCGGAGCTGAACTGTGGTCTGATAGATGAGTTAATCTGGTGGTTTGGACCCTACCCTCTTCAATGACAAGAGATGACGTACAAAGATAGCTAACAGACCTACCAACATTTTCTCTCAGCACTACATTTGTGCGTATTTTTCATTTCAACGTTCACATATTCATATCAGTGTCTGCATGTGAAACATGCTGCCTTTAAACATCTGGCCGGGGACAGCAGATAAATATTAGCCTAACTCTGGCGCACTTTTTGCTGTTGATCAGTGTGCATTGTCCCTGCAATAAATGAGAATAAATAAACATTCATATCATACATTTTCCACGCAGTCTTTAGACACAGCTGAAAAATCCTGAAACCTCAAATTGTGTCATTCAGACAGTGAAATCAACGCTCATTGCCAGAGCACTGCCTGCGCTAGCAAACTCTCCGCCCAGACCCACTCCTCAAAGGCAATGGCCAGAGTGATTGGCAGTAATGCCAGGACGTGCGACTGGAGAGTCTGAAAAGCGGAACCCAAATTGGCTGCCTCAAATCACAGGCTGCCAGTGTGTTTTGGGTAAGAGCAACTGTCACATCCCAGCACTCCTTGAGTTGATCCTTCTCTTAGCACTCACATAATATGGACACAACACCCCCCCCCCCCTCCCTTACACACACACACACACACACACACACACACACACACACACACTTGCTTTGGGCCCCCCTTTCTCTCCTCCAGCTGCCTCTCACACCTGTAGATGTAGTCTTGACAGAAGCATCTAAAGCCATGAATTGTACAAATGATTTCCAGGCTTTTAGTATGTCAATACCCTAATATATCCAGGGTGGTTCTGATGTGGGGGGCATGGGGGAAATGGAGACGCATAATGGTGTGTGAGCTTGGTCAAGAGGCATTGTGGGGTTGTTTTAAAGCATGCAGTTTGGCAATAAGAACCCCCTCATGTGAAAAACTCACAATGCCATTTCATTATGCCATGCCTTGTATTGTTAGTTATATCCAGATGGAAATGTAAATTATTATTCAGGCTATCGATTCGGTGGATTTCTATTCACTCGTTTTCTCTCCAAGGTCACCTTTATTGAGGGTGGCAAATCCTGATTTAAAAGGTAAAATACAATCTGAAGTCAGAGGAAGCTATGCAAAAAAGCTTTCCTTGAACACACTTTCTCATGGGTCATCATGACCTTGCACGTTGCCCTGTGTAGAACCCTGCGAGTCTAGTAGCGAAGATGTGCATATTAGCATAGAAACAACACGCGCGTGTTGTTTACCTGCCATTCCCCACAACGTAACACTAAGCAGTTCCACAGGAATCCATTTAAGCATAGAAGCGTTGTGTATGAATCAATCAGGTTTTCCCCTAGCACTGTTATGAGCCTTCGTAAACACACCTCAAGAGAAAAACAAAGCACAAGCAAGCGCTTGTGTTGAGCGGAGGTGACCAGGGGTTGAAGATGAGGTAATAAAAATGATTCTATTAGACTGGTGAATAGCAGAAATGTTGTTTTTCCAAGTCTGCCTGTGGCGGTGGGAACGAAGGCCTAAGCTGCCTCTCTCCACAGTGAATGTCTTTATTGGAAATCGTATTGTCTAGGATGGAGGGTTTTGATGTGCACAATGTGATTTCCAAGTTGTGATAATTGGAATCCAGGAGGCAACAGGTGACACTAACTAAACATTATCATTTGATTACACTGATGCTCACCGAAAACGCCGAAAGACACAAAAGAAACCCTTGAAATCTGATAACTGTGACACTGACGCGCGGTGCAGGTCGGCACGCTACACACAGTACCTCTCCTCCACCCACAAAAGAGACAGAGTCGGTGATGTTTTGAACAACGCGCTCATTGTGTGGTCGTTTGGCAGCTGAGGGACACATGAAAACATGAAAGGACCCGTCAAACAGGAGGTAGGATAGAAGTCACACGTGAACAAAAACCAGATTAGACAACACAGCAAAAGCCTGCAGGTTTTCAATCGAAACGGCTATATGCAAGACATCAAATCTTTCATTTGATAGATCAGTTTCCATCAGGAGTCTCCTACAAGACTCAAGACTAGGCTGTTGACGATGCGTACACTACGGGTTACTCAGCTGTTTAAAGTATGTATTACTTGTAAAAGTTACTTTATTGGCATAAGGTTAAGTGATGTGATCTTGTCTATTTCATCTGTTGCTTCTCCTGTAACCCTTTGGAAAACATTTAGGGATTCAGGGAAACAACGAAAGCTCCCTTTAAATTGTTTTAATTAAAGCCCGTATCTTTTAAGTTTCCGGCTCATTTATAAGACATGGACAATATCAGCTTGTTTAATGAATTAATTGATTTAGTTCTGTACTTTAATAACATAAATAGGACAATGCAAGATGTTTTTTCTTCACTGGTTCAAACAACTAACTGCATCATACTGAAGAGCATCCAGTGCAAACATAGTGTGTTAAAATGTATGTCAACAAAAATTCTTCCCATCACGGAAAAACCGAATTGCCTTGGAGACAATTACGCAAAAAGCTATTGGAATGACATAATTCAAAGTGACAAAACCTGCTATACGGTAGCTTTCCATTTGCTGGTTGAAAATACTCTAGCAAAAACTAAAGTAGAAGATTAGATTTTGAAGCCGATTATGTAGGCTACAGCTGTTTGTGGTCATAATCCATTTTATTTCAAAACATTTTAGAAACTGTGCTTTACACATCCTCGTGTATGTCAGTGATCCTGTCTCTCATACTGTCAAGTATTGGAAGCGGCCTTCCAGAGGCAGGCAACTTTATGGGATATTGGAATGCATGTTTGGGGTGATTTGACACCATTTCATCCTGAGGGTCCAGCGCAGGACCCCCTGTTTGCATTTCCCCTAAACAAAACGAGGTCACTCCATAAAGTAGCTGCAACATGTGAGGACGCGTGTGTGTGTTTCCAGACAGTCCAACTGCTTAGGGGATCCCTGGCGGACCCAGACAGATACCGCTGTGCCAGCCCACCAGCCCACCCTGCGCTGCAATTGATCCCGTCTGGTTCAGCATCGTTGGCTCTTCCGCACATTCTCACTGTCGCCGTGAAAACGCGAGAGATAGCCTCCGTTTTTTTTTTTGTCTTTGTTCGCGGGGGTCTTTCCGATTATTTGCAAGTAGGCTGGCGAGAATCCATTCGAAGATCCATCAATTAGGTTATATTAGATCATTCTGTTTGCAGGCCCGTCTCGTATTGACAGGGACAGCCAACAGGGGAAGGGGAAGCCAAGCAGTAATGTAGGATTCTGATTATCTGTCAGGATTTCATGTTGGTGGGCCTGTCATCTCCCAATTGAAGTGGATGTCACGCTAGCTCTCATAGGACGGCGGCGTATTAACCACGCTACACGATCCAAACCGTCCAGCCTTCATGGCCTAGCGAGCCCATCCTGGACTGGGGGCGAAACACTGGCCCACATCACAGCATGGTGTTCTCATATCTAGGTCAGTCCATCCAAGTCAGGCTGTAAATCACCATGAAGCTAGCTACCGTGGCTACGTCCCTACGCTGTGCGTCGGGCACATATGGCTCTACTCTGAGAGAGGGGTCAGCTGGTCAAAGTGTGTGGCTCGGTCGGCGACGACACGTCATCGGCTTTCCACGCTCATCCATACACGCCATTTACGTTTGGGTCGATGTCAAGCCAGCCAGAGTGCATGTTCAGCGGGGTCAGAGGGTCAACCGGTCAGGCAGTGCCTGGATTGCAGGATTGCCTGCAGAGTCTGATAAAAAAAATAAATGGACATGTGCAGTTGTGTCGCATGTTTGTATCTGTTTACAAGGCTTTAATCTTTATACATTTAAGTATCTGTCGGGTACAGTGGTCCTGCACGCCGTAACACACTGGCTGGGATGTTTATAATAAGATTGTAGGCATTGCTTGCATTTTATTCCCGATGGGAACACGCTGTTGCTATTACGATTATTGTTCTACGAAATGGGAAGTGTGATACTTAAAACACTAAAGAGGTTGGTAAGTGCTTCATTCAAACATCCATTGGGCTACACACTCGTGAATTCTTTTTGTAATTTGTTTTTTAAAACACTGCTTTCATTGTTTTCCCTCGACATCAGCTTACAGTGGCTATCACAGTCGCCCTGAGCATAACCGATGAGGCTAAGTGGAGCGGTCGCGTTGCTGCTTGATTGTAGTCATTCGCTGAGGCACAGTAGATTATTGAGAGCTAATACCTGTTCTGAGAAGCTAACGCAATCGCACTCTGATGACATTCACTTGTTTTTGAGCTTCATTTTGCTAACATGTTGCTGATATTTCCCCATTTCTAGTGGGGAAGGAAGACACATTCAATCTGGTTGTACACCAGCCATTGTACATCAAACATTGTAAGATTAAACGGAACATTTTAACTTATAGAAACATGCCTCCGGCCTAACAGATCTATTATACAAATGCTGTGTCATCACTCATTCTTTATGTAGGGCTATTAGCCGCAGACAACATTTGACATGACTTTAAACACGCAACATTAGATAAGCACTTATGGTATTAGGACAGGATGAGGTCAAACCAGGAGATGGACTCTCCTTTTCCACTCCCTGGGACTTGCCCTTTCAGTTCTGGTTACTCTATGTTCAGGCCTAACATTTATGGCTTTAATTTGATAAGGGTCTTACAGTAGTATGGTCATTTTCCTTCGGCATTACACTTCCGCCCGTCCGTCAGTCTGTCATTTTCCAACCTGTGGGAGTTATGAGAAGGATGAAAGACCGACAGAAGGTGCTTTTACAAGCCTCCCCTCTCTGTACCCCCAGCAGTGCAGCGGCTGTCATGGCATATGCTGGTCTGTGCTGTTATTAATCAGCCCAGTTTGTCAGACATATGCCTTCATCTATCTCTGACTGGATGAGGAGGCAGATATAGAGACAGGCAGGCAGGCAGGTGTGCAGACATGCAGACAGACAGACAGACAGACAGGCAGATGGATAGACGCATAGTGTGGGAACAGTATTTTCAGTGTTGATTATGTGAGAACAACAAACCCTGGGATATTATGATGTGTGTGTACCAAAACCAGAACACTGCGTTTCAGTCTTAGTCATTATTTCAATATCCATTGGCACGGTGTGTGCATTATCACATTTCATATGTGATAGCTGTAGGCTACTTGTTCTAGCTGTGAACAGCTTTAATGGAGTATTTATTATTAAATTTGTGTGTATCTAACCTTTTAATGCCTGAACAGTTTTGATCATGTATCAATTAAATTAAATTAAATTCATGTATCAATGCTAGGATGTCTTAGTTTGTATGAGACCACAGGCAGGCGTTATCGGTTTATCATATTGTGTCTTGCCACACTCATCAATCTTCACAACTTTCCAGCAAAATGACAGTCAACATATGGAAGGTGACACATCTAGTTTGGTTGTTCAGGAGAAATCGCTTGCTTGAAGAGTTTAGAATACTGCATGTCTCTGAGGTAAAGTGATACATATGGACACCACGTGTTTTGTATCAAAACTTTATTTATCAAATGAAAAGAATGCACCATTGAAATAACATTTCTATAAAAAAGGAACATTGGACTGCTCTACAGTGCATTACAAAACCAGCAATTGTATACAACATTGTGGGTAGAAACAGCCAGATTTTCATATTTTTAAGGTATGCAACATCTTCCCTTTCACTCAAATAAACAAAATGTACACCTTAATATTGCAATCACTAATCTAGTTTGGTTAACAACTCTAAAATGGGACAATTTAAGGATCAATTCAAAGTTACATATACTCAGGACTCCTGTCCATTGTTCAACTGTCTGTCAATGTCATCTATGAAGGAGAGAGTGGGCCAGGGTCGTGACATACACATCAGTCTGTCTCCATTTTCAACGGTGCCTGCGCTATTCGTTTGAGTTCGACTGAGGCATGCCGTAGGATCTACACAGCTGATAGCATGGAATACTGACTGATATTGACATCACTTCTACTGTCAGTAAACAGTTGACGAGCCTCCCTTCTCGCGTGAACTACGTTTCCCTTTGAACCCTCATGTTGATGGGAGAATTGAAATAAATAAGAAAAACGAGTGGATTCCCTTTATGAGTACAGCAGTAAGACTGTGTTGGAGTAAGAGCGTTTGATATTCCTTATGTCATCCTTCCCTCATAAAACAACCTTTCCCTTCAAGTGTGCATCCGTTCACTCTCTTGCACAGCCTCAAACGCCGACCCTAAAACGCAGAATGGGCCTATGCTAATCTACTCTATCCTTCCGTACGTTTGGAACACCGTTTCCAGGAAAAAGTGTGCGCTAGAAGGAAAAAGGCAGTTAGTATGCAAAGTTCGTCTCTTTACCAGCACCGCGCCCCAACGTCTGTTGGACTCTAGTTGGGGGGTGGGGGGGGTCAAATACTTCCTGGACAACATGGCTGGATACAGGACATTTACCTAGCTGAAGGGTTGTGTACCTCATTTCGGAATGATTTACCTCAGATGCACACGTGTCTGGCACTGCATGGACAACGCTAAAGTGAGAATCCTGCCGAGGAAGTCTTGGAGAGAGAAGTTTGCTGAAAGGTTCAAATTCACTTTGGAGCTTTGGGGGTTGTTCGACAGTCGAGAAACGGTCTCTTTATAAACAACATAACCATAGCGTAATCCATATTGGGCAATTGTCCACATTGGAGGGCTCCCATCCTTGTAATGGCACACTGATAGTTCATTAGTAAAACCCAATATCCCATTATCTCAAACACTGTCTCATCAGCACATTTGGCAGCCTCAAAGTCACCTTGAGTCATCCTGTGGGTTCAATGCTCCAATAGCCCACAGAAGAAAAAAAACTTCTCCTTATCTCACCACTGTCACAGAACCATTCGTTCTCTGGTACTGAGTTGCATCGCCCAGAACTCAATCCAAGTGGCTTTCAAAAGGAGAGTTTTTGGCCAAACTAGATGTGTGCTTAATATAGAGTCGCTAAACAAGTATGGGGAGGGGGGGAGGGGGGGGGGTCAACTCTCTCAGATGGTCTGTCACTAGGCAGTTCTGTGACATGACATCTGCCTTTGTTTGGCCCCCATTAGTAGGCCTTGCTTCAGGGACTCACCCCCTTACTGTTTCAGCTTTGGGAACCTCCCAACCAGACCACTGAACCATTGACAGAGTGTACACAGGCTTGCAACAAATGCACTATTTAGTTTGGGTTGGAGGGATATGAATATTTTGGAGGGTTGGTAAGAGCCTTCTCAAACCAGGCGTTCACACCAGCCTCACTTTAATTATCGCTTTAGTTTTCTCTGTCCAACTGTTATTAACAGAGACAATTAAAGACAGTAAATCCTATTTACCTGTAAGACGGTTTGTGTTGTTTCACAACATCTTATATGTGGAAATGGTGATAAAGAAAAGGTGGCAACCCTTAACAATAAGGTTCTATTAACCAACATGTAACTACATGGCGATGCCTATAGTAAGAACCTTGTAGTTACAAAGGAACTGCTATGTAATGAGGGTTCATCATGTTTTTTTGTGGGACGAGTAATGACACTAGTAAACATAAACCTTGATCTTGTTTTGGTAAAACAATCTTCAACTGTGCCTTATCCACACCCCTTAGCCCCGACACTTACACTAAGTATACTATGTAGTTACTTGGTAGTTAATGTAAAACCTTAACGGAAAATGTTGCCGAAAATCTTATGTGTGTGACCTACAGTGTTTGCAGAGATGGGACACTGTTGACGAGAGACCCAAAGGAGAGTGCATTATATGTAGAAACAGAATCGTCTGTTTGACAGGGCCCACAAGTATGTATGTATGTATTTTTCCCTAAACTTAACTAGATTTTCGAAATGGTCACATTGTCATCATAAATAATAATCAGAGGAGGACAGTAAATAATATATTATTTTTTTCCCCTAAAAAGTATCCCGTAGGGATCCCCCCCCCCCCCCCCCCCCCCGCAACCACTCAAAGTGTTAACAAGCAATTTATACTTCAATTGCTCAACGGTATTGTACAATAAAAAAACAGCAATTCATCACGTCTTGCTGTAGAGATTCTTTCCCCAGGTAAAAATACACGTACAGCATACCGGAAAATATAGAGCAACGTCTGCCCCTCTTCACAGAACACGAGAGCTCATCTGTACCCTGCATCTAGGGTGAGGCAAAAGAAACAAAAGCATGTTTTACATTTCAACAACAAACCTCAAATAAAGTGACCAAAGCGAAAAAAAGATTCACAACTGAAAAAATATAGGCACATAAAACGTCTCTTATGTCTTTCCAACAAAAGAGCCGTGTGGACAAACGGACAGAAACTGAAACAACGATGAGAAGGAAAAAAAACGAAGAAGCCGAAAGGAAAAAAGGCATCACGAAAGCACAGTCTTATGAGGAACCGGAATGATCTATGTGTTAACATTGGGGGGGTGACTGATCTTTGACTCTGCGGGCATGTGTAGGCATTAACAAAAAAAATAACCAACATATTCATCTTTCTTAGTCATTTTCCTGGTGTTTTCTTGGAGCGTGCCTCTGAATTCCAATTTTGGGAACAATTGAATAAATTCACTACATTATCCCCGGTTCTGGTTTCCCCATCTCCTCTGAATAACAATGCACAGCCCTCTCCTGACAGCCCATGTTCAAAGGAAAACGGAGACCAGCTAATAGCAAATATCAGGGTTCAAGAGTCAAATAGCAGAATATTGATGCATGGTTTGTAAGATCAATTATTTGTACATGTTTTCGTATATGCATGTCTTGCTTTGTTAGAAAGGCTTGAGGTTGTGTGCTGGGTCTTTAGTGATGCATAGCGGACATGGCAGCACATTTGAAACAAGACAACAACAAAAAAAACCTGTTTTGACAAGACTGATGTAAAAATATACTATATGGAATATGCATTGATTTTTTAATATAAAAATTGACCCCTGCACACAAGAAAAAACCCATCTTTGACTGCTTCGATTACGTTTCCTTAACAAAACCGAGGTACATGTTTTTTGTGAAATGACGGCGAGTGGAGTCCTCATCTTAATCCTCATTCTCACCATCACTTTCGTCATCAAACTATAAGCAAAATAACTTCGGCTTCAATGCACAGGTTCGATGCAGTGGTAGTGCTGTATTAAACACCCGCGGTCTGGATGGGGGGGGGGGTGAAACTACAGATTGTCCAGAGGAGCGGAGTGATATCTTCCTTTCGAAGCCTTCCCACTCCGACGTCGCCAGATGCTCGGTGATTCACAGTATGACTGAGGCCACACACTTTAACGGGAACAAAAAGGTCGCTTACATGTGTGTGTGTGTATTTTTTGTATTTTTTCGGTTTTCGCAAGGTCCGTTTGGCAACACCAACACGTCGTGTCCTCTGATGGGAGAAAGGCTAGCACATAGTCAGGGAGGCGGTTTGGCTGAGCAGCAACAAGAGACAATGGGCTAGGACGAGGAGGAACAGTCACAGTTGGGCGCAACAGTTGATCCTGGCTTGCAGGGGGAGCGGAAAACGCGGCGGCTGTAGCCGCCGACTCATCGATAAGGGAAGTGGGTGTAAAAGAACAGGTTTGGCTACATCCCGTCACCAGGCAACTCGGGTCCAGGGAACCTGTGGTGGCTGAGGCAACGGTCCACACAGTAGGTCCAGTTGTCACACACACACACGCGTCCTCGAAACCCCAATCATCAAAAACAACAGGAAGTAAACCAAACAAAAGCGAACCGTGGCCATGTCGACGGACATCGAAAAAAGGGACGGCTTAAAGGGAAGTCAATGCGTGGGGGAATATGAAAATATTTTTGTCGTCGTCTCGTGTCTCCTTTCAGGCGAGAGGTTTCGTGGTGTGTGTACAGGGTGTGTGGGTGAAGGGTGCGAAGGCTCCATGAAGGTCCTGGCACCTTTACCTACCACCCTCCCACTCCCTGTCTCCATGCCAGTCCCCTGAGGGAGTCCTGCTGTGCTGTAGTGATGGGTGGGTCTGTTGAGGCCTGCCAGCTGTTAAAAGGCAGAGCCGGTGATGGCATTGAGCTGTTTCATCAGTCCTTCCAGGCTAGCCATTTGTTCACTCAAGTCGTCCTGCTCGTAGACCTGAAGGAGAAAAAAACAGGAGACCTGAATTCAATGGAAGTGTCTGTGTTTGCAGGCCACGTTGTGGGAAATGAAGGAAATGACAAGTGGGGACAACATCTAGGATACTGGCTGTTTGATTTTATTAAAAAGATCCACAATCTACAAAGTTGTAAGGTTACATGTTTATGTATCATACACTTCTATGTTACAAACAATTCAATGACTTGGTCTGTGCTTACATTAGCTTAACAACTCAACAATATATGGTCCTAAAAACCCCTTTCATTGACTCTTTTAGTCCTTATGCCATTTGCCTGCAATATATTTCCATTGACTCTATAATCCATTGTTTTCAGTTCTTGGTAAAACCAGTGATATAACCTTCAGGCGTAAGTGCATCCATTCAAATCTGACAGTTCCTCTGGTGTGGGTCAATGAAACCATTTGCCATTTCCATGTAAACAGTGTCAATCCTACACCCACGTTATTGTGTTGGCAGGCAGGTTATTGCTCCCTGACCATCTGCCATAGTCTGCATTAGACCAAATAGCAAACAACTTATCTCTCCCCTCCCTCAGTTAAAACACAAACTGTGGAACAATCCAGTAGTATTGCCCATCACTTGGCTATACTGTATGTGTGCTTGTTGGAATGTCCACGTCCAATGTACTTGTGATTTATAGATCAGTCAGCAGTACCTTTGTGAATGGCTGCATTTTGTCAGCCAATCCTGCCGCAGCAGTGAATACTAATGGGTTGGCACCAATAAGGAGCTGTTTCAATGAAACGCTTAGACATCAAAGTGGGAGTCATGAAAGAGTTTGCTCTAATATGCTTTATGAGGTTTCAAACAGACAAATTAAGCCTCCCACTGCAGGGCCAGAACCAGTCCAGTCACTCCAGTACCACCCCGACCGAACGTATGAACCAGCAGAATCCATGGCATACACTCCTATGGCAGACTTCCCACTAACATGTCCTGGGTTCTCCAAAAGAGCTTTTCATCCGGCTGCGTTTTCCCTTTACGCTCAATTAACAGGACACTCTGGGAGCTCGATTTCAGAAAAAAGGGGGTCATATTTTATTTTCCAGATTAGGCGCAGTCCGTTCTGATCAAAGAGAAAAACACACGGGACCCAATAGAAGTGCGAGGGGAGGAAAGATGAGCCTACAAAGTGTTTGATCGATGCCAGCCTATTTATTTGGAGAGACTCCCTCGGACTATCTGGCTGATGAGAAAAGGCCAGATCAATTACAAAGATATGTGAGATGGATAGCAGACCGCTGACCTTTTCCCTCCTCTCGTCCCTCCCTCTCTCCGGCTCCTCTTGCGTTCTCTCGTTACCCCCCGCGGCTCCCCGTGAAGAGTTGCCGCGCGCAAGGCTTCACTTGCCAACACTGGAGCGCCGTCTAATGTCTCGTCGACCTTATCGTTATTGAGGCGTTCATTTTTAATGGTGTTTTGTCTGCGCCTGTCCCTCCTCGACGGCGTTTAAAAGCCGTCGCGTTTTCGCTGGCCTCGTCGCATTCGATGCACTTCTTTAATCTGACAAGACTGACATGTCTCTCACAGGTTTAAGTAATGGTTTCTCTGATAGTCTCTGATATTTTATGTGAGGAATAAGAGATAGGGAAGACAGGCCAGAACAGAAAAAATACCAAGGTCCAGAGTATGAATTTTGAGGTCCAGAGTTATTCGAAATGGCTGTGAGCACACCAGGTGAGCTGTCCGCTAGCCAGTCTTAGTGTAAGTTTGTTCTGCTCTGCGATTTGATTCCTGATGTCATCAGGGATGACAGCCACTATAATTAGGGCCATAGTTAACCAACGTACTGCAAATGTAACACACGTAGAAGTTAGGGGATTCAAAGAGTCGCAATTAGACATGCAGGTGCTGAAAGGTCTACTCTCGACTTATCTGCGGTGGGAAATTCATTAAAACACATTTTAGGATCTTCCTGGCAGCTTAAGATGAAAGAACTGCAATTATGAACAATCTGTCTCTGTCCCTACAAAAAAGGAACTTCCGTTTCATAACGGCTGAAAAAAGGTCAGTATAACTTTGTGGAACTGGAAGACGTCAAACTCAGCCAACACTGGCCATGGTTCCGTTTACGAATACTCTAGCCACACAAAGAGAGAGTAGAATATTGTAATAGATTTTTGGGGGTGTTAACAATGACAGAATGCTATTTATACTGTAGCCAAGCATGTTCAATTTGCGTACGAGCGTGCGGTTGGTTCTCAAGAGTACGTCGTGTGTCACGTGACTCACATTAGCGGCGTCCTCCGGCTGCTTTTGGCCCTCCTCTGCCAACTCTGGGGCGGTCGGCACGGAAACCGGGAGTAAAGGTGAGCGGGCCTTGCCGGCCTGGCCGAGAGAGGCTGTCTTCACCTGGGGCTTGGGGAGACTGGCACCTGGGAACACAAAGAACAACTCTCAAGTCCATGGACCCTTAGAGTTATACAGCGTTGGACGTATAAACAGCACGCGGGAAAGGATCCCCCCTCTCTATGGTCGGTGCTTCGAGCCCCGACTTGAGTAAATGCGATGGAGAGGTTGGCGAGAAGGAAAAGGAAGAAAGTGGGAGAAAGACCAAGAAGGGCAGAGGGGCTGCTAGATGGACAGCCGTGGCGGGAAAGAACAACATAGGCTGTTCCGTTGTCCATCCTATCTCTTTCCCCATCTTAATTAGCTACCTGAACGCCTTCAGCTCTCGAAACAGTGCGGAAAAACAAACTGAGATTTAGGCAGGCAAACATGCAGACGCGTAAACAGACAGATCAAAAGGTTACTCTAACTCGAGCCGAAAGCTGTGCGAAAACGTGTCCTGGATACGCACGTTCTGGTTGGTTCTCTCCGCTCTGGGAATGAATATCCGCGCGTGCTATGGCCACGTTGGCAACATTGGAACCTCCCACACGTCTTCTGTGTTCCTGCATGCTTTTGGACAAGCTAATTGCACTCTCGGCGCCCACGGTTGGCCTCGCTCTCCATGGACACTGGAGCATGCAGGGCGACCGAGCCCATCCACAGATGATTAAGCTTAATGAGATGCTGCTTTTCGGATTTGAAAAGTGCCAAATCACTCACCCAGGCCCGCCTGCATCTCATTCGGGCCCCAACTCCACTTACAATCACTGCTATTGTCATTCCCCTACAGCAGGAAAAGGAGAGAGTAACAACAGAGGCCAGCTGGACAGGGATTACGGCAGATCTGTTATAACTTCTGTGTGTTGCTGGGTTTGGTCTGCGAGCAGGTGGAGGAACGATGAATATCAAGTGAGCAGCCATGGCTCCAAGCCTGCCATGGTCGTCCCTGCAGGCTATATTGCTTTCCCCACCAGAAGCCCTGGTAGACTACAGCGCATATTCCTATACTTGACTTTGCCATGTTTATGAGAGGAAAGTTCTTGATTAAGCACGCATTGAATTTAAATCCCATTCATTTGTATTCAGCGGACATCCAAAAAGTTCCCTCGGGGGAAGAAAATGTAAATTGATTGCACAGTATCCCTCTAAGGCTAATGTAGATTTGAATTCAGGACAGAATTAATCTGTGTAGGAAATCGCTGATTAAAGATTAAGGAAAAACAGACTTTTGAATGGTAGGCTGATCTATTCAATATGGTCCTGTGACCGAGCTCTAAACACCATGGCCTCAACCACTTCCTTTTTCCAAAAGTATTTCCGGCACTTTCTGCCTCATATAGTCTGATAGAGACCGTTAGAGAGGGACATAATAGGCAGGGAAAGAGGGGATGACATGCCGGAAATGGCCAGGGCCGGGAAATCAAACCCGTGCCCCCTGGGGCAAATCCTAAGCCTATGTCCTATGCGCTCTACCCAGAGAGCCACAGGGGTCCTCCCGGACTCCCCACATCTACAGTACTCAAACTTTCCACACCACCAAAGTTGTGTTATTGATTGACACACTGTCGCTTCGAGCCAGGCCTGCAGTGCCACTCATCCTATCCTCAGACAATCCCCATAAGAGCAGGCTCACTGCATTGGAAACCCCATCGGTAAAATCCCGAACGAAGCTCACTTGATTGGAGTTGTTTCAAAGAGAGGTAAGAAACATTTATAGTGCCGGTACGATCTAGAAAAGGGACCTCTTCTGTCCAATCACAATTACGGGTGAAGTTGAAAAAGGTTGCAATTGCAATGTGGGTGGAGTTCTAAGTGTCTCACGATGATGATGATTTAGAAGTGTTCACGGAAGAGGAAACTTCCGGTATACAGATTGAGTCTGGTTTAGAAAAAGGAAGCTGGAATATATACACTATATCTCCTTTGTACATGAATGCAGCATCTTGGACCGGCTGCATGAACTAAGTTGTAGTTGGTACATTTACATTTACATTTATTCATTTAGCAAACGCTTTTATCCAAAGCGACTTCCAAGAGAGAGCTTTACAAAAGAGCATAGGTCACTGATCATAACAACGAGAGTGGTAGTAACAGGTCTGGTCAGATGGAGATATTTTGGGCTCACCTCTTTAAACGGATGGAGCTTGGTGCACTAAGCTGTCGTTCCATACGGTTCTGTACTCTACATCCCTTCCTGACCTCTCATAAACCCACGAGGCTCGTAGACTAAAAATGGTTTTGAAGTATTTTTAAGTGTTTAAGTGACTCCGCTTTAAAACCTGCTGTATAATCAATCAATGTCCATTCTTATCAACCAACTCTCCAGGGCCGAAAGTTAAGTCTGACAGGTGCTATGATATCACTCAAGCTTTCTCACCACAACACCTGAGGAAAAAAAAATCAGGCCCTTAGGCTTGGCAGGGAAATGAAATTGGCGGCCTCTGGAAGGTAAACATTCTGTGGACACTCACAAATGGAAGGCTGATATGCCTCCTGGTCTGAGCTGCCTGTCTGCACCTCCAGGTCGACTCAATAGATTCCCTCAAAGGAGGATATTCATCGATTCTACCGGCTAAAATGAATCAAGTGTGAAGTAAATATACTGTAAAACGATTGGAAATGCTCCCCTGTGCTATCTGGAGCCTCGAGGCTCTCTCTCTCCCTCTCTCTCTCTCTCTCTCTGTCTCTCTCTCTCTCTCTCTCTCTCTCTCGCTCTCTCTCTCGCAGACACTGCTTGGCTTAATGAGCAAAGCGATTTCCTGAAGCGGGGAGTTTGACTTTGAGAGTGAGAGGTACTATTGTTTGCAGTCATTTTGAGGACAGTCTTACCCAGGTGATATCTGTGCAATCAGTATACAGTCAACTCCGTTATGTTTCCTGACCTCGGGGCAAACACCCGATTTCTGTGAGTTCTAGGAAACGCAGTCTCGGAGAAGTGCAGTGTCAGGAGTGGCCATTGTTACCGTTCAGGGTATGTTCCCTACGTACTGCAACCTTTCGCTCTGAGGTCCGAGTAGCAGTCTGCGCGAGTCTGTTTCATGCCTGCTTGTCATATGGACGTCTGTTTATCCTCCCAAAATACAATGTGGGCTTCCCTAATCTACTCCTCGTTCCAGTATATGAGGTCACCTGACATCCTTTTCCACCCAACATCCATCATTGCCGGAACAACAAAAGAAGGAAAAAAAAAACGGGTTTATTGGCCAACAGACTGGCCATACAGCACAAAAAGGCTTAGGGGAAACCAATTAAATGATGTCTGGCATGGTACAGGCTAGCAACGGCATCCGTATCACTGGAAGCCTCGCTAACTGTAGTGGCTGAAATGAAGAGGATGGCGTTCGAGACAGGCGTCTGTGTTGTCATCCTGGCTATGAGCTGCTCAGGTGGGGGGAGGCAGAAGAGAGAGGCATCACTTCTCCAAAGGAGTGTGTGTGTGTGTGTGTGTCCCAGCCTGCCTCCAGTGTCGGAGGCGGTCGGAGGATGGGAGGAAAAAAACAACAGAATCGATGGTAATCTCAGCCACCTGAGCATACAAAGTTCATAATGGAGAACACATTCACAAAGCCTCCCACCTACACGCATGAGCACTCGGGCAAACACACACACACACACGCATACGCACACCACACACACACACACACACACACACAGTTCAGTGATGATGATCACGAGAGTACTCCACTCTCCCAGCTGCAGGCTGTCGGGGCAGAGTAAGAGAGGTGGACTCAGAACTGGATCACACCGGTTTCTCCCGCCTCTGGGTAATATTCTGCAGAGGGTCTCGCGTTTGAAAAGAAATAACTAAGGATGACAGAGCTAGCAGATAGTAGTACACAAGCAGAACTAGTATTTGACATTGTCACTTGATACAACAGAATTGTATCAGATATTCAATGCAATACCTCTCATTTTTGGAGCGGGGGAGGGGCTGGATTAATAGAAGCAATATGTTCATAATACACGTCGATACTCCCATTCACGGGCCCAACTACAACATCTTTAACTTAACTTAACAGCACTGCAACCAGACACCTCCCACGCCAACCACTCACTTGACTGGGGCATCATGGAGGTGTAGACTTTGGGGTCGATGGTCCCCATGGGCGGGGGCAGGAGGGGGTTGGCGAAGCTGCGGAGCGGGTGCGTGGGCCGCACGCAAGCGGTGGGGATGGTGCGGCCGCTGGGGGCCTCCTCCGGGCCGGCCAGTTCCCCCGGCTGAGCCCCGACACCGCCGCCGCCGCTGCTGGTGCTGGTGATCAGGGTCGGCTGTTGCTGCTGGGCGGCGGTCGCCGCTGCCTCGCTGCCCAGCGCTGGAGGCACAAACGCAGAGACACGCGGGGAGGTTTGTGAGCGAACGTTCAAGGAGGTCCTTTTTATTTTATGCACCGCGTATACACACCAAAGGGTCTGTGTGTTTGCGCGTGGTACAAAGAGCCGCAATGAAAGACGACGGAATGAGCAAGCAAACCAAAACGAGAGACAGAGAGAGATCAGAGAGAGAGAGAGAGAGAGAGAGAGACACGGGTGAGGAAGAGATCAGAAGGAGAGAGGAACAAACAGAGAGGAGTGGGGGAGAGTTCAGAGAGAACGCGATGGAGGAGAACATGTTTTTACGCTCGACAGTATGTTCATGGCCACTCCCACACAAACCTATTAGTTGTCTTGCCCTCTGACCTCTGGGCATGCATTCCTATGCTTCCTACATGTGCGGCTAAGTACCATGTTCCATATGTACAGAACATATGCCTAGGCATTTACTGAAACAATGAGGAAACTAGGGGAAATGCAATCAAATATATTCCACTAAACAGTAATCCACCACAGGAAGGGAACGACTGTTTTACTCAATTTCTTTCTGTTCGCAATTATACTAATGTCTAGTTGGCATGAAACCATTATAATATGAGCCACAGTATCCCTCTCTCTGTTGCTAGTTCATTTGTCTTCTGGAAAACAGAAAGGTACTTTCTGCAGTCGTCTACAAACAATCCACATATTGGTGGCCTTGTTCCTGTTGTCTCCTCTCAACCAACAGCGCCTCCCCCCCCCCCACCTCCCCCTCCCTTCTCTGATGGCTAAGGGTAACCCAATTCCATCTTGGCTCGGCCGAAAATTCTCCCTCTCTTCTTCAATTAAACATATAGGTTGACGGGGAATTAGGCAATTACTTGGCTTGCAACAGGCCCTCAATGTCATTTAGCCGACACAGCTGTTGTATCTTTAACAAAATGAGAGCGAGCGTGGAGGGTGTGAGGGGAGAGTGCTAATAGGGAGAGATGGTTTGTGGAGAGAGTAGGAGCGGAGCCTCGGACGACCAGAGCCTAGCACCGCCTGATGAGGAGAGACACAGGGAGATAAAGAGAGAGAGAGACAGAGAGAGAGAGAGAGAGAGAGAGAGAGAGAAAGAGAGAGAGAAAGAGAGGGATAGACAGAGAGAGAGAGAGACACGAGGAGTCTCAGAAACGATGTGGGTAAAGAAACCACGTGAGAAAGAAACAAAAACAAGGCAGGCAGAAGACGAGGTTCCAGACAAGGATCCCAAGAGCCAGCTCGGAGAGAAACCGAAAAAGAAAGAACAAAAGAACAAAAGTAAGAATGAAAGAACGATGGAGAGATAGAGATACAGATAGAAGAGCGAGAGAGAGAGCGAGGGAACGAGAGAGAAAGAAAAAAAGAGAACGTTTTTTCGTTGTTTGTTTTTTGTTTGTAAAAAACAAAAAAACAAAGGAAAAGTGAGAGTCAGAGACAGACACAGAGACATGGGGGGAGGGGAGAGGGGGGGGGGGGGTTAGTCTCCTGACTTCTACCTGCTGCGTAGCTGCGCTCCACGGTCAGGCTGGGGAACGGCATGGGCCGCAGGGTGAACTTGTTGTGCGTGTACCCACAGGTGGGCGAGGGGAGGATGCCCGGGTACTGGCTGCTCTCCAACGTCGGAACAGGAATGGCACTGACCACGGCTACGGGAGAGATGATGGGCAAACATAATGAGAGAACACACTGGTGTGTCGAACCAAGAAAGCTATGGTTTAACACGAAGGAAACAAACCGGATTACATGATATTTACTCTAGCCGCTTGAAAACGTTTTGTTGATTTGATTAACTCCAACAGTAGTTCCTGTGTTGTTCAATGATAATCTTCCGACTTTCGAGAGACTCAACAGTCTACCCGTGACAAATGAAAATGGCTAGCTCATGCAGGATCTCTCCTACAGTATTTTTTTGTCGTTTAGTCAGTTAGCAGACGCTCTTATCCAGAGCGTTATACAGTACAATGAGATTCACCAGCTGGGATGTTAAGTTTCAAACCCTTGGTTCGTTAGACAGAAAGACAGCCAGAAAGACAGACAGACAGATGGAAAGATAAAAAAAGAATACAAAACTGAGAAAAAACCTAAGCCTTGACCTTGAGACTGAAACCTAGGGGGCTTTTGAGGGGGAGGGGGGAGTTTGGCTGTTAAAATGCCCCAGGAACTCCACACACACACACAGATCCCTATCTCCGAAACTACCTCGGACCAGCAGGGAAGGAATTGCCTCGAGAGAGAGTGTGTGCGTGTGTACGTGGCTGTGGCGTGTGTGTGTGTGTGTGCGCGCGCGCGTGCGTGTGTTTCTTCCATCTATCACGGTAGAGTCGATGAGGTCAGTCTATATACCTTGAAGCCTCAGAAGCACTTCTGGAACGCTCCGACTCGCTCTGTCAATGGGACTTCCGCAGCGGTTTACAACACGATGGTTAACGCTTTGCTCTCAACCCAAATGTTTGCTCGCTGGAAGAACATTCGGAACCACATCTCAACGACAGCCCAGTGCAAATGGGCCTGGTCTATCCTTGCCACTCTCAATGAATATAACGACAATATAACTGTATCTGTAATGCCATACAGATTGTGCGTTCTCCTTCATATCTGATATTCAGTGAACAAAGAAAGCATCCAAGCATTTAATCGTCCACACGGCTGGACTTACATTTAGTCTTATTTTATTTTTTCTCCAGACGCTCTTATCCAGAGCGATTACAGTAAGTAAGTGGACTTGACCCATTTAAGTGCCAAGTAAGACCAAAGGAGGTCGTGGGGTTTGTCGCCGTATTAAACTTTGTGATGTGGAAGATGATCGATACAGATATTGATCATTCGATATCGATCATGCACATGAGGCCAAGGCCCGGTGCCTCGAACCCTGTGACCTCACCTGGACATCTACACGAGTGAAAATCCATGGATCTCGTCTTGGCACGTCGAATGCTGCTTGAACTGCCGGCTTGATATCCAATCATGCGACGGAACATGCAGAAATTGATTAAAGCGGCCGCTGTCACACAATTTTTTGCTCTGTCTAGCGAAAGGACTCGAATTTGGGCAGGGCGGTCGGATGCGGAGCCTAGCACTGGGCGGAACGCAGAAAGGGAGACAAACAGGATTGGATGGTTTCAAAATCGCCTCAGTCCACCGTGAGTTGATTGGACTGTTCTTGACAAGCTAAAGCCTCAAGCCTTCCGCCATCCTCCTCAATCATCCATCTGACGCCGGGCTTCCATTTTTTATCCACAAAACACGAGGCGAGGGCATACTCTGAGTGGATTATCAGATTAAAGGCCGGCGTGGTCATCACCTGCAGCAGTCAATGAGATTAGGGCGGGGATTCCACTTAGTGGCATTAGTGATATTAATGGCCATCATTGTTGCGCGTCAATTTCTTAATTACAAATTAAGGTGTGTGTTAACGGCGGCATAATTATTATTAGATTGTGATTATCGCTACAAAGCGTTTCGCGGCTCTGTGAACGTGGGCATGCCTGCGTGTGTCTTTGTGTGGGCTTGGCCAGTACGCCGTGGGCACGCCCAAACGCTAAAGCAAACCAACCAAACATGCCCCCTAATTAGTGCCTGATTACAACACGAGGCAGGGACCCAGAGCGAGACGGACGACTCGATGTGAAAATAGCTTTCGATCGCAACCGTGCGTGCAGACTAAACCCGGGGAATGAGCCCGATTGAAGTCTATTCCTCTTCATCAGTCCCGGTGGCAAGCTGAAGGTGCCTGGTGCCTGCACTTGGAGTGCGACAGACTAGCCTGGAGGTGCCATGGGGGGGGGTGTGTGTGCGTGAGACAGAGCAGACACAGTGGCGGAGAGGGTGTTTGATAGACAGGTCGTGTGACAGGGGCTATGATAGAGGAGCGCGAGAGGAGCAGAGGTCCTGATTGCTCTGGGCGTCTGGCGCAGAACTCTCCCCCCCACCCCCTACCCCCCCCAAAAAACACATCATTCACCCAGATCATTAGACAACCGTGGTACTGCATGTAGGTCTAAGGATCCGTAGGTCTGGGAAACAAGGATGTTGCTGGGCGTGCGTGTGTGTGCGTGGGAAAGGGGTGAAGTGAAGGGTAAGAAGGTGACTGAGGGGGATGTGCCGTGCTAATGGGGACCCTGAGCTTGTGAGCACGCTCAGTTGCTCTCTCTCTCTCTCTCTCTCTCTCTCTCTCTGTCTCTCTCTGTCGCACGCGCTGTCTCCCTCCCTCTCTCTCTCTCTCTCTCTCACTCTCTCTGTGTCTCTCTCTCTCTTTCAGGTCTGCCACCCTGGGGAGGGCCTGAGATGTGAGAGTTCTTTTATGCGAGTACCGGGGAGAGGAACAGGGCCACAGATAAAGAGAGCGAGAGACGGAGAGAGAAAGTGAGAGAAAGAGTGAGGGAAAGAGGTTGGTAATTACCCAATATGCTACTTGGATGTAGGGGCTCGCGAGAGAGAAAGGGAGTAGTGGGAGTGGAGTAATACAATGTTGTGAGGCCAGGGTGATGGGGTGATGCGTGGACTACCTGCTTAAGGAACAAGGACGAAAGAGGGGTTCTGGGAAAGAGCAATGAAAGTGCGTCGGTAATAAGACCCGTATTCGTTTGTGTGTGTGCGTGGGGAGGTTTACTTCTAGGAGATCCTCAGGCCAGTCTACCGTGAGGCAGACTGGCAGCATCCTCAGGCAGCGTAATATCAAGGCCTTTGATCAAATCTCCCGGCTCACCCAATACTTTTGCTCAAGGCCTGCGTGTGTTTGTCTCAGCGCGAGCTGCAAAACAATCCGCGTCTTAGTGAAAAACAATACCCGCCTTTGAGCGAGCCGGATTTCTTTTCCACTTAGGTCCCCGGGTTTTTTTGGTTGTTGTATTCATCCGTCTGTGAGCGACGGACCACAGAGCGGGCAATATGTCTGCCGTCGACGTGACACAGACGGATTCCTCCGGTCCGCTGTGATGTGCACACGACAGGCGGCTCCGCCAGGACTCCCTCCGCACTCGCGTCGACCTTCAGCCGCCGCCGTCACTCCCCTCCGGTTGGCGCGGCGACGGGTGACAGCGTGTCATCCGTGCGATCGCTAACGGGGCTACGCCGGGACCAATCTGTTACCCCCGTCGGGTTCAAAGGCACCTGCCTCCGAACCTGCCCTCCCCTCTTCACCCCCAGCCCTCGCTTGTCACTCCCCCTACACCCCCCCTCCCCCTCCCTTAACCCCAACACCTGTCACTAAAGCTGTTCTTTTTTCTCCGACTAAACTCGGAGAGACGCCCGCGCCTGGCTTGTCACAAACAACCCCTCCCCTCTCCCCGGTCTTGGCGGAAAGACGAGACAGGACGTGACGTCACTCACGCGTGTTGCCGGGCTGGGACTCCATGGGGATCATCATCTTGGTGCGAGTGGCCCTCCGGGCAGCCAGGGAGCGCTCCAGGGTCGATATGCTGCTCGAGGCTTCGTCTCCATCGGCTGTCGGGGGCGAAAGGAGCGTTAGGACCGTACGCCGGCGAGGGGGAGACGGAGAAGCTTTTACAGCGGCCCGCAGAGAGCATTTCTACATCTCGTATTCAGCTCACGGTAGACTGGACTGTTTGGCAGCAAATGCACAGCTGCTAACTCTGGAGAGTAGAAATCCATAAGCAGATCAAGCTCTCTATATCGCTACATAGTTTGAAAAAAAAAAAAAATGAGCATAAACAACATCAGGGTAGAACACTTCTGGCCGTAGGGCCCCCTTAGGTTCAGGCGTTTTGAAAGTAATTCACCGCCACATCATTTTCGATGATGCATTTCATCAAGGTTTCCCAGCCCGAGATGGAGATCGAATGCGTTCCAAGCAGAGTATCGTCATCACCAATAATCAGCTCGACCAGCTGTCACTAACAGGAAGTGCTTACCCGAATGGCTGCTTTTGCTGCCCATCTGGCTCTCTGATTGGCTGTGACTGACTTGAGTGATCTCCTGGCAGCTCTGCATGGGCGAATCGCGGACGGACGGGGCGGCGCTGGAGGGCTTCTCGATGTTCTTGAGCTCCATCTCCTCGTGGTGGATCCACAGGTCCGGCGGACGCAGGTCCTTCTGGCTTCCCTTACGCTTCCCCGCGCTGTGCGACGCTCGCTTCCTGTAAAGGGGGAAAGAGGGGAGGGGAGAGAAGGAGGGAGGGAGGGAGAGAACGAGGAGGAAGTGAAGGGAGGGGAAGGGAGATAAAAAGAGTAGTTGTGAAGAGCACCGCGAGACTTTGAGGGGGCAGGGAATTTTTCAGATTTGACAATATCTGTTAGCGGGGTAAGCTTTGCTTGGCTACGCTATGCTACAGAGAGACGACAAAGAAAGACAGTCCTGGGTTTTTTCTGTCTCTCCGAATTCATAATTTTCAAACAGGCACAAACACCAAGATACACAGACACACAAACGCACACACACACGCACAGAGTATGATTTGACAGGTTCTGCCTTGCTGGTAATGTGGATTGTTGTCTGAAGTGCTGCAGGTAGACCTGTTATTAATGAGCATAGCTGTCGCTCAGGGTTAGGTTGGCACCCACACACAAGCATATGGCACCCGCACACGCAGTATTGCAAACGGGTCCCCCCCTCCCCCCCACCACCACCACACCCACATATTTTTTCCTCTTGGCTGCTACCCTCTCCCTCACTCAACTGGCTTCCTCTCTCTCGCTCGTCAGACAGAAGAATCAGACAGAGTGTGCGGAACCCCGCGCCCCCGCCCTGCCCTCAGCCTCCCCTTCGCACGGGCCAATCTCCTTTCCAGGACGCTATACGCAGCCCCTTCATTACACCCGCTTAATTGCAAAGCCCGAATATAATCGAGTCTCGGCGAAGCGACGGCGGCACTTCACCCTCCCTTCCGTCTCGTTAGCGGCGGCAGGTGGGGCGAGCGGGGCTCATCGATGCGCGGCGACGTGCTTCTGTGTTGGGTCGACAGAAGTGGAGCGCTGCCTCACTTGATCCACGCAGGCCGCGATGAAAAGTGTGAGTCAGGACCCCCCACCCCCCCACCCGTGTTCTAATGCTGTCAGAAGGGGTCAGGGCTCCCAAAGCCCCCCCCCACACACGCACACACACACTCACACACACACCCCCAGGCTCCATCACCCCCTGCTGGGACGTGAGCGTTACCTCCTGCGGTCCACTTGAAAATTGCCCGTTCGGATGGACGTCAAAGGGTCACATCCACACGCAGAGCCGTCGTTTAGGGATGAGAGGGGATGACAATTCTAGGGGCCCACAGCCCAGAGGGGCCCACAAAACCCCCAGTAGCCTATTATGTAGGCTCCCCTTTCTATGACTAAATTGTTATGCGTAAGCCAAACTAATACTCTCATGCGCAGTGTCAAAGTGAATTAAAACAAAGCTAAAAAATCAAGCAAAATTGAAAGACAACAACGTTTTCATTTTCCGAGCAATAACACCCCTTCTTAATAATCGCCTGACAAGGCTGACATTACAAGATTATCCACTAAATATTATCCACAAAAAAGATCAGTAAGGTTATAATTCGCCAAACGTTATAATACGCTGTCAAATTCCAGTAGTATCACAATGTTCCATTCTTACGGGAGTGCTTATTAAGACTAAACTGCTATGGTAGTTTGTTGACATGAGTGTTGTTAATGTTAAGCAGGGGCTAATCTTACAGCTTGCCGCCCTCATACAACAACAAAGTGAAGCTGTTTCTCTCGAGCTATGGCATTGATAATATGAGTTTGGGTGTGTTGCACCAAGTGCTTGATTTTTACATAATAATAGCCAGTGACACTTTGTTGAGTGGTTCATTGAAAAAATTCACGAATTGGATGCATTGCGTGACGTCAGAACATAGAGAAACTGAAAAATAAAGCCGAAATTATAATACATATAGTCTAAGACAAAAGGTGGTGTAAAATGTATCTTTGGCGATGAAAAGTTGGGGGGCGGGGACCCACACCAATATTCTTTCAGGGGGCCCAGAATTCCTAGAAACGGCCCTGCCCACACACAGGTACACGATTACAAAACGTATACGCACGCACACATGACAGTGTATCTGGGATTTTCTTGGCTACGGTGACCATACAAAAGAGTGGACGGTGACCGTTCGACAACGCTGCCACTCTGTGTGTGAACGATGGGGCCTGTGTTTATCCGGAAGGTCCCGCGCGAGACAACCAACCGAGAGCAGAACAAGTCAAGAAAGAACCTCGCCCCAAACAACATCAAGACGGGAATCGCTGGGTGGGAAGATCAAACGGAATATTTGGATACTCCGACACGTGTTCAGAGCACGCGGTCCTGGAGTGGGGCCTTGAGAGAACACTTTGCTAATCTGCTGAATCCTTTAGCTGGGAACACGAGCTTTCCTTAAGGGCACCAGAAAGTCGGCGAGTTCTAACGGTACCTAGTTCTGACAGGACAGGGGTGTACCGAGCCCTCCGAGGTCTCCACGTTGTTACGGAGAATGTGAAAGCCCCAGGCACACACACATACATCGGCACACACCGACACGCGGAGGACGAAAGACACGAGAGGGGGAGGAAAAAGAGGAGAGGGGAGGGGGGGAGAAGACGAGAACTCACTTCCTCTGCTGGGCCGAGGAGCGCCGCGTGCAGATCAGCGCCACGATGACGACCACGACCACGGTAACCGCTCCCACGGACACCACGATGATCACCAGCAGGTTGCTGTTCTTCTGGGGAGTGACACTCCCGTGAGGTGGCCTCATCTGCCCGATCGGTGGGTCTGAAAAACAAACGGAAAAGACGACAGGTTAGTCAGGCTAACGTACGCAGAGTGAGACGGCACTCTGGAAACCGCGGGACAGCCAGCAAATGAACACGACTAACCTTGCATGAGCGCACACAGTGTATTGAAAAGACTGATGTTCGGCCAAATCTGAAGAATCAAAGGCTTTCATATTTGATGTGAGTAGAGATTCCACTTTTAATGAGCTACGGCTCCAAAAGTACAGCTATCCTCTGAGGAACGCTAAGTGAATCACTGTTCGAGTGGGCCGACTGTCCATCTACTGTAACAACACACTAGAGATGCTGGGCATATTTCTAGTCCGCATCGGAGCTCAATACATTCTTGCCTACCATGTAAGATTTTGCTTCCAACTCAGGGAGTCGTTAATGGTCCCAAAAGCAGCGTGCGATCAAGGACAAATGCCTACACAAACTACACGGTACTCCACGCCAAAACCAATTCATGTCACTCAGGACGAACCAAAAAACAAACAAACTCGAGAGGAATGGAGAGCGAAGTACATTGTGGATGCTCTTGTGAGACCAGGCTGGAAAGCTGAACGGTGTCGACGTGGTGGAGGGATGCCCCAGCAGTAAAGTTGGACTGAAGCTGCGGTTACAAATGACAGGCTGGAACCTTCCGAGAGAGGTGATTTGATCCCTTGTCAATCACTGACGCTCACCATAATCCAACAAAGCACTTAGTTTCCACTCTGAAAATGCAGTAGGCATCCCCTTTGTTTGGGGAATACAAGATCCATGGGGTCGGCAAAATCAATTTATACACCTTTGTAATACCGATTGATGCCTTTGAAATGCCCCCTCAGTTTTTTCTCATTGCATCACTAGGGTTCTTCAGTGTGGGTTATCTCCACTCGGAGCAAATGAGAGCCATTAAAACGTTCAAGAGACGGTTCTGCCAATCACTCGGCACCAGGTGTTGATGCTAGTACTTTCCATAAGCTCTGAAATTCCCACTCCCCCCCCCCCCAACCCCCCAAGCCGACCAAGAACAAGGAGCTATTCAGACCACGGAGCGGTTACTGTCGTCAGGAAGAGACAGGCGCTCACCGAAGTAATGAGTTGATTTATAGCACTGCCCACGGTGCGCCAGAGAAAGGCCTGAGGAAAATACCAAGCGCTACAACGCTAATTGAGAGGATGAAATAGGCTGAGAGAGACAGTGGGGTTTGGAAGGCTGCACGCGCCACGCTTGGGGCGGGTCCATCTCCGGCCCTGGCGCTTCTATCTCTCTCCATGCCGACCTGCTTCCATGTCATCCTTGCTCGGGGTAAACATGAACTTTCGAGGTAGCCCGCCCTCTCTCCTGGGTCATAAAAGGAGCGAGTGGCCTGCTCTCCAGGAGGGAGCGCGCACGCGACATCGCAGAGCGCCCGCTCGTGTCCGCCGCCCTTTCAATGCCTGGCTCTCTCTCGCCGGTGCTGTGGTGTGTATGTCGCCTGTCTCTTTTCTCTCGCGGTTCATATTTACGGGGGGCGGGTGCGGGCGGGGAGAGGTTTAAGTGTGAAGGATGGATTTTTCTCCCGGCCTCTCAGCCGTCTACACCAAGGTCACCCTAATGAATGATGGAGAGTGCCATCTATTCAAACGGTCCTCTCACTTTCACCGTGTTGCTGGTGGTGAAATGACGGATATACTGACACCTTAGGCTCCTGCTCGACTCCATTACCTAGTCTTTACCAACAGCACCGCCTAAGAGCCCGGGCCAAGAACTGCCCAGCCCCCCCTTTCACACCTCCTCTTCTCTCTTACCCGGGGAATGTGATACAGAGCACTAGCTAACGCAGAAACAACCTTGTCGTGACAATCACAGTTCCAGACAATAGTAACATACGATTCACTGCCAAGGCCCCAATGGGCCTTTCCAATACCACATGATGAGGTAAGCCTGTGTTATTTGGGTTCTTGGACAGACAGCAACAATGGCACAACCATTTCCAGGAGGAATACGCTGTTGTTCTGATGATGGTTTGCGGGACAAATGCCCACAATTCGGCATTCATTTATATTTAGTGTAGATGAAGGGCAGCGATGTGAATTCTCAGACTCTTTTTTGGACACTTTGATCGACTTTGGATGGTTGGCTGTTTCTGATTGTTCATTACAGGAGGTTATATGTTTATATATCTATACTATTATTATACCAATGTGACTATACGTGTCAAATTTCATGTATAACAACATACAGTGAGAGTAAAGGCACTTTGTGTCACAGCTTTGCTCCACTCTTGCGCCGCAAAAGTCACCCCAAAGGCAAACATCAAGAGCAAGGCGCTAAAATAAACCATAATGTCAGTGAGACTGCATAGCAGGTGGGTGGTCACAAAACGGGATTCCTTTGAAACTCCATGACGTGTGGTGCCATGCAAAACATATCAAGAAATTCAAGAGTTTAGAGACCACGCCAGCAACTGCATGACAAAGGATGTTTACTCCTATGTCAAATAAAAGAATCAACAGACACAGTACACAATGAAAGGATTATGAATGACTGAGTGAATGAGCGAATGAGTGAATGTTGCATCCAGGCAAGCCGACTCTGCGAATGGCAAATGGCAGGTGGAGCTCAGCCGATTCCCCTGACAGGCGCCTAGACAGGGTGGGGATGGAGGAGGGGGGTCACAAGGGTCACGGGTATGTTGTAAGTATAGACAGAAGGAGCTTTGGCATCCATCTTATATATTCCAACATCATTCTCCCCCCCCCCCCCCCCCCCCCCCCGCAGGCAGGTTGTCCTGCCCCCTCACCGGGTCTGTGGTTGGCCACTGATCTCTGATTCCCCCCTCTGCTGATGGGCGACAGGCGGAGGGATGGAACCATATGCCGCCTCCACAGACGACGCACAGCCTCTAACTCATGTATCCCAGCAGGCATTTGGGCTAAGCAGGACGGGTCAGCGAGCAGCCTGTCTCGATTCCTGGGAGTGTGAGCCCTGTCGTTATGCCCAGCTCTTGTCAGGTGTGTCCACGGTGAGGATGTAGCCAGGCGGACACACCCGCAAGTGGGTCGCCCCGCCAGCCCGCCCGCCCGCCCGCCGCGCGCACCCACTGCCAAACCCGGCGGGCGGCTCATTCCTAGCCCTCTACCTACACATCTCCTGCCTCCTCCTCCGCTCGTCTCTCTCTCTCTCTCCACCCCTGCGCTCATCCATCATTCATTCCCCTCCGTCTCTTCTAGCCTCCCTCCCTTCTGCACCCCCCCCCCCCCCGTCGTCTCCAGCGTCGGCGAACAGCCTGCGATTATCAGCCTTGCAGTAATTAACCGGAGATTTCCCTACAGAGGGGCTTCGGCGGAGCCGCAAGGCGGAGGGGAAGATTTCGCTCGCGTGGGGAGGGGGAGTTGTGTTGGGGGCGGGGAGGGGGGGAGGGGGAGGGGGGTGTCGAGGGCTCCCCACTGTGAAATCAAGTGGTCTTCCTAGGCCTGCTACCGGTTGCAGTATATTACCGAGTCATTAAACAGTAACAGCCGCACAGGCTGCCGTAGAAGCCACAGTATTAACAGCACCGCCGGTCGCATTCAAACGAACTGTGTCGGGGGCCGTTCGGGCATAATTTAACAGGGGCTAAAATGTACACATGGCATAATGGCAACGAGGAGATGTCTGTCTCCCAGCCGACGTGGCAGGGGACATAAATAAACACCATTCCGAATGGAAAAGGGCTCCACGTGCAAGCCCGCATCTTTGAGCCTACCGTTAAAAAATGGACGCAAATCTCCCCCCCCCGCCCCCCCGGCCAGGACGGTTGTTTCTGTAGATCAAAGCCCCACGCTCGGAGCACATGACAGGAAGCTACGCTTTCACTGCATCACATGGCACGCAAAAGTGGGACATCTCGGTCACTCGACCTCCGTAGAGCATTTTTACCGACCACCACAATAGAAGACGTCCACAACAGTATGGAACAGTTAAGGTCATGTGGTGGTGTTCAGGAGAACTCAGATTGGTCGGTTGTAGTGCTTACCATTCAGACTGCTCCTATCAATCGGGTTATTGTCAGAGGGCCAGTAGCCTCCATCTCCATGGCGACCTGGGGATGGGGGGAAAAGAGAGCGAGAAAGAAAGAAAGCCAGAGAGAGAGAGAGAGACATTAGAAATGTGTTTTGGCCTTGCAGGGAAGAACATGTTACAGCAAATAAAAAATGAGGATGATTTTTAAGTTGCTTGTTACAAAAGCCAAAGGGCCTTTCTCTCAAAGAGGACACTGCTGTATGCTCATTTCTAATACTTTTGTACAGATAAGCTTTGACTATGTAATAGCACTCTAGCTCTTTTCATAAGAATGAACTACACCACGCTGTTCCTACTGCTGGCAATTTGGAACCATCCAATTCCAGAGTATCACGTGGAGACATACAGGCAGTCAGTCAGACAGACAGACAGAGACAGACAGACAGACAGACAGACAGACAGACAGAGACAGACAGAGACAGACAGAGACATACAGGCAGTGAGACAGAGACAGACAGACAGACAGACAGAGACAGACAGAGACAGACAGAGAGACAGACAGACAGAGACAGACAGACAGAGACATACAGGCAGTCAGACAGAGACAGACAGACACAGACAGACAGACAGACAGACAGACAGACAGACAGACAGACAGAGACATACAGGCAGTCAGACAGAGACAGACAGACAGACAGACAGAGACAGACAGAGACAGACAGACAGACAGACAGACAGAGACAGACAGACAGACAGACAGACAGACAGAGACATACAGGCAGTCAGACAGCCACACAGACACTGTACGGGGATCCCCGCAGACATCTCAATAGGCAATTATTGCCCGGAGAAGGAATTGATCGCCCCGAGCTCTGTACTGTGGTGTAGCATCAGGAGGGAGAACAACAAGCAGGGCCTCGCATCACAACAAGCTGGGGAGAGATCTCTCCGGAAACGCACTCCGAGCAGGGAAGGTTCTGGAGCTCCCTTCAGACCCCATGCTATGCACTTGTGTGTGTGTGTGTATATTTACAGCGTGTTCTGGAGGTCATTGTATGAGTCAGGCAGGGCTCCTGGTACAACAAAAACCCCTATTCAATAGAAATGCATACTGAACAGATAAAAGGCCATGCCAGGGTTTCACAAAGCAAGTGCTTATAAAAAAAAAAACCTTGACGGAAGTGCTGCAACGTTTCCAAATCCATGGCCGCCAAAGACGACAAACAAATCGAATGTCCATGCGTCGAATATCTCTAAAATGAATCCATCCATAATCCAGCCCGCCGTGGAGTTGCCTTAATGTCGCAGTGGAGGGACACTTGCGGCTAAGTGTTAGCATCTTCAAGTGGAAACCTAACCTTGTCTCATGGACCTATACACGGATGAATGTTCTTCGTCTCCCGTGTCTCTGTCTCAGATCAGGACAGGACAGGTCCCTTAGGGGGTCTGAAACTATGAACCGTGGCCTGCCACAGAAAGTGGGGACCGGCAGGGACCCACAAGGCTCCAATATCTCCCATCCACCGGTGGACGTCGGTTCCGGGTTTGCGAGGGGAGAGCCATGACAAATGGGCCACATTAGGGCGAGCAGGGGGAGAGGAGAGCACATTTCGTTTGAAGCCGAGGTATGGCAGAGTGAGCGAAGGGGGAGGACCTATCCATCCCTATCAAGTGAGCTGCTGGGGCCTTGCTTCCCCCATCCATCTCAGGTGCCTCCGTCCGAGCCCCCCCCCCCCCCCCAACCCCGGCCCCTCTCCTTCCTGTTGTTTTCCACAACACCTCTTCCAACCCTGTTAACCCCCATCCCCTGCGCAGTTAGCGGGAAGAGCAACCACTGGGCTTTTGATGTGCTCGCGTTTCATTCAAATGTGTGTCAGTGTGCGTCTTGGCGGGAGCAAAAGGGGCCTTGTGTGTGTGTATGTGTTTGTCTTTGAAGTCCTCTCGCCGTAACCAGCGGTGGCCACCAGGGGCAAGAGGGGGCCCATGCAGAGAGGCTGTGGGGGCCGGGGGCGAGGGAGAGAACGGTCTTTGCCCGTCAAACCCATCAATCTACGGCCTGACATTTCACAGCAGCCTCCCCTGGCGCCGTTTGAGTTGATTTATGGGATGTGAGGGGTCCAGGCCCAAGATGGGGGGTAGGGGTGGGGGCTTCCATGAAACTCAGGAAGCCCCTTCCAGGTTCTATGGTCCGCACATGCCTGCTCCCCAACATGTCATATTTCTCCATTTTTGGGGGGTGGGGGTTTACTACCATGAGTGTGAACTTCAAAAACCTTAAATGGTGTCCTTTGTCAAGGGCGGGTGGAGAGACAGAGAGGGAACGAGGAGGGGGGGGGGGGGTTACTGAGGTGAGTCCTGAAATGATTTCTTACTGTTCCAGCGCTGTCGTTGTCAGCAACGCGATGAATCCGTACTCTTTTCCCGCCCGTCCAAGCAGGTCACGGAGATGAAAAGGTGACGAGGCGTCACGTCGTGGCGTTAGCACTTCTACAGATGAACTTTCTCGGTCAACTTTGCCTGGATCCCATTTTAATTGGAACGATCCGAGTGCCTATATATTCTCAGCCAGACCTTAAGTCCTCACATTGTTTGCATAAAATGTCAATTAAAAGCCAGTGTATTGGTCTCCCCTTCTCCTACTAATTACGGCGAGGACTCCAAACGAACTCTCATTAGTGCGTTAGCGACGAGACCAGACAGAGGAATGACTGCGGGCCTATTTGTCATTCCCTGTCTTCCATTAACTTTAAAAATAGCAAAGGTGCCCCCCCCCTCCTCCTTCTCCACCCCCTCCTCCTAGTCCCACACCCATATGATAGCTTAACATTCAAAGGGTTGATTTAGAAACCTATTTCCAATTTTGATTCTTTGAATGCAAATCTCTAGAGGAGAACCATTCATGTCAACAACAAAAAAATCCCAAAAAGAGAGAAGATGCAGACGGAAGATTCCGGCACAGGCCCGTTTCATGTAATAATTGTGGAATGTTTGAGGTGGAGAGAGAGAAGAAATAATGTCCAAAAGATTGGAATTCTCTTTTTCATGGTAGCTAAGGCTTTTCATAAAACAGCTATAATTGGCCTTCATTCCCCTCTCCCTTAAGATAGACTCGTTTTCCTGCCTGCCAGGAATGATGTTTGAGGGAATGAAATGAGGATATACCTGCCTATTTTCCTCACCCTTATGTTAGTCCCCAAAGGCACAGCAATTATGGGAATGAATCAGTACAAAAGGAAACATGTCCCAGTGATGGGACAGGAAACAACTGAATGATCCAGTACAGCATTGGAACTGAATCTCCTCAATGGGACACAGTAACAAACTTTGCCCACTTACCCTGGTCATTGGCCATCTTGTCCGGATGTTCCACTAGAAGAAGGGGGGGGGGGGGAGGAAGAGAGGTTTTAGTGTCTGGGAGTCATCCACTTAGAATGGATTTTGGGGGTTGGGGCTTCACTTTGTCCCATCAGCTATATGTGGAGATGGGAGGATCAAAAACACCCCCCCCCCCCCCCCCGACTCTGACTTTACTATCAGGCCGTTCCCTTCTACTAAGGTTTTCCGTGAGTCAGTACTGCTCCAAGAAGGAACAGGGCAGAACAAAGTATGCATAACCTCCCCCTCTTAAATCATTAACCATCCCTGTACTTCATATTCAGACTGAATACTTGAGTGATTCCGGCAACTCTTTGGTGATTAATGGTTCTATTCCCTCTGAAGTTGAGATTAACTGGGAGAAAACTTCAATTTCTGCCCTGAAGCTGTGCTTACAAATTGTATTTGCCATTTTAAATATATTTTGAGGAGGATAAAGGTCTGAATAACAAACACCATGACACTCATTAACTCATTACTGTGAATTTGAAGTCATTTAACATAATAGTTTTCTTAATATTTAACCATTGCTGTTCCAATCCTCTTTAACCAATGATGACATTAGACACAGATATACAGGTTGTATATGTCGATATAATGGGATCTTAATATATCATGAGAAGAAGTCGAAAATTAAGGCAAAGACAGTTAGCAGAAATTTGCTGAGGACCAGACATGCTTAACAAGACCCAAAGGATCCAGAGAAACCTCATAGTTCAATCCAGCAGATGCCAACTAGCACGTTAATGAATGTGCTCCTGCAGGATTAGCCAGGCTGCGGCCGTGTTTAGCATTGGGCACCGCTTCCCCTGACCCACTATCATGAAGACAAATGGCACATCAGGCTGCCATGGTGATGCTTCAGCACACAGAACATGCCGGAACACTGTAAACAACACGTGGGCTTGTTGCTTCTTTTTCAAATCCAAACTTCCCCTCAGTGTGTATCGTAGATGCATTTGTAAATGATTTAAACCTCGGAATCTAGTCAGGGCACGAATGACAAAAGACTGTTCGGAACTTAACGTGAAGGAGGGGGAGAGCTAGATATTTCTACCCACTTTTCGAGGTCCTGAACTGGATGGGGTCCGAAAGGGGGCCCACGCCCTTGGCGTTCTTGGCCTGGAGGCGGAAGTAATAGACAGTGTCCAGGTTGAGGTCCATTACTTGGTTGGTGAGGCGGTCTCCAGTTATGGACTCCATCACCCAGTCATCTATGGGCATGTTCTTGTCCAGAGTGAAATACAGGATGTAGCCTGGGGGTGAGAGTGGAACGATCACAATGGTGGGTATCGATCTTGCGGTTGAAATGAGTTTGTGTGTTTTTCCTTGCTATCAATACATACTGTATGAGGCATGGATCACGATATGGCAGGAAGAATGGAGTTCCTGGTTGTAATAAACATTCATTTAAGTATTGATCAATGATGTCCTGGTGTAGGAACAATATACAGCGCAATGATTCAACCATACAAGTTCTATTGACACTTATTATGATTATACTTTTGGCATCCAGGCGTTTGGAAGGAAAGTTGATGCAAACATTCTTTATTTCTACACAGCCATCTCACAGTACCTCTGCAAAACCAGAAAGAAAATGTACAACATATATAAAACATGCACCCATAAATAAATAAAAAACAACAGTCTATCTTCCCGCAGTATACCATCCAAACAAAATACGTTGACGACAAGCAAAGTATTTTCCTCGCACGATACAGTGCCCTTGACTTCTCCCAGGTTTGGCCCCTCTGGCAAATACAATGTTTACAGAGGTCTGGGTTTCCACTGGGGTTCCCAGAGGGCCAATAGACTTTTGTTCCCACACGGTTGATTGTGGCGACGGTAACCGTATCCAGGCGCAGGGCTCCGCGGGGAGCACGAGCTCCGCCCCCGCAGGACCACTGCAGGAGTCAGAGCACGGTCGTTAGCCCGGACAGATTTACTACCTGGGTCATCCAGGAGCCGAGGGGGTGTGGAGGGGAGGGAGGGAAGCAATGAAACAGGTACGTATGGGAGAGGGGGGGGGGAGGGGGAGAGACAGGCAAGTCCTGAGACCACACAGAAGCTGATTACAAGTGGGTGGAAAAAGAATGGGGGGGGGGGCTATGGGGGGGGGGGGCTATGGGGGAGCTGTAGGCCACCCATGTTTTCGGCACGGGGTTTAAAAAGGGAAGGGGTGGTCTCGATGGTCAGCCCACGGTGACGTGAACATACCCCCCGCTTCCTGACCGAGGCATCGTTTGAAGAGCGAAACTCGTTACCTGTGATGCGTCCGTTGGCCTCCATGGGGGGCTGCCAGCTGATGAGAATGGTCCGTGGTCGCCCCTCGCGACTGATCACCGTCAGGTCCTTGGGGGCGGAGCTGGGTGCTGTCAGTCAGGTGTGTGGGGGGGGGGAGGAGGGAGGAAGGGTGGTGGAGAAATATCCAAAAAGTCACATAAATCCAACTTACGCACAACTGCAGTAACGGCTTTATCAGTCACTACCCAATGGTGTTTCAGTTAAGACAAGAGCCATTCGAGTTCAGTCTCGGATGGTCCAAAAAAAATTTTCTGGAATCATCTTGTTTGATTAATTCTTTATGTATTGTGAACTCTTTACAAAATATATAAAAGTGAAGAGGAATTGAACATCAAAAACAACAAAACACTGCCTTCTTGGTTGTACAACAGGAAATAAGATCTTTTCAATAAACCACATGAGAGAGACCTTTATTCTTCTATCAAACAAAGTCTCTGTTTATTTCTGTCTCACAAATACATTTTGCGTTTTCCTGTGTGTTTCTCTGCAAAAAAGAAGAACAATCACCAGTCGAACAGATCCAAACAAATTTCTCAAAGGCAACTATGGTGGGCTGGCTAATTGTGAGTGATTACCTGTGTGTGTGTTTGTGTGTGTGTGTGTGTGTGGGGGGGTGGGGGGGGGTTCAGGGGAGAGTGTTTATCTAACTACCAGCACATTCTTCATAATGAAGCCTGGCGACAGAGATGATTACTCCGCTGACTATGATCCCCAGAGCCAAACTAGCCATTAGCATGTTGTTGTAATTAGGAGACAAGGGTCGGAGGTCGCGTGGAGGGACTGCGCTCGCGTGCATGGAGGAAACCTGCGACTCTCAAAACAATTCCCTCCGTCAAAGGAGCCCGAACAGTTAGGCGGATTATGAAGTCCCTCCGTTTGAATGAAAATGCATTCGAACGCCGACCGCCGAATGAATAATGAAGTGATTTGAAGGCGTTCGACAAAATTTCACGGCTGTAATTAGAATCACTGGGAAGCACACACAGACAAATTCTTGCAGTCGATTAAACGAGGGGGTGGCGGAGCCCAACGTCCCAAGGCTAGGCTCCGATTCGCCGGGATGCTCACCTGCTTCGTACGTCGTCGCGTGCGCCGTCATGCTCCACGTGCTGGACTTGCGCCCTTTGGTCACCATGACGGCAAACTCGTACATGGTGTTGGGCTTGAGGCCTGTGACGGTGTGGCTGAGAGCGGTGGTGTCTGCCGACTGGGTCGGGGGGGGGGAAGAAAACCGAAACAGGTAGCGTCAGAAGAGGACACGGCAAGGGAGGACGAAACCAAGGCCAAAAAACCAAGGGCTTTTAATGAGCGAGTGCATTATATGCATGACTCAGCGCCCGAGGACATCGCTGTTCTCGCTTGTCACAATCTGAGCCGTGACAGGAGAATCATCAAGCGGGGGAATGTAGGTCAACAAATATAACAGCACAGACGTAACGCCAAAACAAACAGGCGCCCCTCCGAGCGTCTCACCTTGAACTTCCCGCTGGTGGAGTAGCTGGTTTTCCACTTGACAGAGTAGTAGCGCACCTCCGTCGATTTCTGGTTCTTGGACATGGAGTTGTCAGCCCAGCTGACCCTCACCGAGTCGGGGGTGAGAGCCACGGCTTGGACACCTACTGGAGGGATCATGGGGGTGGAGGTATCTGGCATGGGAGTGGGATATTTATCAAACAAATGGAACAAATCGTCGTCTGATGGATCGATGGGATCTGGATTTGCAAAAAACAGACAAACATGCCCCGCACGCACACGCATTCCCACAAACGATGAATAAGAAAGTAAAAATCGAGCACATTTTCAAGTGTAGACGAGCCGGCCGTGAGGGGACCATGCAATTGGGAGATGACAAGGAGGGGTTGGAGTGAGGAGAGGAAAATGGATAATTGATGGATCAGAGTGACAAAGAGAAAGAAAGGGAAATACAAGCAGTAAGAGGACAGTAATTACTCTAGATACAGCAGGTGGTGATTCTAACAAGGGTGCTAGCAGATAGTATAGACTACCAGTTTCTACTACATCCACACCTAGGAAGAGAGAAAACAGGTTGTTAGTGGCCACAGAAAAATCACTTCATAACTGACATGCAAGTTGTGCCTGTCTTTTACAAATGATTCTAAAAACATTTTCGCACTGTAAATCCTATTTGTTAACTCATTATTTGATCGAGATTTTGAGAGTGGCCAAGCGGGATGTTTATGTAAGGCCCATAGCCAGGAAAATGTTTCGCTTTTACCATTTCAGATCTATTCTCAGTAGAGGAGGTCGAGACAGATAGACAGCCTGAGCACCACATGTCTCAGACTGACACGTGAATCAATGTTCTGCATGCATGTCACAGAAGAGAAACAGATGTACTCCACCGAGCCAGGAAAGAAGATGAACGTGGCTCTTTCTTTCTAACAACAATAATAGCCCAGATATCCCCTCATTGGTGCAACTCGGGACCTCCTTTTAGAATACTGATCGAGAACCAAGACAGAACTGAAGAACTCAGCGATACGTCTTGTTTGGGCTGACGGTAATGTGAAAACTTGGCTATCTACATTTTCATAGTTGACTTAGGGGCTCGTGGTGAAGACGCGGCTTTTGAGAGGTGCTATCCATCCCCCCCCCCGCTCTCTCCACAGCATTGCAGCAACAAGATTAAATAGTCAGAGCAGGGATGGGAATATATGTCTCCTGCAGTGTTTATTGGCATGCCTTTAACAGGCCGTTTTAATGCCGGTCGTAAAAGATGTGGGCCAGCATTAAATGATGAATATGTCTCGGCAATGCAGGTGAGCTCGATCGAGCTCGATTTCCTGAGAGATTGGGGAGGAGAGACGGTGTGGTCAGAGGGTTGTCGTTAGCCCTCCAGGGGATTGGTGTTACTGCCTGTGACCTTGTAGGGAATGTCATGTACTGTAGCGCCCCTGACATTCAACATTGAAACGGCGTTGTAGTCCAGCGTGGACACAGTCCATTTGTGTCATCCAATTAATCATGGAGGCCGTGCGGCGTGTGATTTCTGGGCTAAAGGAGCTATCAAGTTAAGTAGGGGCGGTTAAACGGCATTGTGCGGTGTGGAAGTGGGGTGCAGAGAGACCAACCCAGTGGGGTACCTCAAGAAAAGAGCATTTTGTTGTGTCAAAGGAAACTTCCAAAGCTTTGTGGAAATGACATAGTAAAGGCATGTGAGTGCACAGCTGCGTGAATTTCCAAAAGAACAAACCAGCCTATTAAAGCCGGCTTTCTGTGTGAGTGACATCAAGAGCGCGCGCAGCACAGTGGTGGCTGCCAGCGAGATGCTGTGATATGACTTGGAAGAAGTACACAAAGCTGTGCTGGTTTCTCTCTCTCTTTCGCTCCCCTCTCTGCCTCTCTCTCTCTCTCTCTCTCTCTCTCTCTCTCTCTCTCTCTCTCTGCCTCTTTCTCTCTCACTCTTTCTTTTCCTCTTTCTGTCTGTCTCGTCTCTGTCTTTCTCTCTTTCGCTTCCTCTCTATATTTTTCTATCTCTCCCACCATGTCTCTCTGTCTCTCTCTCTCTCTATTTCCTCCCTGCTGATGTGTCAAGCTACGTAGTTAGCACCCTTGCACACACCGCCTTTGTCCTTTTCCACACCAGCATATTCGGTGATCAACAATCACGAGTTCCCGATCACTGAACAAGGCCTCATTTGGTTCAGATCGGCCACTCGGATCAGTACACATTTGCAGCACAGCGCTTCTCGAACAGAATCTCACCTCGTTGACTCAAGCTCTGACACGTGCGCGCGCGCGGGGGGGGGGCAGATGTAGGATACCTCCCATCGGAGGGCGACGTACCTGTGATGGACCTTGTGACAGCGCTCTCATAGAGTGGCACCCCTTCCCCGGCGTTGTTGAAGGCCTTCAGGGAGATGACATAGTGGGAGCTGGGCTCTGTGGGAACAACATCCAGATTCAAGGTTACAGTAATAGACCAGGCCCTCGGAGAGCACCATGAACCACACCGGTAGTCGTGTGCTAGTAAGAACGCCACAGGAAAAAGCTGACAGTGCAGGACAAAGCATTCAAACACAGGGGAGAAGGCTGTTGTCTCGAAGATACTTTTTCCTCGATGGCTAACAGAGGATACGCGAGTGCTGGGCTGCAGGTCACTGCGCCCAGTCTCTCGGCGATGTTTGCCAAACAACACAGGAATCCCAATAGCAGCTTAACTTACTTAGGCGGTACAGCTCTGGATATTTTGAGGGAGGAACAGAAGGGTAACATTGGCAGTGGCCTCTTAAATTGTACCCTTCAGTTCCTCACTCCAACTTGTCCTTCTCAAAAAAAAAAAAAAAAAAAACATTTTAAGAAAAATAATTGCAATGGTCTCTCAATTTTTTTCCAGAGCTGTATGTCGTCACGGCAACGTTTTCAACTGCCGTCTTTGACTGATGCGTCTTAAAAATGATGCTTCGAATCGCTAATAGGACCGATTACATAATTCCCATGGTCATATCGTTGGTCATATGTTTTTTTTGTAAGAGGGTCTGCTAAAAATGACTAAATGTAAATATCAATACTTAGGGGCCGTCATTTTGAATCACAGCTGGTCCTATGTGTATTGCATACAATATTCCTACGTGTACTACTTAGGTGTTTCTATGTGTAAGGCGGTCAGAGGGTTGACAGCACCATGGAGAATCCTACTGTCTCTCTTATTACTTGAGCCTTGTCAATAAGTATTGCGCCCCAGAGGATGCACAGCCTTGAGAGAGAGGGGGAACTTCCTATAACACTAAGCTAAATTGATCGGCGTATTGATGGACGGGACCTTCCAGAGGTTTCTGTCGGTCTAAATCAAATTCCCTCACGGAACAACGGAAGGAACCTTCTTGATTTAAGGCTCTCCTTAACTACAGGACCTTCGATACGGAAACCATGGCAACCGGCGTCGGATTCCATTTTAATTATTGATGGGGACACAGTCGGTTTGTCAGAGCAGGTGTAGAAACAGGATAAATCCTTCAGAATAAGCACGTCGGAGATAAGAACGGCAATGTTCTCTGGAAAACTGAACAAGTAGTATCGTACTACGGTATCTCTGTCACTATCCTGTCACATGCACCCTGCTGAGGAAACTATGCCTGACTAGATAGCTGCTCTGATGATTTGCTGCATGGATAGTGGACAGAAAACCGGATTGTTTAACCAGTCAGTTAGTTTACATACATGGCTGCTGCTGAGATATGACAAACGCGGGCATAAATGATAGCATAAATAAGGAATTGTGTTTACATACATGTCGTGAGTAACAGCTGCATTTCTCATTATGTATCCATTATAGAATTTAGGAGGGGACTTCCGTTGCATATTAAAATCCTCAGATTTGTAATTGTCTCCTTTCTCATGCAAATTGTTGATGCTTTTTTAAAATTAAATTTCCACCTCAAGTGTTTTGTTATTACATCCCTTTAAATAATGAATCATAATTAAATGCTTAAAAAAATGCTACAGAATTAACATAACACAGTAGATGTTGTTTTTCTAAGAACCAGTCTTTGTGTAAAATAAATTATTGGAGTTGCTAACCATAGAAAAAGAAAAAGATATGAGCAATGCTAAAATAATCTAAACGCAGCCTGGTATGTAATTTGTGAGTGTGTTTCATGATCATTTTATTAATTCATTATAAGAATTGTATTCGTCTTCTGTGCCTCTTTTCAAGTCTCTAGATATTAGATTGTGCCCTTTACTAATTGTACAGTCTCTCAGTCTGTACGAATGTACAGGATATTATCCAAATATCACACCCCAGTGTGTTGTACAGCAAAGGAAAAAAAATACGAAACTGTTAAGAATGTGTAGTGTTCATCCCTGACCTGAACACCAGAAAACCACCAAGGATTTTCAAAAACGCTGCCACCATAACCCATCCTTGAGAGCTGTTTTTCTGTCAATATCTTTTCTTTCAGCTGCCATGCAGGTTCACTGGAAGGGCAGTGAGAGAGAGAGAGAACTCACCCAGGTTTTCAATGGAGTAGTAGCGCTGCTTGCTGTCCACCCTGACAGTCTCGGCGTAGGGGCTGCCCACGCCGTAGCCAATGATGTAGCCCCGTACCAGGATGTTGGGGTTGAGGGGCGGGGTCCAGCTCATGATGATGCTGCTGGGGAGGGGCCGCACATGGAGGGAACTGGGCTGGTTGGGAACTTGACTCTCTGAAACCGCCAGAAAACAAGAGGGACGCTTCAAGCCTACTGGGCAGAACCAATGTCTAAGGCTTCTTCGGGCCTTCCAGAAAGGACCTCTAATTCGAAGTGACAGTTCATGGCTTCTACGAATGGCTTCTTTCCCCTCTCCTCTGGGAATAGGGGTTCACAAAAGACTATGGAGTGATAATCCATTAGAATTGCATTGTGTCCGGTGCCATCTTCAAAATGCATATGCTGGATGGGTTTCTTTCTTATCTTGACGGTTGGCTTGACGTACTACCTTTTAGAAACGTTTCTTCCTAATTGCCTCCCTGCCAAATCTCCGTCTGGATGGCCATTCCATGTATAATTCATAGGAAACCAAATGAAATGCTTTTAAACTGGCACAAAGTGCCGTCACAACCAGCCATTATGTGCTCAGAGAGCTACCAGGCTGCCAGCAAGCCAATACAGCGTCGCCCTGAACTAGCAAGCTGGGAGTCATCTCAAACAGCTGGTGCATACAGTATTCACATTGAGCCTTGATTTTCAATCTCTCGTCCTCTCTTTCTCACTCTTTCTAACAAACACAAGGACACACAAACACAGACACGAGAGCGCACGCACGCACGCACACTCACACACCAACCACATCCAACTGCCCTACCTGGGAGACTAGAGAGAGGATGCGGAGCATTTCTTAGTGTGATGCTCCAATCTGTAAAAACTGCGTATAAATACCTTCGGTTTCTCCACACCATAAATATTTAAGCATCTCATTCAGAGGCCGCATAGAGACGGATGGTCATGTTGAAATGGGAGGCTTTGGGGAATGCGGGAGGGACTCGGGTGCTTGAAGGTAGAGGGAAGAGAGACAGAGAGAGAGAGGGAGAGAGAGAGAGAGAGACAGAGAGAGAAACAGAGAGAGAGAGAGATAGAGAGAGAGACAGAGAGAGAGAGAGACAGAGAGAGAGAGAGAGAGAGAGAGAGAGAGAGAGAGAGAGAGAGAGAGAGAGACAGAGAAACAGATAGAGAGAGAGATAGAGAGAGACAGAGAGAGAGAGAGAGAGAGACAGAGAAACAGATAGAGAGAGAGATAGAGAGAGACAGAGAGAGAGAGAGAGAGAGAGAGAGAGAGAGAGAGAGAGAGACAGAGACAGAGAAACAGATAGAGAGAGAGATAGAGAGAGACAGAGAGAGAGAGGGAGAGAGAGAGGGAGGGAGGGAGAAAAGACATGTGACCGGTGTTTCCTCTCACCATCAAGGTCGTTCTCCGGCGTCTCGGCGGTGAACCACTCGCTGGCCGTGCCCGTGCCGTTGGTCGTCATGGCTGCCACCTGGAAGCTGTACTGGCTGCCCTTCTCCAGGCCTGAGGCGACAAGGATGCGGTCAGAACACAGTGTAAGCGATGCCAAAAGGCTTTTTGACAAGCAAAACATAAACAGATGTTAGGTCTGGGGATGTCGCTGTCCTGAAAAACACCCCCATGATAAACCCCTGGCTAGAATCTATCCCACGGCCAAAGTACCAAGAGCACAGGGTGAATACAGTGCAGTCTACCCTGTGTCTTTCCTACATCAGCGTGCGATACATCAAGCTGTATGTTTAACTCCATATTAACAGGTTAGTTTGGGGATTTCATCAGAACAGAAGATATTTCCAGTCTCTATTTGAAGACAAAGGCATTATTATTGTCGACAACCAGCCTCGACGTTCCCAAAGGTACGGATAGGATTAGTACAACACACACGCCCGTCTGTGTGAAATGAATCCCCCTAAGACTGGGGAGGGATCAAGATAGTCATCACTGAAAAATAATGAAAATGAATATCATATTCCTTCAAATTCAGCAACGAAATTGAAATAATACCTTCTGGCACTACAATGAACACCTATCTAGGTTGGGAAGCCCACCCTTCTGTAGGAAGCCTCAAGGGCAAAGACGTAGTCTGTAGAATTAACCTTTCCCACAGAATAAACACTATTGTTCTCATACTCTTTCTCTTTCGAGCGGAATAGTCTCGAGAAACAACATGGTTTAGAGAGCCAGTGTGCTCAATTGAAAATTAATGCAATAGTAAATAAAGAAAACACGCAATATCTCGTTGCTCAGAATGTGAACCTGTAATCATCACAACATCCCTTGCTTCGGATGACACATTCACTTGCATTGTCAAACAGACAATAAATAATTCATGGCTCTTCCTCGCTCTCATTCTGGTGACTGAAGATGTTGGGTTTGCCAGCGCCGAAACAGAATTGAGCCAACCAGGACAGAGATTGTGGGAGATAACCAGCATGGGAGAGCCCACCTCACCTGTGAACAGGTACCAGAAATTGTTGGGTTCGATGGCTTCCTGGTCTCCACGGCGACCAGTCTTCCGCAGACGGATCTTGTATCCGGTGATGAAGCCGTTCTGGGTGTTGGGTGGCGGAGGCTGCCAGCTTACCTTAATACTCTGCCACACACAACACACACCATCAGTCAGAGCCAATTATTTATACAGAATATGAATAGGAAAGGGAAAACAATAGCGTTTGGATTCTAATAAGACAATGTGTAAAGGGGCTGTGAGTGGAGATACACAATGGCAATTGTCTGAGACAGGCATGAGGCGTGATTCTGTTAGGCAAGTTCAGTTTGATTTTGGATCCCCAAACCAGATTATCGAACCCGCCAAACTATATTACACACTGGAAAAGAGATTACAGTGCAACAACGTTTCATTATCTCTAGGAACAGGTCTGAACTTGACAAAAACCAATTAGGGATTATGGAAGCTCCATAATGGTAGTTGAACAAGCTATGCGCCTCTGTGTTATGCTCAAAATTAACTTCCCATTTTACCAACTCCACAAAGAAACAGATTTCACAGGTACGTTGTTTATTTGCCTGCTGTTATACAGGGAACTCTCATTGCTATGCAACTATGTAGCTTTGGAAACACTATACTGCCTGTGACCACCTAGTTGACATTACTTTACAGCACCAGGTCGGGAAAAATCCAAATGCCAAAAAAAACAAATGAATTAAAATTTCAATCATATTTGAGAGGCACAATTTACATGGATGTCTTTAATCATGCAGAATGATGGCATTTCATGGATTCGGGGAACATTAATTGATTTAACAAGGTTTCTCTCAGGCCTGCCGATGCAGAACCGCCTTTTTAATTTGTATCTGAGATCAACACGCCGCACCGCCGCTCTCTTCACAGTGTAAAGGTCACTAAAAAGGATAAAACAACAACAACTGCGGATCTTCACATGTGTCAAAACAATGCTTCCCGCTCCTATCATCTTGTCGCTGGTCTTCCCTAGCCCCCAGACACACCAGCTCTGATTAATTAACCTTTGAGAGGCTCGTACGCAGCGAGGACGGTGACCGACTCTGGTGGCGGTAAAGGAGCCAGACACGCAGGAATGCTACCGCGCGTTTAGCCACTGTCACATCGACTCAGTAACGTCGCCTGCCTCGTGCCAGCTGCCTGCCTGCCTGACTCGTGGGGGCTAGGCATGCCATCTGCGGAGGGGAGAGGAGCCTGTTAACATGCAAATAAACCAATTAAAATGCACGCGACGCCGCTGCCAGCGCGTGGCGTCCGACCTGATTTATCCGCACCTCCTCCATCACCCAGGTTCCATTTCCGCTCGTGACATGCCGGGCTGGATGCGGGCGCGGGGAGAAGCAGCCTGTTGGTCTTGCTGTCGCTCTGCACAGCCATGGACGGAAGCGTTGGCCTCAGAGAGCGACGGCATACGTAGCGCTCTGCGTGACCCCCGCTGCTCCTCCACCCACGACACTGTCGCCGTGTGCTCTCTCGCTAGTGCGGTACAATTCCGTCGACGTGCGAGCCACGTCAGATCGCACTCGGATGCCTCACGTTTGCGTCTCATCATATGCGGGCGTCTGCTGGGTTCAACCCGTGTTCAATATTCTCCTGGCGTCACCCAAATGGATTCAGACGAATTCATTAACATTTACGGGCACCTGTTCCTCGTTTTGCCCATAATCTTAATTGATTACAACAGGGTTGATTGCGGTGGAGGGATCCTGAGCCGTAGCTCCCTGGGACCCCCTCGAGTTTTGACGGGTGGCGCGGCGCCGATTAAGATGGAAGCCTTAAGAGTCCTTTGGCGTCGATATAATACCACTAATTATACCTCTAAGGCCAGGAGAAATCTGCAGAGTACAATATAAGGCAGTCCCATTCTGGCCCAGTCCTGCAGAGTGAAAACACAAGCGAAGAAGCCGTTGGAGCTCAACGCTTCTCTGCATAGTAATTTACCCAATGCGTAAAGCCTGCACTGCGAGCGTAATTGAGAGAAGGAAACGCAGAACCCAGCGGTACTCCAAATCATGTAGCGATCAGACATTCAATGCAGTTGATTTTCTTATGCACTGTACGACTGTGAAGTCACAAAGTTGGAATGAAAACGTCCACCAAGTCAAAATAGACCCTATGAATCAAAGATATCACGGGAATATGAACGTTTGTTACATATTGTAGCCCCCCATAGATTTCAGGGGGTCTCCGTGTTTGCCAGCATTCGACTTTCTAACACATCAGTTGGTTTAACTGACCTGCTAAAATAAATGTGATTCATTTCCCCTTGCTGTCAGTTTGATTTGATTTGAGCCTGAGTGCTGTTTGTATTCACACTTTATTTATCTTGCCGGTGCAGGTAAGTACTGAGGAGTAAATCCCATCCCAATACGTATTTGTATTCAAATCCAGTTGACCTTGCAAGCGGAAGGGCTACATGAAGTCATGGCCCCATTTAAGATTTAAACGGTTGTTTCTATCATACTTTGATGGGAGCTTTGGCACAGCAGGCAATATGAATAAACAACATCTGAGATCTGATCACAATTTAAGAAATAGTTGGCAATTCTATTTACGTTCAAATGAATGCGGCTTTCATTCCTCTTGTCTCTAAGGAGAACTTGACAATCTACCAGTCCAGAGAATAGATATTAAATATGGTTGTGCCATTGGGAAGTGCCAAGTGCAAACACAAATCGAAGAATGCTGAATAATTCATGAGTAGAGGGGGAAAAAAAAGGATCTACATAACCCAAAAACAAAGACAGCGAGGCCTACAGTAATTGCCCTGGGGTTCCGTTCTAAATCTTGTTTAAGGTTTAACCCCCCAAAAAATAATCTAGCTTTGGGCCTCTGGTTAAATGCTGAAAACAAAACAATGGACACAGACAGGCAAGACACAGACCGATGTGTGAAAGACTGGGAGTGGAGAGCCTTCACACCTCGGACGCACACCTGCTGCTGTCCCCCCCCCGCCGCCCCAATCCCCATGGACCTCCTTGTATTCCCTCGTGAGGTTGACGCGGGTCCTCTGTTTATCCTGAGAGCGGACGTATTCAGTTGCATGGTCCGCTTTGTTACAGTGCTGACCGACGAACCCCCCCCCCCCCGAAGGGTGCAGATAAAAGGATTCAGACTCCACCTGACTTGTAAGGGGAACAACACACTGCACCTCGTAGTTAGTGAGGTAGAATCAAAGTGGAGCCCGCTCAATAACAACAAGCAATAGTGTTTGCCAATAAGAGTTAGGGACGCAATCCATTCTCGACGCGTCTTTGTTTGACCAGCAGGCTCGGTGTGGAGTAGCGCCGGCGTGTAAGCTTTTGTTCAAAGAGTCAGGAAGGTTCTGGATTGAACACTCCTCCCGTTTTCAAGCTAACAAATGTCACCCCGGCAAATGTAAGCCCTTTCTCGACTCTTTTCATGCTTTCATGCACCTCTATTATCAGCCAAAGAATAGGCACGTACCCCTACAACCAATCCCTCATTCTCCTCTCACGTCTTCTGTCCTGTGCTAACTTCACAGGACGGCGCCTTTGAATATCAAATCAATAGTCCTTATATGTGTGTTCTTGCTTCTCAGCCTTATAAAACATCACAAAAAGCAACAACAGCGAACATGCATCTGTTCTATTTTGGTCTCCAGTACTTTACTGGGCTCCTCCTGGCATCTTGTTCAATCAATAGTCTTGTTCTGTTGACGTTTGTGTAACAATGTCTACTGTTCTGGACATACGGACTACTGGACAGTATGTGTTATGCCTGCCACTGTGCTATTGTTGGGGGGGGAAAATGAATATTGATATCAAAGTGTCATGTTAAATATGAATGTACAGTGCTGGGTGTCACCTCCGTGGTATAAAGCAGTACATCATCTTGTCTTTAACGGGATATGTGTTTTGATTGGACAGGATGTTTATCTGACACACTCTTTAGTCTCTCGCTGCATGCTACGGTAGTTGATATGCCTGAGTACGGCAGTCAATCAGTCACTGTCGGTACAGCCACCATATCAGACACTAACGACATCCTCCTATCCTCAGAGAGAAATGATGCCGAAACCGACATTCTAATTATCCAGTGAAAAATGCTGATGTTTCTCTTGCTCATTGCGGCCGGCCTATAGCCATCCTTCATTTGTGTTTTCGTGAACTTTAAATGTATTTCCAAAACAAATTTCAGCGTAGGTTCCTCATTGATTCCTTGGCTGTAAGCCCAAGGAAAAGACTTGGGATGTTGTCAACAGTTTTAGAACAAGAAGCCTGAAACTACATCCATAAAACTGCCCTGAAGGACCCTATGGCAGACACCAATACTAACTAATGAACCGGAACTATCGTTTTCTAACTAAAGCAGAAAGGTCCGGCTTAGTTTAATTTAGGACGCTCCAGACAGCAAACACCGATTCCTACGATGCACGCTATCAGGAGCAGAGCACATAGCTTGTGTTCTGCTCCTCTCTCTTACCAACCGTCTCTGGAGGAGGGGATCCCTCTCTGAATTGCTCCTCCCAAGGTTTCTTCCATTTTTTCTCCCGTTTGGGAGTTTTTCTGGGAGTTTTTCCTTGTCTTCCTTAAGGGTTTAGGTTGGTTGAGGGGCAGTTCTATGGGCGTATGTGAAGCCCTCTGTGACATGCTTGCGTGTAAAAAGGGCTATACAAATACATTTGATTTGATTTGATATCAGTGTATAGATTGGCAGCTCATATGAACAGCAAAAGCTTCCGTAATGAGGACCTCTCAGCGGTCGGCTGATAATGCTCACTTCCCCTGAATAAAAATGGTCCTTGTCTGAAAAATGTCCTCTAGAGAGGAATGCGATGGAGTGAGGAGTGAGGGGGACTGTTATGGTGGAGGAATGAGTTTAAAGGGACTGGGAGCACCTTGATTCCACTGCCAGGCACTCATGGAAATCAAACGCACACCGAAAGATGGGCTTGTGACCTCCTCTCCGACATCGCGATGCCACGCGTGCGCAAACATGACAAGCGCACGCTGTCTCGCACACAGACACACCGACGGACACGCACGTACACACAGATGCAGGTGAGTAAACAGATCCACGAGAGGGGGGGGGGGGGGGGAAACGAAATCCAATCTGAAGATTGTTTGCCTGTGTCCTCTGGGTGTGCTAAGCAATCACATACTGAACAGCTAGCGTGTGTTTGTTTCTAAATCCCACATGCATCACTTGTTCTGCCAGGCTGCTGCAGGATGTGTGTGTTTGTGTGCGCGTGTGTGTGTGTGTGTGTGCGATGGAACACTTGGTGCTCATTACAATTATATCCATCTTTACTTCATAATGTATTTGACCTCCAGCTATGGTGAATTATTAGTGTTAAGATACAGTAATATATAGCATTATATATATACAGTATATATAAGAACACAAGTATAGTAATGCCACCATGTTCATATTTTTTGCTCCCCATAGCTAAACTAAAGTAACATATGTATCAGCAGAAAAACTATTTCAAATCAATATCACAGCATCCAAAGCATTATTGAGGCAAGCACTGAGGTTAAAATAATGGCTGCATGTATGTGTTAACTAGATATGCACACCAATCAGAATTAGTCTCCTACAGTGTTCGCATTTGCATATCCAAATACCAACGGTGTGTATTATTCTGAACAAGGATAAGGAATAAGGATATTGTGCTAACATTTGTGCTAAATGGAGAGGCCAAATGGTAAGTTGATATTTATTTCTCCATAACAATGACCTGTTATTCTCACATTGTTTTCTAAACTTTCAATCATGGACTTATTATGGTAATTCCGTGTTTTAAATAGAGACGCAAGTTCCCATGAGCCAAGGAGAGAGAAAAAAAGAGAAACAGAGAGACAGAAAGAGAGAGAGAGAACGAGACAGAGAGAGCGAGCAGTCACATTCCAAGTATACTGTAAGTTGCTCCAGAGCGAAGCACGCGGCCGAGCAATGGCTGGCCCTGGTCCTCATCCATCTTGCCTATCCACAAGCTCCCTTAAATTAAGTTTTAGAGAAGACATACATCTTATTCCAGGGTCCGCCCTGTACAACAGCCTCTTAAGGAATGGAAATAGGTTAACCTAGTGAAGTGCACCACATTGCCTACCGATCTTGCCAACGCTCCACTCCTTTAAAGAGAAATTATAACTTTCCATTTCTGAAGGGGGGAAAAAACTAATCTAAAGCTACTTTTCAGCTGCTCCATCTCTTTCTTAGAAGCCGTATTGCTGCTACAATAGAGGGAAACCAGAGATAGAGCTTCTACAAAGTAGGCAAGTTAAGAGAAACTTGTCTGGCCTTCTCAGTCATCCATCACTGAAGGACATCCCATAATAGGTTCATATGCCTCAGTCAGGCCCCATATAAATCCTGAATCTCCAACCTTACCCTGGAGATTAATTGAACACACATTACAAGTGTAATCTCTTTGGGACCTCTTAATTCTGACTGACCAAAAAAGTTTCCCAAAAATTACTTTCTATTTAAAGACATCCCTTTTAATCTCTCACAAAATGTTCTGTTGGTGTGGACGAATGTCTGTGTAACATCAGGGAGATTGGTGGTCTACAATGTGACCAGATTTGAGGATGCTCAAAAGAATGAAGGGATAATCTGGTTTAATCCCTTCTTTTTTGCACACACAAGGTGTTAAAATGGATTCAACCGTCATCCTATTACGGGGTCATCCGTTGAGAGGGCACAACCTCGCCCTATCCGAAGGCTTCATCTTCTAAGAAGACAATCCTGTCCAAGAGACCATTTGACCAACCACCTATGGACACACTTCCATCATTACTTTGATCCCTTCCAATTGCTCGTTTCGAGATAGACAAGGTCAGGCACAGGTGCCCTTTCCCTAGGATTAATACCTCCACGCACATCCCGAAGAGTAACGTGTCTTTCGGTTGGTGACTTCCTGTCAACGCTGTCATTGTGATGGATGGATTCTGTGCAGAGTTGCCACGTCTTTGCAACAGACAGTGTACACCCACATGCACTCACGCACACACACACACACACACACAAAACGACACAAACACACACCATCCTGAACTAACATAGCCCTGGGCAAAACTTCAACCGGCGCCCAGGTTAATAAAAAATCCGACTAGCTGAAAGTTGGGAGTGTCCCGAGTCCACATCCTTCGTCCATGCCCCTGCCACTGTGCGTCAGCTTCAAAGAGCGGGGATAAGAACTGGGCCAAACCAGCCACGCTCAGGAGAATCCCCCAAAGGCTGCTCCTTCACCACAAGCAGCTTTTTCCGGGAGCTCCGCTGAACCAGCGCCACTGACCTGCACTGAACCGCCGACTCTCGGCAGACCGGCTCTGGCGCAAACACTGTGGGCGGATCACCGGATGTTCCGGAACGTGTTCAATCAGGCGTTCGCGGTCTTGTCTGGTGAGGTGAAGAGTCTCATTCCGCTTACACGACTTTGGGGAGGTTATTTTTCATGGGGGGTTGGAGGGAACGGAGCAAAGGGCGCCATGTTTAAACCCCCCCCCCCCCCCCGAGAGTCCACATTGGAGCGTCTGCTGGACCTACTGACAGTACTCTCTGTCTTCCAAACGAAACTCTTGATTTGCCGTAACTGTACTCACCCTTGAGAGGACCACTTCCACGGAGATGTTCTGAGGAGGGGCGCTGGGCACTGCAGGGGGAAACACAGAACAGGAAACGAAATCAAACGCGAACGGTACATCGGATTAGCATGTCACACATCCGACAGATCGGCAATTCATGAAACGAGGTTAAGTTTTGAACCTCCTCCTACTACAGCGACCCGATCAATCTGGCTTGCGGTAGGTCGGCGAGCTAACTGAGACACAGATGAAGGCAGGCCTAACTCGATTAACACACTGTCAGCCGCTGAAAAATCTATCGTCAAATTACATTTCTGGAGATAGACTTTAGGAAGATCAACTGTCATACATTCACTCCCAGTAAGGAGAACAAAAGGTAATTGGGTTAAAGTAATCAGGGGTGGGGGGGGGGGGAGTCATGTGACGTGCTGGGTTTCTGACATGACTGAGAGAATAAACGAGATTGTGACAAGAAAAGAGCCTCTTTGTCCTCTTCATCTTTATCAGTGACAAGGGCACCTCAACCGCTGCTTCGTCATGCAGGTCTATGCAAATGACCCCTTCACATGAAGCCTCTCACTGACAGATTGCCGCGGTAACCTTTCCAACATCAAGACATATCCGCGCACCCCCGGCGACCGCGCCTGTGAATCCCTGTCTGGACATCCGATGGTTGAATCGAAAATCCAGCAATTCGCACATCTTTTTTGCCGCGGACAAAAAAAAGGCGGGCTGCAGCAATGATGTCAAGGAGATTAAACGACTTGTCTAATTTGATTCCGGTTGTGGCCGTGTTGAACGTCCACAGGTGGCGGTGCGGGTACTGTCGACATGGTGGGTTTTCCGTCGGACTCAGAGTGTTGGCGCTGTGGCTCAGTCTGGTGGACTGGCGTGTGGGAGGGGAAAGGTCATTAATTACCTCGGAGAAGCCGGCAGTAAAAGAGGAAAGTCGCGGAGGCCCACAATTTCATTAGCCAGCACAAGGGGCCTTAATTAAGCAGGGAAATGGAAAAGGCTGCTCTTGCGGCTCATTTGAAACGTTCGGCAAGCCGCCGCTAATGGAAGCTGACAGACAATAAATTCCTGGGGCCTCTTAGCCTCACTGAGAGTAATGCAATGAGACAGTATGGCGGATAAGTAAGTCTTAGGGGCTGTGAGGAGGAGAACCCCCCCCCCCCAGGCTGACAACACAGGAGAGAGGTATGAGGGGAGGACTCGAAGAGAGAAGAGGGGGGAAGAGGAGAAGGAGATAGAGGAGAGGAGCAGGCCGTGGTAATACACGAGTAACAAGCTGAAAGTAGCTCGCTGGACCAGAAGGCACTGCGCGTCTCTAAAAATGCCAGTTGAGTTCTCGTGAATGTCGACGCTACAGCTTCCAGACAGGGGGTGTTGTGTATGCCCCCTCCATTCCTCGTGTAAAATCCAGTCATAGGCAAGTGCATTTAGACAGCTTATCAGAGAGACTTGTGGGAAGAAATGAAGGCACCGGCAGAGATGTGTGCCAGGCGCATCACAGTGACATCCCGGGCACACCCTGTCCTCGTGTCAATCCAGGAGAGCGGCGAGGGGAAGCGAATTTAGAAGGATCACAGCGATACTTCCGTCTGAACACGCGCAGCCTCCTGCAACTTCACACAGCCATTTTGGAAGCCAACATGACACAGTTTCTGCTTTGCTCCTCTGACACATCCGGAATCACAGTCACTAACCCAACATCAGCGGCTGTTCTGTGAGTGTCCAAGCTGTGGGGCCTTGATAAAGGCTCGTTTGAATCCGTGACAATGACAGCCGTACATAATCCCGAGGTTCACCCCCGAAATCAATAGCTGCGGGAACGTTAGCGGTAGACAGTTTGTCGGGAGTGGCCCCCACTGGATACAGAAATAGACGCTGCACGTGGGACTCCACCAGAGCCTGACGCTTCCTCTTATAGAATTTCAGCAAAGGGAGTCATCGGCTCTCTGATCATCCTCCTTGTGAGTGGCACTGGTTTACACTCACCTTCCCGCGGAGAACAGAGGTACGCCGGCCGTGATTGAAGTCAAGTCGGCGACAACGCTGACAATCCCCACCTACGTGCGACACAAGCAGCAACGCGAGGGGGGGACATGCTGAGGTGAGACACACCAAGGAGCTAGCTTATTAGAGAGCGAGCGTATTAGCCTCGCACTTGTGGGGTTCTGACGCCGCCGCGGCTCAGCAGCTCCTCGTGTGGCCGAGAGAGGTTACTGCAGGGGGGACATAGCGTCACAGGTAGGTTCTGGGGAGGGGGGCAACCAATCGGAACGGGAGCTGCTGCCGCCTCGATCCCAGGGGATTGGCTCCGAGATTAATTGAATTTAGATGGAAAGAGAGCGAGATTTTTAAGACGGGGGGGGGGGTCTAGAGAGGTAATCAGACCATTTCATTATGCCATGTGTGCTGTCAGAGTTGAGTGACACCACGAGAAATTGATTAGGGAGAAAATAAGCATACACTGGTGGCGGCTCATGTGTAACAAATGCAATGAGACATTTATTAATGAAGAATAAACTGTGTCATTAATCCTTGATTAAGTTCCTTCACTGGGTGGCTGTTTATCCAGAGCAATCATTGCATTTGAAAGGACGCGGAAAAAGTAGCCTTTGAATCCCCCCAAAATGCAGAAACAAATTCTAGCGTCATTTGTAACCGTTCCTTTCAGAGTCATACCACTCATTTGACGTGTACCTGTACGTATTGTGTATGGATCAACAAGAACTGGTCATAAACCGCGAACAAATCTTTATTTTGACCTTTTGCAGCGACCCAGCTAGCCCATGTGAGACTGAGCTTCTTCCCCAGACTTACCATCAGACAACGTGGTGATTCGGAGGTTCTCCGTGGCGACCCCGGGGCCGTAGCGATTCACAGCCACGACGCGGACCGTGTACTCGGTGAACTTGTTGAGTCCCTCCATTTTGTAGCTCTGTCCGTTGACCTCCAAGCTCTTGAGGGGCAGAGAGTATGATTCAGAGCGGCGCAGTCACAAACACATCATTAGGTTCCCATGGTGTCTGACCTCATAAAGTGTATGCGTCAAGCTAATGGAACTAGTTCTGACTCATTGGATTTCGGCAGTAAAGCCTACCTCAAGCCTTCTACCTTTCTTTTGATCACAGACTCGTGGGTGGCAGTGGCCACCTTGGTGGCATACCGTGATTTGTTTGTCCTTGTTTGTCACTACCTCTATACATCTTGTTTATTCTATAATTGCACTGATGTGAGCTTCAGCAGGGGCCAACCAATAGGCTTAGGTTAAATATATCCAGCATATTTGATCCAACATGCCTTATTTCCAAGGTGGTGAAGAGGCAGGGCTGGTTGTGAGCCTAGGAGAGGGTGAACTGGCTTCCTCCTCTGAACACTTCACAGGCACCCATACCAAGACTGTCATGGGATCAATCGTGTGAAATACAGTAGCCAATAAGAATATACTATCCACTATCTTCAATTCGACGTGGCCCATTTCAAGTCAAAAAGCAACACGAAGAAAAGTGAAACAAAAAGGGTTAAAAAAGGGTTTTAATTGATCCCCCGAGCTCCTTTTTGATGACATATGCTATTTAATGCCGATATGGTCGATTCCATATGCTATTTCTAAGTTCCCCGGTTGGTCTGTTTTCCTTTCATAAGCTGGTTGCATAATCAAGAGAGAAGAGAGGGAATATAAATGAATGTGTCGAAAGCAGATGAATGTACTGTCATCGGTGCTGTGGAAGTGAGGACACTCCGTGAGCTTCGGGTGTCTAACTGAAGCAAACCAAAGCTGTACATGTTCAAAACCTAGATAACACCTTAAAACTTGAGACTGCGGAGCTGTAAAAAAAAAAAAAAAAGAGTCCTGGAGACTAAAACAGCGCATCTTATTCAAAGAAACAGAGGACAACGACGACGCATCCAGTTGTTTGATGGGATCGGATGTGAAAGAGTGATTCGATATGAAATAGTGTTTAGATTTTCATTGCGAGTTGAAACTAACAGGCAGTTGAAAGATACGGACAGAATAGGCACCAGTCGAACCGAGGTATTTCTTTTGTCAACAACTGGTCTGTGACAGACCAATGAAATCACAAACGTAACAAAACGTACAAAAGAATACTATACGTGTAATCTGCCTGTTGTCTCTTGCTCGCAACACTTTTCATGGTATAGATCTGTTAGCAGTGGGATGGGGGGGGGGGGGGGGGGGGGGGGAGGTGGTCACTGACCTGCTCTTTCCCGGAGGGGGTCTCTGTCCACAGTAGCCTGTAGCCCAGGATGGGGCCATTGGCATGGGTAGGGGGGTCCCAGGAGGTTTGTATGGTGCTGGGCGAGATGACCTCCCCTTGGAAGTTCTCTACAGGCCCTGGGACCTGCACTGCATACACGTGCACACACACACACACACACATACAGCCATAAGCACCCAAAGAGGGGAGGAGCAGAAATGAATGGAAAGATTCATCGCAGAGGGTCTATTCGATCGGCCCACTCTGTTGAGGGTGACAGGCCTGGGAACAAGCTCCAGACTTCTAAAGGCTGTCCCAGGGGTGTGATTGGAGTCGGTACGGATTGGGACGTGCTGGGCACTGTTCCGAATGTCTGAGGGCTAGAGAGTGGGTGGTGGGGGGGTCCAGACAGTACTCACAGTCAGCCTCTGTGGTAAGCTTGAGGGGCGCTGAGCTGTCTCCAGGGCCGTTCTCGTTGTAGGCCACCACTCTGAAGGAGTAGGTCTCCTCGGGCCTCAGGTTGCTGACGGTGATGTGTAGACTTTCCGGTTCAGACACGTTGACAGACCTCTCCCTAGAGCGCCATTCGGGAACACAGAGTCAGATCCAGACAACAGCATGTAATCCCTTCCTGTAATCCTCACAGGAAAGAGTCCTAATCCCAGTGGGATTGAATCACCTCCTCCCATCGTCTGCTAAAGCGGGCTTTGCCCCGGGAACTGACTTTCATCAAAGACACCTAATTCATTTAAGTGATTGTCGCTTTCACAACACAATCCAACATTGGAGGCAGTTAGACGTGGGGTTTCCTAGAACAAAGACGGGTCTCGAGGCACAAAGAACAACGGCAGTGCAAGATTTTAAACTCCATGGCTGACGAAGTCGAAATAGCCACATAAACGTGTCGAATGTCGGTGTGGGCAGCCCACCTGTCCACGCCCTCTTGGGAATAGTAGATGCCGTAGGTCTGGATGGTTCCGCGAGTCTCCTCCGGGTAGCTCCAGCTGAGGCGGACAAAACGGCTGGACACTAGGACAGGGACCACGTCACGGGGAGCGGAGGGGAGGGCGCCTGAGCTGGGGACAACTGGTGGGGGAGGAGAGGAGTAAGTCAAAGAAGTAGGGGGCACAGGGCTAGGGGCCTGAGGGGCAGTCGCAGGGGTGGCCTCTGTTAAGTTAGTCATTCAGGGGAGAGGGAGGGAGGGAGGGAGGGAGGGAGGGAGGGAGGGAGGGAGGGAGGGAGGGAGGGAGGGAGGGAGGGAGGGAGGGAGGGAGGGTGGGAGGGGAGGGGAGGGGAGGGGAGGGGAGGGGAGGGGAGGGGAGGGGAGGGGAGGGGTCGAACAAAAACAAGAGGAGCAATGACCAATGGAATGAGAAGATAAGGAAACAAAAAGACCAGGAAGAAAGAAGAAGAGTGATAAAGAAGATCACAGACAAGAACATGACACATTATTTTGTTTTGTCAATCAAAGATTATTGCAGCAGTAGAATTGTCATGTCGTGTGCGGCGGGGGGGGGGGGGGGGCAAGGGAGATATTCACAGAGGGGCAGTGAGATGACGATATGGACGGTATGTGGGTGACTTTAATGCATGGATGGCCTGCAGCGTAGGCCCGGGGCATGTCTTTGAGAGGTGGGATCATGACGTGAAAGCGGCCACAGTCATGTTCTGCATCAAAAGCATTACTGGAATCGGTTAATGGGCCAAATGCAGCAAATGTAAGATCAATGAAATCCTGGTCACAAGAAGACATCTTTGGATGCAGGTTGCGCTAACCGTACAAAGTATGCAGTGCACCAAACACCTTCCAAAGCGGAAACGGCAGCCAATTACGTGCTTTTGCACCTTCGCACGCCTGGGCACACTTGCTGAATGATAGCATGGGGAGGGGTGGATATTGGAGGTGTCCCCGTGCCGTATGTGAATGCCTCTGGGAAGGATGGGGGTCCGGAGGTGACCTGATAGGTTTTTCACACCTGGGATGACGCAACGAGGCAGAAACAGCCCTGTCTGGCAGCAGTCCCTCAGCCCATCACACTGTGACACTGGGGGATAGGTGTCATGTGCAGATACATCGTGTTTAACTCACCAAAGAGTCCCCCACCCACCCCCACCCCCCACCCCCCCGGTGCATTGATACTGCAGGTAACCCAACATCAACACGTTTCATCGAAAATATAAAGAGGCTCCAAAACGTACCTTTAAGGGTTTCGTACGTCTATATTTATATCTATATATAAATCGAGGTTTTAAGCGGGCATAGCCTGTCCCATCTATTTTCTGGGGACGTTTTAACGGTTGACACTGTGGTAAGAGAAATCCAATTTGTCCAAGCTGTCGGAGTCAAAAGGTCATGAGGAGGCTGTCATGGTCTCTGTGTGTTTGGAATTCTTCCCTCGACTGGTCAATCCTGCTCTAAACTGCTCCTCTGACCCCAACACTTCTTACTGTTAGTCGAGGAGCACTGTAACCCCGCAGCATTGACAAGAAGAAGCATCCTCTTTGCCTTGAGATTTCGGTATGAAAGGACTGCAAAGAACACTTAGAACATGCGAGATCTCATCTCTGAACAGGCAAGGACCAAATACAGTAACAAAAGCTTCCTTTCCCAGTTTGTTACCTGCAAGGACTTCAGACACAGAATTCAAACATGTCCGTTGTGAGACAGTTTCTAAGAGGCAGGCACCCAGCTACTTCCCTCTGGTTGTCTTGTGTTGCGTCCTTGTTTTCCAATTCAAACACCATTTGAATTGGGTCAATCTAAACTGTTAGTCAACACAAAAGCAGGCCAAGTACAATTTGGTACAGGCTATTTCATACATTTTGTACATTTGTGACGTCTGTAGTCAGCTTGCCATTGGTGCTGTAGCTGGCATAAGGCTTTCATTGGATATCTAAAAGGTTTGATTCAATCTCCTGTTACCTGCACCAGGCCTATGCTTGAAATAGACTAAATGTTTCAAAGCAAATAGTGGTGTTGTAGTTAAAGGCACCATTAGACCCAAATTACTTTCAGAAGTGAAATACCTCATGCTCTCTCCCCCATGCATCCAATGAACACGCACACGCACACACACACACACATACACACACACACACTCTTCCACCTTGTAAAAACCCTTGGAGCCCGACCACGTCTGGCCATGTGCTTGCATGCAGGTGGCTGGCTTTCCTTGTGACAATATCCATAGACTATTGGTAGACGAAAGTGCCAGTGTAGCGGAATACAATGTCCAGCTTAGCACCTCCCCCCACACACACAAACATACATCCACCAGGACACTAAAAGGTTAGTCAAATAACTTTCACCTTCACACCGCACTCAAACACTCACATGCAATTGGTTTCCTGACGAGAGAGAGAGAGAGAGAGAGAGAGAGAGAGAGAGAGAGAGAGAGAGAGAGAGAAAGAGAGAGAGAGAGAGAGAGAGAAAGCCGTGGTCCAGATGCCTGGGACCCTGTCGGCCCGACAGCCCCTTCGCACACACACGCGCACACACACACGCGCACACTCACACGCGAACACACGCACACACACACATCTGGAGCCTTCCAGAAATGAGAGTAGAGAGAGCTCCATTTCACTGCTATTATTCGTCGTTTTCCCGCCCCTGTGTAATGGGAGCAGGCGGCGCCTCATTAGCCGTGGCTAACCCAAAATGTAGCTAATCAACGGAGGAGGGAGAGAAGCCCCCTTAATGGTTTCACCATGGTGGAATTTGGTCGCCGACAGAGCCGGGAGGGGATCTTGGGTCAGTGATCGGAGTGGAGGCTGTTACCTTCACACTCTCGTGTCTGACAAGGAGATTATAACAGACGAACGCAACCAAACCTTCACAGAAAGTTGACACCCCAAAGATACATAGCTCCCTTGTCCCTCCCTCCCTCTCTCTCTCTCTCTCTCTCTCTCTCTCTCTCTCTACTCACTACCACACAAGTGGAAAACGTACAGACACATGCATGCACTCACTCTCGCACACACACACAAACACACACACAAGGTTATTGGAGAAAGATAACAGTTGAGAAAGTGGTGTTTTAGAGCGGTCTACTTTAGACGTTCTATGCCATCTCCCTTGCAGGCCATAGTACCAGACTATGTTTGTCCTTGTGTGTCAAATACCCAGACTGCCCCTGTCATTCCAGCCAGAGGGGGGTTTTTCCACCCAATTTCAGGGCTCATTTGAAGGTTGGGCTGTAAACTCTGTTCCACATACAGTACCAATCTAGTGATCTATTGTCCTCTATAGTCTTACATCTTAATGAATCCCACGTGTAGGCACTGAGAGGGTACAATTAGGTTATTTCTGTGAAGCACGGCATTCAAGCGCAGGCCCAGGTAAACATTTCCCTGAACTGTGTGAGCAATATTAACATTTTTTGGGGGGGGCAACAAGCATGTGGCAAGCTTATTGCTGCTGACTACGTCTACATCAGGACATCTGTTTCCTGCTTAAACCCCCACAAACATTTGGAAAATTGACAGATGCACATGAAAGAGCTTGGTCATTTTTAGCTTGGAAGGTTTGTAGTACTTCAAAGACCATCACATTAGTTTAGGTAATAATTTCTTTAAGATGCGTGGGGAGATTCTTTCATTGGAAAAAATGCCAGGACCCTTACTTCACTCAAACAAAACAAACATTCCCTTTGGAAAAAAAAATATGAACCTGGTCTTGTATTCAGAATACAAAGTTGTCTCCCAACAATGAAGCAAGTCTTTTTCAGAATCCAGCTCAGATTTTCAAATCCTAGGGAAATAATGACAGGTTGACTAAACGATAGAATTGGAGACATTTGGAGTTACAGTAATGATTGGGCTTTAAATGTTGCAGTTATCTGGATCAGAAAAAGGTTACCAAAAATACACAAACGATGCCAGCATTAAAACTGTACGTACAGGCTTTTACTACAACGAGGACAGACAAAAGTTGAACCCAAAAGTTGCACACTCATATGAGGGATTAAAATCTATTTGAAAAGAGATTGTAGTTTAATCTCTTTGGTAGAAATTCTCAGTTAAGTCCCAACCAATGCAGTTCATACTTTTATTCAGAACAGATGTTTGACATGAATTGTTATGCATCAAAACAAACAAACGGGTCCCTTCTGACCCAATCTGAGCTCTAATGTCTGCTGCTGATAAAATCGGACACATCGGGATATTGCTTGTGTTGACTGAGATCCTGAAAATTGCAAAGTCAATACAAATCTATCATCATTAGGATTCCAAATAATAATACTGTGTTCTGAAGGCAATGGAAGACACCAGACTAAAGACGTAGATGATGTGGTCAAATGAACTGTGTAATTAGAATCCATAGAATAGGTTTGAGAAGACTAAATGAAGGGGGACATTTCAAAACAGAGTTCTTTCACATCACTCAAAAGGTGCGTTTCGACGCCCTGTTCTCAGGCCCCCACGCCTATATTTTCACACCAATTTCCCCCCATTCAAGCATTGACATAATTGTCCCTGTTCAGTGGATGATAGAGGGCCTGATAGTTAGGTGTTCTATCACAGACGGGATCAATTTCTGAAGCTGGGCTAGGGAAACCTGTCAGCTTCACGTAATGCCCCCTCCTCCGCCGTGAATCGATACAGAAGGACATCGCGGAAAAAACAGAGTGAAAATGGACGACGGCGGAGAAATATTTTCCTCTCGTCTCGTCCCGAACCCCCCCCCCCCCCCCCGCCCCCACATGGCCTGAGGCGAGCGCGCAGACAGAGCCGCGCAGAGTTTGTCATCGTCTATTATCAAGCGCGCCACAAATATGCTTTTAATGGAATCGGGAAAAAGCGAACGAGAGAGAAGGTCATTAAGATGGAGCTAAATCAATCTGGCCAAGACAACTGCAGGAATTGGAGCTGAGAGTCGAAGGTCTGTCTTTGTCTATAGGTTTATTTCTGGCCAAACTCTCCGGCCAGCCCTCCAACAATAGCATTGTACATAGGCCAAGAAATCTATAGAATACATGCATTCCACTAATTCAAATTCCCTATTGTAAGTACACTAGCAGATCAGTGCAAACTCTAACAATAGCGGACAGACATGCATACAAACTATATATCACCAATGGTATACTGTCTTCAGAGTGTGAAATCCATGAAATGTGAGTATATAAGCGTGGCTAATATACTGTGCGGCAGTGTTTGTAGTAACTGCGGGGAAAGTTCCACGTCTCGCCTTGACGACGGCTCGAGAGAGCTCCATATTCTTGAGCTCTGTGCTTTAGCCGTGTCCACCGAGATGATGAGAATTTTCACGGCGGGGTTTATCCCTTCGTCGAGTGAGTGGCAGATCCCAGAGCGGTCAGATCAATCATCACAGCAGCACACACACCGCTCACCCTTGACCATGACCAAAGAGACGTCCTCTCGTCCTCCCTTTATCCTCCTTGCCCTCCCTCACACATCTATGCTTTTCTTTTCTTTCTCTCATTCTTTTTTTTTGCCCCCCCGTCTCTCTTTCTTTCTCTCTTTCTCTGTCTCTCTCTCTCTCTCTCTCTCTCTCTCTCTCTCTCTCTCTCTCTCTCTTCTCTCTCTCTCTCTCTCTCTCTCTCTCTCTCTCTCGACCCTCTGGACCCACTCTTGCTATGTTTATATACTTTAAGTCTCGATCTCAGTCCTGGGATATAACTATCATGATTGAAGAGAAAACAAATTGAATAAAATTAGATGAAGGCAGCTCTATACAATCACTGCACTACTCATAAACACCAAAGCATCATTAGGTAAGGTTCCAGTTAGTTTAGCCCCATTATTTTTGGAACATCTCCACCTTAGCACGTATTTCAAATAAAATGTCTGAAATTGGAGACATTATGTTCATTTCTCGCTCTTTTCTCACACCATTACGCCAAATGTGCTAGATAACCTGCCTTGCATGTCAAGAAAAACCCCAAGCTTTGCTGGTGAAAATAGGACTAGATAGGCTGGTGCTTTTGAAGGGGAACCTGACGGTAATCTTCAAATCGACATGCGCCACATCTTCCATTGTCATGCGAGCCCATGTCCCTTCTCTTCCATTCCCCAGCCAGAGGAAAATCCTGTCTCATTTACACAATAACAATAATGTGTTCACCCAAGCGTGAATGTAATCTGATTGGGTGATGGTGCTAACCAAGGAGTCGTGGAGCTGAAACCCCAAAGAACGAATGCTTTAGTGGACCATGTTCTTGCCACCAGTTGCGCCTAATATCTCCTCACAAAAGGGACCTCTGGTACGCCCAAATTTTCCCTCCACTGAGCAGTCTCCCACACATCCGCTCTACCACAGTGATGCCCTGGGTTTAGTGTCGAGAACAAACCAGGGAGGGATTTTCACTGGGTGTCAATGATAGGATTCGGCAACTGTCCATCCAATGCTTGTTTAGGGGACTGTTAGGGTGAGCCAATTAGCTGAGCACTTCATTGGCCCACACGTCAAGGAAGTGAGATGGCTAAAAGTACATGGAGACCAAATCAAGTCTAGTGGTGGTTCCAACATCTAAATTTTCCAGTCATAATCATTTGGACAGCGTACCAACCTGGCCACAATCCTCATTAATCCTAAAAGAAAGAATATTATCATCTATGAGCTGTCAGAAAAAGAGAGGAGTTCTTTTTAATAAGGCAATACTGCAGGACGTTCTCCTACCATCGTTTTTGTAACATACAGCTCGGGGGAAAAAATAATTTTTCCTACTGAGGTTCTCACCAAATCATTAGACTGGATTAAAAAAGACTACATGTGAGAATTTAATATAAATGCGATTAGCATTAGTCTAACTGGTGTTCAAGTGATCACCGTTGGTGGGCACCCATGCCTGGGAGGCAGGCTAATTCTTGGCTTAGCCTTTCACGGCCGTAATCAGACACAATGAAGGCGCTCCACACCGCGACACCAAGCCACACCACGGAGTCGGCCTAGGGGAACGCCAAACTGGAGCAGGGAACCAAGCGTGGCACAACACACCAACTGGGAGGCCACGCCCCTCTTTAAAGACACTCCCACCCCCACTATACTTCCAAACCGACCTTAAAGCCATCCGACAAGACTACTAACTCATGAATAACAGAGCAGAGCGTGGAGAGATCTGTGTTGCCACGGCAACAGACTCAGATCCCCCCCCCCCCCGTTTAGTGAAAGTCAAAACTTGTACCAGGCCGTAAGGAGTAGGGCGTAGGAGAGCGGGGAGCAGGGTAGCGTCAGGGGAACGTTTTGGCTGTGTTCGTCTGGGGGGGTGGGGTGGGGGGAGGGAGTTGGGTCCAAGTAAGGTCAGAACTTCACCATAGAATACAGATCTGTCACGTCTGACCTATGGCAAGAACTCTCTCTCTCTCTCCCAACCTTCTCTTTTTCTTCTGCCATTTCTTCCTGCATCAGCCAAGGAGAAAATAGAGAGACACTGAACCATGACTGCTTATCACCCCTGTTGCCACTGATATATTTACATGTACTGCTGGCAGGCAGTGCATGTGTGTGTGTGTTTGTGTGTGGGGGTTTTACGTGTGTTTTCCGGGTGTGTTTGCGTGTCGTGTATGTGTGGGGGTGCAGGGTGGTGGTGGGGGGTTGGGGGGGCAGTGTGACCTGTGGAAGTGGAGTGGGCCAGAATTAACACTTGTTCATTGAGGCAGCCATGGATGACCGAACAAATTAACGCAGGTGTCAATAATTCATCCGAGTCAGGATTCCCTGCCTGGGAATGCTAAATACCAGTTTCTGGGGGCTACGCTCACTCAGCGGGCTATAATACGGCGGCAGCTGGGAACGAAGCAACCACTGTCCCACTTTCGAAATGCCACTGCCTCGCACATTAACAGAGCAATGACTCAGGCATTCGGGAAGGACGTTAGCGAAGCCTCGTTGACACAACATTCTGACCTAGCCAAGGGGCACCGCGGGGAGGCAGGGTTAGACTGTGAACAAGGCTCTCCGCTCCGAAGCCCAAACCAGACAGACCCCTTGCTGTGCTACAAAGGCAAAAGAGGACGTCAATCGGTAACTGCTCTGTAATGACTGATAGGGGGGAGAGGGGGAGGGGGGAGCGGTCCGGAGCATCCGTCCACCGCCGTGGCCAATCGACTGTTAGCACTGACAACCCGTGGAGGGTTTCCGTGACGGTGACACAACGGTATCAGTCAGAAGGAGGCTCCTATTGTTTCGTCCACCCCCCCCCCCCCCCCCCCAAAACGGCTCGTTTTATGAATAATTCACGGCGCAGCACCGCTTTGCGATGGCATCCGCGAGGCAGTTCCACATCCATCTATATGAAAAGCAGCCCGAGACACCTGCCTGAGAAGCCCCTTGCATTAGCGAGCAGTCTGATCCTGGATACAGGGCTGGTGGGCACACAGGCAAAACGGCAGCCATCAGCGACTCATAATCAAAATAACGCACAGCGGCTACGTCGCCTGAGGAATACTGATGATACTGGTACACCCTGCAGCCCCCAACCCCCCCCCTCACCCCCCCCCCCCAGCCCCCCTCTCCCCAACCCCCCTCCCTAGTTCAATCTCGCTCCCTAGCTCTCTATCTTTATCTGTTCCTTTCGCCTCCTCTATCTTTGCCTGCTATATTATCTGTCTGCCTCTATCCAGTACCTGTCTACTTCTATCCAGTACCTGTCTACCTCTATCCAGTACCCGTCTGCGTCCTGGCCAGTCTGCCTCCAGGTCGTCTGTATGTCTGTCTACCTGTTTGGTTAGCCTGTCTATCAGTCAGTCTGCCCGTCTGTCTGTCTGTCCTGCTAGTCTATCTTCTTGTTTTGTGTGTTTGGGCATGTTCTCTTGGTTTGGGGACACTAAAACTGCTCAACAAATAGCTCAGAGAGGAAAACCACTCATGAGCCAATTCAAATCCTCAGGTAGAATTAGCATCCCAAGGCCCAGGAAGAACACTTCCCCAGAATTTGAGGAACTTTATCAGCTGGGGCAGCTGCTGTATTGTGTTCATTTAGCTTCACACTAAGCTTCCATACATTAAGTCCAACTGTGGTTCTGTTGTTCAGAGACTATCTTTCTCTTTTTCTCTCTCCTCCCCTCTCTCTCTCTCTCTCTCTCTCTCTCTCTCTCTCTCTCTCTCTCTCTCTCTCTCTCTCTCTCTCTCTCTCTCTCTCTCTCCCTTCCCCCTTCTCTCTCCCTTCCCCTTTCTCTCTCCTTCTCTCTCAGAGAGCCTGCAGATCACAAAAGAGGAGAGACAGGCCGGACACTGCCAAACACTCTGGTAATTGATGTAACTTACTGTAAGGAGACAAAGATTTTCGGTGCCCCTCTTTGGCCAAACACAGGGTACGCAGGCTGCAATGCAGGAAGGACGCAGAGGATGCAGCGGCCATCTTTAAGGTCGATGCCAGTTGATTGCAATGGCATATGACCGTAGGATGAACATAAACCCCACGTACACAAAGCAGAGTACATTTGATTGAACCCCACTGTGCAGTATAGCCGATAAAACGTCATGGGTGCTCTTTCATCTTTTTTTTTTCAATGATCAGGTTATCACAATGAACAGATTTCATCTCGTGAGAGATTCATGGTTTTAATTTTCCATACTCGCAGTTTTACGGTGGAGCGAGGGTTAGGTACGAAAGCCGGGCCTTCCCAGCTCCCATCTCTGTGTTGTTTACTAAGTCTATCTCCCAATGGATTTGACAGCTTTATGAACAAGACTCTGAGAAGCCAGTGCAACAAAGGAAGTGAGTAAAACCCTTTGGGCTTCCAACATTTGAATTTATTGACCCACCAAGCTTAAATGCTATGGGCCAGAGACTGCTTTGTGTTAAAAATCCAAACCATTTTAAAAGGAATCTACCAGATAGCCAGCCTCAGGTACTTGACGGTTGTTATTGGCATTGCACCACCTCCCTGGAGCTCTTCCCAAGGAGTGTAGTATGTCTTTATCAAGCACCCTAACTTAACACGTCTTTTGTCTTTCGGTGGAAGTGCCGTGATGATGAAGTGGTCCGTTTTCATCCGAGTTCTCTGTCTAGGCATTGAGCATTCTCGGGTCCCTTGTGAGAAGCCTCGTCCGATTGTCTGGGATTTGTCGAGTCTGTTTCCACTTGGAGTTCGACATGGGATCCTCAGTCCATTCAGACGAGCTCTTTGTTCTGTGACGTATGTCAAATTCGGCTTCACCTGGGACCGGGTTAGCTCCGAAAGATTGACCCAGATAGACCCATACTGCAAGACACAAGCTCTCCAAATGTCAACAATCTTCGTTTTTTTTTTTTTCTTCTTTTCTTTTCTTCATATCTTTTGAGCTATTCACTCAATACAGACAGACGGAGAGGAGAAAAAAGTACATCTTGATAAACGGCAACAAAAGTCTTCCTGTTAAATATGGATAGGTGGAGGTTTGGAAGTATGCACCAAGGTCATTTTCTGTGGATAAAGCAAGAGGGAGATTATAAAACCACTCTAATATTGTAAATCAAAGCCCATGTTTTATGTTTATCCAAAATGTTTCATGTACCCCAGCTTCATGTATTGTCATAACTATAAAAGCTAATGATTTGGTTTCCTCAGGCAGCATGTAAATGTATATACTTGAGGAATCCCAAAAGATGAGTAAGTCGCTGCACAGAGTGATCTCAGAAAAACACACCGTCAGAATACAAAATATATTCAGCCGTCCCTATATCTTCTGTCTCAAGAACCCTCTCTCAATGCACTCGACCAGTCACAACCACATAGTGGATAGGTGATGGAAAACGTAATGGCTCCTTCAGCCCTGTAATGGTGAAACATCTTCTGTCCTCCAAGATAAATGGCATTCTATACATTTCCAAATGAGACCTTTGCGTACAAAAGGGTAGGAGTGAATACTATATCCCCCCCCACCTACCATTTCCATGATGACACCTCCAGAGTAGGTCATGTCTCCACTGAGTAGACCAAGTAGCTCGACAACCGTTGTTAACCCAGTACACTCCCCATGACCCGGGACGGCAGAAATCATCTGGAAGTTTCCGTGTCTTAATAATTCATACCGTATTACAGTTGAGTTGCCAGGGCATGTGTTCAGCCACAACCAGACAAGGCGAGAAGGCTTCAGGAAAAAAAAACAGAGAGAGAGAGTAACAAGAGCGAGGGAGAGGAACGGCTGAGGAGACTTACAATTTGATCCTGTCACTCACAGATAAGCTATTTGCATCCCAAACAAAATTCCATGAATTTTCCCCAGGAGAGAGCCTACAATGTTCTTATCGTTTCTAATCTGACGCTTGTGGAAATACAACAAAAGACAGGGTGGAAGAGGGGAGAAGGGGGAGTATTAAAAAGGCTGTTGTTACTGAAAAGAAAGGATAAGCTGCCTTAATACAGAATATCAGTCGGGGAGAAGATTCATTAAATGGATGAGGGGCGGGAAAAATAGAACGAGTATCTAACTGATCTAATTTAAAAAAAGACTTAAAGAGAGCTTAGTGTGTGGCCAGAACACGCTAAAAGGGGCGGTGTGGTCGGAGCGGCCGTGATGCTGCCAGATGAGGTGAGGCGGACAGGGCGGGGCGGAGAGGCCGATGGACATGTCGACTTGTTAGGCGTCGGGGTGGTTCCCAGACTGCAGATGTAGTGGGGCTCTGATTTGCGTCTCTCTCTCTCTCTCTCTCTCTCTCTCTCTCTCTCTCTCTCTCTCTCCCTCCCTACCTACCTACCTACCTACCTACCTACCTCCCTCCCTCTCTCTCTCTCTCTCTCTCTCTCTCTCTCTCTCTCTCTCTCTCTCTCTCTCTCTCTCTCTCTCTCTCTCTCCGGGCACTCCCTTCCTCCTCTCTCTCTTTCCCGTTCTCCCTCTCTCTCTTCCTGCATCTTGCTCTCCCCGTCTCTCTCTTCCTCTCTGCAAGGGCAGACACAGAGCCAAATGGCTGCAGATAAGGGCTGCCGATGAGCCTCCTTTCAAGAAAAGTGGCTGCGAGATACCCTAGCTGCTCCGGGTCCTGGGAGCCACTCCCACAGCATCGACAGCCACGAGAAGAATCCCAGAATGCCTAGCGAGCCGATAAGTGCTCGGGGTGCCGTTCCACCAGGACGTGCTTCCAATACTGCTCAAGACCTGCCGAATGGAGGAGACTTGACACTTTTAACGGCTCTCTTTCGCACCGCGCGAGAAATTGCAATCAGGCCAGAACTGCCCCACTAACGCTCTCCACATTGGCCGCGGCTGATTGAATTAGTGGCGAGTTTGTAGGACCTTCTGCAGTATCCAAAGGCACTATTAACAGTCTGATGATAACTGGCCCCTGGCCAGAGCAGTGCCGACAGCAGACTGGAGGCATGGTAGACGGGAGAACCGGGAGATCTAACATCTGCTTCAGCCTCTGTCAGAGGGGCATAATAGACTTTGACAGGGCGGACGTCGAAGGTACAGGTATTGCATCTGTCAGTCTTCCCCAGACCTAGCCCAGCGGAGGTGCCAGAAGCAACCGTTTGCTTATAAACGAGGGATTTGGACCAGGAGGTTTCGAGCGGAGTAGGGGAGTACATGAGTTAATTATGGGGATGGAGCAAAGCCGATAGGTCTTGGGGAACCCCTTACTGCCTCTGCCAGCAGAGGGGGCTGTTGTGCAGGTGATTGCGTCACCCACCACCCCCGCTACCGCAAACCACCAAAGAGGCTGGATATACGGCCCTTCTGAACACTGATGAATAGCTCGGGCAGATTAGGGAATTTATGCGCTTTCCTGAGGCAGTGTGTATAAATCAAATAGGGGGCGGGGAGATGGCAGGGGGTGTGTGTGTGTGTGGGGAGGGGGTGGGTGCCGTGATTGGATCTTGCACCCACAACAAGTCGAAAGTGCTCAGCGGCTACAGATGCTGCCCGCAGGCCCCGGTGCGTTTGTCACTGCCGCCGCCGTGTGCTGTCGTCACGCTTCCCTTTGGTCGCCGTCAGCACATCTGGTCCGGGCGGACGGCCGTCAGGCCCCGCCCTGTGAGGCGGGGCTAGACACCCTCCGGTCTGTCAGACCCGACAAGCCGAGAGGCTCTCATGGGCACCGCGACCGGGGCCAGACTTTTGATTGTCGTTTGGCTCTCCCCTCGGTTACGGTTACTAAGAAGACGACGAGCCAGGTGGATGGCCTCGCTAAAATGAGCCAATCGAGGCCCCTCATTGCCTCCAGCCGCACCCCCCCCCCCACCCCCTTCCCTCCCTCCCTCCATTCTCTCTCACCTCTTCATCTCTCGCTCTCTCTGAGCTCGGTATGCCGAGAGCGTGTTTTATAGTCTCCACAGCACCCATACTCTCTGCAGTGCCAGCACTTCCAAGACCAGGAGTGGATCTTGGTCCCAGGAGCCGGATTGGGAAGAGCTATGACTGCTGCTGTAATCAGGTGCTGATGCCCTGCATCCTATCCCCCCCTCCTCCCTCCCACTCCCTCATCTATAGATCTCTCCCCCCCTGCTCTCCTCCTCTCCTCACTCCCCCCATTGCTCGCTCTCTCTATCACGCTCACTTCCCTCCCTCGTTCCAGCCCTCCCCGTCTGGGCGCCTGCGTTCGATCTGCTCAACTGTGACAGGCAGACGTGAGGCTGTTTAGAATGGGACTGGCGAGGCAGAGAGAGAGAGAGAGAGAGAGAGAGAGAGAGAGAGAGAGAGAGAGAGTGTGAGAGAGAGAGAGAGAGAGAGAGAGAGAGAGAGAGAGAGAGAGACAGAGAGAAAGAGACAGAGAGAGAGAGAGAGAGAGAGAGAGAGAGAGAGAGAGAGAGAGAGAGAGAGCAAGAGTGAGATAAGTTAAAGAAGTGAGAGACAGAGAGTGAATCATCCTAATTCAGCTCAATGCTCAGTGCAACTCCAGCCACTCACCAGCCAGCCAGCCAGTCAGCCAGCCAACCAACCTTCTTTACAGTAATGAATGAATCCCTGGGCACCAGAGAAGCAGCTATTACAGAGTGAGTGCAGGTGTCACTGACTCGTTCCGGAAAGATTACGGGGCGTTTACAGTCTGGGATTCAGTCTGAGGAAAAGGTGGGGGTGATAAGCACTTCTGTACACCGGCATACTAAAAGTGGAAATAAGGGTGTGCTGTAAAAAAACAAAAACAAATGATTTGCCTTCTACTCCTACATTAAAAAAGGAAAAGATCAAAAATCTCGAACATAAATTGATGGAAGATAAGAGTAGCTGTCTACGCCGTGATAAGTGGGTGTCCCTGTACTCTGAAGGTAGGAAAAAATGTTTTTTGGGGGGCTTTCGAATCTGCCAGCCGTGTATAAATCAAAAGACACAGCCTCTACTGTGAAGTCTCCTCAACAAAGAGAGAGGTGCGTTAGCTGACAGAGACGGGTCGTATGGGCCAGCCGTGCTTTGGGGTTCAAAACGTCCGTCCACGAGAGATATATGTGTGGCGTGGGCTGAGCAGATTGCCTGTTGGCCAGTGGGCAGACCTTTCACATGACATCTAATCTATTGTGTTGTGATTGGCTAGGTGAGGAGACCTGCCCATGAACAGATGCTGTCTATTGACAGGGTAGGATATATTGATCTCCATGAGTAATGATTCCCTTTTGGACCGAGCCAGTGAATACAAATTGCTTTTTGAAGTTTCCTTGACGTGGCTTCGGCTATCAACGGCATGGAAAACAAATGCGCATCGTACGTCACACGATCCCGTTTACATTCGCGCTCTCAGACGCAGCGGCTAATGAGCTTGTTGTGCATTGAAGTACTCATTGAAAAACATGATCCGCCGGAGAGCCGTGAGGCTGATGGCTAAGACTTGGGCGTGATACCGACCATGGCCTCTTGACTCGACTTCCCTGGATGAGGCCATCTCAAGCGTCTCATCCATAGACGGCTAATGGACCATGAAAAGGCACACACATCTTACGAAACACAATGCGTTACTCTGATCTTTTTCCTCACGTGTGCCCCTCACTGGAACGAGCACATGTGAGGGACTTTCCCTCTCTCTTTCCAGAAGACCAAGTAACGTCCCAGAAGGTAATTAACACCGTGTGTAGATCGAATCAACACGCTCAGGAATGAGAGAGCGGCCCATGCTGGCTTTTGTGTGTCCATCAAGGCTTGGCATTGCTCTCTATAAAGGCAGCGATCCTTAACTCTATTAGCTTTTGTTAGGCGGTGACAGGAGCAAGGGGCTTGACGTGAGAACATAGGATGGGGAGGTGGGGGCGGGTGTGGGGTGGGAGGGATCCAGGGGACCTAGGATCGGGATGCCTGGCATCGTCAGGGGTAACACAGTCAGTCACCCCCCACACCCCCCCTCCCCCCTGTGATCCCACACGGGACAGTGTGATTGGCAGACAGGAGCCTGCTGAGGGGGGGGTGGGTGGGGGGATAGCGCGGTGGGTGGGGCTTGCGGTTCGGGTTAGCAAGGGTAGCCGGACGCCACCGTATGACCCTCTTGCCGCGCTGATTGTTTTTGGTTGTTGGGTTCGACACTCAGCGCGGCGCCATCTGGGCTGTTCTCACCCTGGGCTCCAGGGAGGCGCTGCACAATGTCTGAGCAGTGATTAAAAAAAAGGAGGGAGGGGGGAAGAAAAAAAAAAAACTCTAAAAAGCTCCAACTCCAGGATGATCCATCCATTCCCAGAGCGAGATTAAGACAGTAGCAGTGGAGTCCCACAGCTTCCCTAATTGGTTCCCACTTCCCTCAACGTTTTTTTTTTTTTTTGTGACAGGCTTAATGAAAAAATTCCTAATGAAATGGACGTAAGTCTGACTGATGTTTCAGTCATTCAAAGGACTTCAACTTCCACAAAGGAAAGAGGGAAGAGAGGCTAAATAAAATAAAGTTTCCAGGCCGCGGGGGAACCACTGTGACAGAAATAAGGCCGGCTAAGTAACTAGGCTCGTATGTACTGTAGCTTCAGTACACTCTACAAAAGAGAACCAACTGAAGGCAAGCGAGATCTGAAGAACCAACAGACCTTTTCCAAAAGCAAAAATACAATTTTCAAAAAGAAATATTTCCCCTCCCCTTCATCCCAGCAGCATTCCTTTCAATCTCAAACCCCTAATGGCGTGAAGTCATGATTTTTTTGCCAGCAGGCAGATTTCGTTGAATGTCTACCCCTTATTTAGATTTGTGATGCATGGACACTCGTTTAACGACGTCGCACATTGAACCAAACCCTCACATCACTTACTGTCTTTGTATTCCAACATGCATCCCACAGGACAATTCTGTACCGCGTTCCCGCTACAGTATGCCCACAACATAAAAGACAAGATGTGCTAAACAAACCCCCGGAGTTGACTCATACAGTGTCACTCTAAGGACATTTTATCTGCGGCTGTAATTGAATCGCCACCACTGTATCAGATCCTACGGTTAGTGTCGTTCCGGATTGAGTTACCTCCACGCCTGCAGTCACAGCCCCCCTGCATGCGGACACTTGATCCAATCGGGATCCCCCCCCTCCATATGCTGATAAATGAATAAAGCGACAAGGACATGAATCAAATCACACAGGCAACCAGCCCCTCTGTGGTCCCCCTGCACCACCTGGGTAAGCCCCGCTCAGTACTCACACACACACACACACACGTCCACACGCGCACAAACACACACATGGAGCACCGCAGGCCAGGGAGTCTGATTGAATCAAACCCAACAGGAGGTTGGGGGGGGGGGGAGAACAGGCCATGTGTGTGATGCGGAGAGACAAGTAGGTCTGTTCTCTGACGTCTTCTATCTCCCAGCCTCTCCAGCTGTGATGAGGGGATGTACTGTACAGTGGTGCGCGGCTCCACCCAGGCCCAGCGGTGGGGGTGCCCCACCCGCCTAGTGGAAGGGGACGCGCCGTCTCTGAAAAGCTCCCTCTGATCTGCTTCCCAGCCACAGTGGATACGTTTCTTACATCATGTAACTGAATGGGACAGACTCAAAGCTAAATATGGTTAAAAGGCTTCAACAGTTAAAAAGGGCCACCTTTTTTCCTCATCCTATCCTCCTATAGATATATATTATTTTGACGATTTCTAAATCCTAAACTATGGCGCAAAGTAACATTTTCATTTCGGGCCCGCACTGTTAGCGACACAAACAGCTGTTGCGGGAGCCAAATTGAACTGCGGCGACTCACCAAATGCAAGTCTTTATCTGTTAGACACAAACAACGCGCAAGCAGTCGGCAAGTGAATCCGTGTGTGCGAGGTGGCTCCTGGTTCCCCCTGAGAGTTGGCTTGCCGTGAGGAAGCATTAAGCAGCTGGTCGCATCTGGCTTCTCAAAGCTCTGTCATTGCGTGGGATATCCAACGTTGCCCAGGGCAACACAGTATTTGTCCTGCACGTATACTGTACCCTTTATCCTGCAGACAATTCTGCTGATAGCCCAGACTCCCTCCCTTGTCTGTCTAACAATGAGCGGACCAGGGCGGTGGATGAAGAAGGGTAATTGTGTTCGCGTTTAGCATGCCGATAACCAGAGATGTGATGTCGGCGGACATGATGTTAAGAGGATGTGTGATGTCAGAGGAAATGATGTCACAGGCGCGTGTGGTTTCACGCTGTGTGTCCCTACCTGGCTCCCGTAGGATGAGCTGGGCCATGGCCTGGGCGTTGCCTGCCTCGTTTTGGGCCACACACTGATAGAAGCCCTCATCTGATTTCACCAGACCAAGGATATGCAGGTTACTGCCCTCCTGCAAGCACAAAGGAGACATGCTTCTTTCAGTCATCGTCGCACAGATGAAAGATCTTAACCAGAAGTCAGCTGGCTAAGCGGTTAGGGAATCGGGCTAGTCATCTGAAGGTTGCCAGTTCGATTCCTGGCCGTGCCAAATGACGTTGTGTCGTTGGGAAAGGCACTTCACCTTACTTGCCTCGGGGGAATGTCCCTGTACTTACTGTAAGTCGCTCCGGATAAGAGCCTTTGCTAACTGACTGAATGTAATGTAAATGTATCCAGAAGCCTCATTATATTCAGTTGGGTTAGTGGCTTCATCCCCTCGCAGTCAAAATGTCCCTGTTCTTGTCTGCCAACCCCCTCAAGGAGAACCTCACAGGAACAGACGTAAACAGCGCTCGACAACCCACGAGCCACGGTCGACGACGCCCCACCGTAAACTTGCACCTGCCGGCCGGAGCAACTGTCAGAGCGGCGCGGGAGGCGTGTTGGCGGGGAAACACTTACAGCGATCTGGAAGTAGTCGCTGGGGATGACCTCCTCCCCGTTCTTCATCCAGCGGACGGCCGGCGGAGGGTTCCCCGTCACCGTGCACTCCAGCTCGATGTCGGTGCTCTCGTAGGCATACGTGTTGGTGGGGTAGTTCAGGAACTGGGGTGGCACTGTGGGGAAAAAAAACAAACAGGAAGACAGACCGTTTTTAGCCGACGCGTCGTGACTCTTCCGTTAAATATCTGAAGCTGTCAGTCTGTGGTACTAGACTTACTGACCGGGTGAATGTTTGGGACGTTTTATTGTGTTAAGCCTCTCAGAATCTGCACTTACTTTACTCCACATATCGTAAACCCTGCGTTTGGGCTCCTGCTAAATAGCACAAACAGTGAAAAAGTCCCTTAAGGCTGCGTGACGTGGGGATGGGGATGGAACATTCTGGAGCACGCTATATAAACACGACGTTTGAGAAGCTCTTAAGAACCCACGTCATGTAAATTGCAGGCACAGGTCTTTGTTTATGCTGGCTTCGTCTTAGCTGTTTAGCTTGTTAGGATGTCACTCATTCTTTTGCCACATCAAATTGCAGACAGATTGCGAAATCCTCCTTTTCACAACTTCTCTTTTCCGTAAAATATTTCAGAAACTTTATAACCACTACCGTTTGATTTGGAGGGAATAAGACTCAAAAGCACTTCCACAGAGAATTAAGTATTGATTTTTCTGCAGGGGAATAATTAATCTGTTTCCTATTCTTCTGGGCTCACTTTGTGTGTGGATTGTTGCTTTACAAGTCAATAATGTAGCTTGTTCTTGGGCTGCACTGTTTGGTATGAGGTAAATTAGATAGTAACCACAGAAAAGGGTGAATAGAACCGACAGATATAAGCCAGCAAAGCCTGATGACATCAGAGTGTTTATTTGGAGTCAGACAAAAGAGTGAGCGCGTGAAAGAGAGTGAAAGAGAGAGAGATTGAGAGAGAGAGAGAGTGAAAGAGATAGAGATTGAGAGAGAGAAAGAGAGAGAGAGAGAGAGAGAGAGAGAGAGAGAGAAAGATGAGGAAGGTAAAGGGTAGAAGACCCCCCTCCCCCCCCCCCCCCCCCCCCCCCGAGGGATATAAAAAGGTCAGGAGGGGGGAGTAAGAGTAGTGTGAGAGGGACTTCCAGAGCGTTCACGTGTGGGACAGAGTGACAGTCAGTCACATCTCTCTGTCTAACCTCTGCTAGCTTCTCCAGGGGAAGGTGACAGACACCCCCAACCCCTCTGTTTTACTCCTGAACCACGGTCACTACTCTGGAAAAGCCGTCCTCAGGCAGAAAACAAAACAGGAGGCATGCTATTATCGGTTTCTGTTTCTGTTATTATTTGCTTTTCACCGCAATGTATCACAAAGGATTGAAGGGGGCACAATATAACACCGAGAACGAGCCCAGTACTCTTGAGAAAGGGAACTGTCTTTGAACTGCTGGTAAAATAAGTCTGTCAGGAAATAAACTGATGCTAAAGTATAAGACCCCCTAGAGTGAACTCAAACCAAAACAAAATATTGTGACAGATGATAAAACGAATCCACTGTAGGCACATCACAGCAAAAAATATGACTCCAATTCAGATTTGATAACCATCTACGCTAATCTTTTGTAAAATACATGACAAGGGATAGAAACAGTCCCTGAGGTCAAACTATTCGGACCACCAGTCGGCAAGTGGGCTTGATCAATAGTTTGTAATGTTTCCCCAGCCAGGCCATGGCCTTGGACAAGCTAAGAGGCAGACGAATACGAGCCCTCAGGCTACAAAACCGACGCACCATTCCTCCACACAAGTCAGACGTCGTTATCAATAAACAAAGATAGCCATCCACTCCATCCGTCCACAAGTATTAGGGGTTTGAAAGGTGAATCCTAGGGATTTTCTATGAACTGTGAACGGCCGGCAAAATGTCCAGGGGCCCCCCAAGGTGCAACCCAAGATCCCCTGCTTCACCAACCTGTTTGGCCAGGGCAGGCCATGTTGCATCAGACGACGCATCAATATGCCATTAGCCATGCTGGTGTTACTTTATCAGAGGAGTATTGCACTCATTAAGCACTAATGATTTCCTTTAAAACGTAGTTGCAACATTTGCACTGGGGGCTATCTTCTAAACAGCGATTACTGGTACCAACAAAGTCATTAACCAACTATGCTGTAACATCTTGACTGAATGTTTACTGGAAAAAGACAATCTTTCCATTCCAAATATTATCGTAAAAGACAAGCCACACAGTGGCCCATTTCAAAAAATATTTGGAACGTCTTGTCTGCGAACAAACAAACACGCACTGCGCACATACACACTACAAATATTATTTATATATAATAATATAATAATATTTTTCTATTACAAATACTTAAAAAATGACGCCCAAGCCTTTTCTAACATGACAAAACAAACATTGTATACGTGGCGGTTTAATGTGTGCTGGCCATATAATGACTTTCCTCCTCCATTGAAATGTAAATCTCCACATCACTCATTTGAATAAACATCTGGCATGTGGGTTTCCAAGCATGGTGCCTCTGTAATGACTTCTCCCAGTGAGGGGGGCGGGGGGGGGGGGGGGGTCCTAGGGGACGCTGACAGGCTGCCGCACTGCTGGTGACATTTCAGATGGCCGCCTCCGTCCCTCCCGTTTGGGGACCAGTGTTTGTTTGGAGATGGGCTCCCGCTAAGTGGGGTGGCTGCCCCATACAGGGTGGTGTCAGTTAGGTAAACACAGTGCACAGCTCCATGTTAATGCACGGGGACATGCTCTATGGAAATGAGAAGTTGTTAAGAAAAATGACGGTGGCTTGGTTTTTTTCGATTTGCCTTCCACCCGCCGGGCATCCATTATTAATGAAATGTGGAGAGAGGCGTGTATTAAGTGACACCTTATCAGTTATTCCGAGGGAATTAGGATTGCAATTCAAAGAAGGGAGTTTGTCCGGTTCATTTGAAAGACATTGAAATGCTCTTGCAGTGTATGTTTATGAGCAATGCCCTTTTGTTTGGCACTGCTTTTCATGAATTATGCAGATGTTTTTTGGAAAATACTGTATGTGCCACATTCCAAATGCTCCTGGTTTGTTTGCGTGTTTTGACTTCATTCCTGCCACTACGTTATAGAAAATGTATCATGCATATTTCATGACTCGGGGGTACAAATGTCATCATCGGATGTCAAATGCCTGTCCTTTCTTATTCGACATGGGGCATGGTGATCGAGGAAGTGATCTTGCCAATCATATATGCCAATCCAATTTCCACCACTCTCATTCCTTCATCTGGTCATGGCGGTTCACAGCTTTAATCTCCCTTGCCAGTCTCCTCCTGTACGATCAACCTAGTCCACCCTTCATGGTCTTCTGTTTGCCCGTCCCCTGCTAAATGATTTCCTAACTGCCCCAGGATGTCTGTGTGGATAGGACGGCCAAATGGGGTCTATAAAGTAGCAGAGATGCAGAAATTGATTGGACAAGGCTGTAATCCGGTTTGACACATCTAACTGAGCATGAAAGCTCAGTGAACCCACCATTACCCCTGCTGTCCTCCCAGAATGTGACCTCTATGTTCAGCTGGTGACCTGACCCAAGGAAGCCCCAGCAGGTCACCAGAGCCTTGTATGGGTTTGGCGTATGGATACTGCGGTGGAGATGTATTTTAGAATCAATCGTTAAACTGAACTGAATGTCTTTCATATGGATATATACGTCATGCGCAAAACCTGAAAGTAGTTCCAATAACCATCACCTGCATCAGACACAAGCTGGATGTCTGATCTCAGGCGACTGAAAACCGGTGCCCTTTTGACAAATTGTATTCACCCATGACTTATGACGTGACACATGTAAAGGGTCATTATGATGTGGTACATATTCATAATTTAAGGAGTCTTTTCTGTAGTTGACACCAGACACCAAACGGCAGTATGTGTCATCCCAAGAGATACACGCATCTGCTATGTATCTTGAACTGCGGTGTTGCCATGGGTCACTGTCTTGGTTAATAACTTGGATAACAGCTAAGAATAGTACTGTTAAAGATAGCTAATTGCCATTGCAACAAGCAAAATTGACATGATGTGAAGTGGCCAGTTACAATGGCTGATAAACCTTGAGTGAGTCTTTATCAGTATTTACCCTTAGATATACAGTACACCCGAATGCCAAAATCGATTTTTTTGTTTGGAAATGGTTTCACAAGGAATCATCTTCTGTTTTTTTGTGTAGGGTCAAAAACCTCTCCTTTGTTGCTCTGCAGAAATCAGCAAAGATGTTGTGTTTTGTCTGATTAAGTTCAAATCCTGGATTACTCAGCTTTAGTGGAACAAAGGATTTGTTAGTTGGTTGTATTTGTGAGCAGGGTCATCTCTGGGGCATGGTTACATGAGCTTGCATGTCAAAGCAAAAAAATGAAAGTGACCAGGTGACAGTGGAAGACTGGAAAGGGATTGTGTCACACAACACGTCACTTGTTTTACAGAACTGCTGTGTGTGTCACGGTTAGGATAAACCTCTCAAAAGAATAATGTTCATGCATACAGTGATGGCGAACTAATTGACTGATTGCCTGGCTGACTAACCAAATTTGCAAATGATTGTTATGAACTGTTCATATTGATGTTGACGTTCTAGGAAGCTCAAATACTATGAAAGTCTATTTTATGCTAGGTTTGGTTCCAATTGCATTGGATGAGGAACAGCTTAACCAGCCTTCCCAGCAGGAGTGCTGGCTGCCTCTTAAATGTTTGCTAGCATGCTGAAAATAATTCGCAAGGCTTGTAATTAATCATCATTGACCCCCTGCCGCTTACCCGTGGATAGTGAGAGCTAAGTTGCCTCTGACGATCGGTGTTTTCTGCCTAACGAGAAGAATTTCACTACAAACAACAGTCCTCTCCGTTTATGGGTATAAATGGGTATGTGTCGCACAGAGTTGGAACCAATACTCGATACCCACTGACTGTAGCATGTAGGGCAAATCCATACAGTGGCTGAGAGGGACTTTACACAATTATTATACAGACCAACATTGTGGCCCACCTACAGTGAGTGATGACCCCAAAGCCAAGCCGCTGGTATTGTCTTTGTCAAATTAATTGGGCTGCTTGAAAGCGTTAATGAGGCTCGTTGAAGTCATTATTATTACGAATAACAAACATTTATTATCCCCCTATGGTGGACACAGCTCAGTTTCGTTCTCTGTGAATACCCATTTTTTTTATTTACCATCCTTGATGTGAAATTCATTATAGCAGATGGCCTGATGTGAAAGGTAATGCCCTACTGGTTATCTCCCTTTCCCCATCAAATCCTATTTAGTTAAATACAGCATTTTGTTGTGGCTACAAACATAAAACTTGCAACTCTGCCTTTCAATTACATTGTCCCACACTGTACTGAATCAAATTAAAATAAACCAGTATATTTACAAACCTACTGAATTATTAGTATACAGGTCTTTCTGGTTTATTCATATTCTGGATGAATAAACACCCTTCTCAAACAACAAAGAGTTATAGTTAAATCATCGACTATAATTACAGCTGAGTATGGGAAGTTTGTAGAAGTCTGGCCCAGTTGCAGGTTTGCAAAAATAAGCAGCTCTTCCTCAAATTTGTCTGAGATACAAACGAGAGTCTAGGACTAGTCTTCAACATTAACCCTCCCTCCGCCAATCCAAGATAGGACAACGGCAGGACTGGTAATTCGCCGACCATGCATCCGTTGTCACCCTTTAGTCCTACAGTAAGCCTTCCCAATTTGGAATTCAGTACCGGTACTTCCTTTTGAATTACGTTTTTGTATCTTGAAAGTGTACAGAGTTGTTTTTGTTGTCATCAAAGAACAGCATGGGAATAGGGGCAATCAAGACCAACATTTGCATATTCACAGGGAAAGACAGTATGTGTTCAGGTGTGCGGTGTGTGGACAAAAGATGCGACGCATCCCTGAGAAATGTTCCTTGATCAAAGTGAAACGAGAAACGTTTACAGGAAATTGAGGAAACGTTTCATATTTCAATTGAGGTTAACATTGATATTGACGTCTTGCCTTTCTGAGTATCGATAGGTCAGCCGATGAGACACCGTTCAGAAAGGGGAGTTTAGCCTGCTAGACACTTACTCACCAGCATAAGGGACAGAATACTATAATTTCTAAGAAAGAGTCAACCTGATACTGGCTACTACGTAAAGCGAAGAAAAAAAAACGTTTTACCGTTTTTTTTACAGTAAAATGTTATGCAGGGACAAAATGTCTGAAAGACACAAAGTGTAATGGAGGAGAGGAGATACTAGACTCTCAATGCAGATGAGAGTCCTTCATCTGTTACAGCGGAAATTGGTGGGGGCAAAGGGAGGGAGGGGGGAAGAGAGGGAGAGAGAGATAGATAGAGAGGGAGGGAGGGAGGTAGGGAGGGAGGTAGGCAGGGGGAAAGAGAGGGGGGGGGAGAGGGAGAGAGAGATAGAGAGGGAGGGAGGGAGGGAGGGAGGGAGGGAGGGAGGGAGGGAGGGAGGGAGGGAGGGAGGGAGGTAGGTAGGTAGGTAGGTAGGTAGGTAGGTAGGTAGGTAGGTAGGTAGGTAGGTAGGTGGTAGGTAGGTAGGTAGGTAGATAGGGAGGGAGGGAGGGAGGTAAGGAGGGGGAAAGAGAGGGGGGGGGAGAGAGAGAGAGAGAGAGGGGGGGGGAGGGAGAGAGGGAGGCGCAGCTCTGACGGAACATTCATGGGCTGGACAAGTGGACGTGACTGTGCCTCCCCACCCTTTTAACAAGGCTCTGCAATGGAGCTGCTAACCAGCGAGCACAGCACTGCAAGGCCTGGGCCATCTTCTCAACGCTTCGCATTGAAGGAAACTCTCAGAGTATGAAATGAAGTAAACACATGTGAAGCATTTTTTTGAAGTCAGGAGGGGCATTATTAGGAATATATGTTTTTACACTTGATGGTTAAGTTCCTATTTATCTTGATACTGAAGTAAAAAATGACTCAAGCCCACTGCCGTATCCAATTATAAACTGCCGTAAAATCGATAAGAGACGTACCAAAGTGTATATTACAAACAGTTCTAAGTGCCTACCTTAGTGTTTGGAAATTAAACCACTGCACTTACTCTCATTCCGCTTAACCAATGTGCATACTAAGAAGGTATAAAAGCCTGTACACAGGAGTACAGGCCACTTTAGATATGCTTCAATGAACTCAATATTACACAATTCGTGGCCATAAGTGATTTCCATCTCACCCTATCTCAGAAAGGGTTGACTATTTACTGCAATCACGGAGTGAGCAGTTCTGTTGGTCCATATGTGACTCAAGTCACCCCCCCACTCTCTCTCTCTCTCTCTCTCTCTCTCTCTCTCTCTCTCTCTCTCTCTCTCTCTCTCTCTCTTTATCTCGTCATTCAAAAAGCCATTACGGGGCCAAGTATTTATCTTGCCCATCTCTATCTATGTGCCAGAATGACCTAATAACAAGTGTCACACTTATCTATAGGGTGCCCTGGCTTTCTCTCCATCCCATAATCCTCAATAGTTGTGTAAAGGCCTAATACTGGCCTCTGGCCCGGGCAAACTGACAAGAATAGATACACTTAGACTACTAAGAGTGGACTTACTCTATGACATGCAACTAGTAATATATGTCAGGAGACATATATTACTAGCTGCATGTCAGGCCTGGAACAACAGGCAAACGTTCATGGGGAAGGAGAGAAAGGGAGAAAGACAGAGGGGGGGAGGGAAAGAGAAAGGGAAAGCAAGAGCTGCTGCCCTGTCAATAGTGAAGTTGCCACAGTGGTGTCACTGAGTTTAGCCAGGATCGATAGTTGCTGTGTCGCTACGGGCTGTAAGACATCATAGATAGCGGGGTTTTGGGATAATCTGCGTGCTTGTCACGAAGCAATGCTGCTTGGGTAAAGTGGCTAAAGTTCAGAAGCTACTCAGCTACTGAGGATAATAAGGGCACACTGGAGATTACTTGAGCACAGATTAATGCCCTCTCCAGGGCTTCGGTACAGGTGGCTCATTACGACCGTCCGAGGACCTACCTATCTTTCGGACTTTGGTGCGTGTAGTACAGGATTTGTTTAGACCTGTGCATACGGGCATACGACAAGTTCAGTATACAGAAAGAAAAAGTAGATTTGTCTTTAAATCAGTTGATTTGTGTGACTTTGGGTGGAATGGTGCCCCAAAAAACTGCAATGGTACTGCTTATTCACACGCTGGATTGTATACAGACTTTTCTGAGCCTTCACTTTTGTTGCTAGAAAATAAGCCGTTGAATGCAAAGGCTGTAATAAATCTTCAATATCCTCCAGTTCCACTGTAATTGGATTAATTGAAATAAAAGGCTTTGTCATCTCCCCCCCCCTGCAAAGTGGAACTAATGAGATTGAGAGCGATTAATTGAAAAGAAACAGGCAGAGTCGGGCGTTTTGTGATTATGCATGAGACTTAACTCAAATGCGTTGCCATATATCTCTCTCGAACCACCAACAAACTCTCACCTACTGACGTTTGGACTCTTGGCGTCCCTACTCTCTAACTCCCACCCCCCACCACCACTACCACCACCACCCCTGTAGTAAACTCTATAATAGTGTCTAATATAAAAGTGTCTCAGTCTGCAGTATTTTTCTGTAAGTTAGAGACTATTGAGTCAACTGCTTCTGCATTCAGACAGCCTCCGTAACCCTATCTTTCGATCCTTTTACAAAACGTTATTCCAGGTGTTATAGATTTGCCTGTGTCAGAGAAGCACAACCTTCACTATGAATGAGCTCGCCCACTCTGAAGAGACTTGGCAAAGTCGTTCCGATGGATGAAGAGGCCCAGAACCTCTAGACACTTTCGCACAGGCACACAGGGCTGCATTCTAATCAAACTTATTGAAAACCTTATTTGAGGGTCTCTCTCAGGACTCCAAACCACCGCTCACTCAATTTGATCAACTGAAGGTCTGCTGAAGCGAGGCAAACGTTTGAAAAAGAACCGTTTTTTTTGCGGTGGCAACGGTAGGCTTGGTTGGTTTGTGGAAATTGTGGTCTGTGAAATAACGGCACCTTTTTCTGAGCATCAGGAAACTTTAACTATTTATCTCTTATGCATATTTTAGATTCGTTCAGAATGATATATTATTAGCAGCAAAATATGCCACAGCTAAAATTGTATTTTTGGGGGAATGTGTTGGCAACCTGGCCTGTCATAAGAGTGGTGAGGTTGTCATGAACTTCCTCTGTGTCAGTTGAGGTGGCAGTGAAACTTGTGAACAGACAAAAAAAACGATCAATCTTTCATAGTGTTTGACTTCCTTTCCTTCTTTTCTATTTTTTTTTACACCTAAGTTGTTCGACTCTTTTTCTGGCTGTTCCTCAAGAGTCTGATGAACTGAAACCATTCCACTTTCCACAGATTTTGCGCTTGTGAAGGGTAGCTGGGCGATGGGAGATGGGCAGAGACAACCCCAGCCCGGGGAGAGGGAGATTTCCCCAGAGACGAGGGAGGAGACTCACCCAGAACAGACAGTTCGCAGGACGCCGTGATGTTCTCGTTCTTGTTGAGCGCCACGCAGCTGTACGAGCCAGAGTCGTCATCCGTCACACTGCTGATCAGCAAGTTACTCCCCCCCAGCAGAGCGTACTTCTTCGACCTGGCGACACCCAGAGAAGAAAAAACGGCAATCACAGACACGATAATGGCTAGGAACCTTCGCCATTCACATCCTCATCGCAATCTACCGATGACGGTGCGGAGGATTCAATCTCACGTGTGCATCCGCTCGAGAGAAGACCGTTTGGTTGGCAACCCATGTGTTGACCCAGTCAGGCCCAGACGGAACTCCCTTGGAGGTCACTCACCTGCTCTGGATGATCTCACTGCCTCTCATCCAGTGGAAGGCAGGGGTGGGGAAGCCCGAGGCGGAGCACTCCAGGACGGCATCCTTCCCCTGGAGGACGGTGGCTCTCAAGGGCCTCTGGAGGAACGCCAGGGTCCGGCTCACGCCAGGCTCTGCTCGAAGAAGAAAGCAACCCAGGAAAGAGACAATGTAAGAGGCCGCTCCTTGTCACTTCAACTGACCGGTAACGCACGCTGGAATGTTCGTCCCGGGTCTTGTTGCAAATGTGGGCATTTTCATCTGGGAACTTTTTTGGGGGGGGCCGGAAAGGAAAACAACTTTGTACTGCAGTGTGTCAGTTGGCAAATTGCTGCAGTTGTGCCGGGCCTTGTTTTAAATAGCGGAAAGGAATTTTCCGAGGAAGGCAGAGGAACCTTGAGGAAGCCATATAAATCTGTCGAAGCAACATTGCTTGTTTAACCTTCAAACGAGTTTGACTAAATGCTCCCCTCTCCGTTCTGTAACACCTCAGACAGCCACTGCGGCTTTACACGAGTCATCCTGAGTCCCCCCCCGTGGGGTTCCAGTCTGAGTGCTCTCACTCCAACACCTGCAATTTAGATGGACACCTGATTGTGCATCCTCAAGACTGCAGTGGAACGGGGAGCCATGCAGCTACCCAGTGATTTGTCTGACAGCCAGTCAGGCAGACTAAGGGTTCACGACTCCAGAGCAATTGCCCCTGAGATTGAAATGAAATGGACTGACCCTGCGCAACCTCCTGCCTCCTTTCAGGGCTATGTAGACATCCAGAGGGGAATCCACCTAGCTTGTTAAGAGTGTAGAGCATGTTCCAGAGCGAATAAAGACTCAGATGGAAGAAAGGATCAAATAAGGGGCAAAAACCCTTAGCTACTAGACCAATCATATCCCTGCTACTATGTGTTTTGACTTTACAGTACAGAAATAATGTCTCAGATATACCATTGTGGGAGCAATATGTCCAATATGAGTCCACAGAGCTTGTCATCATATATGAAAACGATTGTTCACAACATATCCACTGCTTTTAAAACGGGTTGAAAATCTGTCCTTGGTGATCCATGATCCATAATCCGTAAACCTGGTATGTTCTTTGACAATGTATTATCAGCATTGCAATAGATGTATGGGGATATTGAAGAATGTCACCCATGTGATATGCAGCACAATGTGACCTGTTTAAAGCGTGATTCGTGTGGAAAACACTTCAAGGCAACTTGAAAAGTGGAGCTCATTTGCAAAACACGTGGCGTTGAAAATGAAGATCAAATATCTAATCAAGACATCACAGGGTGAGAGGTGGATGAAAGGGGTAGGAACACGACCATTTTAATGTATTCCTGGACACGAGTCGAAAACCAGGCAAATCAACCTCAGGCACAAGGCATCTGTCAGCACATTTGCCATGGACGAAGTGTTTGCATTCACAGTAAGAGACTAACTTGTGAATTGCATATTGCATATTATGGAGACCTCACAAATTACAATGGCACGGCTAGGGATTCACTGAAGCTCCTCTTATCAAATCATATCTCTGACATTTAAAGTCAACTTCTGATAAAAGTGTAGATAAACCAGAGTATTTTTTTTTTTACTTTGATAAAAGTCATTTAAATTGACTGGATTATGAAATAATTTCACATCTGAACCAAGAACAGTTTGTCTGAAATGTCACTCAAAATGAAAGGAGGAATTAACAAATGATCAAAGGATCATATATTACGAAAGTGGATCCCGTGAGTCTGATGAATATTCTGGAGACAACCTGAATCTGAACACCATGGAAACAACTGCAGAGAAAAAATCATCTAAACCTGATGCAAGCCCACTTGTGGGTGAAAGAATTGGACATAATAAGACAAAGTTGAAAGCATCCATTGTAAAACTGAAAACAACAGTGTAAATGTCTCCAGAGAACTAATAAGTCTTACACACAGTAAAGCCAGTCTCACCCCAAATAACATTCTAGCAATGTGCTATAAATTCAACAATACAAAATATATTCAAGGTGCTAATTATCTATGTTTACTGCAGCGCCCGTGCAATTGAATGTAGATGACCTTATGGCAAAACAATCCTAAACATACTGTTATTAAAGCAAATGCTGTCAGACGTAGAGGAGGCAGAGTAAAAAACACAGTGAGGGTTACCTGGCAACACACGTAGCTCTGCGTCTGTGCCGGTGCGCGCACTGCCAGGGTTGTCTGCCAGACAGCGGTAGGTGGCCGAGTCGGGAGGCTGCACCTTGCTGACCTGCAGTGACCCGGAGGGCAGCACCACCACGCGGGTCTCGGGGGTTAAGGTCAAAGGGAGGTCCTCCCTGTTCTTCTGCCAACGCACCACTGGCATGGGCTCCCCCGTCACCTCGCAGCGGAGCAGGGCTGTGTCGCCCAGGTAGGACGACACGGACTCCGTCGGGACCACCAGCTTTAACGGACCTGGGGAGAGGGGGGGCAAGGCGAAATCCATATTTGTCACGATGGAAATTGTCGATCTTTGCGGGTAGCTTCATATGAAAACATACTGTGTGAGTGTTGAGGCAAACAGCTCTATTTCAAAAGGCATTGGATTGTTATGCAGTATGTGGTTCAAAGAGAACAGGTCATGAAAAACGTTAAAGGTCAAGTGTCCTGGCGCAATCAGCAACATTGTGATGAGTAGCCGAATCTTTCTTCCTGATTCATGTTCATACCCATTCGTGTGTTTACCTCTCTCTCCCTTCTCCTAACTGATACAGAGTAGCCAGTGTTCAAAAGCCATGTTATCATGAAATGGGCCACATTTGAAACGACACAGTAACACAGGGTAGGCCTCGATTTTTAAGGTTATGACGATGACTTGCCACCGACTGCGGAATCTATGACTTGGTTGCTAAGCATTACTGATGTGTCTCCGTGTTTTCAAAGATCTTCTATCGTGAACATGGCTTTCACAGGGAAAATGGACTGTTAAGGGCAAAGCCGTACTTAGTAAGACAGGCTAATCCCTAAATATGACATAATATTACTGACAGACTGGCTGCCACAATTTCATCCCAAATGATTTTGGTAATCTACATGTTGCTGGGAGCTCAACTGTGCAGCAAACAATTACTTCCTTGGCTCACTCAAGTATTGATTGTCAAGACATACTGGATAACATACATAATTACATATTTGACAGGGCCTGCCTTGCCTAGCACAGAGAAAAAAAAACGCCCAAAAAACAGATCATCAAACTATCTCTGTTTTTATTAATTACAAAATCGTTACTGCAAAGAAGCAAGGTGCCTAGGTATGCAGCTGTTGACTGTCAAAAGGCTTGACCGGAAATAGTTTCCCATCATTTGGATCTTAACAGTCTCTAAGGTGTCTACAGGAGTCTGGTCGTTTAGAAGAAGGCCAAAGCCATTAGAGGCTGAAACATACAAATCAATATTTCCATAGATGTGACAGTGCAGCCAGACCCTTAAAAAGTGAACAAGCTTTTGTTGTTTGGCTGAAATGGTTAGTCTGAATGAGGCCTTTTATGCTTGTCAAGGGCTTTTCACTTATAAAGGATAACCCTCCACTTGAAGAGGAATTACTCGTTGAGAAAAGCTGAGTTTGGAGAAGGTTAGTGTGCGAGGGTATCTGAGATTTCTTTGTCAGACTTGTCTTCATTAGTGTGCACTAAAGGGGGATTGAGACATTTCAAATCCACTGGGATTGAAACCAAGTGAATATCTCCACCTCTTTAATCCATAAGCCAGCCTCGGGGCTCCAGAGTCGCACAGAATCTCACAAACACACACAGGGTCTCTCTCCAATGAAATAACATACGCTTCTTTCCTGAACCGGTTGTCCGGTCAGACTGCACTGTCACCTACGCACATGGCAGCCTTCTGTTTTAGGTCAACCCGTAAGCCTACATAATCGGGCCCTTGCAGTGCAATAGTAAAAAAACCATTTACAGTAGATTGGAAACGGGTTTAGCAGTGTCGTCAATGCACACCGTTGCCTTTGTGTCCCCGAATCGCTAATCCTGATAGAATTTAAAACAAATCCCATTAAAACCACCCCTCTTTGAAACGTGAGGTATTGGTTCTAGAAAGCTGCTGACATCAGAGAGAGCAGAGAGTGAACTGGCCTTCCCCAGAGTCTCTCTGTTCCAAAGAGAGAGCTGAGGACGGGGAAGGATGAGTCGTCGGGAATAATCGGCCCCAGTCTCTCCAAGGTTGGAGGCGTCGAGCAGTACAATCTAAACAGGCATCACAAGGCTGGACGACAATGGTCCACTGGACCAAGTGTCCTCAATCAACTGCTTGACTCCAAACCTTTTCACTACAAAGGAAGCCGAGGGGAGAGGAATCAATAACGTCACACTGCACCTCCTACGACCAATGATCACAGGGGTTTATGATCTTGTGACATTCCACAGTTCCTGGTCCTCTAGAGACCGGATCTCCCACTATCAGTAAATCGGAGAAAAGTAGGTCTAATCAATCAACAAAGAAAAGTTCCCCCCCACTAGCCTTAAACACTCGTTCTCAAAAGTTGAGTTAGCAGAAAAAAAGGGCAAGTGAAGATATGAGTCTCGCTATTTTATTGTTTTATCAACTTTTGACGTGTTCATTTCTCATCGCATAACCTGGGCCGCGTTGCAAATTGTATTGGCTGCATGTAAACTCTCGCGGCAATCCTGGGTAGAACGGTCTCTCCCAATCCTGTTTCGTAATGGTTCCGCGTGACATTTTATCACTACACAATGACGCCTGTGCACACAAGATGGACGACACACCCAAAGACTCCAACAACCCAGCTTCACAAACAAAATGCCATCCCACTTTTCACCTGATTCCATGAATGTATGAACAAATTAAGTCCTTCAGCATTAAACAAATACAACGGCTTAAAAAACGTGGACGGAACACTGGAATTTGGAAGGGCAAAAGTTCAAACGTTGTCCGAGCACTTTTGTCCACATTCCGGGCAAACGTTTAAGTACATTTTCCAAGCTCAACCCTTTCCCCTTTCCCACGTGTGGTTCTTTCTAGTTCACAACAACACGTTCTTTTATAACACTGCTTTCCATTTTGATGAGGAACGGCTGCCTCGTATACTTAAGACCTAGGGTGAAAACCCAGGGCATCTGGTCTGGGAGCCTGCTCTGATTAATTTCAACAATCCCAGTTCTAATCTTCTGTTTGATGCCGACCCCCCCCCCCCCACCCCCCGCAGCAGTCTAACAGCATGACGCCTCGTGCACACCGTGAAAGCTTTAAGACCAGACACTCGACCAAAGTACAGTAAATATACAGTACAGTCACAAGAGAGAAGATAACCATAATCCTGGCTCTATTCAGTCTTGTGGCATTCAATTGCACGAGAGTTAGTTCGAACTGCCCTCTATTTAAAACCTTCACAGAAAGGTTGAAAATGAAGGCTACACATTATATCTGAATTGACTTCTTTCAGCATCCTGAGTGTGTGATTTAAAAAGAGTGCCATTCTTGCACATTCTTGGTTTTTGATTGGCATGCGGGATGGCATTGTGTTTCAATTCCTGTTTGATGCTTAAAGTGGATAGAGTTATTGAGAATCTGAAAAAAACATTTCCCAGTTTGAAGCTTCCAGGACTGACGCTACCAGTGTCAAGCTACGGTTTGCCACCTAAGGCATAAAATGTGAGGTTGCCAGTTCAAAGTCGATAGTAAGGGTTTCCAGTTTGGTGTTGAGAGAGATGTAGTTGCCAGATTGAGGTCGAGAGAGGGTTGCTTGCCAGACGTACTTTGAGAGGTCTGGTGGCCACTTTGAAATGTAGATACGTTAAGGAGTTACCAACCTTCATGACAAAGAGAATGGATGGTAAGTTTGTGATGGACATAACTGTGTGGCCACATTGCCCATGTCGGACAGACGGTGAGGTTTGGAATTTCCGGTTGGGAGATTGCGAAGCTTAGATCGGCAGTGTGACACTGTTGGTGGTTGGAGCTGCCAGGTTGAGATGTAGAGGTATTGGATTGCCAGTTGAAGGCTAAAGAGATTGAGGCTGGCAGCTTGAGACTAAAGACCTTTGAATCCACCTGCTTTGAAGCGACCGTGTTGACACACTTGTGATAAGCAGTCAGATTATCTTAAACAGGAAGTTCTAAAAACAGTAAGCAGCACCATAAGTAGACTCACCCTCTGGCAACAAACTATGTTCACAGAAAGCAGGTGATGAGATTTTCTTGAATCTTGACTAGGAGATGAAGGGATGAAATATTTTGGTGCAATAAACTGCAAGACCATTTGGATTTACACCCTCAAACGAAAAGCTTTTGCAAAGTGCAATTACTCCCTCCAAGCATATTTCATACATTTGCTTTGAGTCAATTAGGCCTTTTACGACAGACTGTAGACTTCCAGTGAAGATTTTTGGGGGCAAACGGCTAGCTAACGTAGGTTTTCCTCCAGAAACCCATAATTGAGATTTCTGGTTCCTGCACGTTGTTTTCCCAGTTGATTTAAGACGTGTCTGCATGCAAATGAACCAAAAGTGCCCCTAAATCAAATAGAAGAAAACAACGTGCAAGTTACACAGCAGATTTGTCACAGTTTCCTTTCTCCTCAACCTACTCGAAAAACGAGCAGGGGAGGCGATTGGAGTTGTTTCTAGAGTGCAAGGGAAGGATCCTCCCAGTCTCTCCCTTGCAGCCTCTCAAGCCCTGAACAGACACCTTCATTAAATGGAGATTACTCTTCTGCCCGGCGTGCTGCATTAGAGCCATAATCTGTGCTGCATAACCTTTACAAGGCACCGGCAGAGAGACTTAACCAGGCTTGAGCGTACAGCCGCACTCACACTCACATGCACCCACCACCAGGCCGGAAGAGGCAGGCAGGCAGGCAGGCCGGCTGGCCGATGCACAGATATAAACAGGCAAAGCCATCCGAGCCTTATTCAGCAGTTTATTCTGCTGAATTAAGACAAAAGATTAGCATGGTGAGGCGACGGGCCATTTAAAAGGCCTCGGCTGTGATGAGGGCTGACGCAGGAGAAGCACTAACAGCTTAACTAGGCTGCAGCAGGGAGAGAGAGAGAGAGAGAGAGAGAGAGAGAGAGAGAGAGAGAGAGAGAGAGAGAGAAAGAGAGAGAGAGAGAGAGAGAGAGAGAGAGAGAGAAAGAGAGAGAGAGAGAGAGAAAGGGAGGGAGGGAGATAGAGAGAGAGTGGCGGGTCCAGATAGGACGCTGGGCTTGCGCCGAGGCTGAGGCTGAGGCTGGGGCTGATGCTAGCAGGAGCGGAGGAGGGGGTCTCTGGGGAGACATGAATCCTCCAGCCTGTAATGATTACCTCTGTCTCGTAAATTCTGCCCAGGCCAACGTTCGCCTGTGACATTTACCTTGTTCAGCATACGACGCGTGGCCCACACAGACAAGGACACATTCAGGCAAAGGGAGAGGAGGAGACGATGGTCTGTCTGTCTGTATAACCTTTTGACTGTTAACTCTCGATCTAAGAGCACACGTAAAAAAAAGTTGGGCAGTAGACGATTCAAGGCCAACTTTCAAAGTCACCAAAGAATGAAAACAATTCTTCTTATTTTCGTCATCGCGAGGAGAAAGAAAGAGAGAGAGAGACGAGGCTCTGTTGCTGGACAAACCCCCTATGAATTCTGTAAAGTGTGCTGAAATGCCACATTCGGTGAGTCAACGCCTGTTGTACGCTCATTCGTTACAAAGGGAAAACAACACCAGTCCGGCGTTCCTACAGTACAGCTCTCCTCTTATCGTCCTCCCTCAGAACAGAGGCTGCGCACAGTCACAGTGCGGGTCCACAGTTATAGTGCAGGCATATCCCAGGGCACATCTTTTTGGACTGAAAACACATTTTCAGCGTCGTCATCCTTGCATTCATCCCTATCTTTAGAGAAACCATTTGTCTCCAGTGCCTTCAGTTCCTTCCCACAAAGAAGAACCAAACACCGGGCCTTCCTTCTAATTAAAACTGTAAGCAGATGTCTTTGAGGTGATGGCACTGGAGCTTAATTGAATATTTAAGCTGCGATTCTATTAGCATTTCTTTTTTATGCCAATTCCTTATCAAGCACGCGTGCAGTCACTTGAGCATTTATATGTCGGATTGTTTGCAAAACAACAATAGTATTGAAATTATTCTGAATTATTATGCTGACTTCCATAATAGGAATCTCATGGTTTAGAAGGAATGGATGTGGTATAGGAAGAGGGAACAAATCCATCGTTTTCAACCAACCAACCAACCAACCAACCAACCAACCAACCAACCAACCAACACATTAAAAACAGCAGTCATGCATGTAATGCATGCCACTTTCCTGCAGTGTATTTATAATTCAAAAGGCTGTTTGGCAAACTGATGTTGAATAATGAGGCATTTACAGTGCAAGGTCCTTACTCTGTGTTCCTGTTATGACCACTTTCAACAGTTGTTTTTCTCACCTAGGCCACCTTCCGAGTTGGATCGTTTCAGACTACCCCGCAGTATGCCCTTCACCACCCAGGCCTTTCATCCATAATGCTACAGCCTCTGTTTCAACGGTTGTTTGCGGGGACTGGTCTGCACCCTCTTAGCCCCTGTCATCCCGGGCACCGTGTTGTCCCGTCCTGTCGATTAAGTCTATTAACCAATCATCACACTCTTCCCCCCCCATCATCCCGCCGGATAATTGGCTGTGAGAAGAGGTCTCAATCTGTCAGTCAGCGCGTTAGCTCCGCTCTCATTAGCACCCTAAAGAAGCAGGCCCCTCCGTGTAGCAGCTGGGCTGGACGCCTCGCACTCTAATATCTCTAATTGATTAGGAGGCCTGTGACCTCAGTGCAGAAGGCATAAACAAGGGGAGACAAAAGAAAGAGAGGGAAAGGGGGTCGACTAGACTTTTTTTTCTTCCTGTGTACAAGTGCGAAGGAAAGTTCTGTTTTCCAGGAGAAATATTGCCGCTCGATTAAAACCCGTTATTCCAGTTAACGGAAGCAAAAGGTGTTCGTTCTCAAGATTGATAAAATATACGTGTCATTACATGTAATCATCCAGTAAATTCTGAAATTATAACGAAGTGGTGAAACAATGACAGAGTATGATCGATAAACAATGACTCTTATTGAGTGACTTGTTGCTCTTGTAGGTTAGTTATAACGAAGTTAGCTCTAGTACTCGCTGTGAAATATTTGACTGTTGATCTTGTTGTTCTTCTACAGGTACAGTCTTGCACTTTTTGTGGTTCATGTTGTTTTAATTTGTAACTTGTATAACTGCATGCTCTTATGGGTCTTCCCTTTGGCACTTGTTTAGTTTTTTCACAATGTATGCTTCATGTTTTGGCTGCTTACAATGTTTGGGACTACCTCGTTGTTATGATCAGTGACCTATGCTCTTTTGTAAAACTCTCTCTTGGATAAAAGCGTCTGCTAAATGCATAAATGTAAATGTAAACATCATTAATAATGTGCTGGGTGCAGACCTCAATTATGAAATCAATTAGCAGATTTCCTGAGAGCTGTACAACTTGCTCCACTGTAACTCTGAAAATAGATCATTCTAGACTCATGTATTTACTGTACGAAGCTTGCATTGTCATACAGAAGCTCACTACTAGCCTGAAAGGGGCTCTGCTTGACTTACAGCACATGCCAAGGACATAAGCCCCTCTCCCCAATCCATTCCAACATTGGAAAGGCATTTTTTTGTACACTCAAATGTTATTTCAGAACCGATTGAATGTGTAAGGCCTCAGAGACGTGGAGATGACGTAACATTAAATAATCCCTGTCTCCCATCAGCCATGTGACCAGAGCTTCCCTCAGGAACACAGGAAGCCTGAGAGGAATTCTGTCATGTACAAGAATCTGTGTGCTGAGCCAGAGAAAATACCAAGGAATCAAATGACGTCGCGTTAGAAATTGCTGATGACAAAGTCATTTGGGAAGAGGAGCAGCACTGCTTTGAAGTACGCCAAGCTGACACATCCGTAGCCCACGCCGGCCACTCCGAAGAAAACTTTGCCGAATCTACACAAAACGCACCTGAGGTAGCATGAAAAATATCAAATGCAGGGAGTGTAACTCATTGGACAGCCGCGTCACCAAAGAGGGCCAGCGTGGTCACAACCTTAGTGTTGTAGGGCGGCACAGTGGGTTACGGCTCAGATAAGATACAAAAACAATCGGGCTTGCATACTGCTAAACGTTCATATTTCAACATACCAGAGAAGGTCCTGACCTCCCTGGGGTCCAAAGCAAAACTCTGCTGAGGCGCCGTCCAACCTGACCCGTGAACCATGTCAACTGTTTGCCATTGCCACACAGTCTCGCAAAAACCCAATGATTATTATTTACTGAGAGATGTGGATTCACGTTTAACCACAGTACAGCATTCTATAGACCTGATGGGAGATCTGAGGACTCAAACAGGCGACTGCAGTGGGTCTGGTCACCATCACCCGCGGGCACAGTTCAATAAACAACAAACATGTTACACTGTGGACCCAAAAAGAGACAAACATGGTTGAAAGCTAAATCCATGCAAAACACAAACAGAGTTCTGTGGCTGCCTCATATTTAAATAACCAAAACCAGCATCACAGCTCTGCTCTACTCATAAAACTTTGATTAGAGGAAGGAATGGGTTGCAACACTTCCCGCCAGTCCTGGAAGGGGAAATTTTAAAGCGAGCAAGTTCAACAACATACTGTTTATAAAATCACTTCTATACCACCAGGTCTTAGTACATGGAACTAACCATTGTGGTGAATAAGTCCTTGACAAACTGGATTGATAACGGTTAGGGATTCCTACTAACCTGTGATCTAAATACTAAATAAACAAGTTGATGTATCACTTTACTGGTCCCCCACAATCGTCACTTGACACGATCAAATACAAAGATGAGACAAACTAGGGATCAATCCCAATCTCTCAGCCTAGACTAAACTACTGCTTGCTAAAGGGCGGGGGGGATAACATCACGATCAACATGCGCAGGAACCACCCAGATGTTGCCAGATGCCAGGCGCTTGAGGTGCCCATCTTGACGAATCCTGAAAGAAGATATCAAACCACCTTGCAGGGGAAGACGTACTCCCTCATAAATCACGTCCCCACCCAAGTCATTAAAAGCGAGCTAGCGGTAAACAGTTTCCCAACATGGCCCCCAGGACTGGGACTAATGAGTTATGACTCAAAGAATGCAGAGCGAGGACAGAACGTTTTGAGAAACCTGTGCGTTCGCGCACGCACTTTGAAACGTTCCCGCGTTCGGATGATAGGTTTACCCATTAAAAGGGACTCCCACATTCCCCTTCTCCTCGTTCCCCCAGCACATTCCCCTGAATTAAACCCAAATCCACACCACCACGCCCCCCCTCGCCACGACCCCCCCTTCCCCATCCAGGCTCGTGAAATATTAATGAAGCCTGGGTAGGAGCCAAGGCTTCAGAGAGCAACAGAGACGCTCGGCTTCAAAGCCCCGGGAGCCGACCCAGGCAGCGCGGGGGGGGGGGGGGGGGGTGCAGCCGGAGCGACGTATCCAGGAGACGGTGGCCCGGCACCGGGCCGGCGGGCCGCGTCGACGGCAGCTCAACCCTGGATGATGACAAGCTGTCGCTCCCAGCTGCGCCTCAAAGTATCCCTAGCACACACCGGGAGCAGCCAATGTGGGGGGGGGGGGGGGGGGGGGGGAGGGGGAGAGAGGGGGTTTAAAATTAATCAGCCGTGCGTTCAATATGGTGAGCGTCCCAGATTTAGCTAATGAGAACCTGCGTGTCGGGGATTATTGCGCTTGGTAATGACAGTGGGACTCACTGGAAAGGTGAATGACTGGAGGTGAAGATGCCCTTTAGGCAAATTTAAACGCTTATCAGTCATTCCTATGAGGCTTTGAAAAACAACAAAATGTCTATTATCTATGCTGAGATAAGCCAAATCAATTCTACTGTCACTGTTAGATGTATACTATGTACTAGTTATTAACCACTTTACTTTGTAAACATTACACTTGATATACCTAGTCATCTATTTGGGCCATAAATGTTGTTGGAAAATATCCTATTAGAAGGATTTCAATGAATCAATAATCCCTGATAGGAGGTGACTGCACCACATCACTGGTGCACACACACACACTTGCGGAGGTCGATCGGTTGCGTCGCCCTGACTCGAACGGTGACATGTTCGGTCCTGTCGCCTGCCCCGCACGGCCTCACCCAACCCTTCCATCATCCCCCTCTTCCACCGTGACACTCTCCATCTCTCCGTCTTCCCATGTCTTTATGTACCTCTCTCTCTCTCTCTCCCTCCCTCCTCTCCTCCCCAAACCCCCAGTCTTCCGCTGTCACTCTTCCCCCCCGATGCCTGCCATCTCCATCTCAGACACTCTGCCACTTTCCCCCGCCCGGCCCTCCTCCATCCCTCCTCTCCTCGGCTTCCACACAAAAGGAGTGTAATCAACAGAGAGAGTTCCTGCTCTCTCGCTCTCTCTCTCTCTCTCTCGCTCTCTCTCGCTCTCTCTCTCTGTCTCTCTCTCTCTCTGTCTCTCTCTCTCTCTCTCTCTGTCTCTCTCTCTGTCTCTCTCTCTCTCTCTCTCTCTCTCTCTCTCTCTCTCTCTCTCTCTCTCCCTCTCTCTCTCTCTCTGTCTCTCTCTCACTCTCTCTCTGTCTCTCTCTCTCTCTCTCTGTCTCTCTCTCGCACTCTCTCTGTCTCTGTCTCTCTCTTTTCCCCCTCTTCTTTCCTCTTCCTCTCAAACACCCGGCAGACACATCAACACGCAGGCTCGCCGTCTCCTATGTGAAGGGGCTGAGTCATCCTGGCCTCCTCCAACTCTCACTTTTAATTAGGGAGAAATACCACAGCGCTCCCCGGGGAAACGGAGACATTTCATTGCTCGATTTAGAACCAGCTTCCAATTGGCTCTTTGTATGATGGTGAACACTCAACAAATGGGGAGGATGGGGTCTCTGGCGTTGGTGTGCACGTCTGTGCGTGTGTGTGTGTGTGTGTGTGTGTGCAGGAGTGTGCGTGCGTGCAGGTGCACCACAAGGGATGCCGATGCCTCTCACAGCACTGAGGAAGGAATCGCTTGACCCCTTTTTACTCTGATGAGATTAGACCTGGAATATATTGATCAACAGCGAGTACGTTTATGTCAGAATCATATATTAAACTCAATATTGCAATAGATAAATGGACTTTGCACTCATTAGAGCTGTGCATTTGAAGGTTTTACGGGTGGCTTTGGTCCTACCCAGCAAGATTGCCTTTAGAGGGCGAGTGAATGCTGCTTTCGAAATGTGTTTTAATCGCATTTTCCCTCGTCTCCGCCGGCCTGCTCGCATGCCTCTCTGAGGCCGCACACGTCTGACCAATGGGAGTGCGGCTGTCCGCGGGTGGATTTGTCAGTCCAACAACACCAAGGTGAGGTCAAGGCCAGGCACCGCCATTAGCCCTGCGAGGGGGGCCGTCCCCCTCTCCTCTCTCATCCCTCTGGCCCCTCCGCCTCTTCTCCCATCCCTCCCTCCCTCGCCTCCCTCCTCTGCTCTCCTCCCACGTCCGGACGTCTGACCTCTCTCGTCAACTCATCAAGTCCCCTTCAACAGCCCCCTCCCTCCACCACTGTGGAGAAACTTTGTCTTATCAGTACCGTAAGTCTTTTGGCTTGGACAAAACTTTACTTTACACGTCAACCAAAGTAAGAAAGTTGATTTTAAAACGAGTAAGAGCTGAAAATGCTCCAAAGTTTATTCTCTAGTAGTCTGAGTGAGCTGGGCAATCTCAGTCTCAAGAAAGAGAAGTTGTTCAAAGGCACCAAAAAAAGTTGACTAAACAGTGTTTGATATAAGCTGACATGTCCAATATACCCCATTCTAAAAGGAGCGTTAGATCATAATTGGATCTAGATTCAAGCCACTCTCTCACAAGTCTCACTAGTTCTGAGTGCATTATCAACACTGGGCTAGTCAAAACCTTATCCACTGCTTACTTGAAAGTTCTGACAATGTTTATGCTTTCTCCATCTGACTTGCCACCCACACCTTCTGTCAGTTAATCACAGGCCTGCTGGCAACTCTTGTAATGTATTCCTGGCAGGGCCATGCCCAGCCAAGACCGCCTGGAAGACCACTAGCATTTGTTATCCTCCATTCACATCGAATCTAACTACAAAGCAAGAATCTCTGTCTGTCTTCCTGTCTGTGGCACAATTACCTTGAGGAACGGGGCTTTGTATGAAGTGGAGACATGTATCTGGTGATCCCGTGAAGTTTGTGAGGGTGAGCAGTTTGCGACAAACAAATAGAAACGCATTCGCCGTATACTGGTACTTTTAGGAGCGTTTGTCGCCTCGGGTTCAGCCCAAAGGCACTGCACCAGCGTTGGCAGGGAGGGCCTCAACAGGATGAATAGCGACTGTATATGGAGCGCTTTCGCAAGAATCAAACAGAGCAACAGGCTCCATGTAGCTATTGCACATTTCATTTCTTCATGAAATGAGGTCAACATGGGGTCCAAAGACTCAAGGATAGGTAGGCTAATAGCCTACTGTTGTATGAAGACACCGTCAAAAGGCATAAAAGCATGGGTTTGCTTTATATCCATTTCCACATAGTGGCTAACATTAGCTACTGTGCATCTGTAGGCCGATTAGCCAGCTTATTATGTCTAATATGAAATTCAACAAATTGTCCCTTGATGAGAATGTACATGAGAATGCACATTCTGTCCGTTTAACTCGAAGAACTAGTCAAAGTCGAGTGCACTGCACTAGAATGACTCAGTCACACTCCATATTCATCATTTGAGAAGCCCCACAGTACACTGTGCTCTATGTATACTGTACTTTCCCAAAGTCAAACATTTAGCATGTGCACATAAATATCCCCCGCATCAAAGGACGGCACACAATCATTTGCATTACAAGGGACTCTTGTGACATTTCGTTTCGAAATCTCTTTTCATCCTTGAAGATGTCCAACTGTATGCCTGCTGCTGAGACATGAAAGAAGTTTTACAGCCAGCAGGAGAGCGGTAGGCCAAGGGGAGCCTGCCAACAAGCCCCAGAGCACCATATTGGGGGGGGGGTGAGGGGGGGGGGGGTTGAGAGAGAGCATGGAGGGGGCCTTCATGGCCAATCAGTCTGACTGGCACTTAAATCTCACCAAGGGGCTCCATTTGGCATTAATGCTACACTCAAGATTATCCGTTTAGAAACATGGCTGGACTCGGGCTGCCAGTTGGCCTGACATTAGAGACAACAATGTCACTTTCAGTCGGGGCTTTACGCTTGCTTGCTGTTTCCATGGTTTCTCCAGGAGAGAGGCGGGGGTGTCTTTTGGTGGTGGTGGTGGTGGTGGTGGTGGTGTGGGGGTGGGACACACACACCTCATTACCCCCAACAGTTTAGGAAGGTAAAACGTGGTATATAACATGCAGATATCTCCTGTGCGGACGCTTCCCCCAAATCATGTGGCAGGGATCTGGATCAAGCTCTGGATCAAGCTCTGGACCAACCCACGCAGTGGCTGGGAGGTAATGGATGACTTTGACGTGGTCTGTCCTGACCCTGGTTTAGGAGGCCCGGCACTCATCTCTCCTTCTGGCCTTCCTGGCCCCGCCGATCGGCCAATCCTCCGCCCGTCTGCTCTCCGCTGATGCCACATCTCCGCAGAGTCCCAATCAGTCGAGTGTGAACACATGCCCCCCCCCCTCCTACACGCCGTCCGGTCTTGTAGTCCAGAAATCAGGGTAGGGGGTGGCTGGAGGAGGGGGAGTCTGCCGCGTTAAAGCCTGCTGCTCGAGGTTTATCTCCAGATGCAGGGCTAAACACACGGGCAGAAGGCTTCGGTTGCCTTCTGGTCGGCCCGGGCTCGACACCCGCAGAGCTAGCAGAATGCAATCTAACTGTATCTCTCGCCATGTCTGCTCAGATCCATAGCAGGCCCGGGTACAGCTGGGGGGGGGGGCCGAGTCCTACGGTGATCTTGATTATGTTTAATGCATGTGGGAGGGGTGGAGGGGGGGGGGGGACGACGACACACAAAGTGAAACGGAGTAGTTGCGGTTTGGGGAATGGCCTCGTATGTCATGCGTGACTGAACTTGCAATACCTCCTCCATGCTGGAGGCCTTTCAAGGCAGACTCCGGCTCTCCGCTCCCACAGCTCCACACCGCTTTCTGGGACTCCCATGGCAAACCGAATACGGCCCCTCAAACCATTCTGGGTAAGATTTAGCTGAAGAGTTCAACGAGTCCTTAACCCGTGCGAACGGCATGGAACCGTCTCTATTTTTTTTAGAGCTACAGTGTGCATGACGTACCGTTTGTATTTACAACCCTGTCAGCCCACTTGATTTCCACACCTGACAAGCCCTTTATCCATAGCAGATTAAACAAAGCCCATCAGGGTTGTTTCGGTCCGGGTCTCTATTGCCAGTAATTAGGCCCCTGCATGTTTTAGTTAAACAACACTTGCCCCTGCACTGTTCATCATTAGACGGTTAACTAAGCGGCTTTGTCTCGGCCCAGTGCTTCTACTCTGCCTCCCGCTAGCACGGGTCAAGAGCCCTCCTCTGTGATTCATGATATCGAAGTCCCCCCGCCGTTCGTGGAAGGAGGAGAGGAGATGGGGAGGGAGATAGTTCTCCTCGCTGTGTAGACTTTCCAGGCCTGTGTAACATGGGATCAGAGGAGCTCAAGGCTGCTCGGCGGGTTGCCTGTGCGTGTGTGTCGTGTCGAGGAGTTGCTGTTGTGTTTCGGCAAAGCTTTGTTGCGGACTCGGAACATCTCTCCCGCAAACCTTGCTCGCGTCGATTCGAAGCCTATACAGAATCACCAGTGATATTATGGTTTCCTGGATGAGAGACAGCTCATTTCCCTTTCTAAAAGGATCACTAAATCAATGATTAGGTTCAGATTTGCAATCCTATCAAATTCTCTTTTCCATCAATCTGAGCAAAATAAGTCAGGCCGGTATTAAACCAAAGAGTCTGATAAACCATGAGAGATAGAGAAATATATAGATTTTATCAGCAGCACATTGACTATAAGAGCCTCAAGCGCTCCTTGAAGACATCATCCAGGTATATCTCCACACAGGCAGGTGTCTAGAGAGTGCTTACCAGACACGGTGACCTTAGCCGTCCTGCTGACGATGGCCCCTAGACCCTCCAGCGTGGCGAGACACTGGTAGGAGCCCTCGTCCGGCCGATGGTGACGCGAGTGGAGAACATTCTGGACCAGCAGGGACCCGTTGGCCATCTCTTGCCTCCTCTCGTCCACCAGCGTGCTGAGCAGGACGCCGTCCTTCTTCCAGCTGATGAGCGCGGTGCCCTGGTCCGACTGGGCCTGGCAGTCCAGCTGCAGGACTCCGCCTCGGACCGTCACCGTGTCCTGGGGTTCCTGGACGAAGCTGAGCTCCACGAAAGCCTGCGATGACTCGGCGCCTGGAGGAAGGAGGGAGGAAAGGGAGGGTTTAGTCTGGGAGACGAGAGGGAGGAAGGAAAACCCGACGCCGCGATCTGCGGCCCGGGGCGTTACGGACACTGCCGGGAACCCCTTCACGCTTTTCATTGGGCGTGCGGCATCTCGTCTTGTTCATCATTGGTGAAGCTGTCGTCAATAATAAAACAATTTGTTGTATCCTTTTAAAAGGCTGGATTTAAGAATACCAAATACGGTGCCAGTAATGTTAGACAGAAAGATGATTTGTGTGTTAAGTATCCTTAGAGCTAAGAGTACGTCCCAACTGTTCAGAGTAAAGGTCCATTAGTATTAGCCTACTGACCTATCTTCAGTGGGCCTCACGCTATCACACATTTCCGTGTCCCAGACATTTCGCGGCAAAGATCACTTTTAGCTTTTGACAACGCTCCTACATAAAAAGCCACCCAGCAGCTTCCATCCTCTTGAAAGCTATTAAAACGCAAAATCCAAACAGATTAATTTCCACATTTCAAAACGAGTACTTTCCCAAGGTTGAAGGTGGAGGGGAAATTGCTCAATGAAAGCTGAAAAGGTTTAACAAATATATATATATATACATAAAATCAAATAATAACATAAAATAAAAATAACTTGGAGTGAGTGTATTGATGATTGCATCTGAATTTCAGTAGATACCGGGTGTAGCCGGTTAGAGAAGGGGCTGTTTGAAGTCCGCCTGCCACACTGCTCTCTTGCATGTCTGCTTTGTTTCAGCATGCACCGTTCCAGCGCTACAGTTCATCCATATTTATACTTTGGCAGCCATACCAGGACACGTTTCCCCCTTTCTGCCTTTGTGTCTGCCCTGTCAGCAGAACACCACGCTGGGATACAGTTTCAATCAAAAACATAAACTTTAGAGGGCCCCCTTTTATGTTTTCACTCCTCTAAAAGTATGGATATTTCAGCTCCATTCTGTGTTGTGCTTGGAAAACAAGAAATGTCCTGAAGGTGCTGGATGATTCTAATGCTAATGTGAGTACCAGCAGAAAAGGAAGGTAGCTCTAGCTCAATAGGCACTTTCTGTCATGCCCGAGTGTTTGCACTTTATCACTTAGTCCAACACAAGCTAAAGCGGTCCACGATACGAAAAAAAAAAGGGGTTCCAGTTGATCAACGCTATAAAGTCTGAAATTCCCTTCGTCTGTTGAGGAGAATTTCAACCAATGCTTGGGTGTTTCTCTCCGGTTTTACCTCCCAGAAGGCGGGGTCGCCTTCATCTGCGGACATCTGTGAAATATTACAACTGGAACAAAGACCCAGGACTGGGTGTGGAGTTGGGGTGGCTCTCACAGATAACACACAGAAAGGGGGAGGGGTGGTGGGGGTGAGGGGGTGGGGAGAGGAGGTAGGGAGAGGAGAGGAGGCATCAGCCTTTTCTGATGGTCCGCCCATGCCATCACGAGAGAGAGGGTGCAGTGTAATTGAAAAAACCTGTCTAACTCCCCACTTCCCTCGCCTTGGGCGACAGGGGGGAGGAGGAAGTGGTGGTGGTGATTGTGGGAGGCGGGAGCCTTCAAAAAAAAAGCGATGAGCTGACAGAGGAGGGGGGCGGGAGGGGGGGGGAGGGTAAGGGGGAGGGGGGGCTGCATACCGAACAGCGCTGCCACTGACAGCCTTGCCGCAGACAGACAGAGAGACTCCTTCAGACACTGGGAAATAACACACAGTGCCCCCGACCGAGAGTGGAGACAGCACCTTCAGCTACTGAGGTTTGGACTGGATCTGTTTCTGCCGGGACTGTCAGAGCTCCAAACCACAGCCACGACTACTGCGGTGCGCCGTGCGTGACGCTGTCGTCGACTGCTCCGACATTACAGCCACAGCTTCCAAGATTGCAACACTGGAACTTCAAAATATGGGCACTTTTCGTAGGCAAACCTCCAACCTCCCTCCGCGGGGGGAGACAGGATCTATTCATGACAATGTAACATTACAAACGGAAAAGATTTCCTTCATCTATATTACACATTGAATGTCTAGTTATCCTCGTTGCACCCCGCTGTTTCAAAAATACGTGCAAGAGTATAGAGGTAGAGACTATTGCTCCTCAGACTGCTTCTGGAGATTGTATGACGCAAAACTTGCCACACTTTAAGAGCACGGAAAAACTATTGCTGTAGGCATTTCTTATTTTGTTTTGCGATTTCGCCCTAAGATAACCATACAACCAGTAAGGAGAGTAAAAGCTAATGATCTGAATAAAACAAATAAATAAGCATTGACTCCGTCTCTAGGGAGTGGCAGGAGGAGACAGTATGAGTACGAGTACGTACTATGAGACAGTACGTGGTTCTCACTTGAAATACTTGCCACTGTTTTGAATGTATTCATGAGAAATTGGAACAGTAGAAGGGCATGATTCATTAAAAGGCTACAGCTAACCCTAGGCTATTGGCTCACCGTCGAGTCAATAAAGAAGCTTTCAACCACTCCGCAACCCACTCACCACAAGTTCAATTATGACTCTTCCAAAGGTTTTCAACAGGCATTGTTTGAAATGGGATTCTCTTTGAAAAGCTCATTTACATTACACAAAACCTAGCTTGAGATATTCAGAACACTATACAATCATAGAGATATCACAGGCCATTTTCAATGGGGAAAATGGTGATTTCAACAGAGATACATATAACAACAATGTTAAACTTTGATACACGCCTTTGAAATATTTCAAACGGACTAGGCATGAGGTGGAATTCCTTTGAACCCTTGCGTTTACAACTCCATCGATTCATGTGGTTGTAACACTGGATGATACAAATTAAGAGTCATGGCGTGGTCTAGGCTTTAACTGGTCCCTACAGAGACTTCAGAGCCCTCAGCTCTGACTTGGCTGGTCACAGTGCCTCTTCTAATCTAGTGCTTTTTGCATCTGCAGTGTGAGATATCATCTCGTGGCTGATATCTCTTCATTACAGTCTCAGCCGAGCGAGGTGCACGGTCTCCCCATGCCGCTATCGATTCCCCTTCAACCGCCGTCCTCTGCCTTTCCTTCAGTCTTAGCGTTATCTTGACAACTTCATCTCTGAAAGCTCACTCACATCTGACCCCCCTCCCATCGCCGACTACCTCTGACTTTCTCTCTTCTGACCAGCTATCTCTGTCTCTGACACGCCCGCACACGCCACACACACACACGTTTTTTAATGACTTCCTCTCTATTTCTCTCTCTCTCTTTCAGGTGTCCTTGTGGTCCACCTGCTGGCTGATTCTATCGGACTCCATCTTGATCGCTTCCTCAGCTCTCTTTCCCTTCCAGCTCCTGTTCCTCTGCAGCCCCTCACGCACATTGTCGATGCTAGAGTGCATCTGTCTGCCTGCAATCTATTTTTGCAATATTCCTCTTAATCTCCTGTCAATAGACTCTGACTAAAAAAGGATAATTTTCCCCTTATCTCCTCATTCAGAAGCGGGCTAGTGGGTGGAAAGTTATTTTTCCTTAAGCTTTTCTCGACTTAATCCAGTAATAGAGACACGCAAACCTCTCCAGCCAACCCCCTCAACAGTCTGAGATGGGAGGGCACCAGGACGTACGCCAGCAGGGTGCGCTTGTTTACTTTCAGACATGTTTAAAGGCAGCTGGTGAAGTCTAAAAAAAGTGCCTTGGCTCTTTTCCCACACTGCTGTTGCCATCAGGTATCTGGTCAACTGCAATCTGTCTGCAGGCTTCCCCTTCCTCACTGCACTCACCGGGAATGACAGGACACATCTTCATCTAATATATTCATTTGTCCTGTTAAATGTGTTCAAAATTCATGCTTTATTGACAATGGGGATCCATTGAGATGAATGTCTATTTAACAAACGTTCTGCAGTGTAAAAGATAAGTGTATATAATGTCTATGCTTATTTACGTAATATTTTTATGTATGTCCGAAGTCTGAAACTGATGTTGTTTATAACCTTCAGGATGTGTTCTGAATAATGTCAAAATCAGGTATTCGCATCCTCACAGGAGAAAGTAAAGCTGCTCCGAATTGTATTGGTGATGATGACGCAAAAACAACCAACCGCACTACGCGACTTGAAAAAAGGGAAGACAATTTGGATGTAGAGCAAGTGCAGGGTGGGGGGGGGGAGAGCTAATTGGAACAATTACATAAGAGCAACTTTGAGGCACTAAGTGTTGTTCCCTTTCTCAAAGAGCAGAAGGGGTTTAGTGCAGGAGGAAAGTATAGAATATCCTCTTATGGGTTTAATTTCTACTCTGGACGGACAGGAAACTGTTCTCAATGCGCCCCGTCTGATCCTGGGACAACAGCTGCTGGTCTATCTCGGCACTGTCCTATATCCTAGGACCCGTCAATAGGCCTGCATAGTGGCCCTCCTACCTGGAGAGAGGCCTGCATAGTGGCTTAGTGGCCCCATGCTGTTTTCTTGAGTCTCTGCCCACGTGTGCCAGTGTTTCCCCGCCACGCAGCCCATGGGCAACGGTTTGTAGGTTGCCCTCCCCTCAGCCTCCCTTCCCTGCAGGCTGGCGGGCGGGCGGGCGGGCAGGCAGCCTTTGAAGAAGGTAGCATCTGGTCCACAGCATTACGCTAAGCATCATTAAAGAGGCACAGTCAGGGTGACCTCTGACCCTGGGGCTGTGGCCTTGGCCTGAGGCCCAACACCATGGTTTAGGGCAGGAGCCTGCATGGGTCCAGGTCTATTCTCCTGCAGCAACGTTCCTGCTGGGTGGATTACACTGTAGCCTCCACCTTCCTCTGTCCTCCTCTGCCTCTAAGTAACAGTTTTTTTTGTGTGTGTGTGTGTGTGGAGGGGTGGGGGTGTTATGACAAGAATGGCTGACAGGCACGCCGTATGGCCCGGAAAAGCACCAGGGCTTTGTGTTCAAAAAGCCCCCTCTGTTAAAGGGGGGGAAGGGGGGGGGGGGGGAGTGTCGTTCAGGTGGTCACACATAAATACCCCCCCTGCCCCCCCCCCCCTTCCACCATGAGCGAGACTGGGGTGAGATCATCTGGCTCATTGGAGCCCCTTGGTGATTCGGAGTAGGCCAGAGGGCTTAGGATGTGGGTGAAGAGGTGAAAAGAGGAAAGGAGTTATGGTTTGGGATGGGACGGGGGGGCTTCATTAGGCTTAATTAGGGTGGGTTGGCGTGGGTAAGGGAGCGAGATGTTTCAAGAGGGGAGCGAAGCTGGGCGATACGGAGGATTACGCTGGACATGTTGGTGTAAAACTGCAGAGCTGCTCCTCTCTCTATCTATATATCTCTCTCTCTATATATATATATATAGGGCAGGGATGTATACAAACAAATATATTTACCACACATCTTCCCCGTGCCTGCTTCTCCTCAGGGGAGAAACCCAGAGTACGGAAACAGAATTGGCCCCTGGCCCACAGTCTTCCCCTCGGTCTGTTCTGTCTTTCAGGGAAGGCATGGTGGGCAGCAGGGAGCCTCATGGCAGCCTGCCATCCTGGATTTTGGCAGCGGTGGCCATGTTTGAAGATTACTGTGTGATAACCATGCCACAACCCTGATTTGTATTAGTTTTATGAAATTACCCCTTTTACCTCGGCCTGCTTCTCTGTGCCTCGACGACGTCCACGGGGCTCTTCTCTGTGAATATGAATAAAGTATTTCTACATGGCTAGATTTATTCCATTTAGATATCTTACACTGTTCTGCTTGAGTGTTTAGGTTGGTTGAGGGGCAGTTCTATGGGCGCATGTGAAGCCCTCTGTGACATGCTTGAGTGTAAAAAGGGCTATACAAATACATTTGATTTGATATATTTTCAAAGAATATGAATACAGGTATTGTGTCACTGTTATGAATGAATTCTTATTTTATTGTTTTGTAGTGTCTTTTGGAAGTAGTTAGCGCAAATAACGGAGGAAATATAAGCGTAATGCTAAGTGCATTATCATGAAGTTGAGCGTTCATTTTCCATGTATCTGTCCACAGTCGTCCTTGGACATACAGTAATGATGTGGTACGAGTCACGTTTGGTTCTACTCCCAGCTGATGAGGGCAATCAGCGGAGTCGAGCTGAGTAACAGCCCCCGTGAGACTGCATGGGGCTCAGGTTGGAGCGGCCCCCATCTGGCTGGCCCTCCCCAACACCAGCTGGCCCACACTGGCCGCTCCTGACAGGGGGGAGGGGTGTGGAGAGGAGGGGAAGGGGGTATAAGTCACGGGTTATAGGCATATGGTCCCAAAACAACCTCCCCCTCCCGCCGTTTCAAAAACGGTCTGGTGAAAGGAAAGTCACCCCAGTAGGACACGGGGACCAGGAGGTGGCCCCGTTCAGACAATGAGGCTCATTTGTGACCTAACTGGCTTGGAAACATCAAAGCTTGCAATCCACAGACAACAAACGTCAATTACGCTTATATTAGCCTGGTCCATTCTCCACACAAAGCAATTCATCTGCGTTTTTATTTTCGGTTGCCTTGTGTTTTTTTCTCACCGTTTACCTTTTCTATATTTTGGGTGGAAAATGACTGATTGCCAATGAGAAATCGATATCCCCCCCGCAGAAAAAGTGTCTCTTTATAATTGGTTTCTCAGACAAAAGATTTGAGGATCACTAAGCAATTCTTGAACAACAGCATGCAATGTAAGAGTTGCTCTTTGCTGACGAAACTTCATCACGCTGTGACAAATGCTTTGATAAGTTCTCCAAAACATCACTTCGATTACAGCTTGCTAGCTGTAGTACGTTTATATTGTATGTAGAATAATTACTTGCATGGCAGAGCCAGTTATTAGCAGCCAAACAACCCTGCGAGCGGCGATATGACTTCAAACATTTGTGTTTTGAATTCCTAATAGCCTGCATTTGGTATTATTATTCAGCAGTACAGTAAAAGGTAGACAGCAAATCCTTCATAACTTAATGGATAAAACCCTCGATGTGGCACTGCCATAGGTGAATATCTCATCCTAACATTGTGCATCTATGAGGTCATTTGACTCATGATGGGCACATTTTCAAGTTAAGACACCTTGTCAGAATGGAAAAAGCTACAACATATATATTTTTTTTAAATCATAAGATGAATAATATAATGGTATCAAGTTAGTCTCAAGTTAATGTCAACAGAATTAAGACGACAGATGTACTGAACCGCATCGGTCTGTCCATTTACCCAAGACGGGTGAACAGAAATGAACAACAAGCGTGCCCTCAGTCTCTTAAAGGGGATGGCACCTCCTTAAAGCAGCCCGGGCCATAATAGAACCGTTCATCGTCTCCACTTGTGACAAGAAACCACGGCAACACACGCGAATATGTGGTGCGCAACCGCTGCAGGAAGAGACATCCCAACCCAATAATCTATCTCCATCACCGACTGGGAGAGAGGGTTGAGAAATTAGCATGTGTCCTTATCAAAGAGGAATAATAGACAGCAGACTCGAGCTGGGCTTCAATCCTCAGCTTGATTTATGCCCATCATCAGGAAACAAACGGCAGGAAATTACAAAGGCCCCCACATACATATTAATTACCTGACTGACAAACCAGGGACAATGCTCCGAGGACTGGTGCGTTCAGGGCCGGTTTCGAGATCATTTACTGGGGACAGTGACAAAAAGGGGGTGGATGAAAAGAGAGAAGGAAAAAAAAATACTCGAGGAGAGATTAAATCTACGGGGCATCTCATTCTGTGCTTGTCAGAACGTTCCGGGAGCCAACACTGACACCTTCCTCCCTTGAGGCGCACACAGGGCCACGCAAAGGATTCTGGGATGCTGGTGTTCCAGGGCTTTGCGTGCAGCGTTGAGGGAATACAGTAGTAAAGCCGTTTTACATCGGTTTTAACCTCAATAACCAGGGGTCTGGGAATCATTATAAAGGACCTTTTATATTTGACAGTAAGAATTATAGGCAGCCCATGGGATGACAATTATGAGGTGCTTACAGGCAAGGTCTTGGAACTGTCTGTCACAGTCACCAGGTTTCACTGCAGCCCCAGCACTGTCACAAAGCAGCTTAGCAAAGCACGAAACATGCCAAATCCATCTTAAAATTGCTACATTTCTCTAGCAACAATTACTAGAACAACCATAGGAGCCTAAATCGATATCCCACTGTACGCGTGAATTATATTGTTAGAAGATAGACATCTTAAACAACCATTCTTACGATTTACTGTAGGGTTGCTTGTTTTTGGTTCGGCTGTAATTTCATTTAGAAGCAAAAAGAAAAGGCTAAAGACGCACTTGTTCTGGGAGTACAACGGTACTTAAGAAAGATTTGTTGTATCATATGTTAGTTTATTTCCTCCAGGAACACAATGACACTTATTGAGGGACTTGCTGCACTGGTTGGTTAGTGTAACTTTAACTGCTTGTACTCGCTGTGAATTATATTATTATTGCTTGCTTTCCTCCAGGTACACTAGCACTTTCGAGGATCATGTTGTGTAATTGAAATGTATTTAACTATGCTCTTCTGGTTCCACCCATTGGCACTAACGCTTTTCACAATGTATGCTTCATTTCTTGGCTACCTGCAATGTTTTTTGGGGTAGCTCATTGTTTACGATCATTGACCTATGCACTTTTTGTAAAGCTCTCTCTTGTAAGTCGCTTTGGATAAAAAAGTTCTGCTAAATGACTAAATGTAAATGTAAACCACAGACAATACAAAAAAAACTTTTGGAGTAATACTTAACAGTTGGACAGCTCTCCTTGAATTTCAGTTTCAGACAAGGATTTAAGACAATGTGTGCCTTTCATTGATCAGGAGATGTAAATCCTTATCTCAAATGGTGGGCACTTAGCAGGGGTACTTCTGAATGGGTGACATCATTATGCAATAGACTACTTTGAATATAACAGCAAAAACAATTCTTTGTGCTTTTCAGGGCGCATGCTTTCATAGAATTCAAGTAGAAGTGGGCCATCTCCAGTGCATGCTCCACGTCCATTCCAAACAAACGGTCTTCACAGCTGTACACGTCCCCTCATTTTCAGGGAAATAATGACAAATTATGCAAATAATATCATTAATATCATATAATTGTCCACAATGAAAATCCAGAGTGTCGTGTCCATCCCTCAAATCTTTCAGTCATCCTACATAATTCGATTCATAAGGCAGACTAGGAGTGACAGAGGAGGAGGACAAAGTCGTTGATCTCATATTCTCTGAAATACCATTCAGCTGATAAAGCATTAGGGTCATAGCAGGTGAGAGGAGAGGTATATTTAACAACAACCAAAACAAAACATTGGAAGCCATGCTCATGGCTTAGTCCCTCAAGAGATCGCTAAGACCCTCTAATGTAGTACATGTTCAATACTCAACCTTACACATCATAGAAGGACCTCCAATCAATGTTGTTGAAGTTATATTGACTAACATTTCCCCCACACACAGTAAAAGCCTGTCGATATATAGCATTTGAGATGATTTTTGTGTTATAGCCTGGAAAAGAGGCTCCATGCTAAATCATTGTGGGTCTACTTTGAGCACTAATGAATTTCTTTATATAGTAATGAACAATTTAGAAGGGACTATTGTTGATGTTGATCAATAGGACTATAGCGAATAAAAAAAGGTACATGAATCGATCAGTTAGGTCATTGTTCTTTATTTAATTTAAGTTTCAAAATAACGGTTGTCAATTCTAAACTGGACATTAGTTATGGTGTCTTCCAGCTATGTCTACAAAGTTTTCTCAGTCTTGCTGTGAAGTCAGTTTCCTCCTAAAGTTTTGCACACGTTGAGGAAAATGACTACATTATACATCCCAGATGTTTCATTACGCTACATCTGACTTTGCTTGTGTTTCATGTGTTGGTTTAGATTAGAGCTCATCAGAGCAAACTGGCATACTGAGCAAGCTATGTGGAAGATTACATACTGTTAACGTAGCGGGTGTTTAGCTTACAGTATTGCTTTCAACGTGACTATACTCTGTTTCAGACTCTTATTGGAAACTTTCCTTGTACCCTAGGCTACCTAATTACTTTGTCCTTGCCTTGTGCAAACTTACATCCACAGAAAGTTTGTTGAGAACATACAGCCGGTTTAGCTATTTTAAGTCTGCTTTCACCACCTAGCCAAAGGGTAGCACAAGACAAAGCTGTAAGAAAAGAAAAAATCTCAGTTTCTCACACAAGATCAACGGTAATAGTGATTAGTTATGTAAATGTTGCTCTTGTTCTTTCTCTCCTCTGTCTTCAACACCGATGACATGTCTATCATGTCTTTCAGTCATCATGGGGTAAGCTCTCTGCCTCTGGCCAGAGTGAAATAGATGCTGTGTTCTGCCCGCGTTTCAAACCAACAACATGCTACATTGATTTTTCAATTTCCATGCTTATTCTGCATTTGGCTTCATGGCCAGACAGAGTCGTTTCAGCAGTGGCTCAGTGGAAACTGTGGTTGGGGGGTGATGGGAAGGGTAAGCTGCAAGGGAAATATGACACCCTGAGAAAAACGATACCAACAGCGTTATTGCGATTGTCAACAAAACAAAATCTGTCACTGACTCCCTCATCATCTTTCCGAACAGGGGTGGAAGGAGTCCCAGACTGTGTGGTCACTGAGTTAGCCCACGAGGGCCTGTTGCTCATAAGCCTAACATCAGCAAGCGCGTGTTTGATGGTGAGAACCGCTGGCTGTGCAAATCGATTCATAAAACCGTTGGAAGCCTGAACATTTGGGAGCTCACCTGTATATTTGGAGAGGATCTGGCTTATCTAAAAAAATAAAATAAAAATAAAACAGCAGTATGCAGAAGTGTTGGCAAGGGTTTGCCTGGTGGGAAACCAATATACTAGAAAGGTCATTGGTAATTCGACTAAACACACTGCTGGTGGCAAAAACAGCTACAGAAAAAGACAAGCTTTGTTTAAGAGAGGCACAGGCAAACGGAAAAAATGTGTTTACAGTACAGTACAGCCAATAAACGAAACAGAACACACAAATAATCTCAGGAGTCCTATTAGGAACCCAAACTGTTTAAGTGACAGCTAAACAAGTCAGACTCTCCCATTACAAGTTCTCTGTGCTTGGCCCGGGAACGGCCCTCTCTATCTGGGTCAAGAGGCAAGTTGACCCCAGCCTCTTGTCAACCCTGTTAATTTCCTGTGTTTACAAAGATGGAGACCCTTGTTGTACACTGTGGAGGAGCTCTGACCGATGACTGATGACCAACAAAATGCCTCTTTTCACAGACTGAACCCTCTGCCTCCCCCCCCCCCTACACATTCTGTTTGGGTCCATAAAGGACCAGTCTGTCGTGGGTATTGTCCAGCCTCTCGTCTGCCGACCGAACAGCAGTTGGAGAGCCTAGAGGATGCTGAGGTGATTGGTCACAGGTCATTCTCTGTCTGACTTGGCAATTACCCACCGTAGAGAAGAGGCCCACATTAATGCTCTGACAGGCTCGCATATGTCTGAGGGGAGGGGGGGGGGGGGGGGGGGGGGGGGGGGGGGGAGATCGCCTTCAGAAGTCATTTTGTTAAAGGCCCCAATTACAAGGCATAATTATTATCTTTAACACACCCAAGGTTATCTGAGGTCCCAGTAGCAATATAGGCCCTATTGCAAACTTTTTTTAGGCTTTAATCCCCTGCATACTGGTGCCTTGGTTCATCAGTCTTTGGAGTGAGCGTTCACGGCAAAAGACTTATTAACACAGTAAATATGTTCTGGGGGGAATCGATAACACTGTGCGCATCTTGTCAGCCGCTCATTAATAAAAGATGCCCTGATGAATAATATATATATCCCATCTCAGGACAAGGTGACTGACACTTTTCTTCTGTGTTGATGGGATTATGTGAGGTGATACTTTATAAAACATGGGTTGTTCTATCCTTGTTACGTCGACAGAAATTCAAGACCGACCACTCGCTCTGAATTTGTTTTCACGCCACGTAGCTACCCTGCTTTCATCTAGATTTTAAAGAAAGTTGCCTAGATCTAAAGGAACTGGGTGGGATGAATCCGTTTCTAATTTGATTAGGGTATTTGTAGAGTGTCAGATGGGAAGAGGGGATTACTACTTTGTAACTTATCCTTTGCTCTGAAAGGCTGGCTGTATGGTTTGCTGCTAGGTGATTGGGGTCAAGGGTCAACCTGTGATTGAGCATTTGGTGAGCGCCATGTGTCAGAACGACACGCAGAGAAGCGACCTATCCCGGGGGAGGAAGACACAAGGGAACTCAAATGCTAAAATGAAAGAGACTGCTATTAAATAGTTTCCTTAACAAAGGGCCAATTGTCATTCACACCAAAAATGAAAAATCAGCAACTTATCTGTTTTTATAGTCTAATGTAAGAGACGTTTACTGTACGCATGATTGAAAGCGCAAACAACCTGGACATAATTCCAGAGCATTGAGGAGGTTTTAAAAAGACAGTTAACAATGGAAAAAACATGCTTTGAATTTTGTTCAGAAGGTGTGTGCATACATGTGTGCTTTTGATGAGTGTGTGTGTGTATGTGTGCATGTGGGGGCGGCGGGTGTGTGTGTATGTGTGTGTGTGTGTAACAAGGCCCCTGAGCACGAGTTGGGGGGGGTTTGTGGACCCAGAACCGGTCAACCATGATGTAGGAGGAGGCGTTGCCCTTGGTTACTTGGTTACTGCAGCAAAAGCCAGGTTTCCGTTAGCGAGCTTGGGTGTCAACATGAATATTAATGATTCTTCCTCCCCTCCAGCTTAGCATACGTTCATGGGTCAACCCGCTAACCCCGGGAAGCCCAGGGGGATTGCGGGTTGTGCTTCGCAGTAGCTGTCGGCAATGTGACAGCATCAACGCCATCACTGGCAGCTCCGTCAGCGTCGTCAACCGGATCAACCCACACATGGCGGCAGGGCGCTGAGGCAGCTCACAGGAAGCAGCGTGCTCTCCAGACTGCAGCTCCATTGCGGGCACACGGAGCCCTGAGCCGTTCGCAGCGAAAGCAGAGCAGCGATGAACTATTCCACCGTGGAAATCATTCGTCGCTTTCCATCGCGGGCATCAGCGAGGTCACGGTCGGTTTTGACGAGAGGAAAGGACATCATATTGTACAGTTAATTAAGTACACTAGTGTACTGTGCTTGCATTTTGATGGAAGTTGTAACGAGCATGATGATAGCTGTGGAATTCAAGCCGGGCCTATTAGACGGATTGTAAAAGTCCTCAATAACTCCTGCGGTGAAACGTGAACGAACAGACCTCATTACAGTGATTATGGTGGAGGTGACCTACCACCAAAATCTTCACTGGCCTGAATTGGAAAAACCTCAGAGGCAAAGCATCTGGCAGGGAGAAGAGGCTTCTGACACCACTCATATACCACCAGCTCTGCTCTCAAGGATGTGTGAGGCTGATTGGTAAATCCTACTGCTACATAGCCAGCAAATCAATAAGAGGAAGAAATACACCGATAGCCCAATAAAACACACACACACAGACTCTCAGCGTGCACCTTGAGCACAACATAGAGACACGGTGACAGCCACTAAGTCACATACCTCTTGCACACCCACGGTCACACACAGCGCGTCTAAGTCTGGACACAGACCTCAAGTCGGTGGAATTCTTTTTTTTTTTTTTTACAGGCAAAGAAAAGACAGTTGGTTATGGAGCCAGCTGGTTTTGTTGTAGAAGCTGTTGAACAAAGCTCAGAAGGGTGCAACAGAAAATTGTTTATCTTCCTTTCATCAAAACCAAACCCCTCATTTTGATATCATATAAGAGGCAGGTAAGGTCTTGGATTGCAGTACTGTAACATCAAAGTCTAAACTGAGCATAACTGAACATGATCAATACTAATATCGATTTATCAATCTGTGCCTGGCTACAACTGCATGAATCATTACTGACTGGCTTGGCTCAGCATTGAATCCATTGCAAAATATGTTGTTGTCTACTATTCATAAAATAAGAGTAGTACTTTTACAAGCTGTGACTTTGTCAAACTAACAAATAGCTCTCGAATATATGGTAAAAGTGGGGACCACGTGCTCTAATAAATGTAATCCGTCAATGTGTGTCTTCCAGTGGGCTTTTCAGCAATGTAGTGATGTAATGGGATTAGTCCCCTGATGCTGAATACAACAAGGTACCCAGCCAGGAAAGAAGACATTACTTTATAACAGTTCAGGGAATGAAAAACCACGACACAAAGCATTGGAAGAAATGGGACCAGCAACCAAAGTTATTTATAGCCAGCTGAAACATCATCATGATGTTTCTTTTTCCATTCCAACATGTTTCATGCTGCTTAATCCACCCCCAAAAGGGCTATTCAGTAGCCTGAATCATCAAAACGTCACTGTATCACGGTGGGCCATAGCACCCTATTCATAACAAGGGTTATTCATCTGGTTTATGGACTGTAGCCTGTAAGCTCTATCCAACCTTACAACACGCTTTACATATCTCCATATATCTTTAAAATCCTATAATTAATCCTACTTATCTCAATTTTAGACCCAAGTTCAACACTGAGTTTGGCATTATTGGTCTAGTTTTTAATTTAATTTCCCTGAATCTCATCCCTTACAAGTAACGTGATCTCATACGACATCTAGAGTAAAGTTTATGGATTTATCCCTTTGTGTTAATTGTTCATTCTTTGACAGTTTATTTAATCTAGGTGATTGCTAAAAGTCGAATGCACTGTTAGGCCTCAGCCCCTCGACGTGAATGATGATCAGTGTAACAAAAAAAACTTTCCGTTATCTTTAGTCAAGCAACTGTAATCCTCTGGTATTGGAACAAGGATCAAGCATCAGAAAAATTGAATGAAATATATTGGTTATGTGTCTAAGCATATAATCTTCTCCAGTCAAGATCCTATGGCTCAAATGTGTGTCCTTTTGGATTTATCCATCCCAAAACCCAAACTCAAAATGTGATCTAAAGATGGCTAAGGTCTCCCCACTAAGCTTTCCTGGGTTTATGAATGTCAATCGCAAATGACACTTTTTTTTTTACTTTGGATTGCCTGCAATCATCCTTCATCTCTGACGCTGACAAACTGCAACATGCCTTTATTTATTGGGTGACAACCTTTAGGATTCTTTGGTCGGTCCTGTTGAGTGAAGCCGACTGTACACTGCTGTGCAGGTTCAGTCGTACTCGCAGTTCAGGACACGGCGGCAATGTCATTTGAATCAGTGTTGATTGTCCTTCACCTGCCATCGAGCAACCAGACGTTTGATTGATATTGCGCCACAGTATGCTGCAAAACCAATCACCTTTAATGAAAAATGGCCTATGGTTTTAGCTATCAGACCTGCCCTCCCCCTCCCTCCCCCCACCACCCCAGACACACACACACACACACACCACCTCCATGTACATGTAAGTGGCATGTTGACAGTTTGTACAGACTGCATACACTCTGGGTTGAGTTTTATCATATAACGCTGTACGATGTGACTTTTTCCCGCCTTGACTGCGTCCCATGTTTCTTTAATGAGGCACATATGACATTGGTGGCATGGAGCAATGTGCTTGGATCTGCAATTATGCGCGTTGCCTGTTGACATGTGACTAAACTAAATGGATGGCCTCCGAGAGAGAGGTGTCTTTCACAATAGCTCGTCTGCGGTCATGACAACGCTCCATACTTCAAGCCATGTCCTTGTGCTTATTAGAGGGGCGTCACAGTGAAGTCGGCTCTCCATGAACTGCAGGCTGTTTGATGTGAGGAAGGATTCGCCGTTGTTTTCAGCAGGTAACTTGATAACACCAAGGGAAGTATTATTAAATATATATAAAAAAAAAATAAAAAAAAAATATTAAAACAATTAAAGATGCTACACTGACCTGGATATGTTGGGTTTTCAAACACCTGTGTTCTTGTTTGACTTGTGAACACTGAAAACGACCGGATAGAATACGCAGTTTTACGTCGTTCCCCCCTCCCCCCTTCAAGCTGCTGAACCACAGGGTTATTTTCAAATCATTTCAAAAGGTGAACGGCATTGTAATACCTTGTAAACTTCACTCCTTTAAAATCTCCTGTGGCGCATAGTGATTACTGGCTGGAGAAATGACGGTGTGTCTGGGGTCACTGGAGGAAGTATTCTACACGCCTAAACAATCCTTTTCAGCATAGACAGGTTGTGGCAAAGTTGCCATGAGATCTTAACCCATTTACTCAAGGTGGGCAGCTGACACACCTAACTGCCACCAACTGAGTTCCTGACCTGCATGAGGACATGTGTATTTCATCTGGAATTGCCGGCACACTTGTGATACTGTAGGAGTCAGCAAGGGCCACAACAGTAAAGCCTTAACCTGATTGGCAATGTGTTCATAGAGTGAGATGAGAACTGGCTTTAAGCTGTGAACCTAGTAGTGTGCCTTATTCACCCGAGAGAGTCAAGTGGAGTGCAGTGGAGATCTGACTTCCCATTCTGCTAGCTGTCGCATGGAGTTGCAAACATCTAAGAATGCAGTTATGTAACTAGATGTTTATCTGTATCATGATTCTCTCCTAATTCTTTTGTACAACCATGGCTCGGAACAATCTGGAACCTGCCGTCTGCAAAGAAAATTATTGCAGTGGAGTTTCAATTCTGAAACCATACTAATAAACACAATATGGATATCCCCAATTCCCAAGAGGTTTTCACTCAAACTCAACTCCAATTGTAGTTCGATGTCTAGTGGCAACCTAAGGAGCGACCAATAGACTACATTCATTACTCCATGTAAGATAATGTCTACAGAATCCTGTCAACAGTCTTCAAATGTCACACAGTGTCCAAAATGTATCCCGTTGTGTTCACGGATTCTCAAATTGAGACCCAGAGTTCTCCCAGTCACCCTAATAAAGAAAGAAGCCTTCCTCGCTGACACGGGTCGTAGCGTAGATGATGGCATCACCTTCAAGACTGGATTTGACGTGAGAGACTGCTGAGACATGTGAACAAGCTTCCTTAAGAAAGACCGAAATAACAAAGGGTTACCTATCAAAAGCCAGAGGTTTAAGTGGGACTATGGAGGTCGCGAAGGGAGGTGGGTTTGAGCTAGGTAATTGGTGTCAGTTCTGTATTTGCGTGAACTAGCAAGGTAGTGGGTGGGTTAACTTTGAGTGATCTGCCTTATGGGGAGCTGTCAGGGAACTGACGTCTAAGAAGCAAGGTGCAGACTTTTAACAATGCTAGCTGGGACCTGTGGTCAGCCAACTCAAAGCCAAGCCTGGGCAGAATTTGCCGACGTGAATGACACCTCCCTAAGGCTGCCTGCTATACCAGGTTTCTGAAGGACAGAAATCAAAGCCACAGTTCAGAATACGGTAAAAGCAATCAAAGCAAGATCGGAAGTAATTGTCCATACACCCTTTAAAAGCTTTTGATAGCTTTTTTTTCTCGCAAAATAGATTTCATTATATTTTATTGTGTCGCAAACCATTCCGGTTGGGTGCAATAGAGTTGCAGGTTAAGTTAAAAAAAACTTACTTTCGAGGTTTGTCCGTTGAGGTATGTTTTAAAGTACTGATACATTTCAGATGAATTGAATTTTTAAAGAACATTGTCACTAATCAATACAACAAAATGTGCTTCATCTACAAGGCAGACACGGCGTAAAAAGATCATTTGACAGCAAAACTGTCTTTGCCTTGGGGCTGCTTGTTTTCAATTAATTCAAAGAGTTATTATGGGGATGGCCTATAAGCTAAGTGCTGAAAAGCAGAAACCTGTAAATAACATGTAGAGTTTGTTTTGTGATGGGAGAGTCAATAGAATATATCTGGTGTAGGTAATGCAGAGGGTTTGTCTAGATCAACAACAAAAAAGTAAGGATGACCAATAAAAGTCTGGAATGATGGAAGAATGATGGTCTAACAAATCTGTTTATTTTAACCAGTCCACCAGTCTTGTGATTGAACACTTCTCACACAGCACAGTTCTTTATACTTGTCTATTTATAGAAATGCCGGAAGGATCCAAACATCATAAGCCATTGACTGCCACTCAATGTATTTAAAGCACACTGGTCTGAAAAATCATCTAGCCAAAGAGTTTTAATTTATAATGATCCAATCAACTCGGCTCTGACGAGACCTCTCCTTCTGCTGTTAAAGAACTCATCCGTGAGCAACACGTATCTTCCTTTATCCTTCTCTTTCTCCAACTCTAGGTCTAACAACAAACAATGACATAGTTTCTCACTGTTTAAAGAAAGACTGGACAGGAACACAAACAGGTGTATTCTAGAGTGTTCTGATGGACACAGGGGAGACTGGGAAGGTGTTGATTTTAATTGTCGCCTGATTCCTTCAACAGTTTGGGGACATTTACAATATGGAAAGGTTCAAATCTGAATGAGAAACAATTCTCCTTCCATCCCATTGTTTTCAAATAAAGGAACGTACAGGCTTTCTATTTTCTCAACATCACCATCAAACACTGTGCAGCCCTTCACAGCCTTTTCAGGGGACAAATCCCCACAAATCACATGAACCAGACTGCTATTGATATTTACATAAACAAATCTGCCGAATACACTTTCTGTTTAAACCTTTTCCAACCCCCAAGCCAGGTTCCATGTCTAGTGTAGCAGTTCTTAATTTCACAGAGGGTGGTTCAGATTTGAAGAGAGCCCTGCTCTGTTTCCCTGTTCCATCGGCGTCCAACACAAGTAAGTGCAGACTTGATGTATGAGTGCCATCATAGAAAATAATGGTGTGTCTGGAGGGTAATCTTTTATTTTGCTGCTGCAAGGCCAACTGGAATAGCATTCCTGACTTGAGGAGAACCGAGAAGAACTCCCTGTCTTTAGCAGGAGAGACAATACAGTGAGACTGCAAAGTCTAAGCCCAGATTTTGGAGATATAATGCTTGCTAAGAAAAGGCAAAAAAATTGTACTTGTGTGGATAGTCAATAACACTCGGAAAAATCGACCGTGCCGTCAACTATTTAGCCTTTTCACATCCTAACTGTTTTGTCAATTTTGGGGTTTTGTTATTCTGATTACTGTAACATGGTAAATTGTGCTTTGGGTCCAGAACATCATCATTGAGATATCTTGGTATCAGGCTTAGGTTCTCAGCTGTGTCCAGCAAAGTGGTCAGATGATATCAGACCACCAGTGGAATACAGGACAGCACAACGAGCATGATGTGGAGACACAGCATATAAACGTGTGTCGACGACTGCCAGACCCGTCTACGCACTGTCTCGGATCACAGCCCAGAGACATGTCTGTCGGAGGAGGCAAGACAAAGGCAGGCTGGAAGGGCCAGAGAGGTACATTTTCCAGGGCCGTCAACCGTATGGTGAAAGTTTTTTTTTTTTTTTTTGGGGGGGGGGACTCTGAGATTTGGCTGCACTTGAAGGAAAGTGATGGTGGTCAGTCCTCTTGGCAACTCTGGTGCTGCAAAAATCAGCAGCCTTCCCTAGTGAGCAGGTGGCTCTGCTCTATGCCAGCACCACAGGCCTGGACTCAAGATGGGACACCTACCGCGGTGGATCGAATCCCGTGACCTTGAGACGAGCATTCCAGGAAGAGGTTTTTTTTTCTTCTCCCTTTTTTGTTTTGGCGCTCTCCTTCTGTCCTGTACACTGCCCTCTCTTGTTCTCTCCATCTTTCTTGCATTCTCTCCTTCTCCCTCTACACAGATTTCCCTTTTCCCAGGAAGTAGACTGCTAACTACTCATCTAGCATATGCTACGTGTTGTATCAATCAGCAAGATTAAATAATGTCCAAGACATAGCGCAGATTAGTCATGAAGCAATATGCTCTTACGACTGGTATTTGCTTCAACCTTTTTGATTACTAGAACTCCATAATTACAGGGGTTTCACAGGCTTGAAGAGAAATGGACAGACAGTGATTGCACGCAAGACACAATGCTGTGTAATTTCGCAAAAGAGGAGCCATTATTTTATTAGGGCACTTCTTTCACGTAGCTATATGGAGGTAGCTTCATTATACTGTATGTCTTCTAAATTGTATCAGTGCAGTGAATGCTCTTGATGGTTGAAGCAGGAAACGGAAGTCATTATGCCTGTGTATCTGGGTAATGTCTCCTCTGTATTAATGAGCAGTGACACATGACTGAATTAGGCTCAAACTAAGTAAACTACCTGCTCTTGATAAATACACCTCCAATTAGCCGGGCTGGCACGCATCATGATAGACAGCCCACGTGGAAAAGCAAGATAATGACTGATCTTAATGGAGGGCGCAGGAGGAAAAATGACAGTGCCTTTTGCACGCAAAACAGTTTGTCTCAACTTTTCAGGCCCCTGAACATGAGCGATGGCCGGCTTTCAAGGCGTGCTTTACGTGACAGGGTTGCGCAGTAAAAAAAAAAAAAGGTGTTGCCACAAGCGGCACACCACTGCATTTGTATTCCAACAGTGGCTAGCTTGAAGCCCATGAGGTTTTGTGTACTAATGTGTCTGAATCTCCCACTGCAAGGCAGCAAAGGCAACGCAGGAGTGTTCATTGAAAAAACGAAGGCTCCCTCCCCCTCAACACATGCACTCAAAAACACCATGGAACTCGTGTAACAAATGTCCAACCAAATACAATGCTTCTGGTGACCTGAGACTGAATTGACACCTTGAACTGAAAGGACTGATAAATACTTCTGAGGGTCAGTGTACATATTGATGTTGCAGTGAATACCAGGTGTTTTTCTTTACCATGTTTTGTGCATAAATTGATTCATGCATTATTACGTTATTATAGCATTGATAATAAATAATAGATAATAAATTCCCTGCTGCGTGGTAGCGCTACATCACTACGTCATGTTACTCTTGGCTCAATTTAGCTAGGGAATACTAGAATACAGAACCCATTTTCTTCTCTTTCATGGAATTCTTCTGTAGCAGAGCTCTTCAGCTGATTCACGTCCTCCATGCTTCCCAAGACAACGTCAACCAAGCTCACACAATATCGCTGATTGTGAACGATATGGCCGCTTATTTTGGACAATTACTTCACAACGAAGGCCACCGCATATAGCAGAAAGGATACTTCCGGTACACGGCTTCCCGCCTCTGAGTCATGAGGTAGTCTCCCTGTCCCAGTCCTCCACCAGGGCCCCACCCCGTCTGTGATTGACGAGGTCTGTGAGGCCAGGTCTGATTGATTATTGATTGCCATCCGCCCCTCCTTTCCTCGTGGATATGTGCAATGATTCCTTTGCCTCACTCCTCTGTAAGAGGGCCTTGCGTCATCATTCTGGAGAGAGCTCCTTATAAGGGTCTATCCCAGTGTTCCTCTGCCTCCCATGTATCCGCTCACAATGGAGGTTGACGGTTGGGAGAGGAGATGGGGGGGGGGGTTTACCATCAGCAAGATGGTTTAATAGGTTCAATAGGGCCATCGCTGCAAATACCATTGATTAGATCAATTGGCTAACACAGTCGCAAGTGAAGAATCCTATTTGTGCATGGCTGGCATAAAAAATAGGTTTCTTCAATGCTATGCAGTAGCAATAAACCACTTCCATTTTAAATTCCATTAGCGTTAGCTGTGGCACCCAGCACAATCTTAGCTCCCCCACCTCTAGAAAGGCATGGCTAAGAATCTCAATAAGCTCAACTCTGAGGGGTACTACCGGATGCAAATTTCTCTTAACAGTAAGAAAGCTGTAGGTGACGTACAGATGGTTGAGTTGTAGTTAAAGCATTGACTACAGTGTTTATGTTACTTGGAATTAGAAATGTATCTTTGTTTAGGAAAGCTTTCCAACAAAGGTATGGCTCCCAAAGCCCCAAAAAAATATGAATTATATATTTAATATGTTTTTGTTGTTGTGACTAATGAAGACTTTGTGTAAACAGTGTGACATTGACAACATCTGTGTAGGGACGCCCGCAGGAAAAACAGATGCTGGCAAATTCCCCGGAAGAAAACGCAAACCCCAACTATAGACAATGCGTGTTGCATGCAATCAACAGATCATGAAAGGACGTTAAAAATAATTTAACTTTTGACCACATATAACAGGATTACCCTAAATTACTCATTCTGATGGGGTGGGCAAACCCCTTTGTGTTTCCATGGAAACAGGAAGCCCAGTTTTCTGTTTGCCTACAAGCAGAAGTTTTTTGTAGTATTTCAATCTACAGATATATGCATTTAACTAATTTCTCCTTGAGATGACATTTAATACAGCAATCTCCTTGTTAATTATAGCAACAATTATGATCTCGTGCCTGCATTAACATACCCATGCATTATTCACAAGTTTCAGGTTATGGTAAATGTGGACAATAATTCCAGAAAACTATCCCCAGATTTAGATTAGCATTTTACGCTCTTGAAACTCTAATTGTATTCTCCATGACAACTATGATAGGATGTTCCTGACAAGATGAACAGGATATAAGCCACAATACATCTCAATACTTGCACCACAGAAACTTTCCATTTCACTGCTGCTAGCATCTAAAAGCCTATCCAACCAGCTGAAAAATAATAGTTTTAGACACAACACCTTTGCCTACCCCTTGTACACAGTACTGCTGCTGGGACGACGACACCCACATAATACTACAGTGGGTTCCTACCCTGCCCGTTTACAAGTCATGCTAAACAGACCGCACAGCGAGAATACCCTGGCTCACTGACTCCTCCACAGAGAATCGTGCTGTGCGATCACCTGCTGTGCTGAGGGAAAGCCCGCTAACGGCAACGAGCTGCCTTTCCGCCAGCCACCGAACATTGACCTTCACACCTCGGAGAGCGCCACTTCCAGCCGGCTGCCCCGCTTCCACAATCTGGGATATTCAATCATCATTCCAGTTCCCAGCGAAATGCTACGAGGGGAACGAGCCAGAGGGAGAGCCGTGTGGAGCCTGCATCTCAGTACGACCCCGCGGCCGTGTTGCAGAGCCCAGTCTCAGGGCAGAGACACCCAGTCTGGTGGAGACGAGCAGGAGCTGGATGGAAACGGATCTCACATGACGCACACAGAACAAAACGACTTCGGCCACATCTGATCAAAGTCATGGGACATGGGAGAGAGAGTAGTAAGTTTTGTGGTGTCAAAAAAAAGCCCTGTCCCACAAATGTCTTGAGACCATTCAAATCTCGAGACATGACTAATCATGGAACATCATCAAAAAGATATATTTACTTAAGGCAGAAATCTGACGTTGCGAGCTGGTCTTCTGTTCTGATTGACAGACATGAGCTGCTAGGAATTAATAATGTGCTTTTAGACTTTCAGATGAAATCTAACACTAATCACTTTCTAATTTTCACTTCATCATTAAGTGTTGAGCACTGGACTGCTGACAGATGGATGCTACTCCCTGTTTCTGTCTGACATCCCTGCCTGCCTGCCTGCCTGCCTGCCTGCCTGCCTGCCTGCCTGCCTGCCTGCCTGCCTGCCTGCCTGCCTGCCTGCCTGCCTGCCTGCCTGCCTGCCTGCCTGCCTGCCTGTCTCCCTGCCTGCCTGCCTGCCTGCCTGTCTGTCTCCCTGTCTCCCTGTCTCCCTGCCTGCCTGCCTGCCTGCCTGCCTGCCTGCCTGCCTGCCTGCCTGCCTGTCTCCCTGCCTGCCTGCCTGCCTGTCTGCCTGCCTGCCTGTCTCCCTGCCTGCCTGTCTCCCTGCCTGCCTACCTGCCTGTCTCCCTGCCTGCCTGCCTGCCTGCCTGCCTGCCTGCGTTTCTGTCAGTCTGTCCATGTCCCTGCCTGTCTGTCTGTCTGTCTGTACCCTTGCCCGAGCATGCTCATTTTCATTCAATCAGCATCGCGTCCAATGACTATAATTCACAAAAAGTGCTTCAGCACTGGGATCTGCTGTAAGGCCGGGGTGCCTTCCACGAGGTGCAGCGGATGCTGAACAGGAGTTTTTGTTCTCGAACCAGATTGATCCCTGTCATTTCTGTGTCCGCAAAGTAATGCACCTGAGGTTGTGATGTCATTTGGTGACGGCGAGCCACTAAGAGTAGTCATTTGAAAACTCAAATTGGATTGAGAAGATGGGACGTTAGCATTACGCTGCGGTATACCGTTAAAATGGTCTCCCTAATCTTGTGGACAATTGTTCTTTTTTTTTTCTTTGCCCTTCTATTTTGTATGTGTTGATTGCTGACTGTTTTGGGCGGGGGGAAGGTTGGGATTGTTGTTGTGTGCTTTGTAATGTTATCCCTTGTCTAAACCAATAAAAAGTATGTAAAAAAAATAAAAAATAAACACGGTCTCCATTGAAGAGGTTTTTCCATGTCGGTAGAGTACAGTTACGATTTTTTTCTCCCACACTCTGCCTGTTTTGCATACTTGTCCAGATCACTTTGTATTCAGTGGCTTTAAGGTACAGTACATGCCTTGACACAAAATTATGCTTGCACCAAAAGAACGTTGTTGTTGCTTTGTTCAGCTAATGGCATGACTACATACCACATTAGAGTAACACGGTGACCTCTACTTCTGAATATTTAGTGTATTATATTATCCAGACACTATGGAAACATACCTATGGCATGCTTCTGTAAGGAGAGAAACTGGGCTTTGAAAAAGTGTTACCTTCAGGCCTGACCCAGCAGCTTCCACAAAAGGCTGGTCTGGTTCACTTCCCTGTCAGGCCAGGGAAGTCATCCTGCATCGGGATATAGCGGGTCAAAAAGCAACAGGACACACCTTTAATACAGATTAGAACCCCAGTTAACCCAGTACAAATGCACCATTCCGTAAAAGTGGAACCAACCAGTTGTAACACCCCTGCATCTTTGGTCATCGGAGGTGATGCAGCGTGCTTTATGTGTTGTTTGTTTGCAGTTATTCCCCCAAACGTGAAACAAAGTAGACCGTCATCTCTTTGGGCTTGGGGCGGACTGGTGTCTAACTGAGGTGTGCACGTTCGCTTCTTCTAGAAGGTCTTTGTAGTGCCCTAAGCTGCAGATGGATTTACTGAGAATGTACACAAAAGCAAAAAACACACAACAGTCGAGCTGTCGCCAGCATGGGGTTGAGCTAGCCCCGTCTGTGAAGGTGAACCCCACCCCCCCCCCCCAGCTCATGTGCGTCTCCGTGACGATAGAATCCACAGTACAGTTTATCAGCAGGGAATGTTCTTTCAATCCTCCGGCTTTCCTTCCACATGCAACAGAAGTCTTCGGTTACTGCGGTGCCGTTCAGCAACGTTACGCTAAAGAAGAAGGGCGTTATTGTGAAGAACTCTGTGTTGTCAACGTTTAGCCACACGAAGAGAGTTACAGCCAGCCGTAACACCATTTTATTTGGAAATGAGGCCCTTCAATTCAGAAGATCCGATTAAGATCTGAGGAATGATAGAAATGGAAACAATGTTTTATCCTTTCCAGAGTCGTGAATTATTAAGATGCTGCTCAAGAAGCCACTACGGAGTGTAATTAGACTGCATTTGTATTCATTTCAGCATGAAGGAGGGTTTGTTGGTTGAATGGATTGTGCCCTTCTGGACTTTCACTATGCTGGCGTAGTGTTCTACAGACATCAGAAGGACAGATCAAACAACCTGATCCCAAAGTGTCACAGGAGATCAGAAACATCTGCCTGGAATCAAACAGACAGAATCCAGCTGTGCTAAATCTGAGGATGAGAGTCTATGTTGTACATACCGTCCTAGCTTACCCTACAGTAATGATGCCAGAACAGGCCAACTGACAAGAGCTTCAAACAGGTTTCGCCTGAGGCGAACGTCGGAAATGTCTTGATGTCAAACGACTCGAGACGTGAGATTTCTTTGTTCCAGAGCCGACATAATCGCCGCCGTCTGCCCTATGTCATATCAGCTTGCAGAGTCAAGAAACAAGTTGATATGTTCACCGAATATAAAAGCTTAACTTGGATGCTCGTTCTTCACAGAAGAAAAACAAAACACAACGCAGTCTTGTTTATTTCCCCCCCCCCTTTGGCTTCCGTGCTGCACACACCCCTATATCCCTCTAGGGGGCAAAGTGTCTTCAATGGTTCCACTCGATATCACTGCAGCAGGCCTCCGTCAAACGAGAACAGGACTCAGCGTGCAGGCCGTCACCACCTCCGCACCGGCCACTCCATCACTGCGATCGGCCCATGAGACTGATGACACCCCCCTTGGCCCAATCCAAAACAAATGCCGGTACGTCAGTGTCCGGCTGTTCCGGATAAATACTGCGGCTGGCTGTGTCGGAGCTGGGGGGAGAGGGTGGGGAGGGAGGGCGAGGCAGCCGGCCACTGTTTGTCGAAAGCCTGAAGGGCTGTGAAGTCAATGACGAGTGGCCGGCCCGCTCCCCGCCGGAGGCTGATTGGTATGCAGGCTGGATTTATTGAAAACGCGGGGCTGCTCGACTCCATTCCACCTTCTTAACACATGTCAGGCTCAGAGCTGCAGCAGGCTGAGGCTAGCAGGGTGTAAATGCCACCCACGGGCCTGCGACTGCATACCAATCGGAGGCCGGCAGGGAGGGGCCGATGTTCCGACCGCACCATTGTCTGTCAGATGGCTGAGCGGTTAAGGAATCGGGCTACTAATCAGAAGGTCTGCCGGTTTGTTTCCCGGCTGTGGCAAATGACTTTGTGTCCTTGGGCAAGGCACTTCACCCTACTTTGGATAAGAGCGTCTGCTAAATGACTAAATGTATCTCTGTCACCGGTTCCTGATCACTTTGAGGGCATTCGTCTTCGTGAATGACGCAGTCATTGATGCATGCAACACCATAAGGAGTTTCACCCCCTCCACCCCCCACCCCCCCCCCACTCCCCAATCCCACCCCCACCTAAAAACCTCTGGTGACCCTCCAGCCCCACACATCCCAACCTAAACGCCAATTGGCGTGCATGAAATACCTTTCGGACTGGAGCTGAGATTCCGAGCAGGCGCAAAGTGTCGAGAAAAGAGGTGTGTGTAAGTGCCGGCAGAGGAGACTGTGCAACTGCATACCAATCAGAGCAGCCACCGATCGTTGCTCAGCCTCAAGCCTCTATCTCCCCTCTTATCTGGGCCCGGCTGCTCGAGCAGCACTCTAGTGGTGCTTCACTGGATTGCAAGGGCCGGATTGCTCTGTGCTGCTTAGACCGCTCAGAACCCGTGTTTGAGGGGGGGAACCAGAGACAATAAGTCCATAACCACAGACGGTTGTTACGTATTTTGCATATTTACACTATAAACACACAAAGTCCTAATCCAACATCCGGTTCAGGAACGGTTTAATCTCCCGGCCACTTAAATCGTGCATTCTGGATATGTGGCTGGATAGTGTCGGCGGGTTTGGCTGGTGCCTGCGAATCGGCGAGGCTCAACCTCTGTCTGACTGAGGGGTAGAGAGGAGCCGGGAGCCCAGCTGGTAAGCAGCTTGAGTACCCGTGCACTCACCGCTCAGGTAAGAGACGTACACGGCGCTTTGAGTGCGAGAAAGGATGCCATACGAAGAAAATTGATTTATTATTATTATGCCATGCGCAGCCGGTTATTTGTAAATGTGTCTGTCGAGCCGCATCTGACAGAGCAGAGTTGATCAAAATGTGCCCGCGCATGTTAAGGAGGGTAGGACGGCCCAAAGGCATGACACAACTGCATCTCAATTCCACTTTGTTCGGCTTCACTCCCTCCCTCGCCCTCGCCCTCCCCCCTCCCCACCATCAGATAGGCACTTGTCCATTAACTGCTCAGGCTGTGTCAGCCCCAGAAACTCAGGCAATATTCATGTCACATCGAGGGTCTGACCTATCAACCACTCTCTTCTCGATGACAAACATCTTAATAAACAAACAGGCCTTTTTTTATCTACTTTTGTTTGCCAGTACAATCATGCTATGTAGTAAATCCATCAAAGCCTTCGTTTTTTCCCCTCAGCAAAATTAGCCCTCCATTTAAGGGTCTTCCATTTAAAGTGTTTTAATTGAATTTAGTACAATGACATAACATGACTGCCTTCTAATTATATCCTTGGATTAAATACGCAATTATCAGTGTGAAATACACCCTATGAAAGGCATACTGAGTACATAAGTCTCCTAGTCTTTACTTGAGAAAAACAAAATCATGTTTATCTCCCATTTTAGGTCTCTCCACGAAATCCAAATGGAGAAGAAAAAAAGCAAAACAATGAATGACCCCCTTGAGGAACAAATAGCTTTTACCCTGTGAGTGTTGAAATATGCAAATGAGCGTCTCCTTAGATCTTACAGACCGACCAATCAATGTGAGAGCATCTCCATTTATCATTCAGCACCTTGGATTAATGCGATCTGGGCTAATGGTCATTTATCCTTATTTCCTTGTGAAGAGGCACGGTTTCTAAAATTAAGCCGACGCCCCTTGTCACTTTTGTTTACAGATGAGCTCAGTGTCCCAATGTTTACCCACTTTCCTCAGTACCCAACACGCACGCACCCACACGCACGCAAACAAACACACCAACGAACGACCCAAATAATGATCCATGCGTTCGCAGATTGCCGGTGATTCACTTTCAAATCAACAGATTTAGCTAGGATGAAGAGTTATTTTTTTCTAATAGTGCACATCAGTGCAGAGCCAAAGGGCTCCTTAGGCACACATCCCGGGAAAGAACACACGTAATCACATAGAGTACTTCCATGTACATACATGAGGTGCACTTGCTCGCACGTATGTATGCACGCAGCCGTGCACACACACAGGCCTTCGTTTGCCACCGGCACCGCCTAAGGTACAAATGATGATGAGTGGGCACTGTCTGGATGCTGGTAGTGTCATATTTTCAGAAACGAGGAGGGTTGCGCTTTAAGGAGGAGGAAAGTGCTTTCCTCACTGCTGTCACCAGAAAGTGTCAACGACTGCTGAGGATAAAAGCACGAACATCTCTGAGATACCACATTTAAAATATGTATGGTGCCAAAAACAAGCATGGAATGGATACAAGTGAAAACATTCTCAAGAAGGTCACTAAGGAGCGATGCAGCAAGTCTCCCTACCTTCTATTAAAACACCATAGGGATCTGTTTTCATGTAGCATGTACTAGGTTGACCAATTCACGCCCGGCAATGCTTTCATGTGACAACATTTCTTTCTTCTTCCGGTAATTGTGAGGTCAAGTATAGAGTTCCTTGTTCAGTCTCGGAATCTCTGTGCGTAATTCAATTCGGTTTGGCTCTAAATAATGTTTCTCCCTACAGATCTCCACTCGCTCAGCTTTGCTTTATGAACTGTTGTTGGAAGACATATTTAATTCCCTAGTCAATTCATCAATACAAGAACCTTGTCATCATGGTTCCTATAAGTTAAATAAATGATACAGGATCCAACCAAATTATAACCCCCTCCTGCAGATGCAAAATAAACGATAAACACACCACGCAATATATACATCACACTTAGACTCGAAAAAAGCATCCTTCAAGGGATCCACACCATTACAACTTGTACACAAATGAGTACACAGTGTAAATGATTCCAGGAAGTGTTAATGAATTCTGGACGACGTGAAGGATCCAGGTTCTCATCGAAAAGCATGTGCCATACCGTCGCTGGCTATTAATCATAGCCTGCCGATAATCCTGTGAGCATTCGAAACACTTTTTTTCCCAAAGAATCCTTCTGCTTTTCACGAGCACAAAGCACATATTCAGCGATGGCTCTGACGTCAGGTCGACAGTTACGATATCATGTCTGCCCTGGGGGGTGTGGAGAACTTGTGTGGTGCTCAGAAGAGAACCACGGCACAGTAGAGACAGTGGCGAGACTCGATTCCACCACGCAGAGTTGACAGCGCTGCGGGACCGCCGAGCGGTGAGGCTGGAATCGCGTGTGGATGTCATCGTGGATCTGTGTCCCTCTCACAAGCCCCGAGGCGGAGCCTGAGCCAGGTTCCCGGGGAGACTGTCCCCTCTGGCAGCTCGCTCTGAGATTGAGACTTGAGTCACTTGAGTAAGCTGGCCTGCTACTAAACTGGCCTGCCTGGCTCTCGCCCGGGGAACAGAGGGGGCTGCTTTTAATTGTGCCAAAGTCAGGCCACGAGCGAGCCTGAGTCTGTCTCCTCTCCTCACCGCTCCCCTGCTCTCTCCTCGCCTCCGGTCCCAACTCCAACGGGGCTCTTGGCCTGCCACACACCACATGAGCTGCTACCAGGGCCGCGACGCATACATGAGTTCAAATATGGCGCGTGTGAGACCGTAAGGGACAGACAGAGAGAGAGAGAGAGAGAGAGAGAGAGAGAGAGAGAGAGAGAGAGAGAGAGAGAGAGAGGCCAGGCACAGACAACAACATTTTGCTCAATATCTCCCATTGGCCTTTTTCTAAGAAGTGCATGTTTTTTTTTGTTTTTTATTGTACTTAGTGCCCGACTGTAGGTCTTTAAAAGAGGATTTCTTTCAGCAGGCCAAGGGAAAGGTGATGAGTTTGATCCCAGAACCATGGATCAAGGATTCTGAAACCTCATATGAAGGACTTCTCTCTGATAGCGTAGCCTGTTTGCTCCACAGCTTATCCCCGACAAATGATTGGGAGTTAGAGCTGGCCTATGGACTGCTGTGCCGTCCGGTCCACAGGCCACTTGTGTGTCAAGCTGTTTCTCGCCTCAGAAATCACCAGAAGATTTGACCCTATAAGCTGCCCAGGCTCAGACACAGCCTCCATTCATTAGGGCATTGTGGAGGTTAAGGCCCCTGAAATGAATTTTCAAGGCCAGGAGGAAATGGATGGAGAGGAAGAATTGGATGCACAAAAGAGAGGTCAGTGGCTCCCCACGGTAAAGGCTCTGCTGATTGAACAGAGGGAGGAGCACCGGGAGGCTTTGAACCCAGTTTCTCTTTAATTTGTCACCGAAATGGATCAGGAGAGCGGGGAGAGAGCAGATTAATACTGCCTCGTGGACGAAGGATCAACTAAATACCCTCACCCTCCCCGGTCTGCACACAACCCTCTGCAGACCTCTTTGTCCAGTTCTTTTCTCAGCTCCTCCCAGCTCTTTTCAACAATCACAAACTCCTCTGTTGTCCGGGTAACCAGTTGCTCTCTCTTTCGCGATGGCGCGGATTGATTTCCCAGTAAAGTGTAACAACCAAATAGTTCAATCAGACAATCGAACGTTCACACAACCTTAGACTGAGTATGAGGGAAATTAATTTCCCAGTGTGTTTCGAATTAGCCATTACAGTGTGCACAGATTCCTGGGCTGATGCAACTGCCTGAATGACTCTGAGGTGACTCTGAGGTGACTCGGGTCAGGGTATGCGTATGCCATCACGGCACAGGTGGATGCGGAGAGAGAAAGCTTATCAAAACAAACAGGCGAGAGACAACATATTCAACACCGGACATTTTGAGAGGTCCTTGTCGACACATTTTAGTTGTTCTTCCAGCATCTAAATAGAGAGCAGCAGTGAAAACAAAGATAATCAATGGAGGGGCCGGGTCTGGCCCTGATTAAAACACTCCTTTTGTCCTTCTCCCTTTCTCCTGTTGAAGGACCGTGTTGGCGCACAAAGGAAAATGTTCCAAAAATGTAATGAGCTAGCGGGACCTCCTCTGGATAGCAGGAGAGACCTCTCCATCGTGCTGCAGATGTCCCCCTTGGCAGATGAAGTCCCCTCCCCAGAGGGGGGGGGGGGGGGGATGTCTGTGGGCTTTGTGTGTACCCCCCCACCTTCCCCCTAACACACACACACACACCCTTTCTCCCTAAGCCTCGGGGATGAAGTGGCATCGTGAGCATGTGCCACCGCCTCATGATACCCCCCCGACTGTTCTCCTCTGACACGTCCGCGCGGGAGGGCGCGGTAGCCTGGCTCGCGCCCACCAACGGCCCTGCTCTCGGTAGACCAAAGCAAGGCTGGGGAGGACACGCGAAGCCCATCCACACACAACACAAAGAGAAGGGGAGTGGCGCTTGAAATCAAACCCGTGGGCAGATGTCTCCTCCCCAGCTGCCACCCTCTCCTCCATGCCCTGGAGAGCCATTCTGGGGGCTACGTAGCCCCTGGAGATGCCCGCAGAGGGTTCCCGGCAGGCCTGGTCCTGCCTCCCCCATCACCCACCACCGACCACTGACCCCCGGTCACCCCACCACCAACCCCTAACCCCTCATTACCCATCTGCCCCTCATTGCCCACCACCAACCCCTGCCTGCAGGCAAAAGAAATACGACATAGGGACCGGGGACCAGGAGAGAACAATGTCTCAAATGAACTGATTGGCAGGAAGGCTTAATAACTTCATTAGTTTGACACTATCTGCTGAGAGCAGCCCTAAGGACATTTCATAAGCGAACAATAGGGTGTCGTCAAAGATTGAGTTGTCAAATGGAAAGATTAGAACGGACGGAGATTACACATTTTTTGCCGGAACAAAAATGTACGACGAATAAAGTCCCTTCCAATACGCGTGAAATTACTTGACGGCAATATAAAAAAGAAAGTGAGTAAGGTTGTGGTTCTTGCAAATGTTTCCCTGTCTAGGAGGACTGTTAATTGTGGTTGTAAGGGTATGATCCGGAGTGTCGCTGGCTTAATGAATGAGTGTCTACAAAGTCAATGGGCTGGGCAGGAACATCAAGATGTGAGCCTTGTGACGTCAGCCCCAAAGAAAACCAACAAAAGAAAGGAACGCATGGCTAGGCTAACACCAGACTAATACACCCGCATTACCAAGAAGCCTTTCATCTTTAACAACCTGACACTGCCTCGACCAAGCAGACTAGCATTCCCCACATCTCAATCCTGGATAAAAGGGCCATTCAGAAATCAAAGGCTCACAGTTTGTCTTCTTTTGTGTCCACATGAGGTCTGTCTGTGTGGGATGGGTAATGAACGATTGTTCTGGAAGCAGGTTTCCAATACAGCTGGAGTCTTCGTCCTCTGCAATAAACCTGAGACTTCAGACTTATTACCAGGGCAAGGTTAACCAAACAATCAAAGGCTGAATAAATATTACGATTTAGATCACCGGGAATGTAAAGACACCCAAAGAAACACACGCCTGCTTTCACGAATATTTGGCTTCCCAAATATTCGAAAACGTTGGAATATGTTGAGATTTCCCGTCTAACTGGCAACCACCATATTGAGAAGAAACGGGCAGACATTTTTGAGATCCCTAAAGGCCTGGCGAGCGAGATACGACTGACAGAGACAGACTGAATACATACCGCTTTACAAATCCACATGCATTGTGTGTGCGCTGCATAATAGGTCAAACAAATTCCCACGCTTCACTTCGTTTCAGACAAGCTCACAGTATCATCATTTTCAATTATAGTGCTGTACTGTGAAATCTTTACCGCGAGGCCTAGGTAATGAATTGTTTGCATATTCTGGGGAGGATGAACGGGTAGAGATGATGGAATTACATCCTTCTTGCCTATGTTGCAGGGTCTGCCTTAAACGCTATGAATGAGTCCAATCGCCCAACATGATTCAAGTTCAGAGCGGTAAGGACGGCCTACTCTTTGGCTGTGAAAATTGCATTAGAGAGGGAGGGAAAGGGAATGGGGTCGCGTATCCCAGGCCTTTTCGAGACAGCAATTTGTTCATTTTAGTATCCAGCAACCGACACCACGAATGTCAACAAGGGTTCATCGGCGGGTCTGCAATTCTTCCTTGCTCTTTCTCCGCCGTCTGCTTACGACAACATTTGACTGCAAGAGGTTCCAGCCTCTGTCAAATTAACCTTAAGGATGAACTCTATTGTTAATCATTTGCTGGGGGGGGGGGGGGGATTTGCATTTCACTTAATGAAGAGCACTCTCGTGACACTGATGGAGGGAGCACCCATGCCCCTGACACACACGTGGAAAAACACACTCGCGTACACCGACACACACCGCCCAGGACTCGCCCAGGGACGCAATCATGGAGAGACAGCAGCCAAGTGAGCATCAGGGAAACAGACACCCATCAGCACACACCCCCCCCCCCCAACCCCCTTCTGCTTCTCGGCCACTCAGACTTGGACAGATGGGGCCGTGAGTGGGGATTGTCATGGAAATGAGTGCTGACCCTTTGAACACGGGGCCTTTTCACCGTTGCGTGTCATCGGCTCGACGCTCTCTCTCTTTATTTGCGCCGCGCCACATGCGCCGGGTCTGTTTGGTATTCAATCCCCCACTCCTCTCCTTTGCTCTGCTCTCCTCTCCTCGCTACCTCTGTCCCTCTACCTTTCCCCCTCTCTCTTCGCTCTGCTAATGCGGTCCTTCTGGGGTCTCACCAGTGCAAAGAGCAGATCGCGAAAAGGTTTCGAAGCAGGCCGGCCCAGAGTGGACAGAATTCACCGCACGCCTACAGTAAATTAGTACGTCTGAGCAGGTGGATAAATAAAAAACCGGGAAAAAACCCCATCGAAAACAACACAAACCGTACATCTGCAGCGTAGTTCTAGAAAAGACGGGGACAAACTTACACTTGCGACCGCTCGACCGTGGTGTCTGTCCACAAGAGCTGAGATTAGATTTCCCCTCCTTGACTGCCAATCATCCAGTCCTGATATCAAAAGCCGCCTGTCCTGTGCAAGCCTGCCCCCCCCCCCCCCCCCCCCCCCCCCCCCCCCCCCCCCCCCCCAGCCAGGAGGCATTAGGGTGATAAGCTTTCTGGCATGGGTTCAGGCAGTCAAATGCCAAGGGATCTCAGGGTGGGCATCCGTGCCTGCCAAGGCGGCCAGAAGTCAATCCCTTTCAGCCACCGAGTCACAATAACAGTAACCCAATCCCATTTCCTGCACCAAGAGACAAACTCGGCCTATTAGGCTCATCTGACGTTGTCCATCTTTTCCGTTGGATCAGAGCCAACGCAGTCCAAAAACCAAGCCAACACTTAACGGGATCCGTCAAATACATCTCGGTGAGAACGGTGTGAAAAACAAAATGCATCTCTCACCTCCTGCAGCCCATACTGCCTCTAACCTGTTCTCTCTCAGACCCAAACCCCCCAGTGTCGTGTGTCAGATCCCTATTGATGGCCAGTGGGGTGTGCTAGAAGGAGGAGGCAAAGAGCCGACAGCTGCGTTCAGTCCGGTTGGTTCTCTGTGACAGGAGTACAATACCTGGTGAGAAACGGAAGGATGGAAGTGAATGAAAGAGATGAAGATGATAGGAGGCGGTCTGTGAAGCCTACCAGGCCTAAATAAAAGAGAGCTGAGAGGAGAGATATAGAGCGGAGCAGTGAAGCATTCGAATGCTCATCGACTGTCTATCTTACATGGACGTGTTTGTGTGTGTGTGTGTGTGCATTGGGGTGTTTGTGTTGACCGGAAAATCAAACGCATGCCGGTGTCTGAGACAGAGATATTGGCCCGACATTCACGAGGTGATGTCCTGGAGGAAAGCCATATGTTTGTTTCAATCACTTCCTCCTGGCAGCTGCCGGGACTGGGTGGATGGATGGCGTCTCAGCCAGGGAGAGAGATGGAGTCTCGCACTTCAGTGTTTCCCCCTCTCGTGCTCACGCTCGACACGGTTACCACAGATGGGTATCGCCGAAGAAAAATCTCCCTCTCTCCGCCTTGGGTGCCGAGACACTCCCTGAGGGAAGGCAATGGACGAGTCTCTGACATTTTTTACAGCGAAAGGAAAAAGAACATTCACTCTCCGTTAACTCGTCTTTTCATGTCTAGCTGTGTGTCACAACCACCACCCCTCCCCCCCACACACACTCACACACATTTGGTGACGTAGTTCTACAAGGTGGATGTAAATGTGGCTCGACGAAAAGGCTTAAGGCATTTAATGGGTGGTGTGCTGGCCAGAGCCTACTGTAGCATGCTAATTGAGATCTGCTTTGCCCTTGCCTGCCTGTCCTCTCCCAAACTGCCTGACTTCCCTCTCGATCATTTTACACCACCTTCAGCCTTGCTGAGGGTTAGTGTGCTTAATGCCACTGTGTTCATCGCTCATTAATTACAAAAATCTAGCCACAGGCTGTCTGAACAGCCAAGACGCTTTCTGGTGCCCCGTGTCTAGCTTCCCCCCGATGAAATCAATGACGCTGTATAATTTCAATGGCCAGAAGCGTTACATTACCGACAGGCCATCAAAGCTTCATAGCAAATCTCTCGACCGTCCTTCTGATAATGACACGTTACAAAATGAAAATGACAAGACCTGTAGGAGTTAACTGTACAACACAAGCGGACATAAAAAAAATGTATTTTCTTCATTTGAGGAACTCAGCCTCAGAAGCAGATGTTCCTCTTCGAAACAAATCAAGTTGCAATTAGCTGGCTGTCAGTAGATTGTGTTGGGTTTGTTGTGATTGGTTTTATAAATTGATGTCAGTTATTTCACAGAACAATCCTGGGATTGAACATCCCTCCTACTCTCTCTCTATTGAGCAAACATTGCATCTCCCCCAAAACAGTCACTGCTGTCACAGTCATGCATAGTCTGAGAAAACTGAAAACTGAGAACTGAAGTAGGCCTCATCCCTTGTGACAAGCAGCATAGACACAATTCCTTAGCACAAAGAGTTTTCATTGGCAAACAGCATCTCGAAAAAACATATTAAGGCCCAATGTCAACAATGTAAACCCATAAGGGCTTGTTTAACATGGATTTTACAGTTAAGCTTCAAGCTTTCTTTGTTATTTCATGAGAACAACTACTATGCATGCCCCTTGGGCAAAACATATTTTAAGCGTGTGTATAAAACAAAGAAGATTGTGTTTGGTTGATTATGCATGCTGCATCTTCACAGTAAATCTAAACAAGGAATCTTCACTTGTCATCTAGCCATATCTCGCAAACGTATGCATTACCATATGTGTACAATCATTGCTAAGAACAACAATATTCTATCTAAAAGAGAAAGAGTTGGGGCTGGTCAGTTTCATGAAGTATAATATCCCTCAGTAGACCAGAAAAGCAAACTCCTATCCTAAGAGTATTTTCCACAAGTGCGCAAAACTTCCAACGTCATGTTGGGTCAGCCTGTTTACTTCCGTCCAGTATAAAAGACTGCCTCTAATTCAATATTAGTCAGGACATCCCAGCCTGCAGCCATGTCACCACTAATGTTGTTTACAAGTGCCACTCAGATGTGCCTTCGAACCCTCAAGCGCACTATGACAACTGTCAAACAACGTTAGCTGCAATAACAGAAAGAAAAAACAAAACAAAGCAGAGCATCCGGCTTTCTGGAAAATAAACAACTATTCATAAATTTGATTTAATCCGAGCAACGTGTTCACAATGAGTCACAGAGTTGTCTGGTGTGGTCAAATGTATGTCACTAAGTATGAGTATCAAGCATAATGGTCAACATGAGAAAGTACAGAGTTGGCTTGGCTTCTGATGTTCCCTTTGCAACACATACCACCCCTTCAACAACAGCAGGGAAAGGGTATGTGACTGAAAGAAATCATTAACTGTAGCCAGCATAATGGATATTCTCAAAAAAAGCACTGCCCCAGAGCCTCTTGTTGTGCTTCATACTTTAGTAAAGTGTCCATGAAATTTATAGCCACTTATAAAGATTAGTGATGCACCAAGCACATCCCACCTCCCCACCCCCATGCACCACTTCTGTTCGACCACCACATTTCCGAGGATCTAATGCTAATGCTACTGTGTTTACATGTACAGTACGCAAAATGTTGTTTGCATGTTAACGTGGGATTTAATTTGGGTCAAACTGCTCACTGTGTAGAGAAATGAAAGCAGACCTTATTTACAGGTCAATACCATCTGGGGGCTTATAAACATGCATTCTTGATGTATTATGGGGGAAATAGCAGGGTTTGTTCTGCAGGAGGATTGGAGACAGAAACATGTTCAAACATGATTCGCAATAGCCAGAGCCACTGTTAATTAAGGAGAGTACATTGATATGGGCTTGTTATTGACTTCAGAGGTTATGTGCAATCCCACGTTCATTTGTCAGGCCTGTTAGCTGGCTCTCAGGAGGTAGACAAGTCTGAAACGACTTGATCACTGAGCCCTCTCCAACGCCCCCCAAACATCTAGAAATACAATCGCACCAAACATCTGTAGGACACACAAGAGGCTCTACGTGTGCACTTAGTAACATTGAGAGCTGAATATGTGATTGTGAGTATCAATCGGGGGGGGGGGGGGGGGGGGGGCTATTAATCAGAAGGTTGTTGGTTCGATTCTCGGCCGTGCAAAATGACATGGTGTCCTCACTCTACTTGCTCAATATTCCGTTTCACTACACCCAGTTTACCATATGTAGAATCTTTTCAATATTGTTAAGAGCAGTGTGACATTCTATGAAACAGCTGACACTGTTACTGATGTATCAGTAACATCTTAGGAGACACAGTCAGAAGGGAGTATTTGCCCTCAATGGAAATATAGTATACATTATTTGTGAATGTTGCCGTCAAAACATACAGTATGCAACACAATGCACTAACTGGCAGCCCTCTGCAACGTGGTTCATTTGGGACTTAAAAATAAATCAGTAGTCAGCTCACAACCTAAACCATTGAAAGGGTTTGCTTTAACAAAACATTGTTTAAATATTTCATTCAATACGGAGTAGCACGCGGAGCCCAGAACAGGTGGGCGCTCCCAACGTAGAACAACACAGAGCGCGAGCTGAGCTGCTCCATTGATGAACGCACGCAGGAGAGACACTCATTAAAATACTGAAGCTACGGGCCTGGATTACAGAGTCAATATGACACGGGTGTCAGCATTTAACAGAGCTGCGAAAACCACGTCTTTTTTTTCATGCCGCATCAGATAGGACCAGACTACAAAAGTGCATTAGCATGGAAACACTAACTCACGATCCCTCTCTCATAGCATACCAAGCATCAGAATAGTGAAGGCATCGGTTCACATAGCTATTGGGAGTCGACTATGCCTGTTGTGGCCACATTGATTGTTTTGTGCAGTGGTGTGGACCAGTACAAATGTAATCCATAATGAAAACAACACACATGCTGTAGCCGAATGCTTACTGTTGTCTGGAATTTGAAAATGATATTCAAAGCTTAAAAAATTCCAGACATTTGGTATTACCATACCTATCATCAGGACAAGTAAAACAAAAATAGAATGGGAATCTTGGAAGCTCATATATCAGAGTTCTCTGAAGTCTTAGTAATGGGGACATATTTGTGGCATTCCTCTCTGGTAAAAAAAAAAAAAAAAGGTTATCTATGTTGCGACAAACATCTGACTGCACATCTGCTCATGTTCAAACAAGTGGCGGATAATATCTCTTACACATTGGAAAACATCAGGAATGATCGTGCAGGACAGTTGAATATGTTGGGGGCTGGGTGAGGGGATTCATGTAAAACCCTGAGTCTGGTCTAACTCTAAACCTGAGTCTGAGTCTAACCATAAACCTGGCCCATCTGATAGCTTGCTTACACTGCTCTACCACCGGGTGCAACATGGGTGGAGGTGAAGGAGATGACGGGGCTAAAACTCAAATAACGCATATATGCCATCGGAAAGTCCAGTCCAGCTTAAGAAACATTATCTTTGGATAATACTCAGCGGGAGGTATTTTCTCTACAGTGAGATTCTAATAAAGTCCCCTTGTATGCACATATGGCCTTTCTGATCGTTAGGATTTCTGTTTAGAAATGAATGTGTTTCCAATGACGGTGTTTAAGCTTAGCTTATGAACATAGTTATAATCATACAGGTAACTGACTGACAGATACAGAAGAAACAAGAAATGCATAAAAACAAGTTCCTGAATCCTGATGACAAACAATACTTAATGTGCTGTAGTCCAAAGCAAGTGCATGGAAGGAAGTGTGGTTTTATACAATGCATTTTAAAACCAATAAAAGGATTTATTCCATATAAATGGGCACGGCGTGTGTTCAATGGTTGTTCATGAAGCCAATTCAATTCAAAGGATTGATACCATGTCTGCCCGACCTGATTGGTTGGCTGTGAGCAGCATATTAAACACAGCCCCCTGAGATGCTCTAACTATCTCAAAGATCTCACAACGTGCCAAGTGAGTCACTACAAGTCAGTCCTATTCACAGTAAAGAGACTGCGCTTCGGATTTCCAGTGGCAGTGCACCTCTAGTGGTTGAATCCTGACATAATGTGTGCACGAGCCGTTTGGGAGGGCGAATCACACAGACAAGCTGAGAAGCAAGGGGTGGAGGGGAGCACCTTAAGTGCAGTCCAAAAAAGTAGCACTTTGAGTAGATGTCAAATGGACAAATGATACAGACCTCAAACGTCAAATGTTTCAACATGAAGACATCCACTTCATGTAGTTTGAAGCAAAGGAGTAACCCACACCACCAGTCCATTAAACCTAGTGTCTTTCTTTCACCTACACACGGATACACACAATTGTCTGTGTGTTTGTGTCTAACTGTGTGTTTCTGTGTGGGTGGGTGTGTGCTATTTTGATTAAACAGTTTATATATTTTTTGAATACATTTACTTCAACAAGGTGACCCCTTCCCACGCATACAATGTGCAGCCTACTGTGTAGCCTAGTCAACCTGACAATTATTTCAAAGGTCTAATGAGGAGAGAGAGATTGTGCGTCTGTGTGTGTGTAGGTGTGCGTGTCTTTTGTGTGGGTGTGTGTGCGCGTGTGTGTGCTTGTGTGTGTCATGGATTGCAAAAACAGAACTAGGGTACATCTCTGCCAAAAATGATCCTCGGTGGCCACACTGCGTGAAAGAATAAGAAAGCACATCTTAAGTAGCCTACTGTGTAAGACAATTCGGGTAACATGTCCGCATTTATGGAGCTACTTTGCTACCCAGACGACCCCTCATCAGTGGACTCTTAAAGCCCTGTCACGCTCGCATTTGATCCAAAATCATTATTACACATGAGCATGCATTGCAATAAACCATGCACGGTCGAGCTTAAACTTAGTATTTCCAGACTTACCATATGATGTTGCATCTCCCGCAATAAAGCACAACCAAGCAAGTACAGATAGTCTTTTCAGCCAAATACATCCAATTGGACCATCCATGATTGCGCTTCACACTGTTATTTTAAGCGACAGTCCACAATTAGAAAAAAATTACTTGTCCAACACACCACGCACTGATCAATTCATGAGCGCCGACCAAATGGAGCCGATTTCCAAAAACTGAATGCAATAGGAACAAAATGCGGACTCTGTGATAGTTTCCAAGTGAAATGAAGCCACAACTCTAATCGTCAGTCCTCCATCTCTTTTTGGTGTTCCAAGATATTTGGTTAGAATCCCCAGAATGACTTGAGAGGGGGCATGCAGCCTCACTGGTACCGGGAGCTGTCCAGCGCCTCACTGTGAGCATGGAGTGGGGTATGGTACGCGAATTCATTGATCTAAAGCGGTTTGAGCTAAAGACCGGTAGAAACTCCAACGGAACGGATTGAACAATTGGTCCTATTAAATCACACCGCAAACTCCTGGATTCACAGGGCTGTGTGGAATAACTGATATCGCCTGCCACCTCTGGCCACATTAAGAACTGTAGCTACAGTAAATGCCTACTAAATTGAGAGCGTTGAATATTCATTAAAAGTCGCTGTTGAGATGAGAACAGCTGCGCTCGGCCAGCATATTCATGCACACCATAAAATCACTAAATAGTTGTAACTTGTACCCAACGGATAGGCCTAGGCTACTGTATGTTTTTGCCTCGGTGTAAGAACAAGCTGTCCGTTTTTTTGTAACTTCTCAGACATGTCAATCACACCCACCATCCCTCCGTCTCATTCAAGCTTCTATTATTCTATGGATGAAAGCGGTGCCGAAAAAGGACAATTATGGGAACCAAATTAAGCCACCCGCGAAATGCTTAAGTCAACACATTAATAACATAGCCTGCTCATTCACACACGCACTCACCCCTCCTTGTCTTATCGGTCTCAGCGTGAGTTAGATGAGGGGACAAGATAATAGCACAACCGAATGAGGGAATTACCTAATTGGTTATTATCAGACTCTGAATTAACTGTGAACTAAACAGCGAATTAGGTACACTGTTGTATAGAGCAATCTTGTGGCCCACAAATCCATTGCTCATTCTCAATGGAATATGCTCAATACATCATGAATTACAAGAGAGATGATAACATACATTTCCCTTGGCTTTATGAATGATGTCAATGAATAGACACTGTGGTCCCTGTTCTGCTGACATGATGGTGGCCAGACCAGACGGTTTTAACAGAAGCAATTTAGTTCAACCAGAACAACTCCATTGTGTAATTGTGTCACATGCAGTTTGGTTGAGATTCAGGACACAGTGTATGAAATTATCTACATGAAATGAATGTAGGTGCATTGCTATTTCAGGGTCCTTTGACGTTTATTCCGTTTGTACATTCTTGTTAAATAAAAATAAATGCCTTCCGTAAATGTCTCGTTTTGCACCAATAAAAGTTACTCAAATTCATGGTGAATTTGAGTAAAGTAGGCTATGAGTAGATAGGACATGAGAGACAAGAACTAGTATTGCGACCGGGTGGCTGTACAGTGGCAGGACTGTTAAAATTCAATCCCAGGCTCAGCTGGGGTTGATATGGAATTTCAAAGCCATTCATGGGGACAAAGAAAGGAGATTGCCAGAGAATACCAGGCAGGTGAAGGGTTGTCATCTCTTTTGTCCACCTTGTCACAGCTCTGTTTTCCTTTTGAATGAAGAGCTAAGCCAGCGTTCAAAGGTTATTGCTCAGTGCTCCGACATTCAACACTCCCGCTCATTCTGCAGTTCTTACTCTATGCTAGCTGTTTTCAACCACCCCACCCCACCCCACCCCTTGCAACCCACCACCAACACCACCCCCAATACATTCTGGGTGGATTTTAATCATGGCTAATACTTTCAAAGGAAGGCGCCTTAACAATATTAACATTGCCAGCTAATTCTAATGATTTGGAAAGGGCAGGTTTAACTGTGAGGTGGCACACTTTGTTAATCTGGAAACGGATATTAATACAGGCTGACACTGAATAGGTGACGAAAATGAAACCTCCAAGTCTGTGTCCGACACAATGGAGGGTTTGCTATTGAAATTAGCCAGGCCGCACGAACGGCCTGGTAGTCCTTCCCTCTTTGATTATTTCACCCCCTCTACGGGAGATGATTTAAAGATCTGCCCACTGCTTTTCTGAGCACCTGTGTCTTGCGGCCACAAATAATGACTCTCGCCATGCCATTTTACTCTATAATGGCGGTGATTTGCCCCGCCTTCTGTCCCGCGGACAGCTGGTGCTATGGAGCGCCAGAGGGTCCTCGGCCCCGGAGTCCTTTGGACCACTCAGGTAGCCATGGCGACGCTCCAAGACACTGAATGGCTGTCTCTAATCAACATGGCCGAGTCCATTCTCTCAGTCAGTTCACATCGCAGTAATCAGAATAATTAGAAGCAATGCTCCTGATGTGGGTGTGAAGAGGGCCTCGCTGTCACAGGGTCACAGGCAGCGTAACGCACAAGGACAGACCCGACACGCATCGTTATTAGACTTCATTTCCATCAGTCAGGGCCGTTTTGCCCCCCATCCGAACACTCAATCCGATCAAGGGGTATTATTGTCGCTAAATGTGATTGGGATGACTGTCATCAGCATGATAGAGCATCTTTTAGACCGAACCGTCTCTGCTCATGACAATCTGCTCAAGAGCCACTAAAGAGCCGCTGGTGCATCTCTTGTGACAATTAAACCTGCTCCTCATTCAGTGTGGTTGTTTACCGAACCTGTTAATTCAGTGCAGGGAATCACAACCCATCCAAGATCATTTTAATCATGATGAACATAGCTGTCTAGCAACCAAGCATTTGAAGAGTTTAACAAATGGTTGCATAAAATAGAAAATGTTCTGTCTGACCCCTTGGACGATCCCTAATCCCTTGGTTCCCTAGGGCCTTTTTGGGCCAGGGAACACTACTCCCATGGGGTCGAAGACCCCAAGCAAAGAGACCTTCGTTTGAAATCCTTGTTTGAACTGAACTGAAAACTGGCTCATGTCGTTACTTGTTAGAACAACAACATTACTTTGACAGGAAGAACATATGTACTGTTTTTTAGTCACACCTAATTATACGAACTGACATGTTTTCTTCTTTTCATTTGTTTTTCTCTCATTAACAAAGTGGCTGAAACATGTGAATTTGTTCAGACAATTTCGTTTTGGTATATTATTGCCCTCATCACTCGGTCAACTTAAATTAAATTGTTCATCTAATTTGATCTCAACCAAATGATATCTGCTGTGTCTTTTGTTTGCACATTCAGAAAAGAAACAAACCAAAAGCACACAAAGTCTTACATTTGCGCTTTGTATAAAAAAATCAATGTCCTGGTTCCATTCCTTTAAAACCCGTCTTCCAATTTTGTTGTGAGGCCCCCCTGATGAACAGTACTAGTAAGTGCACTAAATGCTGTTGATTCTGATGTCAGGGTTCCTGCAAAACAGTGTGGAGCTTTCTGGATGCAAAGAATAATTAATAGCCTTGTTCCAAACCTCCAGCTTGTTCATTCAATTCTATACCCCTGGAGACAAAAGTGACAGCTAAATAATGATTCATTTTGTTTCCGATTAATTTAAGAGGAGAAATCAAATGTGCGTTCACGGGTACGAGGGATTGAAAAACACTTATCCAATTAGAATGATTTAAGTTATTAAGACTAACTCCGAGAAAGCCGTTGTCTCCAGGCATCTACAGCCGAAAAGCTTATTGGCTGCAAAAGTTATTGCCTTAAGAATCTAAAGAAGGACAACAACAACCTTGGGTGATCCACGTTTCTGTTTCACAGAAATACACAGGAGATAACTGTCCTGGGCCTTGATTAAATCCTTTCTCAGGATGAATTGTATGCTTGTCTTCTGTGCTGTTGTGCTGTCACTTCTCTTTTATCCAGTCTCTCGTTTCTCCTGATGATTGGGGGAAAAGTGCCATGCTTTCTCCCTAATTCTTTCCCTCTCGCTCATTCCCTCACTCTGGCCCCTTTTTCTCTATTCCTCTGGTCGCCCCCTCCTCTCTTTCGCTCTCTTTCTAGATTAAAGGCAGCGACGACCAAATGAGCATCCGTGTGTCCAAGAGAGGGAGAGAGGGAGGACACGGTAAAGGAGTATTACGTGTTTTCAAACACAGGAACACCAAAGCCTTTTGCCCATCTCAGGCCGATGCTTTTATCAACCTCTCAGATTAAGGAATTTTGCTGCCTTTGAAGAGAAATAGGAGAGCCTCGCAATCATATGTGATGAGATGCAATGAGATGTATGGCTGACATAAAGAAGGAAGCAAAACTGGCCTTAAAGCCCACACAGTGGGAATTCCTTTTTATCAGATCAACTATTGGTCTCGGTGGTAGGACTGTAAAATATTGGATTCTGATGAATCCTCGAAACGATAAAGCCTTCAGCAGCTAAACAGTGATATAACTGCTCATCTATAAGAAGGGTAGCTTTGTAACCTGCCCTGGTTCCGTTGGAACTGTCAATCATGCTCTGTGTGACCGGATGATCAAATCCCAAACAATTCTCCTGGGCTGCGACCCATTTCTTCAGCATCTCTCCCACACAATGTGTGCGATGAAGTGGCTTCTGTGTGAGTGTATACGTGCATGCAAGAAAACAAACCTTTCTTAGGTCCATTCACTACATAAGGTAGCAATGACATGCCAGGAAGATAAATGCCAAATACCAGGTAACCATGCCATTCCCCTATATGCACCCAATTCGAACCCCACCACTGTCTCGCTCCATCCTAAAAGTTGGTCATATTTTGTAACATGCTTTTGAAGGTTAAATCATTCTTGACCAATTTCTTCAGTAAGTGTTACTTCTCCTGCCTTCTTACAAAGTGAGTTCACACGACAAGAAAGCCACACTGTAGGTGGCTGACTGGCTCACGATTGCTAGCAGGAATGCTTTTTTGTTGACCGCTGCCTACATCTCGGGACTTAAAATAAATTGTAGGTTTGAAAACTCATGCACTGTGATTTCCATCTTAAAATGGTTTCCAGACCTGTGAGGAGGACACGGTGTTTGGGTTCTGTCACTGTCACTGGGGAGGGCCTTGACGAGTCCCAGGTGTGTAACAATGCACCACTCCACCTGCTCCACGTCTTTCCTGATAGGCTGCCTGCGCCTCACCTGATGCTGCAGGTGCTAATGAAGCCTTGCTGTGTGAGCCAGCTGATTGGGAGTGGAGCACGCTGTCCTCTGAGACAGAACCACACGGCGTGAGCCTTGAACACATGCTAGTGTAACCACTTTCATGGAGGAAATTTGTACAAATATACATTTACATTACATTTAGTCGTTTAGCAGACGCTCTTATCCAGAGCGACTTACAGTAAGTACAGGGACATTCCCCCGAGGCAAGTAGGGTGAAGTGCCTTGCCCAAGGACACAATATCATTTGGCACGGCCGGGAATCAAACTGGTAGCCTTCTGATTACTAGCCCGATTCCCTAACCACTCAGCCATCTGACTCCCACATACATACTTTCGAGCTGTAATTTAGAATAATGTCTTAGAGCGTGGACGCTAATGGGTTTGTTGTGCTAATGTAATTGGCTGTGTTCGCCCTGCACAGTAAAAGCTGTCACACCCCAGTTGCGCCCCTTGTCTTGTTCAGGTGCAGTATGGTTAATGTTGAACAATGACCTGACAAGCACGGCACACTTCCTTTGGGCTTGTTCTGAATAAAATGGCCACTTTCCCCAAAGTGGATATTATGGAGGGGATTGTCCCTGTTAACACAGGATTGTCCTGAACACACTGTGAAGACCTTAGTGAGCTTCTTTGCTCTCCCAGTTCGACGACACAGCAACATCTTCCCATGTCTGGACTCAGGTCTGAGATTGGGGGTGACGCAAGGCTTTTGTCAGTTCAGCGTGCTTAAACCACTTCCGTTCCAGTCTTCCACATCATCTCCACCAACACCAGCAATGTGGGAGAGCACAGAGACGGGAGTTCCGGGTCTGAAGGGCAGAGCAGGGAGATAAAGGCTAGGACGCTTTCATTATTGCTTTGACCCGCAGGTCAGGTTGTACCGGCAGCTAGAAAACTAGCCATTAGCCACCTCTCGATCACAACACACCTTGGCTGCAGCTGTCCAAGGAGGATTTATCTTCTCACTCTCACCAAGCACTGTACTGTACCAAGTCGGTACTCTGCTTGCACAGTAGCTGGTGTCCTTAACAGGGAGTGTATCAAAATATCTACTTGCTCAACAGACATCCTTTCTGGCCTCGTACGAATTGGCAGTTGTTTAGTGGCACGTTGTGTATTCAAAGGACTTACGCTACAATTGAGGCATTGTAACATCAATGCTATTTCATAAATGTTGGTACACAACCGTGGCCTGCTACTGGTAATATGACCAAACATGTTTAAGGCTCCTGATTTGGGCTTGCTGCCGACAGTTATCCTCATTTCTGATGGTGTTAGCCACATCGCAAACATGCTGAATAAAGGTAGAGGGAAAAAAGGGGGATTCTGACAACAGGCATGAAAGCAGGCAGACAGACAAACAAGCTGGCAGACAAACAGGCAGACAGGCAGGCAGGCAGGCCAGCTGCTTGGAGGCTGTTTGACATCCCAGCCACGCACAGCCAGCCCATCCACAGTGGTGCGTTCGATCAGAACATGCAGGTAAATACCTAATCAATGAGCGCTGGCGGCTGGGACTGGAGTGGAATACTGAGCTCCCTGCAGTGGGCCCTTGCTCCTCGCTGCAGTGCCCAGCCAGATGGATCCTCCAGGGGGGAGCTGGTCACGGAGTGGAGGAACAACAGGGCTCCTACCAAGATGGACGTGGTGCATACTTTGACATTGTGCTCGTGGATGACTGTAATTGGTCACGGAGTTTGGTCATTTGATGGCTCTGAGCTATAAATGGCCAACTTGGGAGAGCAGGGATGGTTCTGTCTTCGATGGAAGGTCGTTAATAAATGCCTTTTTTTTTAACCATTATTTGACGATAGATCATAAGAAAAAGGAAGGAGGATATTGTCATTTTATCGAATAACCATCTCCTGAAGACACTCTTGAGAGAAGACAGTTTATACAAATGAAATGAGTCAACCGTGTCATCTTATTTCAGAGTAATTACACATATACCTAGCCTAAATGCATACCGACATGGATCCTACTGTTAGAATCAATGTGGATTAGGGGTACTGTCAGGAGGAATTAGGTTGTGCCAACAGAGCTCAGCTAAAAATGACCTCGAGCTACATAGAAATACACCATCTCTAAAGATAGAAAGCAATAAATCACGAGATAAGGAAAAAAATGGTTATATGATGAGGCTGCAGCAGAATTGCAATGAAGACATATTCTCTCATTCACAGTCGTTAGAGCTCTGAATGCATGGCTTTGTCTGTGGGGTGATATATTGGAGTGCTTTCGAGGATTGCATGAGCTACATGTTGAAGACAAATGATTATCCAGCTTCATTTTCCCCACAAAATGTATTGATGGAAGTTAGACCTATATCCAAAGTCATGAGACGAAAAGTTGGTCACAAAATAGGACCAACTATTAGGATGGAGCTAAACAGTGGTGGGGTTGGCATGGATACCTGATATTCGGCATTCATCTTCCTGCCTTGAAAGAACGTCTAATTATTTACTTTTTGGGGGGGAGGGGGGGCTTTCTGACACTGGATATATATTTTAAAAGGTTGATTTTGAGTGTGAGGCTTTCTTAGGTTTCCATAATATGTTGTTGCCAATTTGCATTTTATCAGAAACAAACACTTTGTTTTGAGGCGCCTCGAGGACTCTTAACTAGTGGAATTCACAGCCTTGCACAACTGAAGACACAAAAACATAACCATAAGGTGTGTGTGTGTGTGTGTGAACGTTTGTGATATGTGTGTATATCATGGAAACACACGCTTCTTTGTGTGCTTGTGATTGTGTGGGCATGTTTGCGTCCGTGTACAAGGGGTGCCATGAATTCCATCTTCCCTCGAAAATTGGTGCAAAAAACACTCACCCCCCCCTCTTTTTTTGCCCCAATAATCCTCCCCCCCCCCCTCCCTTTAGACCCCCATACTCATCACCTCCATTTCAAATCATAAAACATTGAAGTGCACTTGATGACCGTGCCAGTTCCCTCCCCTTGTCATCTCATCATATATTGAAGAGGGACTGTGTGTGTGAGAGATAAAGTGGGTCTGACAAGTGCAGCTGCTCTGTGTGGTAAAGGATCTGTGCCAGTGGGCAGCCAAACACTCCATCGTTCCATCTCCGGAGTGCGCCACCGAGGGTGCACTCCACTCAAATCGGCCTCGCTGTTAAACATGCACACGGCAAATGCACGAAAAACACTCCACGCAAACACGGAGCAACACATTTCACCCGCCGCGAATATAAACGAACCCTTTTGTGGTCTGAATCACCGCTGCCCGCTGTTAAGTAGCTAATGACGGGTTTCGGGTTTACTTTCGGGTTACGATGTAACCGTGAATGGATTCGGCAACCGACGACGCCGTTCGTGTTTGATCGACAAGCCGTCGTGCCGGGCGGTATTGAATGTTGTCGCCCGGAGACCCACAGGCCTTGAGACAAGCTAATACCACAGCTTCCACTGCGTCCATCATTCACATGCGGAGGTTGCATCATTATACCTGAACACCAGTTGTTTGTGCTGCCCCTCATTCCCATGCTGATGTTATGGCCGAGAGGAGAGAGGGATGCAGGGGGGACACTGGAGAAGCTAATGAGGAATCTCATTAGGAGGCTGAAGACCTCCAAAAGGCAAAAGACAGAACTTACAGGGGGGAAGGTGTCAAATTGGAAGCCATTTTCTTGATCATCTCAGTATGCATCCTGACTCTACTCCATGTCTTATTTACATGGAGAGGGCCCAGTGACTCCAAAGTGACATGTCAGAGTGTCTTGTACCAGTATGTTTTAGGTCACAAAACTATTTTGTGATTCCATAGTAGAATGAGGAAATGTTGTTGTGTCTCAGTCTACGGACCTATGATGGGATGAATTTATGCAAAAAAGGTTTACCGATGTAGCTCTAAACACCAAGACAGTGCCAGCCGCCCTTGATTGGAGCGGGAAATCTGTTCCAGAGAAGAGAATCTCTAAGAACACCATTTGCCAACCCCCCCCCCCGTCGTCGTCGTCGTCGTCGCATTCAACTTGCAACACACAGTAACTGCTGCCACAGGTTAGCAACCTGTGTGTTGATTGTTACCGTAACGGTGTGAGTCATGTGAATTCATTTATGAAGAGACGGACCAAACACTATCTTCATCACAGGAAAGGGGGGAGGGGAAGACAGGCAGCAAAGAACTCAGCCACTGCAATATCACCTCAGCCTACATGGTACTCACACTGCACTAGTTTGAACTCATTTACAATTATTCGGTCGTTTTGGAACACGCACATTTTTTCCTCTGACATTGCGCCACTGTAATAGTTATTCGATATGCTGACCTAGCCATTTTGGAGGCTATTCGAAGGTAATCTGTCTTCCATGCATGATGTGTCACCGTGGAAGCAGGAGATATGCCATTGATCCACGACCGAGGCAACACTTCTCAATCAACACACACACACACACACACACACCTCGCAGCCCTGTGGACACAGACTCTAGCCTTTTCTTTCATATTTCACACTCAGAGAACATCATTGTCAACTTTGTCAATATTCTTGGCGAGAAGTCTTCTCAATAGAGGTTGATTTACAACGTTGATTTGGATTCTTTTGTCATTTGCAGGCAGACCTTCTATACCATTCCACAGCCCATATCTAATCTAATCATTGCAGCCTCATTCTACATGCTGGCTAGCAGAGATAATGTGAATAGAGATAATAGTACTACTGTATACGGAGACCCAGGTATAATGTAGGCACACTTTACTAGCTGTTGTCATCAAATCAGTATAGATTGGATCCCCAAAGGTCTACAGTATTGGCCAAATCCCAGGGGGAGTTTACCTTCATTTGTGTAATGGATGACACGTGAGACCAGCTATTGACTGGTCTCTGTGGTATAATCCTGAGACAGTACCTTCTGCTATTGCAGAAATCAATGGGTTTATTAGACCGTGAAACCGATCTTGTCTTGAAATGTTTTTTTTTCAATTTATTTGAATATTGAGATGGTCCTCCAGCTCCCGGTCTTGCGCACGGACGCGGCTTCGCCGTGAAACATGTCCTGCAGCGGAGGCGATCAATGGCAAGGATGGGGAGGAAATCCCTGGACTCATTACACTGTTAGTCAATACAAGGAAGAGCCATGTTTCTTGGGTGACATTTAGAAGCGCGCACGCACAAATCACACTGGGCTTCAAGTCATATCCAAATGTTCCGGAAAATGAGGTTGCGTCTCGTCAGAGGGACGCACGACTGTCCCGCCGAGCTGTTTCGCCAGTCGCCGTCTGCTGTCCTCCACCTGAACTTGCCGGCGGACGTGGCCCCGACCAAGCTTCCCTCTCACGCGACCAGATACACTGTGTTCAGAGGCTCTGCTGGAAGAGTGGCCTCGAGCCCAGTGTATAAAGAAAAGCCTGACGCATGTACAGCCACGCGTAACCCTTTTCTTAATGACTTGTTGTGCGTGGCGGTGGTGATGGATAGGAGAGCGTTCTCGCCTGATGGAACGAAGGTCCCTCGCTTCATCAGCAGGCATCAAATCATCAGGTCATGAAATATTGAGTTGAGGAGGGAGCCCATTTGACAAATAAGCCGCTTTAAAGATACCCAAGACGGGCTTAAATAAACATCCAGCATCGCATCAGAGACAGCGAGTGGAGCTACTTAAGGATTTCATACCAGGAACTTTTTTTTTCTCCCTTCGCTGGATCTTGGTCTGCGGCTGGTTCTCGACAACATCTTAAAGAATGTCTGATTTGATAAGAGATGGTGCTGGAGTTCTCATTCGTGCATCTGTTTCTGAGATTGTGGGGGGGGGGGGAAGCTGCGGGGGGTCTCTCATTCCGGACCGTCCTCTGCACCGCAGCAGCAAGTACAAAGACGCAAGAGCGCACACGCACACACGAATGAAGGCACGCACACACACTCGTGCAAGTCGGAGGCATGTACACGACACGCGTACGTGTTCGACACACACGTTCGCGGAGACACGTACCGTACACAGACATACTTAGACATGCACACAACACACATGCCCATGCGGATATGCATACAAAATCTCTCTCTCACACACACACACACACACACACACACACACACACAGAGGAACCTACCCCACTATTTATGAAGAGACAAGCATCCCCAGACAGCTACACATCCCTATCCTGAGTGTCAGCTATGTTGGTGATAGATTCCTGGCAACAAATTTCAGTGAAAGACGCAGAGGAGGACAATCAATTAGTACGCTCTCTTCTCCAGTCCGCCAGCCATCCCAGGTCTGACAGGTGTGATAAATCAGCCATCTACAGCCCCACGAGCTGGGAGTCAATGCAGCCAGGCCTCTCATTAGCATGGTGGAACACATACAAACACGCACACACACACAAACACATACATTTGCAGCCCCTTTTCTTTCTAAAACAGCCTCCCTACCTAGAAGGAGTGGATGAAATCAAACAAACCAGATGAAAATAATTACAACTCATTGTATCAATAGCACAATGGGTTGGAATCCTCACTCAATGGCCCGCCAATGCTGTTACATACTTGCAGCAGTAAGCAAAGATATCGGCTTTCGCATAATGCACAATGATATACCATAATCTGACGAGATTTTCCAACCATGGCAAGAGCAGAGATTAAACACAGATTAACCCAGTGTAATCTGGAGATAATAGTCACGGTAGGGGTTCCATGGAGATATTATCCCAATATGGAGACAGTGGTTTTGATCCCCCCTAACCCCCTGCTGATGTGAGTCCGCAGCAACATCAGCCGGCACCCAAAGCCGGCTGCCTGATCTGCCCGCTATGTTAACAATCTGGGCGGATAGCGTCGGATGAGTGCCGACGGTGAGCATTCCGTGACACGCAGCGGCGTGTGGCGGAGGGGGGGATCCCTCACAGGCTGGCTACGTGTTGTCTGTGAGGAGGACTGAACCAAACAGAGTCGGGGGGGGGGGGGGGGGGGGGGTTGGGCAACCCAGCCCAACCACAGCCCAACCCCCCTCTCCCTCCCTCCCTCCGGGGACTCAGTGAGCTGGGGAGCCAATCTAAAGCCTGGCCCGTTCCCAAGGGCAGCCAGCCCTCAAGTGGGAATGTGGGAAGCCATGCAGAAATGCAGCAGTCGTACCATTTATGAGAAGACAATTACTGTGCGGGCAAGGTGTAAATGATGTATACCATGGGTGTCTTTTCTATTAGGTCCTTGGCAGATGACGGCTTTGACTTTTAACGGCTTCTGTGTCTTAGGGATGGCTGTCAGGAATCTCTTACTGGGAGGGTGAGAGGGCTCCAGGGTGGTGCACGTGACCACCCTATGTCATCAGATATTAAGGAATTCGCTCGAGTCTAATTACACCGCAGACAGTGAGCTCGACACACAAAACGGCAACAGAAATGCGACCGTTCTGTTTGCTGACGTGAACCTCCATTTTCAGTGATATTTCATATGAAATGCAGAGGTGATAAAGGTATGCTTCCACCTAGAGCTTTGTGTCAGCTTTCGAAATGAATAATGATCCCAATACCTGCGGTGGTATTGTAGCGATATAAGCCGTGTGTTATTAGTGAGATAGAGATCAAGCTCTGCCCTTCTGTCCAGGCTGCAACCTCTGATGTGGAGGTAGATAACATGCTTCACGGTGATACGCACACCCACACTTTGATGGCATGATCCTAATCTGCATTGTTGATTGCAGCCAAGGAATACGTTTAAGCATGTATCCCTTTGAGCTTATTAACGGTGTGGGCGTACGCGGAGGTGTGTTGAGGGGAGAGGTTAAGTGCGTGCGTTTCGGCGTCCGTAAGCTGACGGGTGCGCGCATGCATGCGTATGTGTCTTAGCATGGGTAGAACATCAATCCTCGCCTTCCCTCCGTACATGTAACCATGTGACAGAAGGGCTCGGTTACAGGGCCATCGAGCATGACTGGCTTCAGGAGAAACTCAGGATGAAAATCAGATGTCTCTCTGAGTTTTGGCTCGTAATCGAAATGTGGCCGTCTCTGCCAAGAAGCGTTCCCGTCGTCTACCTGCGTTCAGCCCATTGGCACGTCTGTGTGTAATGTCAAACTCATCTCGCCGGCAGTGTTTCCAAACTCGAAATACAGTATGTTGATGCGGCAGCATAATCCCTGTAAATTATACCTCTTTAGCACTCTGCTCAATATCCTTCATTTACCGTAAACAACAGCGGGAGCAAATGATCTAATTAGCAACGACAGTCACCTAGCCCACCACTTCACTGTGACAGATGAGCACTAGATGGATGTGAGTGAACGAGCTTGATTAGCCAGCATGGCTACAGGTCTGCATAAATTACGCTGGCCAAATACCTATGGCAGAGGGGGGGGGGGGGTATTTCCGAAATGCATCATGTGAATTCTAATTCTGGATCAACACTACAAATATGTCTTGCACTTGGAGTAAAACGGGTCTTATGTGGATGTGTGTACAGAACGAGGATGAGAGAGGGTGGGGGTTGAGCCAAGAATCTTGCCGTGGGTTGAGCAGATGGGGGAGGGATTCCGTGTCCATGAATGATGCAGACCAATGAGTTTCAAAATGGCGGCCAACACCTCTGTGTCTGGCACTCTGCGACGCGGGGCTGAGTGGAGGAAATGGCTCTAAGTGGGAGGATCTGAATGCAACCCATCATCTCATAGCAGGCCCGTTCACAGCTTACAGTGCATCAATCAAATTAAAGTGTGGCCGCGAATGCTTGGTTTATCACCAGATGTCGACAAACAGATTTTTCCTTAATGTGCACAAACACGCTGAAGAGGACAAAGGCAAGAAGATTAGGCTACGGGAAATGTCCAATAGAGGATTGGTTGAATGTTGAGAAACGTACCTTGACGACACCAAAGAGAAACAAGAGAGAGAGAGAGAAACGGGGAGAGGGAGAGAAAGAGAGAGAGACATGGAGACACAGAGACGGAGAGAAACAGATTGCAGAAGAGACAATGAAGGGTAGTAAATGAACGAACGACAAATGCGCAGAAAAAACTGACAATCGCCCCACTCATGCTAATCATTCGGGGAATAAAGACCACACGCTAAATTCAGCCGACAGGCGTTCAAATTGAGCCCTGAGAAGAACGACCTCTTGGCCCGTGCCAGAATAACTCCGTAATTGCATTTCTAACTTCTGCACCCATTCACAGGATTAGCGGAGTGCTCCAGAGTCAGCTCTGCAAGGCCTCTCCCTCAGAGCACTAAGCTATTTTTAATCATCTTTGTAGTTGTCATGTATGCTAATGAGCCTTCCGTCTTTCTTCTTCTGCGAGATCTTTACATGAAAGCCAGCCAAAGTAGTTCACCTTCACAAGAGCCAAGGAGCAGAGGAAATAGATTAAGGAGACATTTCAGTGCAATACAAAAGCCTATATTCTATAATGGTCATCCAGTACAGCATTTATACAATTATGCAAATGCTAACTCATAGCAGTCGCACATCCGGCCACCCTATATCCACATGGGCGACCTGCTTGTTCGGGAGTTTGAAGATGGTGGCGACAGCGGCGAGTGATAAGACTGGTACCGTGTACGGCGAAAGGGTAAGTATGCGAGCGGATGAGAAGTTAGTGCACAGGACGTATGTTTTCGTGTTGGCGTGAGAAGGTATATGTGTGTGTGTATATGTGTATAGGTGTGTATGTGTGTGTGTATATGTGTGTATCCGTCCCCCTTCCGTCCCCCTTCCGCGTGCGTTGAGGGACGTGACGCTGCGCTACACTTCAATTAAGATAAGCCTTTGGTGCCCGGGGGTTCTCCAGCACCACTGTGTCTGTCGAGAGAAGAGCGAGGAGTGTGAGAGAGAGAGAGAGAGAGAGAGAGAGAGAGAGAGAGAGAGAGAGAGAGAGAGAGAGAGAGAGAGAGAGAGAGAGAGAGAGAGAGAGAGAGAGAGAGCGAGAGCGAGAGCGAGAGAGGGAGGTGTCAGACTGTCGCTGCGTGGCTCGTCTCCCGGCAGGTGGGCCTGTCACACTTTGCTCTGCGGGGCTTCCTGTGGGCCGGCCGTCGGACAGCGTCAAGCCTCCGACCTAATGGGGCTCTGTCAGAGGCTCTGAGCGTCAAACCCAGAGACGAGGACTGTCACTGGGCAAGGGGGGGGAGGTGGACCCACCGAGAGGAGCAGTGGGACATGTTCTCCCGCCACTCAGACATGTCCTGGACCCTGTGCCTGGAGGCAGAAATCAATCAGCAGTATGACAATAGGAAGACCAGCGTTGGGCTTATGTTATGTTAAGCAGATACAGTGTCCTTATATAAAGGACATTTTATCGGGGGAGGAGGGCAGAGAGCAATGGAGATGACAGGAAAGGACAGACAAAAGAAAAAAGTCATTTCCCGAAACTCAATCTTCGACACTGGAAATCTGCGGATTCTCAACACTGGGACAATGAGAGGAGTCACGTAGATCAAAGGTACTTCAAGGGGCTGAGCGGGTTGGACAGCCACAATCTCATGATTAGGTTGCAGGGGGCCAGGCCCGCTATGATGGATCGACCTTAGTGGGCACAGACAGCAGGTGAAGACAGGCCCTAGCTCCATGTATCCCTGGGGTCAGGGGGGAGGGGGGAACAGGTGTGTGCCATGCTTGAAAGTGTCATATCCATTCGTTAACCCGGCGCCCTTGACGCCAGGTACCATCTGAGGGCGGTGACATAACATGTCCTTAATCAGTTTCTCCTGTGTCCTACAGCCAACCTTGTGTTTGCTTTGCATCTGTTGATTTATTCATGGCTCCCTCCAACGGCCACATGACTGGGGCAACCAGAAGGACTATGGAGTGAGGAGAGATAGAAAGAAGTAGGTGGGGGTGGGGGCGTTGGGGGGGGGGGGGGGGTTCTAGGGTAGCTGTGGAAGGACCTTGAAAAGATAAAGATTTATGTGCATTTTAAGGATAAAGTGACCAAAACAGGACTGTCTGAACAATGTCCAAAGTGACAGAAGGCAGCTCTACTGGACTCAATGTACAGTACATTTACATTGAGTCATTTAGCACTCTTATCCAAAGCGACTTACAGTAAGTACAGGGACATTCCCCCGAGGCAAGTAGGGTGAAGTGCCTTGCCTATGGACACAACGTCATTTGTCACAGCCGGTAATCGAACCGGCAACCTTCTGATTGGTAGCCCGATTCCCTAACCGCACAACCATCTGAACCCCCAATACGTAAAGGAAAACTCCCAATTTATTCGGAACTTCTAGAAGGAACTGACGCTGTGCCGTGATGGTTGCTGCTGGACACTGCTTTCACACGATTTCAGCTTTAAAGCCTCTACTCAGGGATAAAGAGTTAATTACAGTATTTCATAGTCCAGAACACAAGTACAGCTGCGAGCAGTCGGGTTGCAAAATAAAGGTGTTGGAAAAGTGGAAATGACTCAATGAAAAGAGCCGGTCCTTTCCACACTATGATTGTGTCAGCTCCCAGAATGGAATGCATACACATGCAGAGAATAACATAACACAATGTCATAAACACGCACACACAAATTCTTCTCAATGCTAGTGCATGACTCGACCTCAGATTTCCAAAGGGCAAAAAAAAACGATATACATTTGACAAATTTCAATTGTTTCCAACATCATTTAGTTGCATGGCGGAGCAGTGCCTTGCACTGTCACCTTACAACAAGAAGGTCAGGGCTTTGATTCCCACATGGTGCACTGTTCAATGCTCAGGGGGTAATCTTCTGGGCCTGTCTGTGTGGCGTTTGCCTATTCATCCTGTGCTCACATGGGTTTCCTCAAAAGAACACCAATATAAACATGCAGAACAGACAGCGCTCATGCCTAGGCCATGAATAAGCATGTGGACTTAAAGTGGTTGATCATTGGCACAGGCTCCCATTGGACGATGGCCAGTCTTTCCTGGTCTCCCTGCATGAGAGTATGTGTGTTATTGCTGTGAGACTCGTGGACTTTTCTCCTTCTTCCTGACCCTGACCCTGATGCATTCACATCCCGCCATTAAAGCTGATCACAAACCCCTCTCATGGAGACATCCTCCCTGTATGTCAGAGATCATTTGTATCTGAGCATCTAATGCATTTCCCGATTCAGGTTCTGCTAATTATACTGACAGTTCACAGAGCGACCCTTCCATTCAATCCCGAAGCAACATTGTTTGCCTCAAAACATTTACTTATCTGAAAGGTGCGTGATGAATATTAACTTAGGTACTCGGCTGAAATGAATTGAAACTTTCACAAAAAATGATGAGTAACCACAGCCATTATCGCGCCATTACACTCAGTGCTCAAACATGATGTCAATAGTCAACGCCCAGGCTTCAATGGGTTTATCCTGTCTTTGCATATGGCAAACATATTCACACAATTCTTAACTTAGTATGTTGAAGAGGCGAGTTCTGTTGATTGAAATGAAGAAATGGAATTATAAAGAATTGATTTAAAGAAACCCCTCTTCTTTTCTGAGGTGAGAATAGTGACAGAACTCTGAAAGCTAAAAAAACACTATTTGAAAACTCATGTCTAAAGGAACTATTTCCAAGCTTTGTAAAATACAGGTGCAAGCTTGTAATACATATTTGCAAGCTTGTAACTTGGAATTTGAATAGGGTAACCACATTTTTCAACCCCCAAACAAGAACACATTAGCTGGCATTTTCAGACCAATTCGCTAATTGCTCATTTCTAATTGTTTCTTTCGACATTGCGGCTATTCAATTTGTGTCTTTTCAGGGTTCTGTTACTATTCTCACAACATACATTTCCGGCATCGTGGATCTGACCTGGAAGTAGGATGACAGCTCCCTGTGGAGGTCTGGGGCCTCAATTATAACTGTGGCGTACACACAAAACAGGATCTGAAAGAGTAGCATGCCACTTTCCAAGCAAAAGTTGGGATTATAAAAGCAAACTTGATAGGAGAAGGCGTAATGTCTGCACGTAAACTCTGACCCCTGTGTATGAACATCTCGGAGATGGAGAGTGTAAGGTGATAAATATTAATAATAATAATATAAATAAGCCAGATTGTAAAATATTACTGTGAGAAGAATCCTTACGCGTATAGTGACGCCTCTCACATATTTATTCTCACTTCATGTCACACATTCCTTATAGATCTCCTTTGTCATAAACATTCAAACCCGGCGACGTTGTTTGTGCTTGTGCTAGCGAACCGTAACTATGCCATAGCAGTGACAAATCAAACAAACCAAGGTTAGAGCCATGAGATATTGTGGGTTCTGTTTGATGTGTGCTTGTCTTCACACGTGTGTGGGTGTGTAGTGCGTATGCACAGCTGATTACCAGTGTATAGAGAGAGGAAATATAATTGATGCTAGGATGCTTTTGACTACACAAGGATCTGACTATTATGTCTTTTACCTATCACCGTTGAACTTCCTACATCACTCCCATATTTCTCATATACACAGCTACTTTCTTATCCGAACGAATACTCCAGCAGTGCACAGTTTAACCATATTACTGGAGTTACTGTGGGATATTATCGTTCGTCAGAAGGTTTTTGGGGTCAAGAGAAAACTCGGAGTGGAATATCTTTCAGAAATCAAGGTAGCTTAATGGTTTATTCAGCAAAGCAGCAGTAGATACAGGAATGCAAAAGAAGCATATTCATACATACAACATATTCAAAGTCAACATGTGGAAATTCCCCCTCCCTCCATATGACTATTTCCCAAGATTAACCCACAATCGTTCCACAGTTTGTACCCGTGCCCGTGCACAAGATCTCTCTAACCTGCTCTCTCTGTTCCCCTTTCTCCTTCGTTGGAAGACACGGTTACCTCCCAAAGGGATAAAAAAAAGGAAAACTAGCTCCTTTCCCTGGCTCCTGTTTAGAGGTTTCTCCATCTAAACTCTGGCCATACCCCTCTTCTCCCCACGACTCGGTTCCATAGAAATGGGTTGTTGTCTCATTGTGATGCCGTTCTCTGGGTCAGTTTAAGAACGAACAGCAAACAGACAGATAATGAAACATAGACCTCAGCCTTCTTCCCTACTTCTGGACACCCCTACATATCAGCCTACAGTGCATAGTCAATCAATTTTCGACATTAACGACAAGAAACAGTCTGTGTTTAAGACACAGTACAACTACACCCTTTCTCCACACCACATTGGCTCTTTGTTGGACTGCCTCTCTTTTCATTGGATGGTCGTTGGTTGTCCGAGGGGGGGGGGGCATTAAATCAAATGAGCGAAAGACCACATGAAAAGCCTCTGACATCATCTGCAGATGTCTGGGAGGATATCAACACCTGCACTGGAGACATGGGTTATCGTGGTTATCGTGGTTATCGTGGTTATCGTGGTTAACGCATAACACAGGCGTTACCGTGTGGTTGTTTCACCGTCAGGGATCTTGCCCTGTATCAAGATATCGCGTCAAATTGAACTGTACCGTTTGTCTCTCTTTGTGTAAAGTGTTTCGTGGGAACTCTCTGTGGAGGATTGTGTTCTAGCGTACAAATGTATTGATTATAGGTCACGTAGGCTAATATGTGTGGATGTCCAGGAGTAGGGAAGAAGGCCGAGGTCTGGGCCTCACTCTCTGTCCTGCTGTATCATGTTGATGACTCGTTTCAGAGGAAGGCGTCACAAGTTGGAAACAACTCTGAGTAGTGGGGAGGATCGGGGGTATTTCCAGAGTTTAGAACGCGAAACCTGAAAACAGAAGAAGAATCCTCAGAACATAAGCCAGAGAGGAGGGCTTGTTCTCGTAGTAGAAGGGGTGAACTGGGGTTTGAGGAGAAAACGGGAACATAGAGAGGGGGTCGAGCATCCATTAGAGAGACAGGGAGCTCGCACACATGACGAATCACGGAAAAAGGGAACAAACTACGGAAAGCTCATGGGCAATATTGGGAAATAGGATTATGGAGTCTCCAGCTTTTTCTGTCTTCTTTTCTGAACTGCTGCATTGCTGAATGAAGCATCACGTTGCCGTGATTCTGAAAGATATTCCACTCCAAGACTTTTTCTTTTGACCCAAAAACCCTTCTGACGGACAAAACTATCCTACAATTGTAAGGAGGGGCCTCCTATCTCAGCTTGCCACCTAGTGCTGACTGTACTTCACTGACTGAGCCCTGCATTACAACTGCTGGAACACTCCGGAACACCAGGTCTGGAAACTCCAACAATAGTTTTTCCTGAATAAAAAACAAAACGCTTCACATGAAGAGATAATATATAACACACTATCTATTCTCACTGTCACTGTCTATTCTGTTGAATTCTACTCTATTTCAACCTGAGGGGTTCACCATGGCAGTCTTGAAGTAATCAACCACTGAGGCGTGGTGGCCACCGCACTCCTGGCATGTGCACTCCAGCTCCGTTGCCTAGGCAACAAACAACGGCATTAAACCCCATTACGAATGCCTCGCAGAAATGATTTGCCTCAGGTATGCCAGTCTCGATATTATTATTTACCATCATGTCACTCACAGTTATTATAAAAGTGTTCAAGTAAAGGTGGAGCGCAAAAGCCAGATAGCTTAGGCAGACGATGGAATACAAATGTCAAACACAAAAATAAAGGCATTTAAAGAACTATCCGGCTTGAAACACAGCTCCAGGCTTGGCTGGAGGCACGAGCTGAAAAACTAGGGAAAGACTATCGGAATTCCTGGTGCACCTGACCTCCACAGCCAGTACAGCAAATGGATGAAATATATCAGCATTCCGTAACCTGACATGTGAGATTCAAACACAATATTTCTGGAGGGACATAGCAGGCCAGATACAGATCCACCGCTAAGCCACGACTTTCTGAAGGAGAGAAGGATCAGTTCTTGGAGTTTTTGCCCAGCTGGGCCACCATGCAGAGTAGAAAATGACCTGTAGAGGGAGACAGAGAGAACACAATTTTCTGTCATATTCCAGTCCCACTCAAGTAGAGACTGTAAGTGTTACTGGTCAATGCGTGTGGATGAAATCCTTCAAACATGAGAAGCAGGAAACAGGCTTCTGGGTGCAAGATTTCCTCATGCCTCAAGTCACGGCAGAAAGCAGAAAGACCAAACTAACACTGGAGCATCACATTTATACAGCAGGTATTGCCTATACCAACCTGTATGAAATACCTGTGTGGCAACCTGTGGCAGAGACGCCATTAACGACACAAAATGTGCTCCTCATTCACTGCGAGGCAGGCCGCAGAACATGGCGCAGTGCATGGTACACTCGGTACGCTGCATAGCCATGGAAACAGCTGGAATACCTAACATGGCACAATGCCTGTGGGGATTGAAGGGCTGATCTGCCACAGGGCTGCTAGTACAATGGTGGGGGTAGTAGTGCAGAAAAGAACCTGGCGAAGGAAAAGGGCCCAAAACACGACATGTCATTTGAAAAGCAACAGTTCTAATGATGCCAGCTCACGCAGTAAACCACCGCGGTGTGACAGGACAGAGGCGACACATCTCCCCAGGGGAACTGCGATCATTGAAGTAGGCGGGCTCTCAACAGCCACAGGCCTGTGGCTAAGAAGAAGGGGCAGAACTCGCGTTCAAGACAGAGGGACCGCTCCTCGAGTCCAAGTGGCCTCATTTCCCCGGTATAAGCAATAGCCACGTATGCTGCCGATGTTGTGCCGTTTGGGGTTCACGTGCTCGATCCTTTCAACGTCCGTCCGACACGCTGACAAAGACACTCTGGTCCCTGGAGTCCTTGTGTGACTCTGGTGCAGCCATGGGGGAAGATGCAGAGGGGAGTCATGGAAGAGGGCTGACTGAGTAGCAAAAGAGAAGGCTGGGGTGGAGGGAGGTGAGGGCTGGGAGAGGGTTCTGACAGGAGAACCAGGAGCAGATGAAGCAGAATGCTAATGTTGGTTGAATTTTTGGCAGACAGTTGCCAAGTAAGAGAGTGATGTACTGGGAGAAGCTGACAGGAAATTGTCAACACGGATGCATAGTTTTTCTCTTGTCAAAGCCTGAGTAGAGGCTTCTGTCGGCAAGCTGGTCAGGGATGGAGAACAGGGATGGAGATTGCTTGTTCCTTCTGCTCCAATCTTCCTCATCAGACAAATACATTTAGTTCTTCTTTTTCAGTTCACAGAAAGAGAGGAAATGAAATAAAATAGGAGTCAGATGGCTGAGCGGTGAGGGAGTCGGGCTAGTAATCAGAAGGTTGCTGGATCTATTCTCTGCCGTGCAAAATGCCATTGTGTCCTTGGCCAAGGCACTTCACCCTACTTGCCTCGGGGGGAATGTCCCTGTACTTACTGTAAGTCGCTCTGGATAAGAGTGTCTGCTAAATGACTAAATGTAACCCTATGTAAAATGAGACTGTTGTAAGAGGACACGTGAACTTGAAGAAGGCCAACATTTCTCGAGTATTGGGGCAATCAAGAAGTATCAATGTGAAAATGGCTTGTTACATATTTAGCTAGAGTTAGATAGTTATTGACTAACCTGCAGTACTACATTCAGTCATTTATCAGTATACTGAACAGGAGGTTTCATGGTTTCTGTACATGGACTTCACATAGTCCAAACAAATTGCCACCTAACATTATATTGTAAATAGTTAGCTAACCTAACTGTTTCATACATATTCTATTCATATAGCCTATATTTATAAAACCGTGTTATAATTGATGCGGTTACATAGGGTTCTGTAAATGATTCAGTTTATGTTGTTAATGGGGCGTTAATAGGTGGGAGTCACCATTTGACTTTGACTGTATAAACATCAAAGTAATAATGCAGTTTTGTTTTTACATTTAAATTGTTGTCTGACCCGACCCAAGGGGGAAACGACATCCCTGGTGCACAACATGTTTACTATTTGCTTGTTAATATTGGAAAACACAGGTTCACTGGTGGTAGTTAATCCAATAACATACAGTATTGATTTTAATGAGACAGAATATCCATGGTGTAAACCATATTACCATGGCAACTTTTTTCATGCTATAGAAAATAACTGGTGTCGGACTCAAATCTTGAGATGGGATTTTGTTTGCCACAGTATTGATATTCTTCCATATTAAAAACAAGAACTATTTCCCATTATCATATTCTATGAGGTATCAATCCATCATACCATGACACAGCATAATTGGTTTCCCATGTTTGTTGTCAGTCGTTTGTGAAAAATTGTGCAAAGTAATCTTGTATAGGTGTTTGCTGTGTTCAGGAGCCATAAAGTTTGGTTATACCTTTCCTCCTGCAATATAGCATAGCAATTAAAAATGATCATTTAGATTATGGGAAATTTGCTACTGCAATTTGAACTGATAATATACTGAAAAATGTACCATATAATCCTAATTTACCATTTAAACCTCTGTGAGTTCAATAGAGAACTAAAGTTTGCCAATACTCAAAGCTTGCGTTTAAATTCCCCTTCAAAAGACACATTTGGGAATCTTGGACAAATTTTGCGGTAGAGGATTGTGAAACAGCTACAGTCCAAAACTCTAACCATATGCCATGACTCAGGGTTCAAACTCACTGTACACATTTCCATTTGTCAATAAAGACGGTTCTGCTGAATAAGATCCATTGACCTGCTTCCACATGAGTGACACCCTATGGGCAATGCGCCAGCTTCAAAATGGTTCATTTGTTTATAACCTGACAATCACAGGGAGTTAGACCTGAGAACTCTTCAGTTTCCAGCCAAGCAGAAATATTTGTTTAAACATGTAAGGATTACACACACATAAATTGCATGATCATCTTTTGAAGGTGGTGAAGAAAACATCTTTCTCCGCTTTGTCACTCGATGAAAACTTTGTTTCTCACAGTTCTGTTTACTACGTTGCCACCGACCACGTCAGTTTTTCTCTGAAAGGTTGGGCACCCATGTATTACTAAGGTACTAAAGTAAAAGAGAACGTTTTGAGAACAGTGCCCAATATATGTATCGATCTTTATAAGTGACAGAATTATGCATAACAGTAGGTGACCTTGTAGTCTGTTGATGAGCACAGGCGCAGTGGGTTATACCCAACAGCGTCCATTAAATCCCCCAAGCTAAAACAATTACACACCCATGGTTCAAAGATCTTACGGAGAGATCAGGTCAGGTCAACCTCAATGCACCATGTCAAATGCTTCTCCCCATTGCTCAAAAGTGAGCAATGGAAAACAAAATACAGATGACTTTGTTCAACCTCATGCATGGGTGGCCATTTTGCTCCCCTACAGGGCCTAAAACACGAGGCCGTGGATTCAGACAGCAGTACAAATATTGCTCGTGGGGATCATGAGAACCATTAGCCCCTTTCCGGCTGTTTAGCAGCCTGTGCCTGGTGAGGAGGGGGGGGGGGGGGCCTGTGGCGGGCAGCCAGGGGCCCCTCAATGGGACCTGCCCAGGGGTGTATATAGAGGGGGTAAGGAAAGGAGACGTTTGGGAGAGTATCTGGGGGCCGAGGGAGGGAAATGATAAAGGGGGGGATGTCGAGGTACGACCGCAGGTGTTTGTTTAAGAGTGGCCGCGGCAGGCTTGTCAGAGCTCTCAGGGAACTACTGGGGAGGCAAAGGGGGGAGGGGGGGGGGGGGTTCTCAAAGGAAACCGTTTTCCTGACGTCTAGGTAGGTAGGAGCCGCGGAGAACGAGCGCAGAGTGGAACGTTGGGTGGTCTCGCTAATGCATGTCATCTCCCACTGGACGGCTTTCATGCTCAGACAGCTCGGTCAGGTCGAATGGACTCCTGCTGAATATGGGAACGCTACGAGGGGCGGATGGGGAATATCGCACTGGAATTCAGCATGTTCTGTTCAACTTCATAAAAAGGCCTACATGCCTGGATAACAGTTGTGTGTCACAAAGGAACATAAGTCATCTGAGAATATCATGATTGGAATACAATTCATTTGAATAGGAAACATGACTGTAGAATGTCTTCCTCCAACAGGTGCATACCTACCTCTAGGCTTTAGTAAGCACTATCAAAAAAAATCCTGATACTGAGCTCAGAGCTCACACTTTCTGAGAGAAAGTGTCTCCCTCTGTTGGATGAAGGGCAAACTGCGCTTAACCAAGACACAATGACACCCAGACTTGTCACATCCCCCCTATTGTTAAGTCATAACTCATTAAATAGTTCTACAGCTAAAGGATATTAGTTATTACACTAAATGGATGGTACAATTAGCTTCCCAAAACAAGAAATTCTGCATGTGACCTAACATTATCACATTACTCCTGCCCTTAAGCAAATATACTCATATAGCAAAGTTTTCATCATAGTCATTATCATGACATTATTTATTTTGTTTGTGGGTTCTGCCGTAAGTAATGGCTGTGTATATTTTCATCAAACCCTCTCAGTGGCCCTGCTCTCTGGTCAGGGTCAACATGTTAATATCAACAAAGAGATTAACTAGCAGGTGAAAGACTAGTCTCATAATATGCTCACTGACACAACCGTCCAGTTCAAATAAATCCGCCATGGAAATGACCACAAAAAAGACAAGCAATTGCTGTTTTACAAAAACAAAAAGAGGTTTTATGATGATAAGATAATCTGATGATAAGATTTTATACAATTTTGTACAGCAATCCCAGTATTTGCTTTATTAGCGTGTGTATGATACTGTCATTGTTGAAAGAGGAGGAATAAACAAGATTAAATAATGACTTCAGTATGTATTAGAAGAATGTATGTGAAATGATGCTGTACTTGAATTTTTGCATTTAAGACATAAAAATGAGAACAATCTATTTTGATGCTAAATGCCATATATATGCTTTTATATACATATATTTATACTTTAAGGAAACAGCTATATATGCAAGACATCTGTTTCCAATTCCAACAGATTTAGTTTGTCCCATCTGGCTCATGACAATTTTGAAATCTTACCCCAATTTAAATGTTTTTATGCGACTTCGATTTCTCTATTTGCTTATGTTTTATAGAGTTCAAGGTCTATTTTTTACCTGGGATTTCTGTCAGTCCTGGGACCAAAGAAAGGAAGGAATTTCAATACTGGTTCAACTTTCATCGTACCATTTCAAGACATCAGTCTAGGAGGTAAAAACTAGCCTATAAGACAAAATGCGATGCTTTCCTTATGGTCATGTCATAAGATATTCTAGGTTTGAGAGATGACAAATCGGGCAACCTCATTGCCAGTTTGAGCAAACAGTATTGGAGTGTGTGTGTGTGTGTGTGTGTTTTCTCAGTTTGCATCTACAAACGCAGCAGTGAAGCATAACTCATAAAACAGTCCTCATAAAAAGAACCCTCACATCCTCACTTCTATAACTCAGCTAGGGATCCTAAATAAGATTTTTTAATCAGAAACAGAGCATTCGGGGACAGTGCGGTATCCTTAGCAAACACTGGTTCTCTTTTACACACTGAGTCAGGGAAAAGTAATTAGAACCCTTGGTGTGCTGAGAGGCTGTGACTGGTCATCTCACATGCCCAGACTGAGAACACCTCAAGGGGTCATGCGCTGACACCAGCTCAAAGTACACAAGTGTTCTATTTCTGTTTAAACCCAGAATCACCCTCTTTTTTTTCTTCGCTCTGTCTCTTTTAATACTTATAAAATCTGTCAGCAGGAAACTTGAACTGTTATATCTCAATTGCATCTTGTTCACTGACATTTCTCACAGTTCCTCCCAATGTCTTCAATCTTTAAAGTTCTGCTAGTTGCAGACAGTTTGATCAAAAGACTTTGATTAATACAATATCAAATGTCCCTGCGGGGATTTGTATTTTATGAATTCCATGGTTACCTTGATCAACACAATATCCTCCAGATAATTAGCAGAAAATGTATTTACTGTGCTTGAAAGAAAAAAACAAGAAACCTTTATTGATCATGCAATTGGCACACACACACACACACACACAAACACACGCACACACTTGAGTGATCCATCCCCATTTTATTATCTGATTTGCTCTACAAACTACATTGAAAAACCAAAACACGTTTTTAAATTCCATTTCAGCTTTACTTTTTAGTATCATTCTTCCCATTATAGTGTAAAAATGTTTGTATCAAATGTAAACGATTCTGCTTGACAGACATTACAACTATGTACCTCCCTTTCTTTAAAAGTCTGTCTTACATTTTTACTATTACCTTGTTATGTTGTTTGGAACATATTCCATTATCCTACATCACTGCATCTGTCTAACAAACAATTGAATTCACTCTTGTTTCCTGTTTGTTTCTCCTAAGATCAGTGTACCCAGATGGAAAAACAGCCTTGTAGCTGGCATGCCAGACCACACATCCACTTCTAAGAGCCTCTTATCACAGAACATTAATGTTGGATAAACACATGACAGCATGAGAAGTAGGTGCACTTAAACTTTTGGGATTTTTAGTTCTATGTAGAATATGTGGGATAATGATAACACCAGGTTATAGTATAGTATTTTCTGTATTATTAGTTTGTTAGTGAGTTTTTTCACTGTATTCTGTGGAACACATGGAAAAATCACTCTACTATTCGTGTTGTCTACTATCGGAATGACAGTTTCAAGTTCACATAATTAGACAAATCTCTCAAGCGTTTGTCCAAGGAACAATGACAAAAAAAAACACACAATATTTCTCACATTACAACAGAACGAAAAGTGATAATAGGTTTTACATTCACAGTTCCAATGGTACAATAACTCTGCCAGCAAACTAGTCTACTATTCAAAAATGGATCCCAACTCTCACGTAGTGGGAGTATGGGAAATACTTTTATTAGTAAAGTAGGTACACTGTTCAAGCTATGCATTGACATTAATGGTAGGTTTGCAACCACTAGATGGTGCTCCTATAGAAAATTGGGAGATAAAACACTTAGGATTTTTGCAGTTTACTGTACCAAACTAAATCCTTAAAAGATCATTTTAAATTGTGGGCTGTGGTGGAGTGTTGTAGCATTAAAAACAAAAACTGCTGAGGTTATATGTATGAAGCGAGCCCATGGCAATTTTCATGTGGATGGGTTCATTTAGATCAACTCCAAGTAATCTATTCAATTACACGTTTGGGATTATTTAAAAAAATCTGCTGATACTATCTTAACATAATTCCTCCTGACAATTCCAATGCCTCGTATCTATTGATAAGAGGTATCAGGGCCATTGATTTAGACGTGTACGATTTATTTACCGTCAGACTATTTAAACAACTCAATTTATTTGCACAGACGTCTGAGTATGCATTCACTTGTTTTAGCTGTCTCCTGTGAACGTTTCCCTCTAAGGTAGACACGTATCTACTACAATAGGCCTCGATTGTCTTGGTAATTTTGAGTAGACTATGGGCTAACTAGTTTGTAGCATTCTACCATGGCACAATCCAATTTCAACTTTCCCTCGGAAAATGTTAACAACAATGTGTTAAGTATAGTTTACTTTATGATATAATTGTTCCTTACATTAACATGCTTGAAACCATCACCTTTTTTTCTATAAAATCAGACCGTTAACAAATGCTTCCACTGGGTAGTACTCTTAAGTGTCGATGGCTCCGTTAAACACGTGACCTCAAGCATGATGATTCTGTTCAATTTCGCATATTCTCAAAAACACACTTAATTCTGGAAAATCTACCAGTTGAAGTAGCCTAAATGTGTGATCCACCCGCTATGATCCACGGGGGACGATATGCAGATCCTTAATCAGATTATTGCACAGTGTGAGAGTGCGCAGGGGGAGGGGGTGGAGGGGGCCAATGTAGGTTGTGGCCATGCTTGTCTGACAGAGATGCTCACGCACTCAAACAACATCGTGAGAGAGTTCTGAACTACGACCGGAGTTGTTAAAACTGAAAGGACTTGATGAGAAAACGTCATCTGGAAGTGTTGGTACATGTTTTTGGACATCTTTGGACCGAGGTCTACTTTTTATGAAGATAATGCATCCTATTCTACATTTCTATCAGCGATGGTAATATATCCATTTGCGGACAAGAGGGGGAATATAGTCAAACACCGACACACGATCACCTCTCCACTGCATTTCTTTGCGGCCGCACGAATAACCTGTTGCCCGCGCGGGCATCTACAACTTTTGAAAGATCTAGAATCTTTTACAAGTTTCAAACAATCGGATTTATGTTGATGTAGTGCCTTCTCACGTGTCATGAAAGCACATTGTAAAGGGGAAATGTCCAGTGTCACCAGAAGGACGAGTATGTGACAGTGCTATATTCTTACCAAAGTAAACTTCCAGGACATTCACCCATGCGAAACAGCATTTTCAAGTTAAACGCAGCCTCGCGCCAACATGACTTTGTCCACTAGTATGGCGGGTACATGCCGGTGTGTTTTAAGTAATTTCATTGAATGGAAATTAGGCAAATAACATAGCCCCCGTGGATTTGGATTTGAGTACCCTGCAACACGTTGTGAAAATACCGTGAACGTTTTTGCTACGATGCTGGTCACTTGGGGCGCATTAATTCAAGCGTTCCTATTGCTGGTGAAAGCTGACCAATGGAGCCTCAAGGAATCCTCTATCTGTGAGCTTAATAGAAAAGTAAGTAGTTGTAGTAAGTATGTATTATTCACTTAAGGTATTAGATACAAAAAAATACCTTAAAAAAATACCATCCATAGGCTACTTGACAGACAGGCTACCGCATACATTTAAAATGGAAAATGTAAAGGAACCGCTGTAATGTAGCCTACATTTAAACATGTATTTTATTGTGCGTCATAATTATCAATCATACAAATATGAGTTTTTTTCCTAAACAAATTGTAAGTTGGTCACACACTGTAGATCGTGCAATTTAGATGTGTATTGCCTCCAATGTCTCCTATCTTTAAGTGCCCTATTAATAATATATAATCAGTCTTAAAGCGCTGGCATTAATTGGCTCAACAGCTTCCTGAATAGAAGTGTGGTGTTTTGGTCAAAGACGGACTACCTTTACTTGGTATAATATTCATAGACTTGATCTATAAGATGAATTACAAAATGCATATTATATAATACCCTGCTTTTATTTCTCACAAATATGCATTGCATTAAATCCCCCATCTTGCCTACAGTCTTGAAAACAATTGCACTTATATTGTTTCATTTGCAGCAAAGTGATTTAAACTCCTTCCTATGGACTATAAAAAGGGACCCTCCGTCCTACTTCTATGGCACCATTCATGTTCCCTACACAAGAGTCTGGGACTTCATCCCGGAGAACTCCAAGCAAGCCTTCCAGCAGAGCAGCATTGTGTACTTTGAGTTGGACCTGACAGACCCATACACCATCTCAGCGTTAACCAGCTGTCAGCTACTCCCACAAGGGGAGAACCTGCAGGATGTGCTGCCCAGGGACATCTACCGGAGGCTCAAGAGGCACCTGGAGTATGTGAAGCTCATGATGCCATCATGGATGACCCCTGACCAGCGAGGGAAGGGCCTTTACGCAGACTACCTGTTCAACGCCATTGCTGGGAACTGGGAGAGAAAGAGGCCGGTGTGGGTGATGCTGATGGTGAACTCGCTCACGGAGGCGGACATCAAGACGCGGGGTGTGCCTGTTCTAGACCTGTACCTGGCACAAGAGGCGGAGCGGATGAGGAAGAGGACGGGCGCCGTGGAGAAGGTGGAGGAACAATGCCATCCTCTGAACGGACTCAACTTCTCTCAGGTGAGTTGTGAAGTTTGATATTTTTTTTTTTTTACAAGCGTTCTGAGTTTAGCCTTTAAAAAGGCTTCTTAGGGGGGGAAATGTGACCATTTTTTTTTTAAGACCAAGAATGGTTGACTGTAAAGAAAGGGCTCCATGGTTCTTTCACCACACTCAGGTAGGTGTGGTCTAAGATCAGCTGAACAAATAGTCTGCTGTGCGAGTGTCTTCCGTTATTAAGAAAAAAGTTCAACCTAATGGTTTTCGTCTGAATTCTACAGAAAAAAAAAGAAAAAAACTTGTTTAACCAAGGGTGTGTGTCAGCCAATTTGACCCCTGCAATTATGTGTGTCCTTCAAAGCACACAGTTGCTATGAAATCATGTTGAGTATTGTGGAATTTCTGCTAATACTCATTCGGAACTAAGGGGATTACACATGGCAATTTTACTTAACACCCAGAAGCCAAAGCAATGTTATTTTAAATCAGGTTTTCGCAGTTGAAGTCCATAAACTCCAATGCACAATGTTACGGCCATTTGTTTTTCACTTTTAAAGGATTAATAGAGCCAGTAGAAAAAGGACATTTTCAGTGGCATCTGGCCTACTGTGTAGACTAGAGCATGATGAGATGAGAGATCTCCTCTCAGTGCAAAGCCAACTCTTTTTCTGACAACGAAGGTCATTTAATTTCCACGTTTGCTTTTGCCTTTTAAGTAAGCATGACTGGTCTTTAACACCGTGTTCAGAACTTCTGAAGAGTGAGCCCAGCTGGCACATTACACTAAGTGATCTGGTTTTAGACAACAATGGACTTATGAAGAACTGTCCTTTCGGTCTGTCTACTCTGGAACTGAATAGACATTCCACACTTCAGCAAAATAGCCTGCTATTGAAAGTGATGTTTTCTCTTTCCCCGTCACTGGGAGTAATGGTCCATGGAGAAAATGATGAATGCTTGTCTCAGTGTACATCTATGACTGAATTGAAGGCAGGCTAGGTAAGACAGTGCCGTTCAAGAACAAACTGGATATGGGTTTCAAGACTTGTCCTCTCCTTAGTCACTTATTACTTTGCTGTTTTTTCACACTCCTCTCCATATTTTACATAATAATATTAGATGAAGGGGGAACTTACTGACCTATATTTCTAATGATCTGTTCTCTTACTATTAATAATTCTATAACATTTTGAAATGAATGCCCTGACACACACATGATCAAAACAGACCTTTGTGACAACAGGGTCACGGGCAGTTCTATAGGCGTATGTGAAGCCCTCTGTGACATTGCTTGTAAAAAGGGCCGTACAAATACATTTTGATTTGATGGAAAAGTATTAAGTCTAAATGTGCTTGGAAAATTAGAATGTTGTGGCCTCTCCCTACCAGTAGGGAGTTCAGTTCTGAGAAAGTTATTTATTAAAGGCCAAAAACCAACCATACCTTTGCATTAACCTCCATGAAACCAAGTGTGCAACTTTTTATAGCATCAGTGATTTTAGCTTCATTGTGATATTCCCTATCCACAGCAAGGGCACTTCCATTGTCGATTGTAGAATAATTTGATTTGCAGTTTCACAAAACCAGCTTGAACATGCTGCACTTTTTGAAATGAATCAAGATAATTTTTGATTATTTTACAGCATCAGAAGAATAAAGTAATACCCGATACAGGGTAAAACACATGAAAAAAAAACAGATTATCTCCTCCTTACCTATGTTCTTTCCTATGTCATTCAGAAAGGACCACTGTATTATCTATTTATATGCATACTTGTTGTTAAATCAAGTGTAATAGTTATGCAAGTTCCACTGCTTTGTGAATACAATAGATTTCCTTATTTTCCCTGCTGGGCACTATTTGGGCAAGCTGCCATTGATTTGTTGAGTTTGCCCACAGCGGAAAATCTGTCTGAACCACTTGGTAATCAGATTAGATCTTAATGAGCGATGTTTCAACTCAGAATGGAACAAAGACTAACATGCCATCCCCCTCCTGATTAGGAAGATTCCAGAATATTTTCCTAAATGTGAAAGGATTCTTTTTTTCTTGGTAGTTTGCGCTCTTGTTCTGTTTGTAATATAGGTTGTACTTTTCGGGATGAAATTTGCTTTCTAAAGAAATTGAGCTGATGATCCCAGGCAGTGCGCATTTTAAAACTATTTCATGATTGTACATGGGGAAAAAAAAAACAGTATATCACTCTAAGAGGAAAGTGATGAGTGACACAGTCCCATCGTACCGTACCGATATCCTGCAGTATTGCCTTACGGACTGAAGAGCATGTCTTCACAGCTCCCCTTCAGAATTGGATACATTTCACATGGAGGTGCCTGGTTTCCTTAGTTGTGTTGACCAAACAGCCAGATATTAGATGTCACACATTCCGCAGGTGTATTCTGTCCAGATGGATGTCAGGGTACACCAAGGATGAAGCTGCAGCCTATTAACATCTCAAATGTTCTCCCATTTACAGCAGTGGGTTGCATAGCATTCTGGGTTGATTTCTACCTCCGTAAATTTGAATAGGAACATGCGTGGAAGCTGATGATAGTTCCCCACTTGCCAAAGCCGTTTTTTTCCGTCACTGCGTACAAGGCTGAACCTTGAAAATGTGTGTTATACGGGCTGCTCTCGAATAGCGCCGTAGGCTTTTCTGGGTTGTGTAACACAAGCTTGTGTAGCTCAAATGGGGATTTAATAGCTTGTCTCTGTTTTAACACCAGGTCATGAAAACGTGCGGAGGCCAGGGAACCTGGCGGAGGGCCTACTTGAGAGACCAGTGCTTAGAGTCAGACGTAGTAAACACAAGGATAGGGGATTGAACAAGCTTGGCTGTTTGTAGTTAGCGGAAATACACTACATGTCAGGGCACCAGTGATGTTTTAGATCTTTCCTTGATCCTGCCAAAAGCTCCAGAAGGTCCGAATTTAGCTACTTTTGGATATCTTTAAAGGTTTAGACAAATTCGTTTTAAAAGCGTAATCATTAAATCACCAAAAGCTGTGACATTATTTCATGTGAGTAGTTGCTAAAATAAATTTGACACGAGAATAAAGTTTCACTTCGATAAAAGCCGCCATCCCTCACATCAAGAGTAGCATTTTTTTGGGTGCCGCAACGTGTGACAGAAGTTCACCTAAATATTGTTAGTTCATGATCACGAGTATGATTACTGCCAGAATAAAGTGCAGTAACTCAAAGAAGCATGATAAAAAGCCAGCACCAAATACAAGTCCAGATGTAATTATAGATAGGCCTGTTGCTATCTCAGTTTGTTTCAACAGTCTAATACACATCAAATCGTTTTCCGTGTGGTATTCCAAGGTTTCACAATTTAGTGAAAGTCGCAACCCTACTCTCATACTGAGGGCTATTGCTGTCACCATAAGCCCTCCTAGTGTAGAAACATGTAAGTAATTAACACTCAATTTCAATTTCTATAAGGCCTGTCATTCAATGTATTGTCCCAGGGCTGTGCTACTGGGAGAATAGAGTTGCCCCAGGCCTTCATTAGCACCAGCCTACAGTCAATCACCATTACCATATGTAATGGCTAGCAGCAAGTACAGGAGTATTGAGTCGTCATTGGCAGATACACATAAATTGTGAATGGATTAACACACAAGTAACCGTGACAATTAAAACAATCAAGACCAGTAGAAAACGTTCCATTTCCATTGTTTGAATCGGAGGACCATCGCTCTGACTCGTATACTGTTAAGCCGTTTGTTATATAAATTAGATCGGGCCTAAACCATCTGTTAAACATACTCAAAGAATCTGAAAGGAAATTATACCGAATGTTAAATCCGCAACTATAAACGTCAACCCAGAGAATCTACATGTCCGTTTTCGGTGTTCATTGACTTTTCTCCGGAACTAATTACACCTGAGAGTGTGGCCAGATGTATTTGTTCAATCAGAGACATTCAGGACCAATAATAGCCCTTGCCACTTGGCAGGCAAATACCTGTACTGTGTAATGCATGTTGAACACACCTATATCCACAGGGAGAGGAGCTGTGTCAAGCACAGAAGGAATTCAGCTTCTCTTCTTTCACCCAGGCGACATTTGTAAATACAGAAAAGCACTTGCTATCCGACAGTCGATGGTGTAGAAACGTGTCATACCTTGGGACTCCTTGTGTTAAAATGACAGATAAAAGGTACGAAGGATACATTTTCATGCTTGTGCTAAGGATTTGGATCTGAATGGAACATACTTCCGTTTGACAAATGGACAGATGATAGCATACCATTTTGACAGATAGCTATGGTTTGGGATAATTGGAAATGTGATGGTCTGTTGCTTTGACTCAAAAGAACAAAATCACCGTTCATCTTTTAACACATGCGTATGTGTGTTATGTGTGCTGGCACACTCCATATTTGTGTTGCCATTTTATTGCGCTAACAGATAATCCCTGTTAAATTAATTGACTTCCTAAGGCTAGTGTTTGCCAAACATGGAACACATCGGTGATATGAGGGGTTATGTCAACAGTTGCACTTCCAGCTGTGGATGGACATACTTCCTGTGTATTTCTGAACATTATTTCAGGTAGATACTTGACGTCAGTGGGATTGTGCGGGAACTGTAATCCTAGTCCAGTATTGAGAAAGATGAACCCTTTCATTAGTCAGAGGATTTTCTTTCTAGCCTGTCTTCTGAGTGACAACAATAGTTGAACATATCCTCTGTGGAAACGTTCTGTGGTGATATGAACCATGCTCATTTGAGAATAATCTCCTGGGTTTACAACATGAATAAACTGTGCCACCATCCGTTTATGACTGGATAGCGAACACACAGAGAGCTGTGCTCACTACTTGACAGATGAAGTCCGACGCAGCTGTGAATTATAAACCAAGGCGGCAACGTTTCCAAACCCTGCAGTGTTCGTCCAAAGTAGCGCTCCGTTAAAAAAAATATATAGATAATCCAGGACTTTGTTCTTTTGTAGCAACCCGGGAATCATGTTTACAGTGTTGGAATGGAGTATGGCCCAGCTTCTGCATCTGTCTCCTGCATTCAGATCCACACTGGGGCAGGGGAGAGTGAAAGGGCACGCCCCAACCCCCAACCAGCCCCCAAAGCCCCATGTATTGTTTACTTTTTGTCCCCGCTCAGAGAGAATTCCACACTCTTCAGATGAAACAGCCTGCGTTTTCAGGGTCATTTAAACCCAAAGAGTGTTTGTCTTTGGGGATGGTGTGTCTTTGTCTGGATTTGGTAGCTGACATCATAAAAGCTGTGGATGCCTGACAAGAAGCCCACTGTTCCTGTCTGACCAAAGTTAATTGCATCTCTCTCTCTCTCTCTCTCTCTCTCTCTCTCTCTCTCTCTCTCTCTCTCTCTCTCTCTCTCTCTCTCGCCCCCCCTCTCTCTCTCTGTCTCTCTCTTGCCCCCTCTCTCTCTCTCTCTCTCTCTCTCGCCCCCTCTCTCTCTCTCTCTCTCTCTCTCTCCTCCCTCTCTCTCTCTCTCTCTCTCTCTCTCTCTCTCTCTCTCTCTCGCCCCCTCTCTCTCTCTCTCTCTCTCTCTCTCTCTCTCTCTCTCTCTCGCCCCCTCTCCATCTCCCTCACTCTATCTCGCTTTCTAAAAGCCTCTCACTCTCATTCTGTGAGCAAACCCACAGCTGCAGCTGTGCCCCTGACCACTTGTATTAACTAAAACTTTCTCCTTGTCAGGGGAATAAAGCACTGAATAAAAGTCAATTTCACTTAGCATGTTTTTGAACTCTCGTCCCTGAACAATTCAGGGTGTTTTTATACACAGGCTAACACCCAGTCCTGCCTTATATTGTATTCAAGTCAAGTAGTCCATCTCACTATTCCATGAAAATAAATGCAAAGCGAACTCCAGAACATAACTAGATGCATATTTTTCATATTTTGCATCATGTTCAGAAGCCTGTGGTTGTGGGTTGGCGAGGAAGGCCATGCTAACAGTATCTCTGTTAGACACTCTTTGCAGTACTCTCCCAGAAACCACAGACTCGATCCCTTTGGCAAATTCATCTCTGAGGTTTTGGACGTACAGGATTTGCATGCCGCTATTTTCCATGAGATGGACACATTTTTCCAGTTGGGCCCATCCACAGTTTAGGTTCATTAAGGACCCTTTGCCAGTAAATATAAGTTAGGGCCAGGCTTTGGAGGATTGTGGGTAACATAGTGAATGTGCGGTTTTCATCCCCCTGAAGCTGTTCTCCCATCACTGGTTTGATCCTAGGAACTGGACATGGCCAAATGTTAAAACCCAGGGATACAGAATTCTGTAAGATGTGACAGCGTTAATCAAGCAAGAACATGTTTATCTGACCTTCTATACACATGCGGTTCAGCTAGGAAGTGCATTAGTGACTTTTAGACTTTGCAGAGGTCAAACCATCACCCCCAAAACATTGCCATCTACCGATGGGCCCCTCTAAAAGAGAGCACTTAAGTGATTTTTGGTTCATTGATGAATTCATCTAGAACACAAAGATCTTGGCATGGAAAAGAAGATACGTCTTCGAGAAGGACCTCCCTGTTTTTGCGTGGCCATCCTGACAAGTCGTCCACACGAACATCAGAGACACGAGTGGCCCTGCTGCTGTTGTTGGCCTCAACACACGCTGTCCCTCAGACGAACACAAGTTCCGTCAACATCCGGCATGAGATTGATGTGTATTTTGGTTCCGCTGTGGAGGTTTTTCTTTTTCGCTCCTACCTTCTGTGCCTCTCATGTTTTCCCCTCAATGGACTGTTGAATCGAGGAGCTCCACTCTTTGAGTGTTTTGAAAGGCGTGTGCGGGGCATGTGAACAGAGGAGCCCTGTGACCCACACCCCTCTTGCCTCTCTCCTGCTGTCCCTTCTCTGTCGGGGGGGGGGGGGGGGGGGGGGGGGGGGCGGTGGGCGGTGGTGTTGATAGGCGTCGCTGCGGGGGAGGTGGCCCACTGCCCTGTACTTGTGATTGGAATGGGGGGACGGGGGGCGGGGAAGGGGGGACCGGGGGTTTGCTCAGTGAAGCTGTCATTCTCGCCACTGCAGGCCCCCTACCCTCCTTCTCTTGTTTTGAGGGTGATTCACTTTGACAGCCAAAATATTTGGCTGCGGCCGTGCACCAAGGTAAACGTGCCCCCCCAACCCCCCCCACCCCCTCCTCAAGAATGTTTTTGCTTAGTGTGTGCACCAGGGGGTGGTGGGCTTGATGTAATATCAGCCATGCCCGTCTAAGACGCGGAGGAAGCCAGAGCTTTGCTCTGTCGAAAGTGGCGGCTGGGAGAGCGGAGAAACGCGGAACGCACACGGCCCTGCGGGCAGCCTTGTCTGAGCTGCTCCTCAGTTTATTGGAAGGGTCCCGGGAACACCACCTCCACCTCAGTGTCCGTCCCATCCCCCCCCTCACCGCCACCTCAGTCCTAACCTGACTCGTCATATGGTTTGTTACACATAACCATCTGGGAAGTCGTCCTCGGAAACTGGAGAAGAGCCGGCACTTTCGAAAAAAATACTTTGGCAGGTGATTAGATTGGATGGATTGGAAGCTATTGGTCTATCACCATCTATCACGGGCTACCTTCAGTCACGCTGGTAATCTAACAGTAGTTCCTCATAGGACGCCGATTGGTCTGAACAACTAAGGTTCGGGCACAAGCAAATAACTTTGAGCTTGACAAGATTCTGGTGTGGGCGCGATCTGGTGAATCTAGCTATCACACACAAGGTTACCTTAGCCCCACCCCCAACCTCCCGTCATCCACAATTTGACATTTTGGCTCCACCCGTAACCACACCACCACCACACATTACCTAACCTTACCCTCCATGCATTCTCAATATTACTGGACCCCCAGGTTCCCCCCACTCGCCATCCATACAGGCCCACAGTTCCAGTGCTACAGCCTGTGTGGATATACGTGTGTGAGCCGTGCCCATCCCCAGGCAGGAGTCTGGGGCAGGTTTATTTTCACTCCCATATTACCATGACAGAAAGCCAGACCACCACTCCCATACACATAAACAGGTCAGTCTCCCGCTCTGAAGTTGTTTACATTGGTCAATTCTCCATCTTTGGCGTTTTATTTACGCGCGCGTACTCGGATGTATTTATAGAACTTGGATTTCAAGACTCAATTGACAAAGCCACTTCTGAGAGGAGACCCAGTTCTACAGCCGCTGAGTTGGCCCAAACATCGGAGGGTGTCTGTGTATCGAATGAGTTGGTTGGTGGAATGGCCTGTTGTGTATCTGCATCACCGATTGGGTCCAGAATGAAGTTCCCTTTTAATACTTTTTTTTTTCTTTTTCATAAATGGAAAAATGTATAAAGAATCTTCAAAGGCATGCTTCGGTGGGAGCTCAAACGTCTCCAGTAATCCATAATGACGGGCCCTGGCTCTCCGCAGTCATTAGACCCCATAGGAATGCAGGGGTCAAATCTCAAGACCTGTCTAGCGGAGGGTCCTCGGGGATCAAAGGAAGGGATGGAGAGGCAGTGCAGACGACGGGGACTGTGAGATAACGTGAACAGGCAGGCATTTTCACCGCACACGCACCTCCTGCTTTGCCTCGACACCGCCGAGGCGTCCTGCCCAACGAGCCTCGAGGAGCGCCGGAACAGACGCGCGCCAACAGACGGGTGACAAGCGTTCTCAGCCTGAAAGGGAAATCTCTCGTGTCTGTGTGCCGAAGGATTTATTTGAGGGAGATTGAGGGGGGGGGGCTAACTGACAGGGAGAAAGCTCACTCTTCAGTTTGTCCGCTTTGACTGGCAGGGCTATGGGGAGTGTCTTAGCTTTGCGAGGTGGTCCTGAATTGCGGACTTGGTGGACGCTATTCCACTACCCCTACCTGTGACAGTTGCGAAATAGTGTCATGGCCTTTTCATATATTTTAGGTTAAAGCCAAAGGTTTCGGGGGAGAAGGTGTAGCCTAAACTGTCATTTGTTTTTGTTCTTAATTGATTTTGAAGAAAGTAAAGAGAAGTGTTGTAAATGAGGTGGAAAACCATGTTTGGGATACCAGAGGAAAACGCTGCAGTCATTATAGGTTGAGGAGGGCCAACCACTACACGATGTGGTCAACCTCTTCTACCTTACACTGACTTGAGTGAGAGCGATGTTGTCAGCAACCACAAGCAGGAATCCTCCGATTCCAGGGCCTCTTTGATTCCAGTGTAAGAGCCAACCTGCAACTTGACTTAATGAACCACAAAATGTCGCTTTCAAATATAATTCAATTACGTTTTTATTGAATAACAGAAACTAGCCTCTCTTATTTGCAACTCTTGATAGAAAAATGCTACCTCATACAGCCTAGCCACAAAGACTTGGGTTTCTTTGATAACGTCATTAAGGCCTGACAGTCACGGAAAAAAAAGCAGAGAAAAACGTAATTCATCCATGGAATTCTGCCAAGACTATTCAGCTGTTTGGCTGCTGGAAAAATTGTTAGAGGCTTGTCAGCCCTGAGCTGCCCTAAAATACTGGGACCACCCCTTACACTGGAGTGTGTAAATGAGTCTGAAAAAGCTTCAGCATAGCTGGCGTAATTGTAATTAAGTGCCATGTCATCAGGTGGTTAGTCTATTTGGCTATTATGCCTATGTAAGACACAAGTAGATTGGGGCTGATTCTGCCTGATATATGCAGTCATTAGAGTGCATAGACATAGGCTAATAGCTGAAAACCATCTTGTGTTCCACAATGAAAGGGTTGCCAGTAGTTTTTTTTCGAGATGTACAGTTTTTACCTTTTCTCCTGGTCCTACATTGTCTTGCTTTTAGACGACTGAAAATAGTTCAGGTGCCGCTAATTTTTGAAAAGCAATTCTGCTCTGAAAAGTTCCACTTCATCCCAACTTGTAGCTTGTCTACAACGAAGTTCAGTTATTGACTTGTATCGGTTGCAAGGCTTTGAGATGAGCCAGCTGTGGTTTGAGGTGTGCACACCGCTATTGAAAATGAAACAGTTTGCCAGCCATGAATGGAAGGGACTGAGTGGGAAAATGCACCCACTGACCCACAGCAATACCACAACAGAGAGGGGATCACAGGAAGAAATGTAATTCGTTCAGCTTTCCTTCTTCTCTCCCAAACCCTCCTCCTTTTCCTTTTTTTCCCCTTTTTTTTCCTGTATGAATGATCCGTACCCCCCCCCCCCCCACTCCCACCCCCCTCCCTGCCTCGCAACCATAATTTAAGGGGCTGAAAGGCGCTCTGAGCTAAGGGCTGAGAAAAGCCCCTGAAGATGAGGTTCGGAGAAAACAGATGTGAGAGTTTTTGTTGAGGAGTTCGGAGGCTGGCGGGGTGGCGATAGGCTAATTTGAGCAGCATAAAGCCGGCCCCTTTTCATATGCAGAGTGGCGCTTTGATCGGAGGCTGATGAAAGTATGGGGAGTGGAGAGGATGGCGGGGGGCCCTTTGTTCCTGACAAGAAGGCATCTGCTGAGCTCTGCCCTCTTCTCCTATACCACCGCTTCAACAATGGCCGCCAAAGGAAAAAGTGTCATCTGAGCACTGTAGAAAACAACACATAAAAAGGAGACCCGGTCGGTGTACGGGTGTGCATATAAATATAAATTTCACGTGGATCCCGGGCTTATCCACGCTCATACATAGCGGAGGCTCGACACAGGGGGGCTCCTTGATGGACTCTTGCCTGTCGAGAAACAAATCAACTTGTTATTTTTGTGAGGGGAGAGCCATCTAAAGGATCAATTGAGGGTCGATGAAGAGCTTCGGGGGTGCTCATGTGCGTTGGTGATCTCAGGCAGCAGGCATAGCCCCGGCCGCTCAGGAAACACTGGAGAATTTCATGGTGGGACAATAGTAGGCTGTTCAGCAGGGGAAACGAAAGATAATCTGCTGGAGAAACGCTGGAAACCTTCATTATGTTAAGGATTCCCATACCGAGCCTCATTAGAAAATACAGTTCATGCATGTTTACTGTGCTGTTCACCTGATGTTTAGCATTTACTTTACTCTTTGGATGGAAAAAAAAGAAGTTTGTTTGCATATAAATGTGGAGTGAGAGGAACAGAGAAAGAAAATTCAGTGCAGAATATGATGATTTGTGTACATGTGTTTTTATTTGAATTGGACGATATGACACAGAAACATAATGCCATGGGAGACTCCAGATACAGCTAGTTAGACCCTGGAACAGCCTGCAGTGGAAAGTGATGCATATCCCAAATCCACAAGGCCTTTCTGCAACAAATGACCATATTTGTTCTAGTGCGTTGGGGAGACATTCATGTCTTTGACGAATGCATTTCTTGAACACAAATTTGTATCGAAGAGCTTAGACAGGTCCAAGGCCTGAAGACTAACTACTCACCAATTAAGTCCATTTGGTTGATGAATGAGGTGGCGTATTGAGCCAGCAAACTTCTAACGCCAAGAAAAGTAGTCTGCTTTCCTTATATGATCCCATACTGGGAAGAGTGTCCATTCCTGTTAGTGGAGTCATGATTCTCTTCCGTGATTATGTTATGTAAAAGGGCTAACCGCTAACCAGTTACATTTAAGCAACTCCAGTGGCTCACCATTAGTAGCCAAGACTGAAGAAAGTATGGCTAACATTTCGAATGGTTGTGTTCTCTACCAGGTGATATTTGCCCTGAACCAGACCCTTCTGCAGCAAGAGTCTCTTCGGGCAGGCAGCCTGCAGGTCCCCTACACCACAGAAGACCTCATCAAGCACTACAACTGTGGAGACCTGAACTCCATCATCTTCAACCACGACAGCTCCCAGGTGGGTTTTGGAGCGAGGACTGTAAATACCTTCAAGACCCATTTCAGATCATGTTTTTCAGTACCCCTGATTGCAGATCCTTTGGCACGGCCTTTTCAACAAGCCGAATTTCGAAGAAGAAGAACTCCTGAGTTGAAGCAACGGCTGCCTTCCCGGACTGACAGAACAGGTTTTTTCTTTCGATCCTTTCCAGGTGCCCAACTTCAACAACGTCACCTTGCCCCCCAGCGAGCAGATCACCGCCCAGGAGATCGACAGCTACTTCAGGCAGGAGCTCATCTACAAGCGCAACGAGAGGATGGGGAAGAGGGTGCGCGCCCTTCTGGAGGAGCACCCAGATAAGAGCTTCTTCTTTGCCTTTGGCGCAGGTCGGTCTCCTTCTGTCGTTAACTCCTTGGTTCTTGCACAGACAGATTAAGTCATGAAGCCGGTTGAGTTCAGTCAGAGGTCATCTGGATGCCGACGAGGCCTAGGTCATGCATTCGATGAAATAAGTCGAAAATCTGATTATAGCTACTTAGAACAAATACTTCGATTCTTTTCTTTGTGAGAAACGGCACTCGTCCAGGATGGAAAGGGCTTAGCTCAGGCCATTTAGAGTGAAGTACATGGGAAATCAACTCTTGCAAGTGGGAAGGCCGCTAATCAGTATTGTCGTCCTCTCTGACTGGGCTTTTCTGCAGTCTGTATGGCGGTGCTATCCAATTTTATTGGCGGAGGACGAGGGTTGCCACGTCGGCTTCATTTACCCCCAAGTTGGAAGCGGAGAATGTTGAAGGAGTTGGAGTACATCTCCGTGAACCTTTCGAGAGTTCACGGAGATGGAGCTCTATGGCCGACTGAGTCAGGCCCACTTCTCCTGCCAAGTCTCTATCTAGAGCAAGAACCCTTCACCATGCCACTACCCAGGCCTCCCTCCTCCCGCCAGCCCCATCTGTAATCACGTATGTTACAGCTGCGTATAAAAGCGCGTTGGACTTTAAAGTTGTGCTTCCCTTCGGTGTGAAATCGAAGCCCTCTGAGGCGATTACGTCACCTTTCCAGTTAATGACGGCCAAAGTGCTGGCCTCGTTTCACAGCCAAACGCAGGTTTACAAGAGTACGCCGCGCCTTGGTGCCCCCTGTGAGAACTATGAAGTCGCTCAGCCTTGAAGAGAGATGGTACCCAGTCCTTGGGCTAGCCACTGTCAGACCAGGCTATCATTCACCTACCATTGGACCTACTTCTGCAGACAGATGTTTTAAATGAAGGGGAGGAGGTCTGATTAAATGTATTTACATTTTTAACTGCCTATTTGTGTTGTTTTAAATATCGAAGCAGGAGCTTCTTGATTTAAGACTGTGATAAGGAACATTCACAGGCGGCAACAGGGCATGTTTGATTCGTAGATAATATTAACCAAGAGTGTTTATGTGGGATTAGATGTTGGCATTCTTTCGGTCACTCGGCACTGCTTCGTTTCTTGGGCGGCTGATAAGGGGTTTCAAGCAAAGAAGTGGGAGTAGTTGATAAGAACCACCGAGATTTGGGCAGCTGTGTATCTAAGCAAAGCAAACACACTTTTGTCCTTTTTTCTAAGCCGTGAAGTCATGACGGCTCGTGGGTTATTTGCACTTCTTTGGTGATGGAATGAGGGTTCTTTATCACCTGGACGGCTGACACCTTACGGAGCACAACACTGATGCAACGGTTGATGCAATCTGAATAGTCTGAATAGTGTAGATTGGAGTTGAGACAAATATTGTATTCCGTCAAAGATAAAGCTGTGGTTGCTGGACTAAAGCCTGTACTGACTTGCCTGTTAGCAGTAACACCACGATTGAAACACTGATGTTGACCGGGAACATTTGTGCTATTTATCCTCTTCATCAGTCCAACCCCTGGGTTGAGAGAGTGGTCCGCTCCTCTGTGGGCAGTGGCAGCTCTAAATGCTAGCAGAGGGGTCTTCACAGTCTGCTGAGCTCCCAGGCTTCAGGAAGTCTGGGAGTGAAAGCAGAGACCGCCTAATAGGTCTGCCGGACTCCTGGCTTTGCAAGTCTAACAGGGCCTACATTTCATGACTCGTCCCTGCGGGTATTTAACAAGGGGGCCTCGTCCAATAAGGTGAGTGAAACCGATCCGGCCGTTCGCCCAGGAGCATCACCCTCAGACATGGAAGGCCAGGTCGCTCCCTATCAAGAGGGCTTGGCTACAGACCGCAGCGACAAGGGGGGGGGGGGAACGTGTCCTTAATTATTCCCCAGAGGGGTGAAAGGTGAGAGACGGGGGGCCCCCTTCCACAATGGAGCCCTTCATCCGAGCCCCCCCCCCCCCCCCCCTGGCTGCTCTGTAACATCAGCTGTGAAGCCGGCCTTATCAGGGGGCCCCCATCTCATGTCCTCGCACCGTCCCACCGGTCGTGTCCTGAACTCGCGAGTGACGGAAAGCCAGGTTGGAGCATGTGTATCAGGGGTCGGGACACAAGTTCCCCAACATCTGAAACGAGATGTGTAGGGAAATGACAGTGGAATAGTTCCGAGAGGCATGTCGGTATTTCCTTTCGATCTTTTAAGGTGACATTCGTCAAATAACGAGCTGTGGAAAACAGTGACGTGACATTGTAGGTACTTTTACGTTTGAGGTTGATAGACTGAAAGAAAAATAAATGAATTGGTTCTTTGTAGTATGAGGAAATAATTCAAATGACATAGACAGTGTTTTGGTGTAATGGAAGCTGAAGCTCTCTTGTTTATACTGTGGTGTTCACAGTAAAGAGCCATTAAAGCTGGGCAGACGAGGCAGGCTGGGGTGCTGATGCCAGAATGAATAATATGGAAACTGGCTTAGGTTTATCTCTGCCAGTGGTGTGAGAAATGTGCTGCAATGTTGTTTAAGTTTGGTGCTTTGCATCTTGGAAGTCGTTTAGTGTCATCATGTCTGCTGGTTGACGGATAGACTCAGCCAAACCCCAAACTATAATTTGTACCCCCTTTTCAGATGTATTCTTTTTCTGTGCGTCTCTCCAACCCCCCCCCCCCCCCGCACACACACGCATTCATACATCATAGAAGCTCCCCCATTCTCACACTCTTGCTTCCACTCCTTTCTTTTCATAACTCTGTCGCTCCCGCATGCATTCGGTATTTGAAGAATGTTATTTCCGTGGTGGTGGTGGTGGTGGTGGTGGTGGTGGGGGGGGGGGGCGCAGAACGGTGGTCACCAAAGTGGGGTTGTTGAGGACTCTGTGGGGACCACCAGTCGACCGTCCCCCTCCTAGTCCAGACACACTGTTCACGCGTGGCGGACCGCCAGAGTGCATCGCCAGCCCCTGGCTCCACACTGGCTGGCAGATGGAGAAGTAATGAGGTCAAAAGATTGATACTTGTTGTGACTGTAACACAAACTGCTTTAATCACAGGATATCTGTCTAAGATCTGTCTGTGTCTTACTTTGCTGCCCTGCCGGTTATGGATTTGCCATATCAATGTTGTTCCAAGTGCTCGATGTGAAACATTGACTTTGTGAGACGGAGGAGCGTGAAACGTTGTTTTGAAGCAAAACTTTTGAAGACCCAATCGCTGAAGACCACGCTCCTAGATAAATGGTACATAGTAGTATATACAGTATATACTATTCATCAAATTTAGACACAATTAAAAAAATTATAAATATTTATTGAAATTGTAATTAATACAAATTAATTAATTACTTTCTCTGTAAAAAAAAATAAGATAAAGGAACTGGTGACAATCACTTTGTCAGCATTGACTTGAACTCAATGATTTGAAACTGTTGGTCAGTCCTGTGCATCAGACTGAAGCAGTTTTGTCCCAGTCCTGTATACCGAACAGTTTACTGGCAGACCTGCATGACAGCTCTTCTGAGGCCTTGCCATAGCATTCCAACTGGTTTGAAGTAAGGATGTCTCTTCTGCATCCATTCTGCTCTCGGTTTGTAAAATGTTCTGGTACACTCCAAAATTCACGGCGCCCTCAGGATCACATGACCAATGATTTGAATACCAAAAAAAACACAAACGGTTTGCATTATAGCCTAAAGTAATTAGAAGTCCAGAATATGCATGTTCTGCCTGTACACTTGCCACTGTATGTTGGTTTTTCATTTCGAGGAATGGTAACGACCATATAACTGTGAGCTAATCAGTGTTGGGTGTTACGCGTTACAATGTAACGCGTTACAGTAGTCAGACTACTTTTGTTAGGTAACGAGTAACTTAACGTGTCTTTTGCGCTAGGCATGTATAAAAGTCTAGGAAAGTTGAGGCTACTTTTCGCTAGGTACCTACAAAAACGTCTTTCTCTGCTAGACAGGTGGGTTCCCCTTTGTTCTTTTGATGAGCAGTCTCACAAGCCCAATTTACCCGGCTGTCATGGAGCCGACCAGCTAAATAGTTATTTAAGACTTGCATGTACAGGCCAATGTAATGTCACATTAAATAATGTATTGAACTCAAGCTGGTGTGATGTGTTGCTGTATCGTTCAGTGGTTTAGGATTATATTACAGTAAGTAAAATAGTCTGGTTCAGTACATAAGTGAACACCATTTTGCTACCATTTACCTAGCTATAAATTAGCTTCTAGTTTTGCTCCTAGTAGAGCACCTAATAGATTCAAACCTAGCCCTGGTAAATTGTAGAACTAGCTAACTACTAGACTTCTGCCAGGCATTTTATAACATTATTAATTGATTAGTTTCTTGATTCAAGAACTTCATGCAAATATTGCTTTTCATTATGGTGGATTATTACCTTGATTCGTCTTGTTGTATAATGAGGATTGATCATGTTATATGCGAGTGACACTGAATAATCAGTACAATATGTGCTATTGCTGAGGTCAACCCATTAAATGTGCCTTCTGGGCATAAGAGTGACCAAGGTGAATTGTCTTAGAAATAAAATACTTTTCTTAATGTAACGCAAAAGTAACTTAATGCCTTACTCTCTACAGCAAGTAACTAAGTAACGTAACTAGTTACTTTACAAGGAATGTAACTAGTAACTGTAATTAGCTACTTTAAAAAGTAACTACCCAACACTGGAGCTAATTACATCCTCAAATTCATCCCGTTTTCATCCATTTTACTGGAATAGTCATGCCATCACTCACGGTAACTGATAACGGTCGAGTAGCACTGTGCATTTTGAAGAACCATATGGAAACGATTATTGCTTTGGGTTTGAGCACTGTAACCCAATCCAGCTATACAATCTGTACCCATGTTGCTTATAATTTCTGCCATACCCTGGCCCTCCGTCTTTGATAAAATGATATGTTTATATATTGTTGAGGGCCGAGTGCTCAATATCTGCAGGCGAGTACAGTTCCTGTGAGCTGTTAGAGGCAGCCTATTCATTCTACAGCTGCTCAGCATATCACATGCTCTTTAGTTCAACCACAAATTTAAATATTTGCGGGTAAGTAATTACAACCGTGGTTGACCGCCTCAGTGTTTACCGTACTTTGAAATGTTTTACTCTTTTCACAGACAATTAGATTTGTCTTTGGTACCTCAGCAGGGTAAGACAGGCTAAGTGAATGTCTGGGTTATCTTAGCTGTTGGAGAGTTAAAGCCATTATTTACAAATCATCTATGCTTGTCAGTGTGCGGCTTGCTTCATACCTTTACAGCAAAATACTCTCTCCAATACCAAGTCTCTCTCTTCTGCGGATATGGGCCAGTTGTCTCCTTTCATATCTGTTCAACATTTTCTTGTTTCCTCTGTCTCATAAACTGGTGTTTTACAGCTATTGGTGTTGACATGAGTATACGGATGTCAAACATGGCAGTAAAAAGGAGACTTCACACAGTTGACACTTCGCAGACACAGCTCTTTGCTAGAGTAATGCTACCCTACATTCCACCGCTGACGTATAACATTTAGTCTAGTCTGTCTCCAATCTTTAAAGTAGGGATGTCCCAATGTGAAGAATCAGAAAATATCTAGTCTATTAACCTACATTACGTACATAAATATTGCACAGACTGTGATCCAATACAATTATCTGTGTTTATTGGGCTTTATAGATGTAATATGAAAAGCACAATAAGGATATTTTTTACATAAAGATAAAAAAGGAAAACTGTAATTTCTTTTTATTGGAAATGTTAGGAGTAAATTGAGTTCATACTGTAAATGCACATTTGTCTTCACTCATGTAATCACATTTCCATTGTTTATTTAATACACAATCCATTGTTGAAGATAAAGGATCAATCCAAAATTATATACTCCAAAAGCTACATGAAGTCAACTCGGTCGAGGAAAACTTATCAAGGATTCAGTTTTCCGAGCAAAAATTAGATTCCGATTGCGTCACGTTTCCTGCCGTGTTCCTCCGGCTGATAGGGCAGCCTCTGGCTGCTGTGTGGTTCAGATGTTCAAGTATCACTCAGAACTTGTCACAACAGCCCCTCTGATTTATTGAGAGTTGAACTTCCCTGAACTCTGCTCCCTGACCCTGCAACCCACTGGCAGGTTAGCTGATGCACCTGGAAGAAAGCTTGATGTTTTTGCCCACGGCCAAACTTTCATTTGGCACACAAATGCCCTCCCTACTATGAAAGGAAAGAAAATTACATATCTGTGGGTCTTGTTCTGCAATTGGTGATCCAGGCAGCACTTGTTATGAGAGCTTGTCCTTTTCATTTTAGACTACAAACATACAAAATTGTGCCTGGAGGGGAGAGCCATAAGAAAACACAACTCCAATGATTTGTGACTTCCACGTTATTGAAAAAGCAACTTTTGTGGGGGGTTGGGATTGGGGTCGTGGTGGTGGTGGGGGGGGGGTGTCATCCTGAACTGGAATGATGTTGCAACAATGCATGTAGTGCATACAGTTGTCACTGAGGGAGTACATGACCAATGCAAAATATAAATATAGCTATATAAATGTTGCATCCAGGCCATCGTCCAGTATAGGTGCCACATGTGTCCAGGCCGTCATCCACAACTGGATGAAGGCCTGACAAAGGCCTGGACAGCCTCTCTCTTTTGTTTTAAGGTTAAGTGACAACCCTTGTTTTGTATGTCAGACTACACGTCATATTATACTACTGTCAAATAATGGTCTGAGCACTGTTTGTGTGCTACTGGCATTGGATTTGGGGACGTGATTGAATGCTTACAAAAGAAATCACGAGCTTTAACATGTCTTTCATTTCTAGAAATGCAAGTCCACTGAAAAAGGCTGTAATCAGAAAAACATGATTTCTGGTCTTGGAAAACAACATCAGATAGGTATTTAGTGAGCCAAGATGGACGGCTGGTCTTGTTTTGTTATATTACTGCATTGTTTACAGGGTTTCTGGGAAACATGCCTTTGTGTCCTTCCGGAGAGGGTTAGCTGGAAGGAATGGGAAAGATGGAAACAGTAGATGAGTTGAACAGCTGAGATAGAACAGGCCTGCGGGCTGTGTTGGGTCTTCAGATTGACTCACACCCCCACTTCTAGAAGACCATCCGCAAGGCTCTATACAAACATGGATTTCTCTCAAATCATCTGAAATCCATATTACTGCCTGATTCGCCCTCTCTTAATCTAGAATGTGTTTAGTCTTAGAGATGATAAAAAATTAATTAATAAAAAATAAAATAAAAATACATTCCATGGCAAAAGATTTGGACTTGAGATGCCGTTTATTTTTCGAAACGTCTCACTTTTATGGAATTCTAACTTTGATCTGTCTTTCATTGCCCATAGTAAAGGGGCTTGTTGGCGTTCAACTCTCATCATTTCCCTTGCTTTCGTTGGCGAGGCTCAGGCATGAACAAACGAGCCAGAGATATGTAATCCCTTTGCTGGCTCCAAAGAGCCTGTGCCACCACACACTTTTCGAGCTGGTTTATTTAAGAAATGGCTTCACACCCTTCTCATCTGCACGTCCTGGGTTTTATGGTTCATAGCGGGAACCCAAAGAAGAATATGTGTAGCTGTCGAGCACAGCTGCACATGGTCCACCTTAAAACTCCTTCTGATGTCTAAGTTACATCCTAGCAGGATGTCGCCATTCCTGTTCAGTCTTGAAGCTTTTTGCCAAAAGAGACCCGTCTATCGTATGACTGCAGTCATGTAGGCTATTTTATGTGACAGTTTTGAAATGTTCTTGTTGGTGCATGAAGTTATTGAGAAAACGCCGAAAACGAAAATGTGTCCACATCACATTACACAAACCCCATACATCGTATTTAGGTTGGAAATCTGCTCGACGCAAAATGACTTGGCTGCCAGGACTTTATTTTTCACTGGGTGGACATTGTTGATTTTATTTTGACTGTGACAGTTGTGTGGTTATCCTGTCTATCATCCTCTGATTGTATGCTGGCCCAGTGAAGCTAATTATATAGGATTTCATGTCAGTATCCACCAGAAATGCAGACTTTACATGGGCAGCATGTCAAGCTTAAGTCTTACGCGGTCATAGTGAAGTGTTTAAGTTTGAACCTGATCCCGTTTACGGGTGCCCTCGCGGTCTCTGGTTATCACACTGGCATCTCAGGAATCAAAATTCCTCCATTGTTTGTTTGTCATGTCTTTCCTCATCCACCTTGATTTCAATCTCGCCCTCGCCTTCTCCCTCCATTATCTAGTGTGCCCGGCTCTCCCTCGCGCTCTTCCACTAACAGAGGCGATTATTTTACTTTTGAGAAACTGGAACGTACCCGAGTGCCCACCTCTCTCTATGCCCGAGAGAATCCTCAAAAGTGTTCAAGTAAGGCTGAGATAGCATCTCTTCTGGGTGAAAGAAAAGCTCTGTCGGTCCGGGCTTGTTGTCTCAGTAGTGCTTCAGTTCTACGTACATCGCCGTCTCTTTCACTTCCATAGAGCCATGTCCGGTCTCTGGTATCTCACCTGGTATCTCACCTGGTATCTCACCTGTTCCTTTATGGTCCAGTAAAGAGTGTATCCACAGCTGCTGAAGGCTTACCTGTGGTTGGGGATCATAGTAGAGGATACTAAACACCAAGCCAATTCGACCACAGATTTTTCCAACTGCATTTTTGTCTCGAAATCCTGAACCGGCAGGTCCTGCGATGCCAGGGGGTTGTCGGAAAAGTACAGCTGCTTAAATGCTCATTGACTCAAGAAATGTATCATTTTGAAGGAAATGGTATGACTTCATCTTCAGAAAGGAGCAAAGTTATTAATGAGTGCATGGTAGAATACTAAAACAACATGTCAAGGTTTCGTTTGGCTCGAATCGCTACTTTTACTTATATACAAGGTTTAATATAGGATCTACATCAATACAATAAGCCAAGGTACTCAAGGCCGAAAGAGATTTGGTGCCCGTATAAATTCTGATTTAGTACATTGACTTTGCAGCCAATCTGTAGCAGCAGAGAAACTGGATTATTTCAGTGACTGTCCTGTTTAGAATGACATGATTAGAATATTGGGCGTTTTGAAAGGTCAGAGGGGCAATTACGGCACTAAATGAATCTGTTAGTTTCTGTATTTCTGTGTCATAGCAACTGGCTTGTGACTGCTGAAGACGGTAGTTACGCAGTTTAGTACTCACTGGCTTCGCTTGTGCTGGAACGGTACGAGGCCGTTATTTTCCAATTAAGCCGTTTTCTTCTTCTTCTTCATGCGGGTCCCGTTTTGCGTAATGTGCTTTTCGTAACAGCCTTACGGACGGTCTTTTTTCCATTCCACTCGCCTTTCTCCACCCATGAGCGCAAAGTCACGTTTCATGATCAGAAACGGAGCACGGTCCTGGACGGGTCAGAGGACACGGGCCGGACCCGTTCAGACAAACCGCTCGCCCCATGTTTCACCTGTGTTAAGTAGCTGGTGTTAAACAGGGGGCGTGAATGGACGTTCTGCCTCGGTGGACTGGGAGAGGACTCCCAGTTCCCTTGCTCCAGGTCTGAACAGGCTGTCGAGGGCAGGGCAGGCGTCTCTGGAAGCCCTATTAAAGCTGTTTACTCAGTTGTTTTGGCCGGAGAAGGAGAGGGGGGAGGGAGGGGAGGGGAGGGGAGGGGGGGGACTCCGGGTCCTTGTTGACATGTTTACCTAGTGTTAGCCCCCCCCCCCCCAAACAGGGCATATCTCAGTGGACTAGCCCTGCGTGGTTCTCATTAAGGCGACCTTACAGCTACCTTAAAAGAGCATGGCGGCTTTTAGAACATTACAACATTGCATCAAGTCCTGTCAAATAGAAGTCCTTACGGTCTCTAGAACTGTAACACTTGGTAATCATGTACGAGAGGAGGGTATTGGCAGTGCGTTTTAGTAGGTCCTAGTTATTTAACAGCTCAAGCCATCCTGGCTGCTGTGAGGGATACTAATGTACTCTACTGTACGTGTCAGCGCTCCTCCTTCCCCTCTCTGCCTCTGTCTCCAGCAGTCTGCAGTGCTCTCTGCCTCTGCCCCCAGCATACTGCAGTGCTTTCTGCCTCTGCCCCCAGCATACTGCAGTGCTTTCTGCCTCTGCCCCCAGCATACTGCAGTGCTTCCTGCCTCTGCCCCCAGCATACTGCAGTGCTCTCTGCCTCTGCCCTGAGCATACTGCAATGCTTTCTGCCTCTGCCTCGAGCAGACTGCAGTGCTTTCTGCCTCTGCCCCGAGCAGACTGCAGTGCTTTCTGCCTCTGCCCCCAGTACTGCAGTGCTTTCTGCCTCTGCCCCCAGCATACTGCAGTGCTTTCTGCCTCTGCCCCGAGCAGACTGCAGTGCTTTCTGCCTCTGCCCCCAGTACTGCAGTGCTTTCTGCCTCTGCTCCCAGCACTGCAGTGCTTTCTGACTCTAACAGACTGCAGTGCTTTCTGGCTGTCAGGAATGCAGCCTACGAGAGAGATGTGGACATAAACAGCAGAATGGGCCTCCATAGCACTGAATGGTGTTCTGGACGTTTATTTACTTAGCATGCGTAATGTTTTGGTAACTGCCGCTCAGCCCCGGTTACAAGTTGTAATGTAAATATTGCAATGTATGGAAAGAAACTATATTTAAAGGCTTGCCAATGTTCTAATTACCGGAGAAAGATTGGAAGCACTGTCTGCTTTTATAGCCAAAATGTTTCACTGAGAGAGATCGGTTTGCTAGTATTTAACTACTGACAATGGACATTGGGCCATTAGACTGACAGAAATGGGTAAATTCCGCGTCACTTTAAAGTTGTAAAAACACACACACAAAAAAAAAAGAATCTTGCAGTGGAAGTGTTGAAAGGAAGCTTTCAGCCCAGCCACTGGTCTTATCTACACCATCAGGTTTGCTCGGGGTGGAGTTTTGCGGCCTTGGTATGCCACCTGAAGTGACCACTATGAATGTTTGGGGGTTGACTTTGGCCCGTCAACAGGCCTCCCAGGAGGCATGCTCGGTGTCAATAAGACTATTCAGCACCGTCGATATTCCGCGCCGTGTCAGGTCCCGTTTGACCCATAGGAACTGGCTCTCTCCCGGCCTCGATGCCTCTACACGTACGGAGGCTGTGCAAGACAGACCTCAGATGGACTCTCTTTCCGATCCTTTTGTTTTTCGAGCACGACCATTTCATCCCCCGCCCCCCCCCTTCTCCATAACTCCACCCCTCCCTCCCTTGACTGACTGGGCGGTCGAAGGATGGACCAGTATGAGTAATGATGAGGAGGGCTCGGCGTGTGCGCTCTCGACCGCAGGAAGCCTTGGAGGCACCCCTCTGTCAGACAGAGAGCTCGGGGCGCCGGCTGACAGACCGAACGTCACGGACAGATTCGTGTTCTCACACGTTGCCTGCTGCTGCTTTATCTGAACCCTCGCAGAAGCCAGTAGCGCTCTGGGACAAACCGTTGCGAGCCAGCGCAAATTAAACAACAACAAAAAAAAACCCCGTATCACAGTAGCCGTACCTTTGTAACAGTAGATTAGCCCGCCTCGGAGTAAGTGGCACACACAGGGAAGTATCGTGTCGCCTTGCGGTAGGAGCTTTCGCCCGTCGCTATTCGTTTTCAGAGGGAGACGAATTGTCAGACGTTCTGAAGTCCCAGCTGGGCATTTCTAGACCAGGTCTAGTACCGTGGTCAGTTGATTTGGAAGAAGGGTTTTCTTTCTGCTCGCATGCCAGTTGGGGTTCAAAGGCCCACTGTGAGCAGGGAGAGGTTGTCAGGAATCACCTGATGGATCTGGAGCTGGAGGTCCTTTTGGCTGCCAAAGGCTACAATGCAAAGACAGAGTAATTGCAGGAAAAGTGTTACAGTTGAAGCATAATTTTCGGTTTCTTTCTCTTTCTTCTTTCTCTTTCTCTCTCTCTCTCTCTCTCTCTCTCTCTCTCTCTCTCTCTCTCTCTCTCTCTCGCTCACCTTCGCTCTCTCTCTCTCTCTCGCTCACCTTCGCTCTCTCTCTCTCTCTCGCTCACCTTCGCTCTCTCTCGCTCTCTCTCGCTCACCTTCGCTCACTCTCGCTCTCTCTCGCTCACCTTCGCTCACTCTCGCTCTCTCACACACACACACTCTCTCACTTTGCCTCTCACTTTCGCTTGCTCTCGCTCTCTCGGTCTCTCTCTCACTTTCTCTCTCCTTCTCGGGCCAAGACGTCAATCATCTGTAATCAGAAATGCCTGTTTTTGTTTGAGCATTTAATTCCCCCCGTGATGGAACAGGAATCGATTTGAAACATTTTAGCGTGATTAGGCCTAAGCTATTATTGGAAGGGATGCTGCTGCGAGAAGTTTTGGATCACCTATGTGGGATCCAATTTGTTTCTGACCTGTGCTGCCATCTCGGGGGCTTCGGTTATGCCTCAAATGGGGAAACTCGCATGTACATGTGAAGTGCTGGGGCACTGAGTCCCACATTAACATCAATACGCGAATGGGCTCATTTGAGTCAATGTAGCCAGCCCTCTAAGTAAACTGTTATTTCAGTGGTTAATCACCTTTTAACGACTCTAGTTTCATGTTTTCATATAAGTTTGCAATTATCCATCTTCTGAACCGACCCTCGGTCGCTCTTCTGGCTTTGTCGCACCACACGGTCTGCGATATGTCTGGCGCAGCAGCCCCAGCACTGTTTAGTCCTTCACACACACACACAAACACACGCCCACTCTTATGGGAATGTTGGTGCTGTCTTCTGGCCGTCGCAGCCAGCCCTGCCCACTCCCCGTACACGTCCCGTCAGCGCGCAGCCCCAGTCCCGGAGCGCAGCTCCGGATCGACGGCTTAACTCGCGAGGTCCAGCCTGAGGGACTATTGGTGGCACTCAGTCCATTCGCACGGGGGGGCTTCCCCCTTTGAAGTCTCCCCCTCAGTGTCGCGGTGGCCTCTCCATTTGTCCCACCGTAATCCCCCCGTGAAGTGACCCCCCCCCCTCCCCCCCTCCTCCCCCCTCATAAATCACGTTGGGCTGTGTTTCCGAGCACGGGCAGGCCCACCACCTCTTCCCCCTCCTTCTCCCTCTTCCCGTCTCCCTCCCACTCTTTGGCGCCCCCACCCAACCTCTCCCCAACCACCCAATACCACCCCACCACCGACCAGCGATGCAACGCAGGGTTAGAGCAAAAGGGTACATCTGTTTCTAGGCTGGCACATTTCGTGGGGTTTAGTGCGTTTCGCTGTGTTGTTTTTCACTCGTGTCTACGCTTTGCGCTTGCTGCAGAAGCACATTGTATTGCGCTCCAACATTGTTGTATCAGAAATATGGTACTGATTGTTCCAAGTGCAAATACTGATTTGCTGACCTTAAGTCAAGGTCCTGTCATTTCTGTACAAGTCGCTGTTGAGTCATCGGTAGTTATTCATTGCCTAATTTGTAGCTTATTAGTGACCTGTGGTAGTTAAGCAGTTCAGTAATGATGGGTCCCCATGGCAACGCCAAAGTGCTCTTCATTGTGTACTCTAGAGCACATGAGTCTCATTTTTAGAATCGTTTCCAAGGAACACGCAAACACAGCAAATGCCATCGGCTTAAACATTTTCCCATTCTCATCTTCCGAAAGATCTTCCCTTCCCCCGCAGCCTCGTTTGCAGTCGGTTTGGACTCTGAGCCATTTTCTTGTCTCCTGTCCTGACATTAAAAAAAATCAAGCCCGGTTTTCTTTGTGGTTTCACCCCATAGCAAGACCGTACTTCTCAGCTGATGGCCCACCTGCGGTCCTGATCCCCATGGCTCCCCCTGCCTGTGTGAGAGGCTGGCTGGCTTGGCCGGCCCTACAGAAAGGTGCCTTGATGGTTACGGCCCTCCATTAGGGCTAGATTAGGACCCCGGGGCTTTTGTTTACCCATTTCTATGGTGCATGGCTGAGCTGTTGAACACAATGAACCCCCCCCCCACCCCCCCAACTCCCATTGTGAGTGTGTGGAGGAGAATGGAGCCCTCTTGACATGCAGGCAACCTGAAGCCTCAATGCCTCACTACACCTAGTTGGGTTTTGGAGTGGAGGAGCCCGAGAGAGGAGGAGGAGACGGAGAGTGGAAGGGAGAAAGGGAAGGGATGGAGATGAGAGAGGGGTTGTTAGGAGGGGTGGAGGAGAAAGGAGAGGAGGTGGAGGTCTCTCCGTCCAGGGTCAGAGGGCAACCCCCTCCCTCCCCCCTCCCTCCCCTCCTCTTCAGCCGCTGGGTTTCATTAAACACTCCTGTAACCACGGCGTCGATCCCGCACCAGTTATTAACAAGGGAAGAGAATGGGGAGGGGGGGGGGGTGTGTGCACCCACCCGGTGGCTCACCAGGTAGAGGGCACGCCATGTGGGCTGAGTCCCCTACAGCAGAGTCCCGGGTTCGAATCCGGCCCTGCCGCATGTCCTGCTTCCCTTCTCTCTCTCCCCTGCCTTGCTTGTCATACTAAAAGGGTCGATATAGAGTGAGAATGCCCAAAAATATACATCCAAAATGTAATTCAAAGCTGAACTATTCTTTCACTGGTATTCATCCTGTCCTCCAATTGTCAAGTGTATGGAGGCCACTGTGTGTGTGTGTGTGTGTGTGTGTGTTTTAGAAGCATGATATGAATGCAGCCAGAGCTTCTTGTGGACTAGGTCCCAGGGTCCTGGTGTCTGTCCGTCATATGCGCCGCTCAGTGGGGTCCAGGTGGGGGGGGGTGGGGGGGGAGGGACGGTGTAACAGCGCGCCGCGCGGCGCTCGGTTCCTCCAGTGCGCGACGAGTGGACGCTGTTGCTGGGATCCCGTGGCTGAAAGGAGAACTGTTTATATTGCAGGTCACTTCCTGGGCAACAACACGGTGATTGATGTGCTGAGGAGCCAAGGATACGAAGTGGAGCACACTCCTGCTGGGCAGACCATTAACAGGTAATAATACACCCCGAGCTGTCCTCACCCTCCCCTCCCACCCCCTCCACCCCTCTCCCTGAACACACCTCTTCTCCTTCCTTAACCCCCCCCCACCCCCCCGCCGCTCCGTATCTCAACTTCTCCCGAACCCTGTCTTAGCGTCTGCCGACACCTGAAAGTGATCACTTTGAACAAACAGTTGTTGTAACCATGCATTCACACGCGCACACACACACACAGGTAAGCTTCAAGGTTGTTGTACCCAATGGAGGGTGGATTGGTTGAAAAAAAAGAAGACTAGAAACTCATTGATTTGAGGAAAATGTACCTGTTCAGTCATGGCCTTAAGTCCAGGGAACGTGGCTTCTGAACGACAGGGAGGAAGGGACCTTTGCTTCTGTCAGTCACAAGATTGTTAGGGTTGTAGGAACTGAAGCACTGCTTCACAGACGCTTGTCTTCGCCTGGGCTTCGGAACACAATATTGAAGCGATAAACAAGTTGAGACCACAAAGCCAGTTAAGTAGTATCCCTCTTTTTGTCACTGGTTAGCAGTAACAATCTGGTCTTTACTGGAATCCAGGGTGGACCACTTAAAGGTTACCATGGTTTTAAGGGAAATTGTATAACTTAACCGCTTGAGAACATCTAGACCATAAACATCTATACCACTGGGGTTTAAAACGGGTAGGTCTCACCCCACATTTACAAGGTTCCTGTGGTGAATACCGGCCTACCTTTGGTTTCAAAAAAGAAGAGAGTATCTTGTTCTTCCTCAGATTTGTTTCTTATTATGATTTCTTCGAGAAACCGGTCTCTGTAAAATTGGCACACCATATTTTATCACTTAAATTGGTGTATGGTTACACGGCCGTCTGCCTTTTTCGCCATGTACCCGTTGCCCCAGGCCTGTGTGGTATTTATTTGTTTTTGACCGAATTTCAAATGGAAATCATTTTCCAAGTAAGCACACTCCTACTTGGTGTAATTTCACCCAGAGACTTAAAACAGATGTTGAGTTCCGCTCGGGCTGTCGTGAAAAATGTGTTATCTTCGAACAATTGCCGAACTCACCAGCGAGAAGCCCTTTCGTGTTCCTCTGCAGGAAGATCCGCCGCTCCTTCTGACGATGCATGCGTCTTCACCTCTTTATCGAATCAGTATTAGTTTTACATATCCCCCCCCCCCCCCCCTCCCTCGATGTTGACTTGAGGGACATTAGGCAGCCATTGCACGTTTCTCGCTGGGACTGGTTCGCAATCCGCCAATCGGGTAATGAGTGGCATTTGGGATGTGGATGTTGGGCAATTTGGAAAAGGGAAAATAAATAGCCCCCCCCGTCAGGGTGGCCGCCTCTTTTCGCGCCGCCGCGTCCAAACGCTTCCTCGCGGCCGGAACCGTCCTCCAGAATCTCCTCGCCGCTCCCCCCCCCCTGAGTGGTCTGAATAACCACCGTCCACTCCCCCCCCCCCCCCCCCCCCCCTTGGGATCCACATTCACCCCCCGACTCGAATGGGGTCTTTGTGTTCGCCGCAAGCCCGGCTTCTCGGGTCCTGACGGCCGGTATGAATTTTGATTTGCACGGCTCTTAAGCTGCCGTCATTGAAAAAAAGAAAAGAAAAGAAATAGGCTCTTGCGGGTCCCAGGGCCTGCCGGTGGCACATGGGAGCGGGACAGGTATGTGGGCTGAGCGTTTCCGGGGGAAGGGGACGGGGCTCCTGGGACAATGGCGCGTTGGACGTTTGCTTGAAAGGCGACTACTCACGCGTCATTGCGGGGCTGCCGTCGTCAAGGAAGTGAAACGGAGCGAGAAACCTTTCGGGGGAAGGCGGTTGTTCAGAGGCATGGACTTGGAAGACAGTCTAATGCGTGTTCTTAAAAAAAAAAAAAGATGTTTTGTCTTGTGTGTTTACCCCGTCGGGAATCAGGCTGTCGCATCTTTTTGTTGGCCCTGTAGGTTATCAACCTGTCAGCTCCCTTCCATCTGACGGAGATGTCTATCCATAGCAGCGGTGCTAGATAGTGCAAGCCTCGGCCCTTTTGTGACTGTGGGTGGCTATCTCGGTGTGCCAATCAGTGTGTAATCTGGCTGGCCTTGTCTCTCCCACCTGCATGATTAGACCCATGTCATGGCTGCTCCTGTCTAACACTGCACCCCCCGCCCCCCACCCACCCCCACCAACACACACACACACACACTACAGACAGACAGACAGGCAGGCAGGCAGGCAGACAGGCAGGCAGACAGGAGCCCAGAGGCTAGGCAGGCAGACAGACAGACAGACAGACAGACAGACAGACAGGCAGGCAGGCAGACAGGAGCCCAGAGGCTAGGCAGGCAGACAGACAGACAGGCAGGCAGAAGCCCAGAGGCTAGTCCCGGGAGAAGAGAGCAAGATGGTGAAGATAGGTTTCACCCAGGAAAAATAATCCCTGTGTTATCTGGGAGAATCTCAGATATGTCCTCTTGAACCCAGGCCTGAAGTCAGCTGGTCTCTTTCTCACACATAGGCAAGCAAATGCATGCACGGACCATGCACTCTGTTTGATTTTCGGTCTATTTTTCCCCTCTTCATATTCTGCAAACAGCGCACGCACGCACACGCACGCACTTATTTCTTCAATAAATTGGAGCCGAGATTGGAGGAGACACAGGAAGCCTGGCGATCGGAACGTTCCGTCGTAAATATGCACAACCGAGTGGATAAAGGGGTTTGGCTTCCCCCTTCATTTGCACCAGTCCAGCTGTAATGGATTCCTGTCATGTTTTAAACATCATTTGAAGCCACATGCATGTGTGTGTGAATGAACTCATCAGGGATGGCCAATGATTCATCAGAAGCAGATGTCTCTTAAATCTCGAAATGGGAGGGAAGGGTATCCAGATCAACACAGTTTAGATATCTCAACTGGATTATTCAGAAGCCTATGTTGCCATTGAACAGATGCAAAACTCGCCTGCATAGCCTTCACACTCATCATGAGGCTTAGGGAATGAGCTTAGCCCGTCCTTTTCCTTGTTTCATGCTGATCCCGTGCCATTTTGCTCGTTTCCTTGCAGCGGGAGAGCGTCCAAGTTTTACCCGGAGCAGACGGGCCTTTCCCTGGGTCAGGACCTGGACGAGCCCCCTCACCTGGAGCCCTTCCTCCACGAGCTCCACGAGGACCAGCAGCGACCCCTGGAGGACGGCTCGCTGCCCCACATGCTGCTGCCAGACAGCCTGGACCTGCTGGAGAAAGTGGAGCGCAAGCTGAAGAAGAAGCGACGCAACAAGCAGAAGAAGCAGAGGCACCGGCAGTTCAACGACCTCTGGGTCCGCATCGAGGAGAGGTGAGACGGGCTCCCGGACGACTGCCCGGCCTCCTCGGTTGGCGCAGAACCGCCGGCATTGCGGCCTTCGAATGTTGGTCCTGGTTGTTGAAGGGGCAAATCTCTCGGGTGTCAGTTGGCAGCTCGGGTCTGGCCAGTAGCCGCCGCCCGCCCTCCCTCCCCCCCACACACACACCCATCTACAGGATCTAACTGACACTTCCCCCCTCTCAGGCCTGCAGGCTAAACCAGCCACCGTATCAGGTCACCAGCTCCTTACGCGACGCCTAGCCCTCCGAACTGCTCTGCGTGTCAGGGTAGGAATCTGTCTAGACTGGTCCTGCCACTGGGCTGGTGGATCCGGGTGTGCAGTATCCGCTCACTTGGGGAAACATGCATCCGATTGGTCCCAGCCTTAGGCTTTCGGCCCTTTGTGGCCCCAAATGTTTTTGTCTCTGTTCTAAGTATAACCGTAAAGAGTAACCATATACATCTTAGCTTAACTGTTTAGAGTCTGTGTACTACTTTTGATGTACCTGTACCTTCTGTTGAACCGTTTGAACAATATTGACGGGGGGATTAAACCCCGTTCAAAAGAACACATGTACTTGTTTGAATTGGAACAAGAAATGTGTATTTTTGTGATTTGTTGCGTCTAGTCAAGTTGTTGCGAGGTGGTGGAAACTGACTTGCAGCCTCAATCCCTGTTTGTTTCCGAAACTGTTGACACAGATGTAGGATGTGAATGTCATTTATGATTTCAAACAGTGGAAGAATTTATTTGGACTCCGCTTCAGCCTCCTCTGTGTCAGTCCAGGGTCCGTCAGAGTCTGCTACTCCAGACTTTATTTATTTGTTCTTTATGGAGAGAAAAAAAAGCCTGTTTACTGTGGCTGGTCCCAACATACACGGGAGATTTCAGCAGTTCCTTAGCTTGCAAGAGCCAAATGAGAGGAACATGATTGAAGGGCACGTTTTCCCTTCAAGAAAAACGTTCCAAATGTGGATGTTATGTCTGAAAACGGGGTCAAGTTATTATTCATATTCCAGATTTTCACCGAGGAACATTTGAGCAATCATTTTTTCAAGTCATCTTTTTTTTGGGAGCGGTTGAAGAACAAAGCAGCATTTCTCTGGTCTTTTCGATGCGTGACGCGTCAGACTTGATTACGCTCCACGCTCCAGATTTCAATGGCAGGTCTTTGTAACGCAGGTTAAACTAAAATAAACCCGCTTAAAGTTCCAGAACTCAAGGCAATAAACCCCCCCCCCCCCCCAAAAAAAAGAAGAAATAAACGTAACTTTTCTAAAATAAGCACAAAATCCAAGGCTAAATCCAAGTACTGTAGCCAAGGCCAATCAATGAAATGTAAATATTAGTAACCACAAGCATATGCCATAGGATGAAAAGATTTGCATTTAGGTCTTATTAAAAACGCAATAGTAGGTTTCAACTCTGGGCACATGTGCCCAAAACGTTCACCACCATGCTTAGTCCTCAGCTTACTACTAAGCCCACCTGTTAAACAACCACTTTAACCGAACATGGTCTTATTAAGAACATTCTAGTGTCTGGTCCTTATTTAATTTTATTTGCTTCTGGGAGAGGTAGCAGGCCTATGGTCTCTCTCTCTCAGGCAATGGTCCTATATAGGACCCAGTGTTTGTTTTGACTGGCTGGGACCCAGTCACAACGGCAGCAACCCTGCAACCTGGCTTCAAACAGGCCGGCAGAAACAATTTAATAGCCAGGCTCAGTGGGTTAGCTGGATAGACTATGGCCCACTGCCCTCCAGGAGCACTGCCATCCCAGTCATAGGTCTGGCCCACTGCAGCCAGCTGGCCCGCACGTTGGCACCTGAGCAAGCCTTTCTACGGATCGCTTGTATCTCTTGCAAAACTCGAGTTATTGGTTGTGGCTTTCTTGGAGTCGTCCCTGTTTGCGCTTCTGATGCGTTCTGATTTCCATTGTGTTCTTTTGTCTTTAATCATGGCCGTCGTGACTTGTGGTTTGGGCGGCACTGGAGGATTTCACAGGGGAGGATGACCTTTAATGTTGGTTCCAAGATGTTTCAGTTTACAATCTGTCGACGTCGAATTAACATGCTGAAGCACTTTTGTGCGATCAATCAGGATTTTCAGAAGTGGACACTAACATGATCTGGAGTTTCTTGGCGCCCTTTAGAGAATTAAATTGACTGCTTTTAAACTGCAACTGTGGAAAGTCCAACAAAACGGATTCATGTCTCATCATAGGAGAGGACCTGTTCTGTAAGGCAAGGGACTAGACCTGCTAATCAATCACAGAGTGGTGCGTGTTACGATCAGAGCTCCTGCTGGGAATGATTCTAACCCGTAGCGTCCTTCCCTGTGTTTCCAGCACCACGGTCCAATCACCACCTCCCCCGCTGGTGCGCATCATCAATGGCTACATCACCGTGAAGCCCCCGGAGAGAGTCCATCGCGGGAGAGCCAATCACGGGAGGCCGTCATCAGGCTCGTCTCCTGCCCCGTCGTGGTCGTCCCTCAACCTGCTGCTAGCGCTATTCCTTCACGCGTGGACTCTGCTGGTCTAGAGGGGAAGCACAAACGCTGCTCGGAAATGGGATGGAACGGTCACCTGATCCGATTGTAACAACACCAAAATCCAAAATAAATGGATAGTTTTTTTTGTTTGTTTATCCTTTTTTTTTTTTTTATGTTAGGAACCCAATCAGCTCTTACCTTTACAAAATGAAAACATCTCGTCCACCCTTTATTTATTCTTCACTTTTAGAAGAATCAGCTTTGTATCGCATAATACTGTGGGGAAATTGTATATACTGTATCTACATATTATAGATGCATTTTAGAAATATGAAAATTAATGGTTGAATGTCAATTGTTTGTTGTTTATAAATAGTATTACAGTATATTTTTGAAACTACGTCAGATACTAACTACCATAACCCATAATGGTTTCCCCTAGATTGGAATTGTATTTGTGTGGGGGTAGAAACATGATTGTACCATTGTTAACTATGGCTTTTTGGGGTTGTTTGTGCTGTGAGAAAATTGTTTGTGTTTTACATAGAAATTATGTGTTTAATTTATTTTACAATATAGTTGTAGATCATCTAAATAAATGTCTTTCTTGTAACTGTTCATCCACGTGGCTGTCTCCCCTGTACTTTCTTTAAACCCTGGTCATACAATGTCGTCACAAATTTGTTTCATCATCGTGTAGCTTTCTCTGCTTTTGTGGCATGAGATTGTAATATTTTCCTATAGTGTTGAGAGAAAAAAAGATGTAGATCTAGTTATTACGTTGGTGCTACAGTCGGAGTGAAGACACAGATATTTTCGCACACCCTAGTAGCCGTCGGGCTGGAGCTTGTGCAGCGTGTGTTGGGTGAAATCGGTAAAGCCACTGCTAGTTAGTTTTGTTCATCTGATGGCCTGCAGTGGAAGCTGTGAAAATATACAAAGGCCGATAATGATTTATTACGCAGGACTGCAAGCAGTGACACCAGGAAACTCCGATTTATGACCCGTTTACCAGCAGTCAAAACACATGCCCTTGACAATACGAGATGATTGTGCGCTGATACATTTACGGCCTGTTTGTTCTCACCGTTGCATAGTTCAATGCCATAAAACAGCAGTGTTGTTTTTGTGTGTGGCCCTTGTCCCTCCGTGGAACAAATGTTACCATATGCTAAAACTCTGACCAGGAGTACTTTCACTCTACTACGAGCATTTCTATGGTAAAACCATGTGTCTTCCGGAGGGTCCCTTACCTATTTGAGGTCAATATGTCAATATGTCTGCCCTGAACTGGAGGCACAGCTTTGTCTATGGGTCTCCTGCTTCTTGGTCCATGTTCTAACCCTAACTCCCCCCCCTCCCTTCTCCCCCCTCTCCCTCCCTCCCTCCCCCACAGCCTCAGCGTAGATGTTCCTCCACCAGAAGGACGGGTCATGTTTTCTCTCCCCTGCAGCAGCAGCAGCTGACACCAACACTGCCGTGGCTTCAAAGGCAGGATGAAGCAGGGCCGACGCTCTACAGGAAGGGGGGGGGGGGCTGGGTTGGGTGGGGGGGAGGGGGGACATTACACACCTGCGACCGACCCCTCTTTAATGTCCAGAAGGGTTCAAATCCTTGTGATTTGTAGAGGGGGCAGTGGGTCAAAGGGCTACATGGAAGTGTAGTTCAGCTTTACCGTTCTTTAGGGCACTTTGTTTTCGATCGTCGTTGGTCGGTGTGCTCTTGTGCATTGAATGCGTAAACCTCTTGTCAAGAGATTATGGTGTTTTTCGAACTAAAGCGTGATCGTAGCATGACATTTTTGGAAGGTTGACATTGAATGTGATCATTTCCACATAAAAGTAGGTTATCAAAGAGCATCTGATCTTTAGATGGAACAAACATTGAATGTTCCCACTATACTAGTTTTTCAAAAGGTATTCAAAATGCTAATGACCAAATTTGTTCAAAAGAGTGAAACAGTTTCACAGCATACTTCTATAGCATGACCCTCAAAGCCATCTCCCTTCATCCTTCAGTTGCATGTAGATGTATTGTTCAACATCAGAACCCATTCCAATTGATGCACAGGTCAAAGAACAAATCTGCATTTTCCGAATAATTTGTTGGCACGACACCGCGACCCCCACATCAACAAACATCAACTCGTGATGTGAGTAAGAGAAGGGAGGAGAGGGATTTCAAAACGTGGCTCCCAAGAAGCATTCCACAGTTTTCCCTGTCCTCCTCTGAGAAGGAAAGGATGCTCCCACTTAACCTTGTGCTCGGTGAGAGCCTCTTGATGTTGCAGCCAAGTCGGGCATTCCAACTGCTGATGAAGCTGTGTGGAGCCAAAGTCAACCTCCGTGGACTTGGGACCAGAGGAGCCCAGGGAGCTGGCTGAAGTGTTGCCTTTCTCTTCAAAGAAGGCTTGGGTGGAAGGGGTTGAGAGGCTCTGCTGGAGAGCGCGAGTCCGGCACAGCAGTGGGGGATGTCAAGTGACTGGGTTACTCTCAACATGATCTTGGTTATGTTTGTTTTTCTCAAACTTGACCTGATTTCTGACATGACATGGCATGGCTGTTTGGAGAAAAAAAATGATGTTCTCTCATGGCCAAACGGGAACTGTGAATCAGGCTGCAAAGATGAAACATGATATGGGCAGATAGAAAGATAGAAAGCAGGTATAATAGGGTGCAATACAAGGCCACAGTGATGTTCAGAGGTGAAGAGTTTGCTTGTGTGTGGGAGTGTGTTTCACTACAGGACTGTTCACAGAAATTCCTCATGGATGTGTCATCCAAAAAACAAACCACATGAAACAAGACTTCCAGGAAAGAGTTTGCCAGGGACGTGAATCAGTCAACTTGCAGATGGTCAGTCATACTGAACCATGGATTCTTTTACCCACCATTTCATTCAGATTAAAAAGAACTGTTCCTGGCACTGAAATTAGTTGTGGTCTGCATCTTAATGGTGTCTCTTTGCCCTGGTAATGGTAACTGTGATGTCCAAACTAAGTGAGGTTTCCACAGCGTAGAGCCAAAATGAGGAAAATTGGTCTGGACCACTGGTTCTTGAGCAAAAGTGTACTACTGCTAATTATCCCTCATTTGACATGTGCAAGTTTGGCAAGAATCAAGGGTAACAGGATGAACTACGATGAAGATAAGAGCGTCCGCTAAATGACTAAATGTAAATGTAACTATCAAATTGTCGAAGAAAACAAAAAATGAATCCTGTTTATGATTAAATTGTTTGAAGACTTCCACTCGGTCACATCAAATCGGTTAATATCATCAAATAAAAACAGTCTCCCTTTGTCTTAACAGAGCAAGCAAAGATATTGGCCGGGTTTCCCAGATTTGTTAAGCTCTTAACGTTACGAGCTTCTTAGGAACGTTCTAAGAGCGTTCTATGGCGCACATTAACACATTAACTCTAACCCAGCAACCCCCACTGATTTGTTCCACACCAAGGGACATTTAAGATTACATTAATAATTCTGATGTTGATCTTGACTCTTGTTTCCATATAGGTTCATCAGCCCAAGAGATTCTATGGCTCAGTTCTAACCAGAATATATTTCCTGTCTTGTCCAAAATAGATCTACGTAACTCCCTGGGGGAAAGATCTATGGCTTCATTTTCTATAGTCATGAACTCTAGTAATGGAAAAAATAGGACAGCACTGTATAAATATTGTTTTCCTTACAGCTTTGTTGTAGCCTGTGAAATATCAGTAGGCCTATTGGTAAACCTGGCCATGAAGAAACACACGTGTTATCTGCCTAAAGAGCAATTGTGGCAAAAACATCTCATAAATGACATGCCAGGTGTTGCGTCAAAGTAATTTTTGGCATGACAGCGGCAGTGTTTGGCTCCGGACCAATTTCGTTTAATTTAATTTGGGCCCTGTCCTAGGAAGTAGCCTATAGGCAACTAAACAAATAAATAGACAGTTATCCGTTGATGCTGCGTTACGGCTTTTCCGAGGTCTGTCTACCTCCCACTCTCCAAGGGCGCCGGGGGCATGACCTGTCCTCCTCTGGCCTTGGAGACTTAATTTATTTTATACAAGTAGCCTACATTATTCACGAAATCATTTCCACCGAGGCGGGTTGTAGCCTATGAGAAACAACGCTGTTCAAACAGTGTACTGAATGACACACTTTGACTTGAACTGTCCGAAATTCCGAATAATTCAAAAGCATCTTCTAAATTGGAGTAGTTTTTGTTTTCTGCGTCAGTCTGTCTTGTGGTTTGACTTAAAACTAATGAGATCTCAAATACTGTTCATAGACAACGAGAAACGCAGACGCATGGCGTAAGAAAAAAAAGAACAAAATAAACAGATTGGGAAAATGGTGGAAAACACATGCATGCAGTAGGTAGGCTAGATAGGCTAGTTCACATTTTGGAGTTCAAAGAATTGACAAGTAAGCTAGCTCACAAGTAACAAGTAGATGGATTTCTAGATGTTGTAATGGATACGTAATAACCCCGGGCTTTCCAGTAGGGGAATTTCAGGCTGTCAGCGATGTCTTCACATACGCTAAAGCGCTGGTTGTTTCACCTAAACGAACACGATGTTGAGTTTTGACTGTGGTCCTACACAGGAATGAGGGGCCCCGTGTAAAGACGTTAGCGTTTTTAGCTTGTGACCCCTATATGGAGTTGGCTGTCAAAACCTCTGTTCACGGGGTCAACACAATCTAGAGCCCCGTAGTCTTACTGTGTAAACAGTAGAAGCATGAGGTTTGAGTTTACGTGTTGCACCTCTCACCTGTGTTTTATTAAACCCTTGCCAAAAATGATATTGTAAAAATGGCGAATCAAGGCTCATTTCACGAAAGGTGTAAATTCCTGGGTCAGAGAACAGCTCTGCTCTCTTCTAGACCACGCAGCACTTACTAAGCCAGAAAACTACCACAGATGTTCGGATCAATGGTTGCTTTCAGCCTAGAACTGTTTGAAATGTAAATTGATAATGTCATAATGTATGTTGTACTGTTGTAGGTCTACTGTTTTTTTTTGTTCCGAAAATGACATCCCTCATTTCAGTTAGGGTTAGAGTTCCCTTCAAATCTTACAACATATATAAATATATACAAAAACAATATATATATATATATATATATATATATATGGCCATTTGAGTAGAACTACAATGCACTGACAGTATTTCTTCATCATCCTGCTTGTTTTAACAACCCAAATTCCCCACAGATCAGCAGCGTCTACAGTGGAGCAAGAGGGACATGTTTATGTTTTGATGTAGTATCCTTTTAGGGTGCGATCCCAGCTCTTGTCATGTAATATAAGAGAAAGTCGGTTCCCAGGGGGTGGAGGTTAGAGAGCACTTCTACTCCCAGGACAATGTTACAGAGGGATGCTTGTGTTGACTACCTCAAGGCTCCAGCCGGCCAGTCCCCAGTTCCATTTCCCAGGCAGGCAGGGGCCTGCGGAGAGCAAGCAGGGCCAAGGCATTCCTCTCCACTCCCAGGCCAACCATGCCTGGGAGCCTCCCACAGCGTGGAGCCAGGACAAGGGGACACCGTGTTATGGTTGTAAGGAGAAACCTCCGTCCGTGGTGTGAGACCGCAAGGTCAGGCCGTAGTCAAGATGGGAGCCCGGTGAAGATCCATCGGATCTTTGGAGATTTGAGTCTCCAAAAACGAGGAACATTTCCTCCCATGAATACTCATCGAGTATACGGCAAAGAAGATGTACTGCAGATGAAATGTTTTATAGACAATGGCTGACCCGACAACCAGGGATGGAATGGGTCACATGTAAAATATCTTTAAAAAAAGGCTATCAGATGTTTATTGATCATTTACAGCAGTGTTTATTTGATATTCTATTACCTGGACTTTTGTGAATATCTAACAGGACACACACTAAGAAACCGACAGTTTTATACAAGCTTTATTTACAACTTGATTACCAACTGTACATTTTTGCAGTGTAGGAAGCACATTTTATCAACAAGTTTCAAATGGACAGATACTATGAAATCCATGAAGGTCAAATTATTCCTATTTTTTGTCTTTCAAATGAACATAAACTTCCTAAACTGTTTCTCACATACAGTATGTACATATAGTATACAAGCAATATAAAACTTGGCAAATGGAAAGGTTATTTGCTACTTCCGTTAATGTAAAATAAGTATTCCTATGAATAAAAAATACAGCAACCATGAAACCTGCTGAAGAAACCAAACACAATCGCCTCCCTTGCTCGTCGTGTCACTCAAATGCACGTTGGTCTTCTGTGGCGACAGACAGTTGAGAGCCGACCCCCTTGTATGGACGGTAACGAACGACCAGGTTACTCCCCCCGCCCCCCCCCATCTCTATCGACGGCTCCATCCTCAGGTTTAATGGCGAGTGGTTTTCGAAGCGAGCTCTTTTGTTTTTGAGACGTTACAAATGACCTAGACCAAGAGTTCCCAATCCTGGTCCTCGGGCCTCCCTGCCCTGCATGTTTTAAATGTTTCCCTGCTCCAACACACCTGATTCCAATGAATGGGTCGTTATCTAGCTATGCAGAAACCTGCTAACGACCATTCATTTAAATCAGGTGTGTTGGAACAAGGAAACATCTAAAACATGCAGGGCAGGGAGGCCCGAGGACCAGGATTGGGAACCCCTGACCTAGACAGACCAGGGCATCTGAGCAGATATCCCCCGTCTTGTCCTATGTATCACCACGTGGCTGAAGTCTTTCACACACACACACAAGTTCATCAGTTGCATAATACGGACACATGTCTTGTTGTGGTGTGGAGATGACCAAGAAGCAGCATGGGGGCGCAGTGGCGTCACACCACTTGTCCCCTGACCCCCTCCTATCTCTGCATTTCCTTTAGACTAACACTTGAGGTAAAAGCACTTTGTACATGTTCATCATAAACATGGAGGCGGCGGGGGGGGAGGAGTCCATGTCAACATGCTGTTGGTGACGCCAGCCAAATATGTGAACATCGTCTTACCCTGTAAGCTCTGAGCTCTTTGCAGGAGAAAGAAAAAAAGATAAAAATCTGGAGGAATCAATCAAGCAACAGATTTTAGACAGGTAAGACACAGGCTATCCAGTCTGGTTCGGTACCATGAAAGTTAAATTAATAATACATTTAATAAAATCAATACTGCATGTTTAAATAAAAAGTGAATATAAAGCTAGCATTTGAAGGCCTGGCTACGAGGCAGCCTTCCCCCTCTCTTCCCCTTCTGACCTTGTCATTATGACACCACATTTTCTTTGACCAAATTCGTTCGGCAGGGTTTATAAAATGAGGACTCACAAGAAGCATAAAACAGTCTTCAGAGACACCATTTCATAAAATAAAAGACTGTGAACAGGTGAACTCTATATATACAATGTGATTAGGAATAAAATGTAAAAAAAAAAAAAAACACGTTACTTTCAGTTCCTGTTTTCCTCTGTAAGCACAGGACACAGAAGGTTGTCATGTCATGCCCGGCAGAGCGTTGAGCCAATTTAAACTTCGGACTCAACACTCTGACCGGGTGTACATATCTGCCTGTATTGCTCGTCATTCGATCGTTGCCATGGTCTTTCAAGACATGGAGTAACACTGGCTCCATATTAGCCCCCTCCTCTCACCGGTTGACGCCGTGTCTGGAACCAAGCGATTGAGGCGTTTGCAGAGGTTTAAAAGCACAAGCAAGCAAGTCAGTGAGAGGAGCAAGGGGGGGGGGGGGGGGGGCTGTCAGGCGTCGTGGGAAGGGGGCTCACCTCCTCCTGGGGTGGGGGGGGGGGGGGCATGTTAGGGGTAGCTCAGCCTGGGCCATGCTACAGGTTAGTGTTGATCTCGATGGTGCGTTATTTGCAGGGCCGAGCTCAAGGCAAAGTCATGCAAATGGCGGATCATGCAGCGGTCTACCCAGTCGACGGCGGTCATGCAATCAGGTCACTGTGGAAATGAGCGGAGAAGAGAGGGGAGTCAGAGTGGGAATCACTGTTCCACAAGGACAGGAGTGAGCCTCCTCAGTCGGTGGCCTAGTTGGCCTGGCTCTGGTTGACAGCTGAGCAGGGTGCAGTAGGATTCACACTGTGACTCCACCACAGGTCTCATGGAACCATTTCAAAGGACAAAAATGGGAGAATGTGACATGTCAAAACAAAGCAGGTTTGGTCGACGGGTTAGTCCAATTATTGAAAATGGCACAAAGTGCATGTGTACACTCACTAGGACACAGGGAGGAAAACCATTTAAGATTATTTGTATGTAAAGTCACTTATACCTCCTTTCAACATACCCTGATAGACCGTGCCTGTACGTATTCAGACAGTTTGACAATGATGTCGCCAGTATTACGACCCATGCTCTAGGCCACAGGTGAACCCTCCATCTGTACATCTCGATTGCTACTCTGAGGAGGCCCGAGCAATCAGAGGACTCGTCTGTTGTCCCCCCACCAATAACAGCAGTGGTTCATTCAAGCCTTCCTGATCAACATCGTTATGACAAACCCACCCGATGCTAATCAAGTGACTCGATCCTCACTGTTAACCATACGATGACCGAGCTATACTCAAAATAGTTGGTGAAAAAAAAACACTGTATTGTGGCCATTATGCACCACAGTCTGGCCCAAAGCAACTGCATAGACATGTTGAGACAAGTCTAAATAATACACGTTGTAGAACAGACAGACAGCACACTGACATATTAGGCGTTCTCAGGACCACTCGCTGATGTTAGGAGGGAGAGAAGGCTAGAAATATATATAGTAGATCAATATTATTATTTTTTTATCTTACACTGGTAAAAAGTCCCCATTCCTTAAAGATCCCCCACAAGGCCAAACCTGTCTCAACACTTGACAAACTGGATCCAAACAGCACCTACCACACAGAGCACTCTGTAACTCGAAATCACTCGGGAAAATCAAGATATGAAAATAACCTTGGCTTGGATAAACAATGGATGGGAAAAAAAAGAAAAAATAAACAAAAAGAAAAACTCTCCCCATTTACTTTTTGGGGAACTGCATATCTAAGTGGGCTACATCCTTGAGGAAAATCCTAGAAAGAAAAAATAAAAAAAAGAAGAAAAATATAAAAAAAAGCAATTGCAGGGGCTGCTCGATAAAAATCAAATAAAAGTGGTGGATTGAAAATAATTTACCGAAATACACGGAGAGTAAAATGTGCATAAAAAGTCAAGGTAGCAAAGTTGGCGAGGCAGGCAGGCAAGAGAGGAGCAGCGGCAGCTGGGACACCCTCGTGTCGGAGCTGCGTTACCGCAAGGTCGTCGACGCCGTGCCTGGCTGGAAGGGTCGGAGGGCCACGGGGGATGGAGGTTAAGGGCCGGGGGAGGAAGGGGGGCCCTGCCGCGTCTACCTGGCCGTGGCAGGCTGGACGTGTCCTGGGTAGGAGCGGCGGGTGCTGGTGGCCTGCCTCTGGCGGGCCAGGAAGGACTGTCCGGAGCCTGTGCTGGCCAGCCGGTCCTCTGCTGCCTTCTTCTGGATGGCCATACCCTGCACACATCACACACAGCACAGTCAGCGTGTGACAAGTTGTAACCTGTGGTGTGTCGTCATTCAAAAAACGACGGCGTCAAATCCGAGCGGAAATAAAGAGACGGCGTTCTCAAACAAATGTGGTGTCTCGATACCGAATATGCATATCTCGTCTTTTAAAAAGGCCATCTTCTTTGTAGTCTTAATAAGTTCTTTGAGTCTGGTTTTTCCGATTCGGTCGAGAGCCACGGTTTGTGCACAGCGCCCTCTGGTGGGCGGACCCGACGAAACCCTTGAACCCAACCGGAGCGAGGGAGTCGCCACTTACCATGTTGTACCAGGCAGAGACAATCAGCTTCTCCTCCTGGTCTCGCTGGGTCTTGGTCTTGTCAAACTCTTTCTGTGGGGAGACAGCAGAGGAGCCCTTGAACATGACGATCACCACCGTCGCGACCCTTAACCATCACACGTTACCGCGGAGACGGGCAGCCGCCAAACAGCAGGTCTACAGGGAGATTTTCACATGCACAAAGACGGACGGTCGATAGACATCGGAGGGGTTGGCAACTCCCATGTCTGCCTGTCACGGAGGGGCAGGGTTTTTTTTCTCCCTCCGCACAGTACCTCGAGAGAGTGCAGCATCCTCTCTCTCTCCTGCAGCTGGTTCTTCAGCGCCTGGACCTCAGGGGCCGAGCCCTGGTTCTGTTTGGGATCCAGGGTCCGGATGACCTGCAAGAGCCCGCGCCGCGTTAGCCCACAGAGAGAGACACCGAAACAAAATCGCGTGGTCCGTCGTAGAACACAAAGTGGTTTGACGAAAGACTAGGCCCCCCCTGGTTTCGATACGTACGCTCTTGGCCTTCTCCAGATACTTCTTGTAGCGCTCCTCCATCAGCTTCATGTCCTCGTCTTTCTTTTTGAGCGCCTCTTCCAATTCGTCCACTCGTTGAGCTGGGGAGGGGGGGGGGGGGGGTGAGAGAGAGGCAGAGGTCAAGGTGGGCGTGTGAGGGCGGAGCGACGGTAGGCGCGCGGGCGTGACGGGCGACTCACAGCTGGAGGCGTACTTGGGCTCCAGGTCGTCGATGTACGCCGTCTTCTTCTGCAGTTCGTCTTTCGCCTCCCTCAGTTTCCCCCTTGGAGGGGGGAAAAAAAAACAAAAAAAAACAAAAGGCGATTTTATTTAGCGGTTCGGGTGCAAACTTCGAAGCGGAAACGCGTTGCAGAATCTACGTTGGGAGTCGCGTTTGAATAGGTAACTTACATGTGCTCTTCATAGTTCTTCTTCAGAATGATCGACTGGGGAAAAAAAAGAGAGCAAAAAGCTTTGTTTAAAAAAAATTACTCTGACAGTTTGTTAGTATAGGTTTGCTACAGTTCTGTTGGCTGGAGAATGGACTTCATGACCACACTGTCCATTACACACCTTACAGAATTTAGACTCACAGTATTTCAACTGTAATATTCATGCTCTCCTCAACGATCCAATAGGGGGCATCACTGAGCAAAGAATGTTTCAAATGCAGCCTATGTGATTCTGCATAAATATATACAGTTGATTAACTGAATGTCATGGTGAAACATTCCAGAGTTTTTTTCCCCCGATTCATAATTCTGTAACGATTTAGTTGCGCACTGTACAAAACAAACAAAAAATAGATTCGTTCATCGAATTTACAGATCATTTCACTTTTTAATAGAATGGACGGACGAATGGAGATAATCACTCATCAACTGAAGCACCGCAGGGTTTGAAAGTAATCTGCGACAGGCAAGATTTCACACACCCGGAATCCACACCACCAATCCCAAAAGTGATGTTCGATTCGTAGCAATGATTCGCCACTAATTAAGAGGACAACCATCAGCTGGAAACGGTTCCCAAAATGTAAGATTACATTTCAAGAGGTACTTGGGGAAAACAGTAAATGCAGTAAAGCCATGAGTGGATCACCAAGCCATACTTACAATAGTCTGAGAGGGGAGGCAGAATTGAAAAAAAAGAAAACAAGAAGGGTTTAATGAACGAACACAACCAGGAACCCACAGCCAAGACAGAGACAAGGAGCGATGATTTGGATGAGTTGTGTCATGCATTAGGACAAGAGACACGGGGGGGCAGGAGAGGACAGGCACTCCGGTCACATGATCACACACACACACACACACACACACTTCCTCTTGCACACACGCGCAGACACACCCCTCCGGCTGAGGTCGTCGTCGCCAGAGGCCCTGTCCAATCAGGAGTTGTCTATGCACACGGCCTGTAACCACCATACAGGCCAGGCAGAACTAGCACAGCCTCTCCAGAGCTAAAAACAGAAATGACACCACGCACGAGAACAACAACAACAACAACAACAACACAAAGAAAACAAAAACACACACACCACCACAACATGACAGTGTTAGAATGGGTTAGTACGACACAACAGGAAGCCATTCATTCGGTGGTCGTCAATGTATGATGGGGCGGGGAGATGGGAGGGCCAAACACAAATTTCTGTCTCGAACACTCATCCGGAAGAGGTCAAAACACTCATCCGGAGGTGGTTTCAAGATAAAACTATCCCACAACCCAGTCTATAGAGAGAGGAGACACTCCACCCTGTGGTCAGCGGTGGTACTACAGACAGAGAACCTGGTGACAGGGAGCCCCACCCCCCAGGTCCAGTACTCACGTTGTCTGCTTTGGAGCCTTGTTCCTGGAGGGACTTCTGCAGCTCCTCCACCTGGCTCTGACCCTCCATCAGCCTCTGGTTCACCAGCCTGAAACACACGCGGGGGGGGGGGGGGGGGGGTGTTGGGCTCGGTCACATGGTCACACAGCTCGGCGAGGTATGTTAAGCTCTAGCCGACCGCCTAGCGTTCTGCGTTGATGAGTGTGTCGTGTGGGGGGGGGGGGGGATGGTCGAACCGCAGCGCCCGGGAGTGTGAAGTGGCATGTATACAGTGTGTCAGAGCTCGGGGCGCCTGTATCTCGGATGCCGTGTGACGGGTGCGGCCCGTAGCACAGCTCCGGTGTCCGGTGCGTGGTGTGGTAGTGTCCGGCGCTGGCGCTCCAGAACACACCTGTTCTCCGTCTCCAGCTCGTTCTTCCTGCTGTTGGCGTCCTCCAGCAGGCTCTGCAGCAGGGCGATCTTCTCGTTGTCCGAGCCCTCCTGGGCCAGCTTCAGCATCTTGTTTTCATGCTGCAGGCGGATGAGTCGCTCCCTTGGGACGACACAGAGGAGGGCCGTTAGCGTGGTTAGCGTGTCAGCTGCGAGCTTGCTAGTCGGCGGGTGTTAAGTCTCTGTCAGCTTCCACCTGGGCTGGTCGGGGGGGGACCCTGACTAATCCTGTCCGACCCTGCTAGCTCGTGGCCGCCTCGGTGACAGCTATGTCCTGAGGTCAGACGTTCAAAGTCACGGAATCACATTTTTGAACTGTTTAAGCCCCATGACATTTTTTTTTCTTTCTCTGTAACATTGTTTGGAAAGGCATTCTCCCACCAAGGTAGCTCGAAAACGGCACCACATCGAGCCATTTTCGGAGCAAACCACAGCGCCACAGTTCACAGGAGAGGAGGTTGTTTGGCAGCTTCTCTAAGAGGAGCGGTTATAAAGGAGGTGTTTGAGTACAGCCAGTACTGGGCGGGGCTGACCAGCTGTGGGCGAGCCCGGGGCTCTTCTAAGTGCTTCCAGACAAGGCTAAGCTAAGCTAAGCTACGCTAGCCCACCAAACGGAATGTTGGAGAGAGCCACTGGAGCGGCGGGTCGGCTGATGCAACTCCAGCATCTGGAGTCTGGGCGTTACGTAACGCGGCGACGCCACAGCCGGGAGCACAGCTCGGCCCACAGCAGGAGAGAGCCAGCGAGGTATGCGACCGGGAGACAGGCCCCCAAAAAAACCCTCAGGCTGAGGCAAGAAAGGAGCCGGGGAGAAGGAGCCTGATTGGCCGAGCGTACGGGGACGAGCGGCTTTGAACTGGTCTCGCGACTGATGCAATCGCCGTCGTCCCCCCGAGAGGAACACTTCATAAACACATCACAAAGGCCCTTCTCTGGAGTGCGTGTGTGTCGGGGGGGGGGAGGGGTGAGGGGGGGGGGGGGAGTGTTGAGGGCTGAGGAGGCTAAGATGTCTTATCAGTCTTTAAAGAGGAAATGAAGCTCATCTCTTGCAAACCTCCAGCCACGGTGATAACACGCATGAGAAAGGAGCTCGAATGAACCACGGGAACGCCAGCGAGCGAGAACACGAAAACCCGCCGTCAAACGCGGGCCGCTCCGGGGGGGAACAAAGAGCGAAAACACGCTGTGGTGAATTGTGGGAAGGGAAAAACAATCATACTGTGAAAACGATTTGGGGATTTGACCCTGCAATCTTTTTCTTTTATTTTTTGATCTGCAGTCAAACGCTCCTCCACTGAGCTGTGCTCATCTTTATCCACAAATAGGCATGGCTTTCACCGGCGCGAAAGCAGCAGCTCTCTGGGGGCTGTGGAATGTTCTGGGGGAACTGGATGCGCGGGGGGGGGGGGGGGGGGGGGCTGTTAAGAGGTCCTACCGAATCTCCGGAGTGACGATCTCTGACGCCAGCGAATCAGAGCCCTCGTTACTTCCAAGTGGAACCAGGCCTGGAGGGAAAAACAGGGGGTCGTAGTTAGAGGTAAACACTGGTTACTGACACAGGCCGGAGGCACGCGTTCTAACAACTCCCCTGGAGACGCTAGGCCAGCAGGAGGCAGCGAGAACAAAAACAACCCCAGGTTGTTTTTTTTGTTCTTGCCTTAAATAACCAGACGACCTCGGTGAACTGGTTCACAGGTGGGTGTAACTGGTTAAGTGTTCTTGTGGTGTAGCCTAGCCACCCAAAATGAGGGAAAAAATAGCCTTCAAGTGGAGACAAGAGAGGGGTTCCACCTGAGGTAAGCTGTCCTTCCTGAGCCTGGACACAACGCAGCTCCTCGATAGTCTCCTTCAGGGAGTCTCTCTCCGTCCTCATACGCTACAGGAGAGAGGGAGAGAGGATGGATGGAAGGGGAGTGAGTGAGTGAGTGAGTGAGTGAGATGGAGGACTAAACACACACTTTTCCATGTGGTCACAGCCAAGTAGTACGTTTCCAATTTGTGGGTCATTCTGTGAAAAACAACTTCTGTTGTGAGAGAGGCCAAAAAAACAGAGCGCTCCAAACACAGTCGCCTCCAACAACTATTTGCCTCAATCCTCCTCAGCACAGGACTCTTCAAGACCGATGACTGTTTTAGTACAACTTCTACAACCCAACAACAGGACCTAGTAGAGCAGAGGAGAAATCCTCCCTTTTTTCCATTTTTTCTAACCCTGAAAGTTATATCAAATCATAAAATAACCCCTTTTGGCACGTACGTCTTTTTCTTTTTGGAGCGAGTCCACCTTCTCCTTGAGCCGTTTGTACTCAAACTCCATCTTGTCCGCTTTTTTGGACTCCTCCGACAGTTTGTTCTGGAGCTCGACCACCTTTTGGACAAAAGCCCGGGTACGTCAAAAAAAACAAACAAACGATGCCGTATTAGCCTGTATAACAAGTGCGCGTGCGCGTGTGCGTGCGCGTGTACCTGTCTCTTGTAGGTCTCCAGCTGGCTGCGCACCGCGCTGGCCTTGCGCAGCTCTTCCTCCAGGCTGACCGTGTTCTGCATGTACACCGTGTTCTTCTCCTCCAGCAGCTTCACCTGCCGCCTCAGGTCGCCCAGGTCCTCCAGCTTCTTCTTGTACGAGTCCACCATGCCCTCCAGCTTGGACACCTTGTCGGACGAGTGTCTGTGGAACACACGCGCACCTTAGGTATAGTTCGATTCATTGGGGAAAAGCCGGAAAATGAGACAAACAAACAAACAGAGAGAGAGAGAGAGAGATGGATATGAGAGAGAGAGAGATAGATATGAGAGAGAGAGAGAGATAGATATGAGAGAGAGAGAGAGAGAGAGAGAGAGAGAGAGAGAGAGAGAGAGAGAGATATGAGAGAGAGACAGAGAGATAGATATGAGAGAGAGACAGAGAGAGAGAGAGAGAGAGAGAGAGAGAGAGAGAGAGAGAGAGAGAGAGAGAGAGAGAGAGAGAGAGAGAGATAGATAGATAGGTATGAGAGATATGAGCGATAGGTATGAGAGAGAGAGGGATAGATATGAGAGAGAGACAGATATGAGAGAGAGAGAGAGAGAGAGATAGATATGAGAGAGAGAGAGAGAGAGAGAGAGAGATAGATATGAGAGAGTGATAGATATGAGAGAGAGAGAGAGAGAGAGAGAGAGAGAGATAGATATGAGAGAGAGATAGATATGAGAGAGAGAGAGATAGATAGATATGAGAGAGAGAGAGATAGATATGAGAGAGAGAGAGCGAGAGGGATAGATATGAGGGAGAGAGAGAGAGATATGAGAGAGAGCGATAGATATGAGGCAGAGAGAGAGAGATAGCGTGTGGGGAGGCGAGTCTGACCTGAGGACGTCCATCTCGTCCTTGAGGGACTGGGCTTCGTCGGCCAGGGCGGTCAGCTCCTCGTTCTGACCCCGCAGCTCCGTCAGCTCCTTCTCCAGCTCCTCGCAGCGGATGCGGAAGTCGTCCTTCGCCGCCTCCAACCTGCGCCCCCGGCCCCGAGCCAAGAGACGCACACGTTAGCCCGCGCGCGAAACGGCAACGACTGAAAAGCTAAACTGCCCGAGAGAGAGAGTCCTTCCAAAGGGGACCTGTGGAGGGGGGGGGGGGTTCCAGGAAGTGGTGCAGGGATTGGCTACTCAGGGAACATACACACACAACCTTGCCGTGGTGAGTAACCAATATAGGTGCCTGGCGACCGTGATCGACTTGTGTCCCGGTGATACAGGCTCAGAGAAGGACCAGTGGGTGATCCCGAGAGGGAAGGGGAGGGGGGGCCCTAGACCCTACCAGCAGGCCCCGTGTTTTACCTGAAGTGGGGGAGCAAGGCTGTGGGGGCGAGGGCCAGGGTGGAGGGCAAGAGGCTGGTACTCCCAGCTCTGAGACAGAGAGCCTGCATTGGGGGTGAGGTGAGAAGGAGGGGGGGGGGGGGCCTGGTTAGTAGCTGGCCTTGGCGTCCGTCCAAGCCGCGACGGGGCTGCGCGCAATTAAAAAGGGCTCGCGGGGCTGTTTATATAGCCCTTTAATCTGTGGAGCATTCGGGGCCTTTAGCGAGGCTCGGCGGAGGAGAGAGGAAATCGATAGCTTTCTAACGATTAGCCCCGCCACGGTGAGTTGTGGCGCTCGCTCTTTTGCAGCGACTCCAGCGCCCGTGGCAGCCTCCTAAAGAAGGCCGTGCCTGTATCTAAACCCTCTGGGACCGCATGTGACCCGGCAGACAGGTTCCTAAGAGCGCCAGGCGTGGAGAACACGGGCGAGGTAATCAATCTGGGGGAACTGGGGGGGGGGGGGAGGGAGGGAGGGGGGGGGTGTTCGAGCTGGTTTTGGCCCCTGTACGGAAAGCCTGTTGTTGTTCACGGCGTAGTGAGTTGCAGGTTCAAGCCCTCCGTGGCCTCACGAGGGGAACCCTTGTTCGTTTCTCACTGTCCGTCCCGTCATCACCTCCCCCGGGGTCCCAAACACACACACACACACACAAGTCCTCGCCTTGCCTCCCCTTCCTGCTCCATACCCTCCCCTCCCCTTGTCCCTTGCCCAGCCAGGGTCCACCCTGGCCGGGTACGGGTCCATGGCGGGCAGCCCCCTCCGCGCTCACCTGAAGGTCTCCTCCTGGAGTTGCTCCAGCTGGGTCTGCAGCTGCAGGTGGCGGCGGCCGGCGGGGCTGTTCAGGTCCTCGATGGAGTCGGACTGGTTGAGCCGCTCCATGAGGATCTGGTTCTCCGCCAGCAGGCTGCCTTTCTCCTCCTGCAGGGCTGCCACCTGGGGGCGCGGGGGGGAGGGCAGAGGAGGGGGAATGAGGAACGGACGGGGAGACGCTGGAATCTCGGGGGGGCCCCCTCAGATGTAAAGGTGGTCATGCAACTCTCCCAAGGCGAGAGGAGATCAAAATGGGGCCGTGGTGACTTTTCGAAAAGGCTACTATCTGTATCGTTTTGGGAGCTTACTGTTGATGACAAGAATGCTGACTTTGTCGCTATTATGACATTGACCCTAGGCTAGTTGAACACAGTTTCAATATTTAACTGGGCCAAACAGGATGATTTCCTTCACAGCACACATCACTTTGCTACCAAGACATCTTATACAAAAGGTTTTAATTGATTTCATTCGGGGGGCATGGCAAGCACACGGAAAAAGGCAAACCAACAAACCCTTACAGTGCCAACAGGGCTACATGCGGTTTATGTGGCCTTTTCAACAAGAAGGGGTAAGACCAAACTCCACACAAAAGCAAAGCGGCAACTGTGTTTTGAGTTGAGAAACAGTCATGTCGGCAAATATCTGACTGAGGTGTGGGGCTTCGTCGCGGTGAAAAAGGCAGAGCGGCGTGATTTGCAGCAAAACCGCGAGGTGTTTTCCCCCCCCCCCACTTAAGTGTTTCTCCCCACACTTAAATGAGTGTTTCTCCCCACACTTAAATGAGTGTTTCTCCCCACACTTAAATTAGTGTATCTCCCCACACTTAAATGAGTGTTTCTCATACTTCAACAGGCTCTGGTCTTTTTGAAAAAAAGTTGATGGAGCCTCAGCCCCCCTGGGAGGTTTAGAAGATAAGACCGGCTTTCCTGCGGTCCTTTCTAGAATGGAAGACCCAGGGTGGCCTTCTTTATCAAGAACCCATGAGAAACACAAACATCCCCAATAGTCTTCCACTCCACAGCAGACTACATGATTATTGCCGAGTCATGAGTCTGGCTCCATGATGTTTCTACACAGCTCTTCTCCTTAGAGGCGGTTGCCTCGCTCGCTGCAGCCCAGGGGCCCACAGTCGAGCACTGCCTGCCTGCTGTTGCCATCGGACGCCATGGCGACACACACTGGATGGTTAACATGGGGGCGGGTAGGGGGTTGGGGGGGGGGTGGCATTAGTCTGGGGTGTGGTTGTGACACGCAGCACTAAGGTAGACGGGGTAGCTTATGCGCACACGCACACGCACGCCAAAGTGAAAGGAGGCCTGGATTCCACAGAAGATGCTGTTAAGCATACTCAAGACTCAAAACAACCCAGGGCTTTCACACAGCAAACACCAAGGACTGAGAGAAGAGAAATATAAAAAGGTCCATTTACCCTCTCCTCTAGTTCAACATACTCTAACCTCAGTCTATCTCGCTCCTCTTGAACATGGCACGCCTTCAAAGCAAGGCAAAAGAATGTGAGGTTTCAGTCTCGTCCGGGGGGGGGGGGGAAGAAGTCAATGATCAAAATGGACAGGAAAACAAAGAAATGCGGAATACAGTTTGCAGCCTGTCAACTTCTGTTAAAAGTCACAAAGGCCGAGTACTACAAGACAACTCAGAATACGATACTGAACAGATATATTGTCCAGAAATGAGGGTGACGTCTTCTGTCTGGGTTCGGTTCTGGGGGGGGGGGGGGGGGGGGGGGGGGACTGAGATGAAGAGACGCGCAGCCGCACGACACCAACCTGCATGTCCAGCTCGTGGCATCGCTGGGCTATCTCCTCCTTGGTGGAGAGAGCGTCGCTGAGCTCCTCCGCGGTCTTTTTGAGCTGGGAACACAAGATGAAACTTGTAAAATTAAAATTAAAAAATTAAAAAACAGGCAGAGCCAGACTCGAACAGTTGTAACTCTGAGAGGTGGGGATCTGGGATGTATCCGAGAGAAATGGCTCACGTGAAGGGAGGGGAGGAGGGACGTCTTACCTGTCTGTCCAGTTCAACGTAGGAGTCGTTCCCTCCTATAACTGGAGTCTCTTTGCTCATCAGCTAAGGGAAAATACATTGGGATGGTTAGCGTTAGAGAAACGCTTCACCGTTACTCCCTTCCAGAACTTTCCACACTTCCAATCTGAACTATAGAAAAAGAAAAAGAAAACACTTCGGGGGTTCGCAGACTACCTCTTGAATGGCAGTCATGACGACGTGTTGCACCGATTCCTCCATCATCATTATGGTCTGGATGTATTCTGCAAGGGCAGAGAGATCATTATGGCATTCCATGAATTCAATTCACTTCATTTCTAATCAATTCACAAGAGCCCCTCAGTAGAAGTCCCAAGTGGAGCAAAGCGAGTGAAGCATATTTGACCGGCATTTGTCGGGCGGCTGCTTCCTATTTAACACCCTGCTAGAGACGGACGACGCGGACGACGTTACCTTGTTTCTGTTCGCAATTGACGGCACAGCCGAGGATGAGCTGCAGCATCCGGCCCAGCTCGGCGGCGTCGCTGTGCTCGCCGATCAGATTGACGTCGGGCAGGGTGAAGTCATTGATCTGCTGGCCCAGGATCTGCATGAGGAAGGCTGCCGTTAGCGCGCGCACACACACTCCCAAAACCCTCAAAGTTGGGGGGTGGATGGGGGGGGGGGGGGGGAAGATGGGGGGGAAACCAGGAGCCCCATTGAGATTCTGAGATTGTAAATAATCATCTTTTACCTCTTGGTTGTAGTCTAAGATGCCTTTCAGTATCTTCTTCAAATTGCTGATCTGAATGGTGTGGTAAAATAAAATAAAAATTGAGGGTTAGACCTAGTCAAGGTTTCCCCAAACATCACGCTAAAAAACCTTGAGCGTAACCACTGAAGACCAGGGTCCCAAACCTTCAACCTCCAGTTATCCCCGACATCAGGCTTGATCCTAGCGATCCAGCTGTCGCTGAAGTACACCAGGTCTCTGAAACGAGAGTTAGGGTTAGAGAGGGGGGGGGGGGGAATGACAACACGACACCACACATTCGACAGCAAGGCCTTACTTCATGGTCCAGTTTTTCATATTGCATATGAGAAGAGGCACTAAAAGGAATTGCCACTGAAAGAGGCTCGTGGGATGGTTTAAAAAAGGCAAATGTCATCGGACTGGACTCTGCTCGTGGGGACTGGTGGTTTGAGACTCACATTTTCTGGAGGGCTTGGGCCATGACGACCCCACTGGTGAGGTCGTCCACTGTCTTGCATGGTGCCTCCACGCCAAACGTCTGGACCTGGAGAGGAGAAGGGCGATGAAAACGGGACGGAGCAGCGCTAACGTCCAACGTCCTTTTCCCCGGAGGACCTCCCCACGGTGAACGTCGCCAAAGTTGCAATGACATTTCAGTTGAAGAGTCTGGAAGCTTCTTCCCCACTGGTACGTTAACCCAGATCGATTGCAAGCTATGCTCCTTTGGCAGAAGTCCAGCGACTTCTGCTGTCCTACTAGATGTCACCGTGCCCTCAGTTTAACCCCCCCTCCGACTACTCCGCCCCCACACATATTGTCCATGGAACAAGCATCGCACCATGGTTGCAGCCTTCAACCTGTTCTGGGCTATGAAAACACTCAGCTGCCCATGTATAGGCCTTAGCAATGCTCCTTCTCCTCTCCCGTCCTCCACCTATATATCTGTCTTATCTACCTCTCTCCCTCTATCGGTTCTCTGTGTTTCGGTACCACCTTGTCCGCTCCCTCAAGCAGTAGGCTGGTCTGACAAGTTCTGACGCAAAGCATTTCCGTGGCATGTGTGAACTGATGGACCCGAGGAATGCTTTGACGTGTGTGACGGAGATGCGGTGCGTGATGTCGGTCAAGTCCGGCTGCAGGTGTGATTGGAGGCCTCAGAAACAGCCCCCGCCCTCGACCTTGAGTGAACACTGTAAATAGGGGGACGTGATATGGCCTGCATGAGGAGGATCTTAGACACACACGCACACACACACCCAATAACAACTTTACTAAAAGGCCAAAAGTGAGGCTTTCCATAAAGACAAGACATACACGCAACCAAATTCTGGTTTCTGATCAGTTTATGAACGGCAAACTGCCACCGCAGGGAGTCGGTCTGGGACGTCCATGTTCAGAACCCTAGCCCTACACAGTAGTAGGCTTATTATTAGGAAGGTACACAGACCGATCTCAGGTCAGATAACTCAATTTCCCCTGGTCGGGATAATCCGGTAAACGACGTGATGTCGTTTATTATCCTAGGGCCTCATTAGACGCATGTCTGTCAGGTGTACAGCTGAACAGGCCAATCAGGACGGGACTCTAGCCTTCTACAGCTTTCCTATGGAACGGCGCTCTCTGGAAACCAGCCGCACATCTTCCAGCATAGACCAGGACCCTATGGAGCATTGGGCCAACCAAATGGGCTTTGTTTTTGGAAGAACAGCGCTGTGAAAACCAAATGCCTGTGAGGCACCTTCAGTGCAGGTCACATGAGAGTTCCGTGTGTGTCGACAACACACAGACCATGGGCCTCTTTAACCAGCACTTTGTCAAGGACTAAAAGGGCAAGCCGAAAGGTTGTTTCGAGTACAGGAAAAATCAAAATAGACGCGTCGAAGTGGCATGATACACATATTGGTGATGGACAATGCCGGCGGTGTACCCAAAACAGACGGCGAGTTCACGGGTGGCAGAGAATGGTAGCCTAACAGATCTGTTTTCTTTCAGTCGGAACGGTCTCCACCTCAGACGCGCCGGGCCATTCCGTTCCCCCCACAGCTGTTCAACTGCTGCACAGACAGAAATATTCCATCCCCGATCTGACAGCTATGCCACATAAACTGGCGAGCCAGCCGTTCAGCCCCCAGCATGGGCCTAGAGCCAAAAGAGGTTGGACCAAAACAATACAGACAGTTACGCAACCACGGTTAGAAGGGAGAGGGCGTGGGTATGCTGTACACACACACACACATACACTTGGGCTTACATCCAGGCAAGTGTTCAGAACAGAGTGAAGTGAGAGAAAGCTTTGTTAGCACTATACAGTGCTGCTGAGTGGGTAACAAGACAACTCAAAACAACAGCACGTGCACACACACACACACACACACACTCGCAGATGTCCCCAGTTTGCAGCTCCTGATATGGCTGAGGGGACAATATCAGAATGTTCCGGATGGTCTGGAACCCGGTTGGGTCATCTCTTAGTTTTGTGGCTCATATTACAACACGCAGACTTTTACTGGCATGTCAGGCAGTTCGCCGTCCATCATGCTGTCACCCTAGCTAGTCTGCCAACTCACATGCTTGTCTTAAGCGGTAGAACCCAAGACCATAACAGTCTTCACTGAAGTAGACCTAATGAGACCATCCAAAACAGTCATCGACAGAGGGAAACACGTAGAGCTCGGTGGCAGGTCCGAGCCTGTCACTGCAGATCAAGAGGTCGTTGGTTCCAATCCCAAGTATCTGCTAATCAAATCCATTGTTATGACCGACAGGCGGGTTATTACATTATCCCAGACTACTCCCCCAGATGTGCAGTTTCCTACAGACATAGACAACACTATTGAAGCTATGGGCTTCCGTTACTGACCAGGAGGGTTTGCTTTTAAGGCACGATGCTGCTGGCACGCCCCTGGAAGTGGGCAGTCATTCCCAGATACTCTGATGCTGCTGGGCCTAGCTGTCCTACCTGCCTTTCATCCACCCCTTTGGTAATTTTTTTTTGGTCCGCTCCATTTCACTGCAGTTACAGTCAGTGGTGGGAAGGCATCTTGTAAATATAGGCCAAGTCGCCTCCTGTTTGCCTCAGTTCAGCACTGGCTTTATCTTCCTTCACAAGATGCGGGGACAATCAACGCATTGTTGTTGTTGTTTCGTTCCTGCATTGTCTGCCGATCGATGTCGTTTCGTGATATGACGCACGTTGACAACACAAAACGGAGGTGAAATTTAGGGACGTTTGGTGTGGGGAATTTGCTCATCTATGCTTAGCATGCTGAAATGTTGCAGAGAACAGGTTATATCTAACCCACAGTATGCTTCAGCGGAAACCCATCGATCTGAGAGTTAGATAGAAAATGATGTGTTTTTTTTCCAAACTTCCCCGACACTGTTGGCTTGACTAAACAGGAAGAAAAAAACGGTTAGCCTATGTGATTCCTGGAAGAAAACGAAATCAATTACTGCATGAATCATCAGTATGAAGATCTGCTTGCGAGTCATGCTAAGCCCAAGCCTAATTGTGAGCAGATAATCGTCAAGGCCGGTAGTGTGAGATACAGGAGGATAGGCCTGCATCTCACGTGACCTCCCCACACAGGGCAGCAGTACACCGATACGACATGCGGTTCCTTTTTGATGGGCCAGGGGCAAGAGTGCGTGTCTGCCTGTGTCTGAGCGCATGCACGTGGGTGTTGTCGGCCATAAATGAAGGAATCGTCTTCAGCTTACTAAGCAACAACGCTGAACAGTTTCTGTCTCTATAACATCATAAAGAAGACCGACATTCGCAGGAACATGCTTAACTTGAGCACCTCAACGCATCTCTTATCGTTTGAGGTATGACATAATACATCATCTCCGCGACCGAAGCTCAATCTGACTAGCCAACTGTGTTTTAGCACAAAACAAAACTGTCGACACCAGAGGGACGGGCAGCAAGCCCGGTTCACCTAGACACGTTGCTAGGGATGGGGCTTTAAGTTTAGCTCTGACGAGCCGTGTTGGGAAACCCTACCCCGTGACGCAGCTCTGTGTCCTGGGCAGAGAGAAGCCAGGGACACCTGAGCAGACCCAATACCCGGCCACTCAGCAAACTCGCCTCGGCGTCGAAAACAAAAGCCGGAACGGAAGCTGCTCGATTCCAGCGTCACCATTCTTCAGCCCTTTTTTGCAGCTTGCCTGGATGTGGAATCACATGCTTGATCCCAAACGGTGTGCTGTGCTGAATTCCGCCAACTCAACGCCCATTGTGTCCTGGCAAGGATGTTAACAAGTGCTTACTTTGGGAGACTGTTTGGGGATCTGGGATTCGGTACAATGATAAATATGCTAAGGTTCAAGGTCCAACAGCCCTCTGTAATAATACAAGCTACTCGGATCAAAATCCTAATTAATCCCGTAATCATTCTGAGGCGGTTTTAATTCGGCAAGCTCTTGTGACCCTTGCCGAGGATTCTTATGCTGAAGAATGAAATGAATTAATAGGAATAACATTTCACAATGTGTATGGAATGTGGCACATATAATCAACTCAAGCTTGGTTTCTTCATCAACAAATAGCCTTGGCTCAATGAGAAATTGGCTGAATCTAATTCCCCAACTTCTCTGCCCTGATGAGACACACACAAGAGTTTTTCAGTTTTCCAACACTGTTCATCATGACAGAGGAAAAAGGAAGTCCGCACCCACATAGGCCTGCCTACTCGTCAGAATGTGAGGAAACAGCTGGGAAAGGGAACAATCAACGTTCTAGTTAAACATGACCGAGACCGTGTTGATAGAAGAGACAGCATCGCTGGCTCACTGTACTTGATGTTATATTAAAATACACATTTGAGATTTTATGAAATAAGTGCAGTTAGAAAGTAGGACCAATGTCTTGTTTTATGTGTAGAGTTAGATTGCGTACGCAATATATATATATATATATTTGTAGAGTCAACACAACACTGCTACTGACACACAGGAAGAAGCACTGTCATCCTATTAACTTTCAAGCACCCAATCCCAGGTAGCAATTGCTGTCAGGTAGGATGTGATAAACGTGTTGGAGAGGAGCTCATTCCAAACCTCATTCCGTTTTCACAATCTCATCGAAAACATAACAGTTGATGAAATGTCAGGTTAGTCACTGAACCTGTGACGCTATGACAGCTCTGTGGACAACTGTGAATGGACAATGTCCTGCACAGAACACATTTAAGACGGATTTAAAGAGAAAGAGAACCTGAAAGGTCAACATGGGCGCCCCATTCCCAAATCAGACTAGTAATTATGACTTGAACATTCGTTAGATGTGACGTTAGTTGTGAGTATGACTGCTTGGATAGCAAACACAGACAAAAGGATTATGAGTCATATTGATGCTACACAGTAAGGCTGAGCTAATCATGTTCGATGTACATGAACTGCTGCTAACGTCTAGTCTGTTTGCGTTAGCAATCAAGCTAAACGCCTTAAGGAAAATCATATCAGCGAATATACCATACATACCCATGTCAGAAGGCTCTCGCACAATTCAACTCGGTCCACTGACTCCAAAGTACTCATCGTAATGTTACAAATCAACGCTGATACCTAGCTCTTTATCCGAAGATGGACAGCTAGCTAGCTAGCCCAATACGGTAGAAATGGTTCAGAATCCAACAACAAGACTTCTGCCTCGGTGTCTGATCAACGCGTTTGCCAGGCACCAAAATGAAGAATTAGGCCGGCTAATCGGTGTCTGACAGGACAGATGCGGTCCAATCACGGTTTTAAACATATGAATATATCTAAATCAATAACAGCGTCGTATAGCTGTTTCCACAAAACGGAGACGTGGAGACACAAAAAGCCACCGGTCTGTCTCCCTTCTAACCTCAGTTTTCCAGACGGGTTGCCAGGTTTGAATTATACATCCCCCAATAAAGGTCTCTACACCCTGAGACCGAATTTCACACTCGAATTTCTAGACAGGAATAGCCGGGGGCGTGGTTATAGTGTGTATGGAGTTTCGGGGGTAGTTTAGGGGAGATATAACCACTCATACTTTTATACTGGGATCAACCAGGACCAATTGAAATGTCACCTATAAGAGCTAATTCCATGAGGACATATTTTAGTTTATTTTGTTTTCCCCTGGTAGAGTATATATTTGTATTTCGAATTGGCTTGAGACCATTACTATATTTAAGACCTTCTATTGTATTTAGTCCATTACATGTATTTAGTCCAATGACTTTGATGGACATTTTGTCCAAAACATTCATCCCTGTTAAAGTTTTCTCAAACCTGGCAACACTCCTGGTTGCCATCCCGCAGGACCAGAAAGGCAGCTCGAGCCTGAGGGATCTATATCATTCCTAATTAATAGAGAACAATGTTATTATCATTAACCGTTATAATCACCAGCAGATACATGCTAAAATGTATTAGTTATACAGTGTTTGCGTAGAGTAAACATTGCTACAAGCAATAAAGTGGACTCAATCGGATGACGTAACAAAAGTCTGAAGTAGGACCACTTTGAGAATGCGGAAGTGTGGCACTAATTTCAATTTCGCAGTCGTGATGGTGAGACTTTCAGGTTGAAAATGTACACAGCTAGCTTGTTACACTTGTCTTCGGTGTTTGTACTCGCAATCTACTTGTTAGTTTGTAAAGCAATAGATCATACTACAGCGACGTTAGCTGTGCTAGCTAGCTAACAGTATTTGCGGGACTTTCCCCTAGCTAGATATAGAATGACGCAGAGGCAACCTCCTAAAGATTCTATTGGACACACATGACCCTAAGTTATCCCAATTCTTTATTGTATGCAGTGTTGTAGGATATGAGTAAGTGTTATGGATGAAAACGAGTGCGGGGACGGGAACTACCTTGTACAAGATGAAGATTCACTCATCGAAGGCGTCAGTAACCCTGTGCTCTTTGTGGTCGTTCTAAGTGTTACGTTTCTGTGTGGTCTTCTGACACTGCTTTGCAGGTAATACACAAGTTTCCCTTCATATTCATGTACCTTAACTGTCTGTTACACTGGTCACATCTGAGCATAGGCAAAAAGCTGTATCTCAGTAGTTAGATAGAATAAATATCTCATTGGCCGTCTGTCTTAATAGAAATGAGCAACAGAACATCCACCCAGAGAACCAGGAGCATGTGCGCGCTGTTCGCCAGCAGCTCCAATCCGAGCAGGTAGTGTATGTGCCAGGTGTACCATTTGATTGAATGACTGGTTTAAAACCAACTCACGAGTCAATTGCTTTTGCCAATGAATAAGTTTGTCAGTTATACATTATGTGGAACCGATTTAACCAGAGTTGAACCTCAACAGATGTGTGTTAGCTCCCATGTACTCTAGTCCTGTAAGGCCCGGTTTAAAATTACAACATCACTTTTAACTCTCCAAAAAACACGTTTGCAAATAAGATATTTTTTAAAGACCACATTTACATAGCCAATGGGTCCTATTGTTTTTCCTTGCAATGCCATTGGATATATGTGGTCTTAAAAAAAAAAAAAAAAAAAAGCAATTAAAGATCTAAAAGAGACGTTGTAATTTTACAACAAGGGGTCTTACAGGGCTAGGCTAGCTTCTGCCTGGTATTGTGGGCTGAATACTTTCTTCCTCCCAACAGGAATCCCCCCCAGAACCCAGGCCTCAGTACTACACGGATATGTCCTGCCCAGTGTGTTTACAGCAGGCTGTGCTGCCCGTAGAAACCAACTGTGGTCACCTCTTCTGTGGTAAGTTCTTATCAAAGACTAAATGCACAAACGCGTGCACAAATTGACTGTGCATGGCATTGAAATGCGTACTGAAAGCCCCTTGTGTTCAATTTGAGCGTTGTGTTGTTTATTTAGGTGCATGTATAATTGCATACTGGAGGTATGGGACTTGGCTGGGGGCAATTCACTGTCCCATCTGCAGACAAATAGTAAGGCTCCAAATAAGTTATATCTACGACTCTCCCCGACGTACTTTGATGTATAATTTTGCCACATTGCTCTGACGTCATTGGCTTGGTTCCACTTAGGCACCGTGGGTTTCATTTCACTTAAGGTTACTTTCTTTTCCCCAGGTGACGTTGGTTTTCCCTCTCTTCAATGAGCAAGCTTCCCCCCAGCAGGTCCAAGATGGGGAGGCAGAGCCCACCCTCATCATGCAGGACGTCAACGACTACAACCGCAGGTTCTCCGGACAGCCCAGATCTGTGAGTCCCCAGGCTCCATGTTCGAGGCCACATGCTCGGTCTTGATCTCTGCTGCAGTTCTTTTTTTTTTTTTTTTTTTTTTTTCTTTTAATTTATTCTTTTTTAACACAAGGATTACTGGGCTTCTACTTCATCTTGTTCACTATGAGACATATCAGCTTGTGTTTCTGTGTGGTGTTTTAATTGACCTCCTAGACTTTGGCGACGTAATACTCGTGTCGTTTTGTCCTCAGATTATGGAGCGTCTGAGGGACGTGCCCACGCTGCTTCGTCACGCCTTCCGGGAGATGTTCTCCATGGGCGGACTCTTCTGGATGTTCCGCATCCGCATCCTGCTGTGTCTGGTGGGTGCGCTGACATACCTCGTCTCCCCGCTGGATTTCATCCCCGAGGCTCTGTTTGGTCTGCTGGGCTTCATGGACGACTTCTTTGTCATCCTCCTGCTCTTTATCTACATCTCGATCATGTACCGGGAGGTGGTGACTCAGAGACTAGCAGGCTGAGACGCCCCCCCCCTCCTCTCTCAACTCATATCAGGTCAAGGATCATCAAGGTCTACCAAGGCTCCAAGTCTCAGAGTAGGGCAGAAACACTGTGACTTTAGGACTACCTAGGCCTCAATCCAACACTGCTGCCTACTATCATGGCACTGGCTGGAATGATCTCATATGGGTTCGGAATACTAATTAAAGTGTGTTAAGTTATAGCCTGTAATAAGTGAAGAAACTGGAGTCTGTACAGAAGGGAATTAAATTATCAGATTGTCTTTATGTTTTGTCTGAAATGTACCCTCAATACCACTGGACTGAATTGAATGCACATACCGGCTGTAAGCAGGGAACTTACCACAATCCCTCTCATAGGAATACCAGTCAATTCTAAAGGGTCTCATTTGATATGTGTTAATGACGATTTTGGTATTGATTACTGAGTAGATAAACAAGGAAAAGGAAGACATTTGTCTACTGGATAACAAATATCTCTTGGTCTTACAGAACTGTGCACACATACAACAATTTCCTCAAAATCTGTAAAAAAAAATAAAATAAAAAAATTATATTGCTTGTTATTACCCTTGTTTTGGGACTCTGTGAGACCCAAAATATTTAGACGCCTCAACTTACGCTTCCTGTTCTTACTTTCTGTTCCCTCTTTAGCATCCTCTCTGCTTGATCTTTGTGCAGATTCAACGTTTAAACCTCAGGCGTATGGTTTGTGTTCATGTCATGGCAGAGGTGATCCGACTTCTTGCCCATCCTAAATCAAGGCCAGCACCCTAACCCTCTATGAACTTACAAAAAGTCAGAGGAGGCATTTAAAAGGTGCAAGAAATGTGGCATTTCCCACCTCTAGCACCAGTTCCCACAGAATGAGGAGTGATTTGGGAACAGGGCCAAATCTTTTTTCTCTCTCACCTTTTAAGAATGTGGCACAGACATGGGCTTCTGACAAAAAAAAGACAAAGTCCTTGTCTCTAAAATAGAAAGAAATGTAATAACTTGCAATCTGTTTATAATCACTGGAATATTGTAAGTACAGTAAAGGTGAAAATATTACATACAATTCAATATTGGTTGTTTTTCTTTGCCTACAGCATTGTTATGGAATGTGAAGTGATGAGGAGAGAATTTGCTTGTAAGGATCAAGCTAGTCTAGGCTCCACGCAGTCCCAAACAGCTACATGATCCCATTTGAAGGGAGTGTTATATATCATGGCTCAACCCGACACACCCCTTTAGCTTTTCAAGGGCAGGTCAGATTATCTCTTATCGTCTTATGTTATTAAAGCAGTAGTGTTGCTTTAGGAAGGTAGGTATTTCTTGCAAAAGAAACCATTAATATTTAAGCAGCCTAAACAGTATTTTCCCTTATTCTATTGCAGTTCCGTCTGATATCCAAATTCAATTTAATTCCTGAGAATGTTTTTTTCCCCCATCTGGGTAAACTCAGAAAGTGTTAAAGTTTTCTAATAATGGCTACGTTGTAGACATGTTTTTTTTGTGTGTGTGTTTGTGAATATAAGTACAATGACTCGTGAATGCCGTACTGCAAGACTTCCAGTAGGGTCTTATAGTGACCACCAGGTGGCACTACAGACCAATACTTGCCATATGTGTCTCAGTTAATGAGTTAGATAAGTTTAATACATTAGGTTTTGTGGTATGTAGTGCCAGTTTGTCGACCTCTTTATTTTCCCTTTGACCCTGTCCCCTCACAGAAATATTACAAGTGACACCACTCTCTATGATCCCACGTGAAGTATTAAATGAGCATGTGCCGGTTTTGCTACAAGTAGAAAACACAAGGCACGTCAACGTAAAAAAAAAACATAATATTGTATTATTACAGTGAGGAGAATGTGACACATAATTTGCTTTGCCCTGCATCAGAAGGCATGGGGAGTTAGTCACCCGGCAACAGAATGTCAGTGAAAACGACTCTGGTCCAAACATGTGCCTTACGACGTCAAAGAGAGCAGTAATTGGCATATTCTTACGTGAGGCCTTCACGAGATGGATCAGTCATAGCCGTACTCACACATGCATTGTGAAACAACCTTCAATCAGGTGTCTTGTTCTTCAGTACATTCAATCTTCAGAGCTTCTGATATTGTTGTGCGTGTCGTCACACTTGCCTGCGCCGCGTTTGTCCTGTCCCGCCTTGTCCGTCATGTTTCTGATAGTCCCTTAATCACGTGAAGTCTATTTCAATCATATCAACTCCATCTGAGTAGTAGTAGCGTTTACAAGCTTAAATGTCAGTGGTCTCGGCTACAAGGCCTCGACATACATGTTCGGAGTCTACGGCCAAATCTGAGCCCCTCGTGTTGTCTCAGATCTCTCACTTCCCCTCAAGGTTATGGGCCCCTGCCAACATGTTGATTCTAAATGCAAAGTGACTTGTTCATCTTGGCGTTTTGCGATAAACAGAAAAACATCCGTACTGTGGGGTAGATACTGGTGTATGAGGGAGTAGAGGATGTCACTGTTTGCCTCTGCCTGACTAGGGGAAGACACACACGCACACAAACAAGCACAGACGTTGTCTTTCAGTTGGAGCCTGTCAGACCAGCCCTTTTTACTGGGCTCTATGGATGCCCCGGGACAAGTGGTTAACAGATGAACTCTGACTGGAGACTTCAGATGATAGAGGGAGTGAGAGAGAAAGGGATAGGGAGAGAGGGAGAGGGAGAGAGAGAAAGGGAGAAAGGCAGATTTAGTGAGGTCAGACTGCTTCCATCAGAGCCCTGCATCATGTCTGTGCTTTCTCCCATTGTACCAGTGAGTTCACTATACGGCAAGCCTGCCTGGCAACCCACAGTTCTCCACGATTCGGACTCCCAGCTCAGCAGCATACATCTACATCGCGTTCAACCTCGGCTCTGGTTGGATGGTGTGTAGGAGGAGACAGACAGTGAGACATATCTGAGGCAAACACCAGCCCCCTCTAACCTGCTATGGTGATACTTTAAAGGTCACATCGAATCCACGGTGACCCGCTTCTCTGTCCAGACTCGCACGGACACCAACAACCTGTGGGATTGACTGGGCGATGCTGTCAACGGCTGCCTGTAAATCAATGTTGTCATTTGAAGGGATGGAATCGCACGCTCCAGACACGGTTGGCACTTTGTGAATAAAAAGGGTACACCCAATAAGAGGGGGTTGGCTTTCTTTGGACAGACTGTTCTCACGCCCTGCTGTCCATCTGGGCCAGGGCGTGGGTCTGGATCCAGCCTACCGTGTGAGAGCAAAGCATCCAGAAGGCTCCCCCAGCTTTCTCTTCTAGAGCCAAAGGTGGTTAATTCAGCCGACCATGACTGCCCACGCTGTGGAACACTCTGGAACACTCTGGCACCGGGGGTCAGTCCCCAGTGTTTTTCCAGCGTCAGAGTCAGGGACGATTTGCCGGGGTACAATACCTTATTGTGTGCTGTTCCTCTTTGCTGAACGTGCACACGAGTGCACAAAGAGAGGACATTGGTCTCGTATTTGATTAAGAGAGGGATTCCGCAACATGTGAACGTGTGATATTGAATTGAACTTGCTTTTGACTGTGACTGCAGCAACAGGTACATTTCATGGACTGATCAAGATGAGGAAGTTAGGACTACTTGGGGTCCCTTCAGCACCATTGGACACAAAGGATGAGGATGTGTAGACCAGATCTGGAACTGGAATCTTTCCTTACGCCTGCATTTCCTGTTTCATTCTTACTGTCTTCAACTTGTTCTCTTTAATGTTGAACTGACATGCAAGGCCCTTCGTCACTAATCCCCCTCATTCCTCCGAACTTGTTCTTCTGACAGATGACAAAAACATTTATCCTCCGCCTTACTCATCTTCAAGCTTACCCCTCTTTTGTTAATGTCATACGCTATAAGGAATGTTCTAAATATACAATTTTGTAAATTGAATTAACATTCTATGAAGTCATTTTCCTCCAGAGGAAACACACATCCCATTCTAGAAAACCTCTTTATTCTTCTATAATTCCATAATTCCATAATTATTCTTCCATACTATAGGGAGGTTCTAATATTTGTAGGTTTTTGTTCTCTAAAGGTCTAACATGACCATACAGATGGAATAACCACACTGAAGGCTGGAATAACACATTTTAATTTGATTATCACCTGGCATTTACGTGGCCAGGCTCTCCACTCTCATCAACATTTTTTCTTAATGTAAACAATAAGCTCCTTTCTATAGAATTCAAACTGAGAACAAATGAAAAGGGTGACTTGACCAACCCTGTATGTCACCAGATAAAATCTTGTAACACACTCTTAGCAATGTGGTTTAATTGATGACAGTCCTGTCTGACCTCATCTCCGTAGAAACCCTTTTGTCCACCAAGATCCTATCCCAAACAAATAGAGAGTGAAGACAGATCAAAGACATATGGTTTTAACTAGCTCTTAAGGAGAGGATGATTAGCTCAACACATTGCCAATGAAAACAAAAAAGACCCCTGTCAGCCCCCCAGGATAGAGAGGTTACTTCCACCAAACAGGCACGATTTGGGCATTTTCATGGCCGTCCTTCTCCTGACTCCCTCAAGTCGTGCCTGGAGCTGGAGGAGCGAAGGGGGGAGGGAGAGGCCAATGATTCGGAGGCCTAACCCTTCAACTTGCCTGGCTTAGTGGAGGCCTCACCCCAAGGCTTTAGAGCCAGTGAAGACATGCTGCCTCGATGCTGGATGAGCTATGTGTCAGCATGGCTCCAGGTCTCTCCCTCCCTCTGTCTAACCCTCTCTTTCTCCCTCCTTCTCGCTCACTCTCTCTCTTTCTTTCTCCGTGAAGCTCAAGCACGCTTTGGCATAGTTGGTGGCCTCCGCAGGGTCACTGGCCATGAAGAAATGTCCTAATAAAGCAGAAAACCTTCCTCAACTATTTAGACTCAAGCTCCTCTACTCAAGCAGTTAAAAGTGAACATGTGGAGACTGAGCACGCAGGTCACCAGGGTCAGTGGGTTTGCTTTCGTAAACAAGACGATTTTCTTGAAACCTCACAGGGGAATATGCATGTGTGAATGCAACATGATCAGGCTGGGATTGTTGTCATGCATTTACGTCAGCGGAAATAAAATAACGCTGTAAGATTTGTCAAGAGATCAGTAGTATGATATGGATTCATTTTCATTTGTGTCATTTCATTCAGAGAGCCAACGCGTGTCTAAATGCTTTGTCCACTGCAATTGTTTGTGCCGCCCCGGTTTCATCAACCTGTCCATTTTCGATTTTTTCTTCCCAGGTTCTGTGCCCGCGAGTTTCTGACACCTCTCTGCCTCTCAATCACTGTGCATGCTGAGTGGGGCTCTCTCCTCTGGATTTGTGTGTGCTTCAGATACTTCAAATCCCCTGCTCGGAAAGAGCTGAGCGTCTTCTCTGTTCTTCTCGGGCGTTCTCTTTTCACGTCTCTTTCTTCCGGGCCTCGACCCTCGGCCCGACCACTCCCGACCACTTCAGGTCGTTTCAGTGTGTTAAATTTCAACTCGCGTCGCACCACTCTTGTTCCATTTCTCTCTGTCCTTCACGCTCCCTTTATTGCTCTCTCCCTTTCTTTTTCTCTCTCTTGTTCTCTCTCTCTCGCACACATACGCACATGCACGCACACACACACACACACAAACGACAGCTGAGCCATACCTCCCTTCTGGGCCCGAAAACACTTGAGTTATTCAACATACGGAATGAGCGGTGAGGGCTGCCCACATATGATTCATACCCAGGCACTGAGACAGATCTCCCGGTGAAAGATGGATCAGATTCATGCCTCTCAGTTCTCTCTCCCCCCCGCGTCTGAATACTTTCTTAAAGTGTCGTGCTGTGCAAAAGGGGATTATGTCGTCTTGGCTTTGTTAGCCCATAGATGACATGGTTCACTTATTACAGTCGGTGCCAAAGTGCCATAGATTATTTGTGTTCTTCTCACAGTGCCGCATTTTCCCTTCTGTCTCCCCGCTCGTGTTGAAGTGGAAGGCATTTGAATAGTGACTAAAGTAGCAGAACAAGGAGGCAGAACAGCCCCACCGCCGGTGGTTGTCATCGCCACTTGTTTCGTGACTTAACATCTTGTTCTGTTCTCTCTTCCATCCCATGTGGCTAATCACTCAACTTTTAGCTGGGCTAATTGGTATAATAAACAAGGGGTATCATTTCTCCTTGCAAATGACATGCATTCCTCAGAGAACTGCAGAGAAATATGAAGGAATTGTCCCTTTATAAGTACATATATATTTGACGGTATTAAATCACAGCATACTGTGTCTTGCTAGGGAACACTGTGTAGTGTTTGCTTATTTATTGTCGAGCACCATTTGAGAGCTCGCAGTTTGCTTTGTGAGGACTCTACTGAAGGACATGCTTTGGAACACGACAGCACTATCTCTGGAAATAATCCAAGGGCACAGGAAAGCATCGCCGATCAGTTACTGTACAGTAAGTTCCGCAATACTCTGCACGAGTGCATCACTACGAGTTGAGTGGTCAGCAAGCATCCTCGGGGACAGCCATTCCAATGCTCGCACAGGCGTCATCCACTCTCAGTGCAAACTCTCCCTGGAGTTTCCTCCTCCCCCCTCAGCTCCCCTCCCCCCCTTCCTCCCGGTGCCTCCCTCACCGAGTTAAATTTTGCATAATAATTCATTATCCACGACAATGATTTTCATTGTGATTAAATATGTTCATACAGTGGTTGGAAGGTCAATTGCTTATTGACTGGAAACCTAGCCTCCTCCTCAAACGGCTCAATGAAGCGCATGCAAATCTGAGATCAACGGTTTTAACTCCAGCACCACCAGTAAGGAGGGCTTTTTTGGGTGATTGTGACAAATGCTCCAGAAGGTTCCATCTCTATTTATACGAGGCCGCTTTACTCACCACAGGGTTTCAAGCTTCTTATGGTCCCTTACAAGCAGGAGATGACCTGTAAGGTGGTGCAGAGCCCGATCAAAGGCTCGGCAGATGTTGCAGATAGGAGAGGGGCCTAATTTAAATCTTTCCGGAAAACAAATAGAGCACATCCTAATGTGCAATCCAAACCCCTTCACTGTGCCAAGCCAAATGAACGGGAGGCTCTGTGAGGCAAAGATGCCAAAATGTTACTACTAGCCGAAAACGAAAAATCAATTCCGTTTATTGTCATTAGCATGGGCGTATCTAGCCCTATTTGGGGGTTTCATTGGCCCCCCCAAAAAAGTTTCAAGTCAAAAGTTTCATTGGCCCCCCCCAAAAATATTATAATAACAAATATATATATTATCATTATTTTTAATATATTTTAAATCTAAATGTGTTCATTTCTCTTCCTAAAACCCACTATAGGACACTATTTGAAAGGATATTTTCAAAAATGTCTTCTGGGGGAACATGCCCCTAGACCCCCCTAGTTTTGCTGGATCACAGGAAAAATAATAGGTTTTATCGAGGGGCTTAGCCCCCCCAAAAGTGGGAACCTAGATTTGCCCCTGGTCATTAGAGAGGAACTACAAAGTTCAGTCACGTCTCCCAAAATTATTAGGTAATTTTTGGGCAGAAAATATTCTATAACTCTTCATCTCTGGTGGTATGGTTCAGCCCTCTGGCCCCCCCAAATCCTGACTTATCATCCTGACATTATTGGCAGAGAGAGCGACATCATATTTACCGCTCACCTCCATAAAGACAGACCCAAAGGTGGTGGCTGGGATGATGAGACAGCCAGGGGCGATTTTAGGATCAGACCTTGAGGGAGGCTCAGCCTCCAATGAGAATGTAACATGGATATAGTGCTTTACAAAAGTGTTAAACCCCCCTTGCTAATAAATCACTAATTTCATTGATAAGAATGAATAGGCTACATTTATTTATTATTATTATTCAAAATATTGAATGAATGAAAAAACTAAGAAAGCCCTTTTTTCATGAAATACCAGCATCAAATGAAACGGTAATGATGTGCCAACAGTAAATAAACTTATTTAAGAAAATAATTATAATTCATAATAAATTATTATTTTTTATTATTTTTCATTAGTATTTTTAGGGGTGCTGAGATGAAATTTAGGGGTGCTTGAGGACCCTTAAGAAGAGTCTATAATCGCCACTGGAGACAGCACCAACAAAAGTCACGTGTGAAGTAGGGAATGCCCCTCCTTAGCATGTCTGATATGTGTGACAGTTACACGTTTGCACAATGATTCAATAGAGTCTATATATATATATATATATATATATATATATATATATATATATATATATATATGTATATATATATATATATATATGTATATGCAGTATATATATAATATATATACATATGCATCATATATATCCAGTTGACCAGTTTTTGCTTTACTCCAGCTCCCTCCCTCCCTCCCAGTTTTTGCTTTACTCCAGCTCCACCCCACCTCCCTCCCTCCCTCCCTCCCTCCCTCCCTCCCTCCCTCCCTCCCTCCCTCCCTCCCTCCCTCCCTCCCTCCCTCCCTCCCTCCCTCCCTCCCTCCCTCCCTCCCTCCCTCCCTCCCTCCCTCCCTCCCTCCCTCCCAGTTTTTGCTTTACTCCAGCTCCACCCCACCTCCCCTCCCTCCCTTCCCCCCCTCCCCCCTCCCCCCTCCCCCCTCCCCCTCCTTACCCCTTTCCAGGCTGTGTGTAGCGTGAGGGCAGCTTCGCTCTCCTCCATCAAGGCGACTCTGACGCAGGCTCCTGGGCAGCCTCACCGTGATTGGACGAGCCCGGGCAGCGAGTGGGAGCCTGACTCACCCTAGGTGGGCAGGACAGGCACTGAGTCACCAGTGGGATGGCCGGTGCAGAACACACCATAGTGCTCCACTCCTATCACCACTCCTACAATTTGTCTAATGAGTGTTGTAGCACCCTGGAGCAGATGCTTATCTGGGACAAACACTGCAGGAGAACCCCTCCTATATTACATCCTCCACCTGCCTTCACAATGAATAAGTCCTTGAGAAAAGAAAGACTTCAATTTACAAAATGAAATGACCTCGAAATTAGACAGGGAAGATTTGACACTGCAGCTGAGAACTGATTGAGCTCTCCCTGAATGGCCTTCACCATGGCCAAGGCTCCCTATGGTTCGACTATAATGAGCCTAACCCACGCCTGTGATTGATAAGGCCTGGTTCTGTTGGCACTGTGTGATCATCACGCTGCTTGTGACTCCCTCATGCCAGAAAGAAAATCTTTGAAATCCTTCATGTTCTTGCTCACCAGTGTAACGTTTTCATAAAGTAAACCAAAACCACATTGCATCCTGTTTTATTGCATTGCATATGTATTGGCATCTGCACAAGTACGTCAGTCTGTTTCCAAGGGAACTACCCCTCAAAACCATTTCTATGTATGCGTCAAGCTCCGCTCTTGGCTCTCAAGTACAATTTGAACTCTTGTAAGCTATGGGGACAAAAATAGTTCAAATCAGCACTCAACATCCTGAAGCGGTTAGCCATCTGAAATATGTCTCTATTTATCTATCTATCTTTCTATTTATCCATCTATCCATCTATACATCCATCCATCCATCAATCTACAGATATCTATCTGTATATATACAACATGCACAGTATACATAGCATATTCAAAGTCAAGCTTTTTAATGTTACACATAACTTCAATTGTCCAACTGTTGAAAGCTTAATGTGCTTGGAACATTTTTATTCCAGGATGATGGAAACAGTGTGCCATGCCATTTACACCAACGTAATAAGTATTTTACGACGTCATGTCTTCCTTGAGTCCCTCTCAGGTGGTTTGCTCATGTGATTGACTGGAAAAAAAGAAGCTAGATATGATTTGTGATCTGGGTCGCAAGCTCACCGCTTCCCCTGGGCCAGCAATGACATTCACATTTTGGTAGTGTTGTTACAAACAGATGCTGGGATCAAACATGAATCTCTCGTGTGTCAAGGCTCCTTAATCTCGACAGAGGGATCATGTCATGTGACATTGCAAAAAGCTCAGACACCCTCTGGAAGGTTCCGGAAGGAGGAGAGCACTCCACAGGTATACGTTTGGCTTCGCCAGAAGAAGAAGAAAGAAAAACGAATGGGTTCGTGTGAACAAAGGTGGAATAACAGGCTGGTGTATTTTCCCAAGGTCACCTCCGTGCACTCACACCTTTCAGGCCTGGAAGCAGCCTGGCGGCCAGCTCTCTGTGCCAGGTCTCCTCTGTGCTTTGCATGAGTAGCAGCCTCATCAGCCTCGCAGCTATGCTTATTTGCATTAACCTTTTGCTTCAAATTTCAAGCCCTGCCCTCTTTGAGCTCTATGCCAAAGGGTACATTACTGCAAAATTGTGATTGGATAAAATGGTACCAGGGGAAATGTTTTATTCAATTAGCAAGTGGAAGAGGTTATGATATAATCTAAACTGCTATGCTGGCTGGTAGACCAAGATCAAAACAGGAGAGAGGACAGGCAATTTTGGCTTTTATACATATTGTATGTTTGCTCATTTCTGTCGGTGAAGTAAATATTATTTTCCCATTGATTGTTTGCCTTTCGAATTGATCCTACGTCAAAGCTTGGTTCAGCAAAACATTGGAAGAAAACCCCAAAAGGCGTTGCCATGGTATGGATGACAGGGCTTTGGGTCAGTTCAACACACACGTTTGACACAAGTCTAACCCCGCATTCACAAACAGTAGCTAAGTATGGCTGGTTGGTTCGTCATTGGTGGAATGCATTCTCTCCCATCCAAAAGAGCGCAGACAATCAACTCCTATACACCCACACTTTCCACATGCATGACCGGGCCGACTCCAGGAGCATATATCTGCATGAATACAGAACAAGATATGGAAATGTGCTGAAGTGTGTGCAACCCATTTTCGCCAGAGGTTGAATATCTATATTTGCGCAGAAACTGTTATTTCTTTGTTGCAGTGGACACATTTACACAATTGTTCAGTTATAATTCCACTGTGCTCCTCCACACCTCAGTGACTCCCTGTCTCAGTTTTAGAGGGATTAGACACAGTCCAGTGTGCATACAGCTGCCCTAGTTCTCCTCTATTCTAGAATGACATTACTGACACGGTGACATGAGGGATGAAATATCTTTTTTTTTTATTGTTTTAGTAACCACTGCGAGATACGCACAACATAGCAGGAGCTGCCTGAGGTGAACCCTGCACTGGCCATCCTCGTGAACTTGTGAACTGTTGAGATCAGGTTTGTTGAGTTCTTTGTTATCCTCTTTATTCCTTTTACTGTCATCAGGTGCATACTTCCAACTGTCAGTTGACACAGTCGTTTCATACAGTTACATTTCAGGTGTGGCTGTGGGAGAACTAGTTATTTCCCATTGTGTGGCCACATGCATGTATTACAAAGGCCCTGAGTGCATTCTGTTTTGCATTTTAGCTTGGCGTTCCCTTTGAAATACCTAAAAAAAAACATTTCCATTTGATTTGTCCTCCTCTTCATTCAAGAAAAATCCCATCTCGATCCATTTTGAGAAGCACACGTCCTTTTCGGAGCTAACGTTTGCAAGGGTAACAACAACGCCGACATTCGGGAAAAGATGAGCTTTCAGACTCCTGATGTGACTAAAAGCGAAAGCTTTTTTAACGTGCGAAAAGGGCGGCCGGGGCAACTGAGCGCTCACACCTGCGTCTCCGTTCACCGTGATTCGTCGAGACATCAAACTTCACATTTGGAGTGAGCCTCCCCCCCCTCCAACGCGTTCTTGCCTCCCCCATTGTCAGAGCCAGTAGTTCAATCTTGAGAAGTGCCTTTATTTTTCTAATGGGGCCAGCGAGGACAGCCAGAGGCCTGGGCAACGTGAACTTAATGTAATTTCAGGCATGTCCTGAAGCATCTCGCATCCCTCTTTTAAAACAGCGGCCCCGCCTCTGCTCCACAGCTGGAGGCCTGCCCAAACAGACAGAGGGCACCCAGCAGCCAGCCAGAAGCAGCCAGCCAGAAGCAGCCAGTGAACCTCTCTCTGATCTGCTCTCTTCTTTCCTAATGATCCTGACACACGCTGGCAATAGCCACGCCTGGAGGAGAGCAAAGCTAAATATGCAGCCAGAGAATCAACACAATCTTTAACCTCACATGAGGCATGGAAAAATCCCATTCTCTATTAAGAAGGTAATTACCCACAAAGAAAAAGCTTTTTGTGATAGCAAGTGGAGGAGGAGCATGTGGCCTGAGTTTGAGCAGTTGATGAATGGATGTTACCCTGTGTTCTTTCTCCTTGTACATTGCTCCGCTTTGCCAGAGACCTGTCCATCAACAAGACATTTCTGGAGGAAGAAAGAATATGTCAAAACAGAAACAGTACATCAGAAACAACATTTGTATTCGGATACATTATCAAGCTCAAGCGCGCCAAGGGAGAGACTGGGCTTCAGTGGAATCAGTGGGCTTCTGTTTTGTCTGAGGTTAGCAGGATTGAGTCAGCACAACTTCTGTGTTTGTTTCGGATTAGTCCAAAACAACTGGTTCGTCTTGGAGGTCCCCAGAGGCCTCGATCTCACGGTACGTGTGTGACGGTCAAGAGCTGCCCCTTGTGGCCACTGCAGCTCGAGAGGTGGTTTGAAAGAACACCCCGACCGCCACACGCTGTCCTTTGTCTTTCATTCGGGTCAAATGGGAAGCAATGCAGACCACAGCCGCCATACACGCACGCAGACCACTTTCCGGTTTGCAAAGCTGATCAAATTCCATCGGTCGTGAAATGCAACCTTTCATCTTCCCATCCATACCCCACAGCTGTCGCCAAGTGTTTTCGGCTTCTCCCGCTGACTGACCGTCACCCCCGCAAGCTTCTAACGCTGGACTCTCTGGTGTCTTTCATGGGAACCTAAGTATATGAACTTGGCAAGCGGTGAAGGTGGCATGGCATGAGGTATATCAGACGTGAACGTCATCATGTGAACTCATCTAGGTCCTCAAGGGCAGACACTCCTAGAGGAGACTGCAGATGGCCATCTCCACTTGATAACCATAATGGGGATTAGCCGGGCATGGTTTGCGTCACTGTCGGCAACTGTAAGCTCATAATAAGATAATTTATAGGTCTTGAGTATTAACTGTGTTGTGGGAGAGAGAATGGGAGCGCGGGGCTGTTATTGTTATCAGTCTCTTATGCGCATGATGCACCAATCAAACCAAGCAACATTTGACACCAGTGTGAGAAGAGCTTTGCCAACTATGTTTAGATTCTGTACCAGTAATCTGTGGCAAAATAATGTTTTCTAGCCCGGCAGTAGATTGGTCTGGTTTCACTTCGCCACTGTTTTCAGCTAATCAGTGAAGATCCTTGTGAATTATCCATGGCCAATTTCAAAGGTAATATTTGTATCTGAGCGCCTTCCAATGCTGTGCCGAGCCGCTGTGAAGAGTCCTTTAGCAATACGCTGGGAGTGTGAGACTGTGCCAACTGATTAGCTGCTGTCCATGGTGCTGCAGTCACCAGGGTCTCTGGTCCGGAGACCAGGGATTGGAGCTCTGGCGGGCAGGCAGACAGACAGACAGACAGACAGGCAGGCAGGCAGACAGGCAGGCTGACAGACAGGCAGGCAGACAGGCAGGCTGACTGGCTGAGTAAATATGTAGTGGTAACTATTATGGTGGCTACCCCTCCATGGATTCAGAAGTGGCTTGGATGAATGGATGAATGAATGGGTTCATGTGTGAATGGATGGATTCATGTGTGAATGGATGGATGCATGGATGAACGAATGGATTCATGTGTGAATGGATGGATTCATGTGTGAATGGATGGATGAATGGATGAATGAATGGGTTAATGTGTGAATGGATGAATGGATGAATGAATGGATTCATGTGTGAATGGATGGATGAATGAATGGATTCATTTGTGAATGGATGGATGAATGGATGAATGGATGGATGAATGGATGAATGGATGGATGAATGGATGAATGGATGAATGGATGAATGGATGAATGGATGGATTCATGTGTGAATGGATGGATGAATGGATTCATGTGTGAATGGATGGATGAATCAATGGGTCCATGTGTCAATGGATGAATGAATGTATTCATGTCTGAATGGATGGATGAATAAATGAATGAATGGATTCATGTGTGAATGGATAGATGAATGGATGAATGAATGAATGGATGAATGGGTGGATTCATGTGTGAATGGATGGATGAATGGATGAATCAATGGGTCCATGTGTCAATGGATGAATGAATGTATTCATGTCTGAATGGATGGATGAATAAATGAATGAATGGATTCATGTGTGAATGGATAGATGAATGGATGAATGAATGAATGGATGAATGGGTGGATTCATGTGTGAATGGATGAATGAATGCATGAATGGATTCATGTGTGAATGGGTGGATGAATGGATGCATGAATGGATTCATGTGTGAATGGATGGATGAATGGATGAATGAATGGATTAATGTGTGAATGGATGGATGAATGGATGAACGGATGAATGAATGGATTCATGTGTGAATAGATGGATGAATGAATGGATTCATGTGTGAATAGATGGATGAATGGATGATGAATGAATTAGTGTGTGAATGGATGGATGAATGGTTAAACAATTGGAAGTTGGAAAAAACATGTGCACTTTACAAGTGTATCACATTAAATGACTCACTGCAATGTCATCGTGTTCTTTGTATTCGTCTTTTAAAAAGCGAAGACAGACTAAATAGATATTTTGTAGGTTTGGATATCATTGTAAAAATCTGAAACATCAAAGGATAAGTCTTTCATATGTGTGCTAAATACAACATATTGAAATAGTTCCTTTTAGGTTGGATAACCAAACGAGAGATAACGATGATATGGAAACAACTCCATGTATGTTGTCTCATGTTTATCATTGGATATTTATATACACGGTAATACATCCTCTATCAAACATCAAAAGGAAAAACAGCTGTGGGCAATATGCTTAGCTGGAATTTGAATGGAAGGCTCCAGAAATTAAGGCAGGTTTCATTCGGGTCAGCAGAGATATTCATCTTATTAAACTGAATTACATTTAAAACATAACATCATATTATTCTGCTGTAGTGTGTAAATAAGACTAAATAGACACAGTCAGATAAAAACAATGGTTTATATTTTCATTTTCGCTTGAAATAATTGATATGCAACTATTATGATCCCACTAAATACATCCAATATTCCAGCAATTACCAACATGAGTCAGCAATTACCACAAATCAGGAAACTATAAACTCTGAATGGCAAATGCTATGACCCCTAAAGTTGATCAGCAAAAAGTTCAGAGATGTAATTATAGAAACGCACATCCCTTCAGGAGGAATGGCACGATGAACAATATTTATCACTGATTCAACTAGTACTGATGTGACACTGGTCTCCCGGGCAACAGTGACATCTGCTAAGACAAGTTGACGTACTTAGGCGATGGTGTCGAGTGGTGGTCTTTTTGGGATTTGTGCCACAGAAGACAAGATAGTACCGTATCAAAATGTTTAATCAAATTTGAATCTCCTCTAATCGCAACACACCATTTTCTGCACTGTCCCATGACACCTGGTTGGATAATCTGTTGTCTTCCACTGCTGTCGGGGTAAGATACGTCCGGGCAAGAAACACGAATGAAAACAGACACGTCGATGTTCAGGATGTTCGGAACGTGAATTTGAAGTTGTGGAGCGTTTTACAAGCAGATCTAAAATAGACATATATCAACAACACATTGGGGTCACCTTATGTACACTGGGTTTCTGCATGGCTCAGGGCAGATCCCGTTGCTAATACGAGGGACCCATACATAATGAGAGCACCATCAGGTCCTTCAAGGGACCTCATGGGAACTGAGAAGCATGAGGTGCTTGTTAACAACAGCAAGGATTGGAAAAAACAAGTAAAAAAAAAAGAAAGGCTCACTTTCTTGGTTGTAGACCCTCGAAATATCTACAAGAAATATTGCTTCTTCTTTCTTCAGCAACCTGAATACCCGATCATTCCAGTTTACCCCTCCTGTCCACCTCGACAAGGCCTCAGTACAGTACTCGCCAGGAAGTGAAAGTTTCCCTTCCCCATGCAACCAAGTGTGCACTATGCTCATGGAAGAAGACTGAACTTTTCTTCGCACCTCATGTCGCACTGCAGAGACACTTTCTCATCGTTGGAGAGGTCGCAGAGTGTTAGCTCTCTGTGCTGTAGGTGGCATCAGCTGTGTTTTCATGTCACCCAGTCAGTCACCAACACAAAGTGCGTAATTATCAATTCCCCCCGTTGCCCCCACCTTACAGAACCGCCACGGCCAAGTAGAAAAACACTTTGATGACGTGGGTAGCTTCCAAAGTAAAAGGCGCTGTTCCGTCAAACTTCAAGGTTTTTCGTCAAAGTCTTCCCAAACAGATTGACACCGCGGCACAGACATGTTGACGTCTGGGAGCAAAAGATTCAACTGGGATGTTTGATCAGAAGCTCCCACCTCCCACCACAGAGTGAGAGCCCGACAGCAGCTCCATGAGGGGAGGCTGGTGTCGAGAGATCCTCCCCAGGAGTCCTCCTCCCAGGCTGCCTGGGGGAAGGATTCAAGGGAGACCCATTTGAATGAAGAACACGCATTGAATCAGTGCAGGCTTCACACAGCACAAGAGGGGCAAATAGAAACGAGGGTGGGATATAGCCATGCTAATGCTAGATATCTAGCTTCTAGCATTAGCTAGATCAGCTTACTGATAGATAGTAAGATAGATGGATAAATAGACAGGTGGATGCAAAGATAGATACAGAACACAGATTCATAGATAGATGCTTAGTAGATATGTAATAAAGTGATAATAATGATTTAATTGTGAATATAATCCTTTTTTGCACATCAGTATATATATATATATATATATATATATATATATATATGTGTGTGTGTGTGTGTGTTTAAACCTATCTATTTTCATTAAACTAAAAATAAGTCCTTTTGGAAAACCCGTTCAGGTAGGGTTAGTATCATCAGTATCCCTTAGTGGTCCGAAATTGTGGTAAATATAAATGCACGGCTTATTGACCCCTGTCTTTGTGTGGGCAGAAACTCTTTTGATTGGTCCAGGGTGAATGCTCTCTTCTGTGGAGAAGCGGAGCAGCCTTTGAGAGCCCTGAGCTCGCTCTCCGTAAACAAGTCACCACATCACAGGCAAATGGGCTCTGACATAGTCTGACATAGTCTGCCTGCACCTGTCAAGCCCTGACGCGGGCACACGGAGAGGGAGAGAATCAAAGCATCATTTCAAATGACTGCAAATATGCACATTATATAACATCCTCGCAGACTGACAGATGCACGTGATGTCCTAAAATAAGGAAGGAAACAGGGTAAACAGGCTGAAGAAAAAGTTTTGGGGGGGGAATGACAACAACAAAAAAGTAGCAGTACAACTTCAACGTCCAGGCGTGGTTCCTCAGTGTGAAGTCATTGTAGGAGAAGGGATTGGAACAGTGAGTCTTTGTTTGTATGGCGTTTCTCTTCACAACATTCCAACTATGACATTTGTTATACACAGCTGAATGCCCACGAAACAGCTAGATCTCTGTCAAAACGACTATTTCTTTATTCGGACATCTCGTAATATAGTCATTAAAAACTTTGTAACAATACTAAAGTAACAAATGAAACCTTTTATTTGCATTTGGATCGATTCAGTTAAGTCCATTTACAGAAGTAAAGGTCAATAACAAGTAATGCATTTCTGTAATGGCATTCCCCCCATTTTTTACTCCAAGAATTAGATCAATTTCTATCCAGTGCTGAAAAACAATGACTGCTTGTCCATAATTGTCATCTAATTTGTTGCATATGGTGGCATATGATGACCATTTAAGAGGTCCCGCATCACCCGGGGGGCAAAAGCCCTTCACTGTCAACAAGCACTTTCATGTCAAATCATACTCAGCTGTTGCATTGGTGTTGGACAATACAAATAACTCCAAATACAGAATTGTATCTGAATGCATTGTTGTTTTTGTGCTCTGTTGAATCCATCACTGTAAAGATGTTAACCATTTTGGCCATTCTCCAGTCTATGTTCTGTTACTGTAATAAGCTTTTGCAACTGGTGAAGATAGTAAAATATAGTAAATACTGGCTAAATTCTGGAGCAAAAACATCTAGTGTTTAAATCAAATCCCAGATTGAATGTTTTGAAACCGGTTCGTTAAATGGCTCCTTCAGCAAATACATTTTGCATTTTTGAAAATAAACAATTAGAAACAAGAATGGCATCAAGCACAGTTCCCACAAAACGTCCAGATTCAGCACGTTATCTTTCACACTGACCCTCTCAATACACCTTTGCACAAAAGCCTGTATGTCGAACATGCTGTTGCGTTCCGTGCATTGTGTTCAAGGGCAGCAGTGTTGATTGCATATTTGCGCTCTCCAGAGCAGCGCACAGCAACTCAGACAGACAGCTCCAGTCTCCTCTGGCTCTACGTTGGACGCCCGCAGCCCGGCCGGCGCTCTGGACCAATCAGCATCCTGTTCACAGCACCGCACCCTCACCAATCCCGACACTGAGTGACAGCTCACATGATGTTAGCAACCGTCACACCTGGATCTTTAAATTGTGGTTGACATTACATGGCAAAAGAATTGCCCTATCTCTCACACCTTGGTATGACATGGTAGTTATCCACACCGAGGGTGGCTATTGTGGAATCGTCCGTGTATATGGTCCCCATTATAATGAGAGCAGAGATTATGTGGAGCAGGGAGGGACATACTGTGCAAGTTGTTTTGAATCTTTTGTGTTTCTTTTCAATCATTACATTTGTTAGAGACTCTAATTGACGAACTAACAGCTGTAACACCAACCTATAGTAATCCCCTACGGAATACAAGTCACCTACTGTATGATAGCGATACCAAAGATGTGCAATTGGGTCTCAGAAGAAAGATTTTTTTCCAAAGCTTAAGACAAAGTTTCAAGTTGTGATGGCATCCTTAGTAGGACCAAGAGAGAACCCTGGGGAGGAATCCTTAATCATCTCTACTGAAGTGTTTTTATTTTCTACTTGGGATGGGTCTCAGAATTACGCCTCTGTCAGTTACATTAGCAATGGTTTTAACACTCGACATTAGCAATGGGGTTTATTTTTGTATAATTAATCCTATCCATGCTTATCAAAAAATTCTCGTTTTGGATTTGTGTGCATGAGGCTTATTCAAATGTCCCAACTGAAAGCTGAAAATAAAGCTGGCATCAGGAGACGAGGAAGAATTAGGTTTGTCTTTTCAGAACCAAACCACCGCTCAGAGTTCCTGCATTTCAGGATCAGAACCAGAGGACACCTAGGACCAAATTAAGAGACAGAGAGAGATGGAAAAAGGAAGAAGGGGTTGGGAGACAGAAAGATAGATGGGGAAAGATAAAAAAAACAAAAACAGAAAGGGACAGAGATGGAGACAGAAAGATTAGGATACAGATTTACAACAATTTGTATATACATTGTTTATGCAAAAACAAACGTTTTTTTGTGGAAATCCTGTTACAAGCTTTACCTAAAATGTCAATTCTTGTGGATTATGATTGTTGTACAATTATTATCATGAAATTCCTATTTTGAATTCTTGTAATCTGTTAAATGTGTCAAGTCAGACACATTTTACAGCTAGAAATGTATTACATGCCAGTGTATATCTGTGAAATGTTAATGAATATGGTCAGAATTGCCAGAAAATATATATTGTGTATATAATGTAGGTGTGTGCGCGTCTCTGTCTGTGTACGCGAATGTGCAAAGTACACTGCATTCTCTTGTGACAAATCTGTTTGTATTAAAACTGTATCTCCAACCATTCCTAATGTCATGTGTGAGGATGAAATGTACAACAGGTTTCAATCAAACTCATCTGATTGTAAGTTTACCTGTAAACATGAGTTGTTATTCCTGAACATAGTTAATATTTTAATAAATTTATCCATACATTAATGAAGGAACACATCCACTGCCGTTATCGTGCTTCCAGAGAGAGTCTAAAATAGCCTTTGAGAGAATAATCCTTGAATCGAGAAGATTTGAAGGAGAGGATTAAATCCTGGATTGAAACTGTAATCATGAAGACAGATGTATATTTATAGATGTGCCTCCATCTTCATCCATCCATCTAGTCACTGGCTGTTTGTTTAGCTTTTTACCAGAGGGAATTCAGAGAGGAAAATACTTTCAGTGTTTTGTTACTTTGATCCAACGCCCTCCAAATGAAATCCATTCCACCTTAATTTTTTTCCTGTGGGCACAGCACTGGCAAGAGATTTGGATTCTGGAACAAGAAGCTTAAGCAGCAACTTTGGAGAAGCTTGATTTGCTAGACCGTGTACTACCGTTTCTGTTCCAGTTTTGGAGTGGAGCCTCCAATATGGAATTGTCTGGGATTTAAGAACGTGCTTCGGGGCTCCCTTGGAAAGTCTACTGATCCATTTATTTTGTTCTTCTCTTTCTTCAAAAACCCCTCAGTCAACCACAGTTGGAACCTGTTGTAATTTAGGAAAAATACCTTCCAACATAATGCACACCCTAATACAATATAACAACAGCAATCCAATACTACAATATACAAATCAACAAAACCCTCATAAATGTATTTATTTATTTATTTTGCGTGGGGTGGGGGTGGTGAGGCATACATTTACCAGTTCATTAGGTATTCATAAGCATTCACCTGAGGGTTTGGTGCACGGAGAAGACATGTCAGGTCACGATGTTGAGCCGTGACCTGATGTGACCAGACCCATCAGGAGGGAAGAGTCTTGGACACACTGAAGAGACAGGCTGCCTGTCTCAGTGGCTGCCTGTCTCAGGGCATTTGATTATTCGGTTGTTGAAGCACTTTTTCCTCTCCCTCTGTCATTCCCAAAGTTAAGAGCAACTCTACGTCGTGGCTTTTTGCAATCGAAGATTTATCCGACGGAAGACGATGGTATTTCGCGTTTTTGTCACAACTTAAGGTTTGCATGTGAATTCAACTGAGCCACAAGGAAACAATACAATTTGTTTATCCATATGCCTAAATGCAACGTTGGTTTGTGAGTAATGTGTAATATCTTCCTGCTTGATATATATATATGGAAGGTAACCGTGGGCCAAAGCACTTTCAGCTGTTCTGTGGAGGCTAATGGAGGGAGTCTGAGATGAGACACAATGGAATACAAAGCGAGTTCACTTGGCAGTTAATTCCACGAGAGAACTAACAGTTGGGGCACAATGTCGAAGAGAAGGGAACTTTTGTCCCAAATAAAAACAGATGATTTTACACTGTAGAATAGAAGCTGATAACATGAGAATGCATACTGTGTGCTCCAAAAGGGGAATCTGAAACTTTGCCCCCCTAATCTAAGTGAGTTGTCATATTGGAGCCATCAGAGTAGGTTTCTCTCTCATAATTACATGGTGAATGGCTCGTGCTATAAATTAAAAAGCCCCACAAAAAGGTTCTGAAGATTTCCTTCAAACGTAATAGCTATCTTAAATGTTGCCTCAGGCATGTTGTGGCCTGATGATGTTTGTACGTGTACATCTTGACAAGGAATGGGAGGGATGATAGAATTGGCGCGATCAGTGGCGTGATCAGCTCCCCATTGGCTCTGAGCCTGTGTATGATCAACGGCTCAGAGAAGCTTTCAGAAACATCCCGTCAAACGGGTTTTAGACTTCCCTCTGCTTTAACCTCATGTTCAGCTTGTGATTAGGCTGAATGCATATGCATTTTAACCAGGAGAGTTGACTATGCCATGTTCTGCGGAGACCTCATAACTATAAGTGCGGGGAATTGTTTATGGTCGTGTGTAGCAGTGCAAAAGACGAAAGCGAATGATTGGGTGTAATTCTCACTTTCTTCCTCAGCTCTCACAAAGAAGCAAGCACATGGATACACGTGCACGCACGCACACACACACACACACATCACATACACACATCACTGTTCAGTACACACCCACTCTTGGAAGTGTTTTTCTTGTTTTGATGAACCGTTAAAACGCCACAAACCCCCTCAAGGCATGCTTAACTAAGGCAAGCGAAATTGAATGGTAAACAAGTCATTAAAAGTTCAATTACTGCTAGCCCAGGCTATCTGACTGTAGGCCACTGCACAAAGAGCAGAACATTGGTGTGAAGGAAGGGTCAGTATGAGGCTAATGCATCTTCCCACTTGTTTTTAAAGCAAAGAATCTTTAGAGGCCCATACTATGTCCTAGATATAAAATTTCACTCTCACCACGTACAGTATACATAGACAAATAATAGATGTGTTTAAAGCTGCAATAGGTAACATCTTAAAATTCATTCTAATTTGAGATATGTCCCCAACTCTAGACTCAACTGCATCACTTTCCTCCAGATTGAGTTTGATTGACAGTGGTTACACAAAACAACGTAAGCCAGGAGACCTGCCTCTAACAGGGGTTGGCTGAAACAGCTTTGCTGGAACCCAATTGGTTGGGAGGTAGCGGACAGCTCATCTGAAATTGATATTCCACTGGCACTGAGCAATTGTGTTGCCAATACTTAGACAACTCTAAACAACAGCAAACAACTCTCAGATGGGCCTCATTAGCTTGCACAACATGATGGGATAAAAACGTCTCTTTTTTTCACTGGGAAAATGTAACCTATTGTACCTTTAACATATGGGCTCTCTACATAATGTATGAGTTACAATATAAGTGTATATCAGCTATTTACAAGAGCAGCAAGGCTGCTTTGGCTTTTGAAGACGCACATAAAAACTTATCACTTGACTTGTATTTTCCCACAGTATCTAACTTCAACAAGACTGTATGAACAACCACATACTTCTTCACAAACATGGAAAACCAAGGATCCTATCCTCTTCAGGGATTCTGTGATTCAAGGCAGGAAATCAAATGGAGGGTACACGCTCTGGTCCAGTTCCAGCTCCAAGCACACCCATGTTGTAACCTTTAAGGTGTGTGCGATTGAAGAGAAAAAAAACAAGATGGCACCTCACACCCGGTGTTGTGACATTCTAGTGGGCTCTTTCTCAGGTTCATCGGAGAGAGTACATACAGAACACTTTCTAATGAGCAAATATCACTTCACGATACGCGGTGAGTCACTCTCTCTGGGGGAGGAGTACCTGAGTCATCACAAACCTCCACCAATGCCAATAATCAACCTCCAGCATCTCCCCTCTGAGCAACACCGCTACACCCTCCCATGGTCAGATGGCTGTGCGCTTCAGCCAGGCAGCTGAGGACCATCTCCAAGACTGGAACGAAAAGACATAAAGACGGAATGTCGCTCATGCATTTGACAACAGAGCCGGGGCAACAGCGGAACAGAGGGTCTGTTTTCAGTGAGGGAGATGGTCCATGGTCATGTTTCGTTTCTTATAAAAAACCCAGTAGTGTTAAGCTGTGCCAAGCACAGCATTCACAGGACTTGCCCTTCTCAGAAGGACATCGCCATGGAAGCGCGAGGCAAAACAAAAACACAGCTGAAAACTTCCCTGCGCCCGTGTGTTTGGGGTGTGTGCGTGCGCGCACATTTGGCCAATTCTTTGTGTGTGTTTCTCGCTATCTGCATGTTCACAAAGTAGACCGAGAAAGTAGACCGAGAGAGACAGAAATAGAGAGAGAAAGAGAGAAAGAGAGAGGGAAAGAAAGACAAAGAAAGCCTGTAAAAGACGCGGAATGAAGCATGAACATGATCGCAAGCTCCAGGTTTGCCTCATCAATATCACAAACAAATGCATCAAGAAGTGTATTCCAATTGATTCATGTACTTAGAGAAAGACAGGACCTTATCCTTTCATGCCGTCTCATGATGACTGACTCCAGTCTGGAATCAGTATGATCACATCACATGAAAAAGCAATTAACAGATCATCATGTTCTACAACAACCAATGTGTATTTTCCCTTTTAACTGAGTCAGAACATTCACTTAAAAAACGTTTAGGGTGGTTTACTACTAACATTTGTTGCTTTACTGACAACCTGGTTTGACAATTAGCCACACAACCCCAAAAAAGTATACCCTGCTGAACTTACAGTAATATTCTAGTATTATAGACATTTCATATCTTGATATTTTATTTTAATCACAGGAGATTAGACGATTGCACACTACACTGTGATGTCATTGTAGTGCATGTCTTCCTATAAAGTATGTCGACATTTTATCTTTTTTTGTTGTCTTTTTTGAGATGTGAATTTTTTTTATCCTTTGATTTTGCATTCAAATACCTCTGTGGCACACACACACACACACACACAGGCACACATAGGTGAACGTATAAAGGACACCTCTGAAAGCTTCTCCTAACGTCTGTCCAGTCTGGTCCACTTTGTGTTGATGTTGTTTCAGTTTGCTGAATGCCAAAACGTGTGCTCATCTCTGAACGCTTAAATGGATTTTGTCAGCTAAGCAACCTGTGGGGCTTACTTAAAAATTCCTCATTCCACATTTGAAATTACATGGGATATTAGGCAGGGTCTGCATCCCAGTGCCAGAAGACACACTGGGATGCACGCATCACCGTGGGGTTGAATATTGAAGGTGTGTTCACAAACTGCCTCAAGACCCTACATGTCCTCTGACATTTCCCTGACTAAATCATTTTTTTTCCCCCCAGACCCATTTTATGCATTTCAAATCCCCTCAGAAACTCAAAGTTGGAGACTATATAGCAGATTCAGGTACTCATAGTTTGTCGTCCATGCAAGTGTTGTAAATGTTAGATTTGACTTGCATACATTTTTTGTAGTTTAGTAGAAACCATAGGATACAACCCATGTCAAAATCACAGCATCCTCAACATTAATGCAAGCACTCACATCTCAAGGTATAACTGTGCCTGACCTCAACATGCCAGTCTATACAACACTTATCAAAGCTAGTGACACGTCACACCAAACCAACAATATATTAAATAGATAAATCACATATCACTCAATTGGGACAGACAATCTGGTAACCAGCACACAATCTAACATCTCATTCAAATGCAATCCTAATATTTCAACTGTAAAATAAACTCATTTCCGGTGAACATTAGGCACACAATATGAAGTCAAACTTCACCTAATCAGCTAAAGTCAATATAAACCATGATGAATATAAATAAAAGTATTTTACCTGTCACACCTGAACCCACACCTGCCCTGACTGCGCGGACCTGCAGACAGCCCAAATAGAAAGAAAGGGAACAGGGGAAAGAAAGAGAGACCAGAGAGAAGAAGGAATCAGGGCTCGCACACACCCTCTCTCACACAGTGCGTCGTGTTTATTTGTACTAAATGACTAAGGTGAGCGTACTGCTGGTGAATCAGCAGGTGTCAGAAGTGGGGTGGAAGCCATCTGCATCATTCCATTATGTGTGCGTGTCTTTGTGTGGGTCTTTGTGTGTGTATGTGTGTTTGGGTCTGTTTGCGTGGGTGCGCAGGGGTGGCCTTCCATAGTTAAGGGTGCCTAAGAACGAGACGATTCACCGCAGGAACCCCTGCTCAGCTCACTCCACCTTTTCCCTGCTTTATGTGGGTTTGCCGCTGCCTCATGTGTCCTGGCTTGTGTGAGAACTCGCTCGTGGCTGGTGATTCACGCTGGAGCCACTGCACAACAGCTATGCTTGTCTTCCACCAAGCCAGACCATAATGGCATGAATCAGGGCTCTCTCTCTCTCTTTCTCATGCGCAGTCTCTTTCCCCATTCCTCTCTTTCTCTTGCTGTCTTTGGATGAAACCTGGGGTATTTGATCGTCATTGTAGCCATTCGGATCAACCATGAGTCGATTGCTCATGTTAAGGGAAACTCAACCGAGAAGGAAAACATGCAAAAACGTATTTTTGGGCTACATTTACATTACATGTAGTCATTTAGCAGAAGCTCTTATCCAGAGCGACTTACAGTAAGTACAGGGACATTCTCCCCGAGGCAAGTAGGGTGAAGTGCCTTGCCCAAGTACACAACATCTTTTTGCACGGCTGGGAATCAAACCGGCAACCTTCTGATTACAGTTTTTCTGAATTGCTAAAACGCTAAAAAGCCATTGGCTGAACAAAGTTATCAGTTGCCTAAACTCATGTAGCTAATTGTGCAGTCTGTTGTCAATACCTTAAACCATTTCACATGGGAAAACACAATTTGCCAATCTCACATAGACTTTTCAGCAAAACTCTAAACACATTCTCATTCTCAAAACACATTCTGCATTCTAATGGACATGTCATCCATACTGGTAAACACAAATGGCAACAATCAAATACAAATACAAAAAACATGTCATTGACTAAACACAACCACTCAAAATTGATTTCACTTGTTTTAAATGATGTGACACAACCAATACAAGCCAGTTCAGAGAGCAAACAGGTTGTTGAAGGTGGGAAAATATTCCTTGTGATGTCAATTACCCTGACCCAGTCCAAAGACAAGAAGAAGCACATTGATCACATGTTTACTCCTTTGATTTTTGTCCCTTTTACTGTATAGTATTGTATACAGTGCATTGTAGGCTCCATACTGTACAATTACGTAACAAATGGTATGGCCCTGAACATTGCACTTTCCATTTGTTACAGTAACAGTACTGAATGCTCAATAGATTTACACTGGTTGCAGGTTTATATCAACAAAGAACAAGAGTGAGTTGTGGGTAGTGAGATGCAGGGTATAGTACTCTGATATATCGGTCGATATAGAAAATTACTGTAATGAAATAAAAATCCAGAAACGTATAACAAAACAAACAGATTTCCCTAACATTCTGCCCCACTCGTGTTGCCAACAGGGACGTTGTAGAGTGCCCTTTGGTGACAAACTAAGCAAGGCCAGTATAGTACTGTATAGGGGTACAAGGAGGAGAAAGAACAAGAACAATTGCAAAGAGCAAAGCAGAGTAATAATTTCTGATAAATGTTGAGCTACTATGATAGAACATGTTTTCGTTCATCAAAAGACAATGACGGATAAATATGAAATTAGTTTTAAAAATGTACTTCTTGAGAACTATATGTTTTGAACAATGTGTTTTCAATTTTTTTGGTGTATTGTTTACTGACTGCTTGATAGTGTATATCATTTTGATCACTTTGTTTATGATTTGAGAGCAGTGTTTGATTTTGAGCACAGGTAAATCTGTTTTGAGGTGAAAGTTTGATTTTGAGGACAGGTAAAACTGTTTTGAGGCAAAAGTTTCATTTTGCAAGAGAATTCGAGGTTTTGTAAATAGTGCTTGAAGATGAGGTTTTGTGTTTACAGTTTTGAGAAAATGGGTGACTGTTTCAAGAATATGTTTCAGCAATTGTGAAAAACTGTAACAGCCCAACTCCCAAACCGCTCAGCCATCTGACCCCTACCCTACCCCCTAATCTTGTTCAGACTTGTGGCACACGTGTGTCTCACATGGAGGTGACCACCCTGCTGTGTTTGTGAGCTGGCCCTAAACGACTGCCCATGTGGCCCCAGGTCTGGAGGGGATCTGACACACTCTTACTCACCCCCCCTCTGCACACGCTACAGTCACCCCCCTACGCCCCCAGCAGCAGACTTCACCAGGGGGCCACCTACCTAACGACAGCCACCGCGAGTGACAAGTCCTCCACCAACCTGTGTGTTATCAATGAGATGAATTAACCGAGCGGTGGCCTGCGACAACAGCCGATGAAAAGTCCCTTGCCTACGAGGCGGTGCACGAATTCGGAAAGACTTTGCATTTCAAGGGAAGAACCTTTTTTTTCTTCTTCTCCCACCCACAAGCAGGCCAGAGGCTCTCTCCCCAATCCCACTGACTTGGGTTTACTACAGTCTGCAGGCGCTGAGAGAGAGACAGCAACATAGTGCACGTCAGACAGATAGATGTCTAACGTCAATATTCACAGGGGAGAAAAAGAAAACCCGCGGGCCCCCTCGGTCTGTCAGATGAAGAGAGCAGATCAGCACCAGATACTATTGAGCTGTCAGGGGCCTGTTAAGGCTAATTAGACGGCTGAGTTCATTTGTCGTCTAAATTGAACGTCGATGTAAGACCTCATTAGCTCCCTCCTCCTCTGCGAGCATCTTGCTGTACGCTCAATTACACGAGGGGGAGGCTGAAGGAGTTTAAGGACGGTTGTCCTGGAAATTGTGGCTATGATGTGCAGCTCAACCCCCTTCTCCTTCCACTCTGCCGCTAACACGGAATCCATCCTGCGTTCCATTGGCCGCCACATTAATACGATTTCAATAACGTTAATCCTCACTCTGCTTTCCTCTCCTACCACAGGAACATGGATGCAAGGAGGAGAGTAATTAAAAGGCTACACGTGAAGCAGGGTGCCCATTAAAGCGAAGCGTTCGTTGCACGCCAGGACTGCATAAAACCAGAGGCAGGGAAAAAAAGGATTACAGCCACTCACACACACACACACACACACACACACGGAGCGTTGCTAAGCGATGAAAACAAAAATGAATCGTTGTGCAGTTACCGCATGACAACTTCTAATGACTCCAGTGCTCTCCACCAAATTGGACCTGTCTGTCAGAGTGGCTAAAGCAGCCCTATGCCGTCGAACGGTTCCACTCGCCTTAATGAGTTATCAGCCAGGGTGTGGAGCTGAGGTTTAAAAAACTGTTTAGCTGATTACACCAAACAGTGGATGTGTCCTGTGAATCTGCACACCGAGAAGTGATTCCGGTGGCCTGGTGTTTTGTCTTTTAAAAAATCACACGGGGTGAATCCAGGGGAGATACTGCGCACAGGTAACTGACAGGTCATGTTCACCTTTGGTGTTTGGATACTCGACACTGCTGCCGAACACAATGCATGTGGACCGCTGGAAATAGGAAAACCGAGTATTTGAATTCCGACAAGATGACGTCACACAAAGCCCTCGGCGCTTCGGGTGTCCTTAAAACCTTCTTTCCTCCATTGATGGCCGGCAATCCCCCAGTGATCAAACACTTGCAAAGAGCATGGCTTGGAGGTGAACAATAATCGTTCCCAGGTTACAGATACAGATAGGTGCTGCGTGACCCATCCGAGGCGTTTCCGATGACGTCTTTTGCTCCAGTTGAAAGGGGGGCTCGTATGTCACCGCCGTGTCCCACAGGGTGCAGCCCGGGCCCCCGTCACCGCCCGTCTCCCTGCCCCCGGGTGGGCGGGGTGCCTGGTGAGCTCATCTAGCCCGGTTAAAAGAACGAGTCACACCCCAAGCAAGAGGCGCTCCCTGTGCTTCCTGGGAGGAAGGGTAGGGGTGGGGTGGGGTGGGGGGTGGAAGTCCCAGAGCGTTGGGCTGTTCCCGCCCCTGCATCACCTCCCAGCAGCTTGGGCTTAGGGCTCATCTGCCTCCTATTTACAGGCCTGGATTGGGGGCGGGGATGGCATCACTGAGGTACTTTTGGATTCATGGATTGGATGGAATTCCAGTCCATGTACATTTTGGAGCCACATTTAAACACTAACTTTTCAGTGAAGACATTGAATGCAGTAAATGTGTTAAATATGTTCCTATACAGCATATAGAGCAAAATTATGTTTTTTCCGGAGTGTAAATAAATAACTAACTAAATAGATCCCTTGAAAGTAACTGTTTCAATCTTAAACACATTTCCAGGTCAATACTAAGTCAACATTGAGTGTCTAACCAATGCTGAATCATGAGCAAGAAAAGAAATGACCTCATGTGACCAGACAAGCTTACGTGACATCCAACATGCCTGCGACCAGAAAATGCAGAGGGAATAAACCCAGTGGCTTAAAACCCCCTTCTACCAACTACCTTCTGTCACGGGTGAGTGCAGGGGCTGGACCCACAAAAGTACAAAGAGGCAGGAGGACAAGAGCAAGGACTTTACTTGGCAGAACAGGAACACAGCAAGAATACTCACATGACCTTCAATAACGACCAACAAGGACTGACATGGGGAGCAAGCGTAAGTACAGGGCAGGGTAATCACACATGGATAACAGCTGGGTGATTGAATGAGAGACAGGAGATGCAAGGAGCCGAGAGAGAGAGAGAGAGACAGAGAGACAGAGAGAGAGAGAGAGACAGAGAGAGAGAGAGAGAGAGAGAGAGAGAGAGAGAGAGAGAGAGAGAGAGAGAGAGAGAGAGACAGAGAGAGAGAGAGAGAGAGAGAGAGAGAGAGAGAGAGAGAGAAAGACAGACTGACAAGACCAGGACCGGAACACACACACCCAGGGAGACAGACAGAAAACAGGCAGTGCAGGGAACACCAGGAGAACTAAGCAGGGGCACGGGCTGTGGCCATGAAACCTGCTGTGTACAATCCTACATGGGTGTTGACCTACTGTACATTGCCGAGTGTTGCGTCCTCCCTGAAGATGACACTCTTCTTCCAATGTGTCAACGACTCATGATCAGCATGAACGTTAACAATCACTCAAGGGCACGATCCAGATATTTCCAGCAGGAGACTTTCGAAGGTGTGTTCACTCTCTGGGGATTTCTTCGACTCTCAGGGTGGGATGTTGTTGTTGTCCAGCCTCCTTATTTTGAAGTCCCAGTAAGTATCCATGGTGAGCTGGTTTTAAAGCTACTTCTCCCCATCTCTGAGCTGAGCCAGAGGAGACACAATTATAGCGTTAGGATTCGGATATTTAGACTTGAGGGATGACAAGCTCCTTTCCGACCAGATCCCGTTCAGAGGTATTCAGGTTGTAGACGGAAGCAAAGGAAACACATTTTTGTTTTCTCCAACAAAACTCAATTTCATAGAAGAAGGTTGTGTAATTACGATTGGATTTGGCCTGCCCTAAAGAATGCATTCATGCCGAATTAATTAAATCTGTCTACAAAATTTCCACACATTACTTTTAGTGGGTGGAAATTCAACAACATCTGCCAGCAGACATGGTCATTTCCCATGGTCAAACCAGAAAAGTTTGAAGGAGACGACAGTCTCTTTTTTCTTCCTGTTTAAACCCCACAAAATCAAGCAATGATACTACTCACTACAACTTACATTATATAGAATATGTTTGTGACGTTGTCAACTATTTCAAATGAAAGCGTATCATACCTTGCATGGCCCCACACACCTACTGTTTGTTCCTCAAATCAGAAGGAAGTGCAACCAGCGCGGTCTCCTACACAGCTGTCTTAGTCAAGGGCCACTAAACCTTAAACTTCTGAGTCAACCTGCTAGCCTCGTCCCATTCGCTACCCTCCGAACATAACAAAATGGCGTTCATTTCATCTGGATGCTACCACCTGACTGAAGTCTTCTTCCCTGACGTCTGTGAGTCTCTGCCACAGCACGGCCTCCTGTCTTCGGGCAGAGCTGCAGAGTGTCTGAGGGCAGCCTGCCCACAGGTGGTCAGGCCATGTGTCAGAGTCCAATGACCTGGTCCACATCACCCTGGTTCAAAAGATGTATTTTTTCTGTCTCTAAACGATACAGAATGGGTTGATGGATGTTCATAGGTTGAGATGTACCATGGAGGAGTGGATACTGTTTGTGTGCGTGCGTGTGTGTGTGTCTAAGTGTGTGTGTGTGTATGTGTGTGAGTGTGTGATAGACATTGGTCATTGAGATTCAATACATAGTTTAGGTCCTACTGTAAATTCGGGGTCCTATAATCACTATCATGCACATTTCATTATTTTGTACTTTGGAACTGTTTGAAGTTTTAGGCTTGATATTCACAATCTGCCGTGAAGGCAAACTTGCAGAGCATCTACACTGAAGCTGATTTCGAAAAGAAATTTGAATCTAAGCGCAAATTCGTTTGACACATTTTTGGCCCTCAACATCAAAGTGGTTCATGAATGAGAATGAGAAGAACTTTTTGACAGCAACCACAAACGTTCAAACAAGCCCTCAACGCTTTTAAGTAAAAACTTCTTCCTATGTTTGTCTTGCCAGCAGACATTAGCTAGTGTGGAGGTGACACGTGTCATCCAGGGCTTTCAGGGCCCTTGCGAACACAGGTAAGTACAGTAAACTGTACGTATATATTTGATATTCAAAGCATAAATCCACAGCTATATAAATACTTCCCCGGTGAGTGAGTGACTGCATGTGATTCTGCAATGTCTGACAAGTAAATTATATGCCATGAATATCAAGAGTGGAACGGCAATTCACAAACGGCTTCTTTTCACAACTTACTAGCTGAAACAAACCAAACTCCATGAGGTATGTACGAGGCTGTCATGGCAACACATTGTCATGTACAGTATAGCGGCTACCTTCAGAACAAACATCGGGTATTTAAAGGTGCTTCGTGTGGCAGTGTGGACCATTTGCAACTTGCTTCAGAAACAATCACCACTGAGTATTCGTCCACGCTGACATTGCTACGACAGCATGGCATGAATCCAGCAAATCATCCATTGCTCATAAATGTTTACACACTGCTTGCAATAAAAAAAAGAGGCAATAATCGTAACAATGTGGACATGACGCTGTCATTCGAAAGGACAGGCGGTGAAAGGCGAACGTGTCACAGATTGCGTGATGTCGTGGTTCAGGTCATGAAACGCCTACCCACGGGAGTCACTGGGTGACACAGTGACAGTGAGTTCACGATGAGTGTTTCGTCTCTGTCTGGCAGGCTGTCTGTGACATCAGCAACAGCAGCTAGTGACAGGTCATCCACTGGCATACAAGGGATCACCTTTCATCTGACAAAGTGGCAGACCTCTCTGTCCAGTGTCACGTGATGAAACTCATCCCCACAGATCGCATTCCAACCCCACAGAGGACACTAGTCTCAGACATGACTCTACCAAAAGCAACGTCTTCAGGGATCTGCATAGTAAAGCAGATTGCCAACTGGTCCTGCTTCTCAAGCAGGGCCCCAGTACTGACGCACCAGCTTCAGTAAGTACCTCAAGATATGGACAATTTTTCGGTCTTTTTTTTCTCTCTTTGCTCTTTAGCTCTCGCTCTTTTTATCTCTCCCTCTCTCTCTTCCTCTTTGTCCTTTCTCTCTCTCTCTCTCTCTCTCTCTCTCTCTCTCTCTCTCTCTCTCTCTCTCATTCTCTCTTGCTCACTGCGATGTGGGTGGCAGGATTTTCAGGGTAATCACATTTGACGTTCACGAGAGACTCTTTAAGCATACACTATGTAGGCTGTAGGTTTGAGCTAGATGTGAGAAATGACACATCATCAGGCTCTATCATTTAGCAATTTACAACTGAATACAACTCCACTACACAGAAGATCCTTATGACCCAGTAAGACGATGCATCAGCTGGGGTTTTTACAGTAAATGGTCTGCTTGCTCCAAAATCTCGATGTGTCTCCTTCCACTCTGAGTCTGTAAAGACTGTAGCCCACGGCCTGGATGTGAACGCTTGCGATGATCATTATAAATCTTCTCCACGATATAATATTACTGGTCACTTGGCTTGTTTGATTGATGTGCATCCACCTCCCCCAAGATGTTTATGCCGATGTGTCATCTTAAAAATGGCATTTTAAATGTTGACTTAGCAATTGGTTCCCGGCAGTCGACATTCACCTCAGGCTTCTGGATGTGGTGGCTTGCTCATTCTCTTAGCCTCTAGGAATAAACACGTATTTCTTCTCTAACCCCGTCGTTAGTCAAAACAAAAACACCAAGTCTTTGTTTCAACGTCATCGTCGCTGTTGGAAAACATTGTGATGAATGAAAACATCAAGTCAGAAGGATCTTAGCGTCCACGCGTCTTTGTCATGACGACGCAGGGTTCTCTTCATCTGTCACTCAAAAGACGCATAACACAGATGTGGGGAAACAATCTCATTTGATGAATTCTCCCCATTTACTCTTCTGTGGAGACTATTATCATTTGGGTCAGCTACTTAAATGAAATAAAAGCATGAAAAGGAAACCATGACCTTTTACTCCTAAATTTTAAGAAATATACATGCCTATTTTTAGATTAACTGCAGTTCAGTATGCAATTACTTTATGGCTGCATGAGCACCCCCGCGCCTTTCCAGTAATGCCCAGAATTCAGATGCTGCAAATCACATTTGATTAGGTCATGCTTTGTTTCACTTTTAACAAGGCAGAAAACAACAATATTGCTCTGTTTAAAGGACAACGTTTTGGAGTTCTTGCTTTTCAGAATTTTGGGGTGTGTCAAATGCATAGTTTCATCACTGTCCCCCCCAGACTTGAGTTATTGACATCTGGAAACTTGCTCTGATATGTAAATATTTCTTCTACGTTCGGCCCCTGTGAAACCTGAATCACGTCTCTCAGGAACACTTGTGAAGTATAGTTACTATTCTATTGTGTCATGGCTTTCTCATGAAAACTTTGTTCATGATTTGACTTCACTATACTGACACGTTTGATTTGACTTTGAATTTTTGCCTACCTCATGCCATTGAATCCAAAGAAACCAAACTGTTAGTCTGGTCATTAAATGGCTGTTGAAATAACAAACAGTTAATACAACATGGAGATATCTGTCTGAAATTGATCACAGTAGCTTCCATTTTATTTAACCTACTTAGCCATGACTGTGTGCTAAGCCCTCAAGGATTTAACATTTCCAACTGTCAAAATGAATTAACCGTCACAAATACAACTTAAATCCCAAACATTTTTCGTGAGGTGACTCATAACGTGTGCACCCACAAAAGTTTGACAATTATGTTTGGTTTTATGCATTAATGTAACATGATGGCCATTGGGTTTCATGTTGTCAGCTGTTAGGTGTGTGTGTGTGTTTGTTTGTGCGTTTGTTTGTGGGTGTGTTTGTGTGTGCGTATGTGCGCGTGAGGGTGTGAGTGCGTGTGTACCTTGAAGCAGTAAATCCATAAAACCGTGACCAGGCTGAATACTCAATCTTATCATCACGTCACATCACGTTATTGTGCAGATTGGCAAAACAAACTTACATTTAGCAGACGCTCCTATACAGAGCGACTTACAGTAAGTACAGGGACATTTCCCCTGAGGCAAGTAGGGTGAAGTGCCCTGCCCAAGGACACAACTTCCTTTGGCACAACCGGGAATCGATCTAGCAACCTTCAGATTACTAGCCCGGTTCCCTAAACGCTCTGCCATGTGACCATCACTCCACAAATATCACCTAAAACTAAAAGAATGTCAACCAACACTTATTTCTCAGTCCTGTCCATTGCAAGGTTTTCTGCATTTTATTATCAATGGTTGCCTAGGGACAGTTGATGGAAATAAACCAACTGGCAGAGGAAAATGTGAAATGTGCCTTATGTCATGATGGCAGGCTGTTGTTGCGTTCCACAGTAAATTAAGCCATGTTGAGCAACTCTGGTCCCCAGGGCAGAGGGACCTCTGGTTTTCATTATACCTGCCCAATTAGATAGATTATGGGTTTGTTGAAATACCTCATTGAAGGTTGTCTTTTTTTCGAGGCTGAGTAAATCCTGTTGGGCTCAAGCCCCGGGATCCATGTTTCTCTTTCGAATAGGGAAAAGTCAAATTTTACTTTGTAGATTTCCCATCCACTCTGAGGGATCTGTTGTGAATGAGTTATCGATAATACACAATAAAACATGCTAAATAACTGAATCTACTACCCCAACATTTTCCCAATGAATCAATTAGCTCCATCATTTGCTTCATATAATTCCATTGATTTACTTATGTAAATACAGGGTTGATATAAAGAATAGTCACTGTAAACACTAATTGCATCCAAAAATAACAAATCTTGGATTAATTTAGTTAACTTAGTTCCAGAAAGATTGTTGGTTAGTCCAAGGCAGTTGTGTGAAGTCACTGGGATGTTGGGCATGTTGTCTCGAAACAAGAGTGACCGGGGTTCTGTTTACTTTCTCACATTCTGGAAGTCCCTTAAATTAAACAGTTTATGTAACGAAAGGAGAGAAATTAACATTAGTCAGAAACAAACATATGCAGACATTTAAGGTCAGGTCAGTTGTCTTGATGGTGCTGTGTTATCACAGTCAAGCATCTGAGTTGTAACTAGCCGTGCTGTAATACTATGCACTGCTCATATTAGTCACATGCAAAGAGAGAGAATGAGAGAGAGAGAGAGAGAGAGAGAGAGAGAGAGAGAGAGAGAGTAAAGTGAGTTAGTTGTTTGTGTGTGAAAGAGAGATTGAGTAAGTGAGTGTGTGTGTATGTGAGAGAGAGATAAAGAGGGAGAGACTAAGAGCTGTAGAGTGACAGACACACAGAGAGAGAGAGAGAGAGAGAGAGAGAGAGAGAGAGAGAGAGAGAGAGAGAGAGTATGTGTGTGTGTGTGTGTGCGTGTGTGCGTGTGTGCGTGTGTGTGTGTGTGTGTGTGTGTGTGTGTGTGTGTGTGTGTGTGTGTGTGTGTGTGTGTGTGAAAGAGAGGGAGAGAGGGATAAAGAAAGTGTTCTGTCCATCTCTTCCATAACTAAATGACTGAGTTCAGTTGAGTTCTGGGTTCATGAAGTATTTATAAATATGTATCTACAGATTGGAGAGAGAGTTTAACAAACACTTGAACATAAAATGATCAGTTCAGACAGCGGTACTAGCAAAGTCTCTCTGAGGAATGAAGGCCAGAGGACGGTGTTATTAGTGAATGGAGAAAAACAAAGATAATATACAGCCAATAGGTGTTTGTTATTATAGGCAGGCAGGATACTATATCATAGAAATGTGTCTGTCATCAAAACAAAGTAGTTTACCATAGGAACACGTATATATACAAATGGTTAATAAGACATAAGATTAGATAGTAATAGCTGATCTACTGATTGTGATTCACATAAGCACATAGGTTGTAAAAAATATATCTACAGAGTATGAAGAGAGAGAGAGACAGAAAGACAGAGAAAGACAGAAAGAAGAGAGAGAGAGACAGAAAGAGAGACATAGAGTGAGGGACAGAGAGAGTAGGGGAGACAGAGACAAAATGAGAGAGAAAGACAGAGACAGTGCTGAAGAGACAGAGAGAGCGCCTACTCACTGTAATCAGGCGGGGCCTCTGTAACGCTCTGAGTTACTGGCTAGAATCCTGGCTACCCTCAAATAGCTAGGCAAATAAATGTTTATTCTACATTCTCAGACACTACCTCATGAGCTGTTCAAAGCCCTTGTCCCGAATATAGTAATTTATTCCACAAATATTTGTTGCCACCCTACTGGTAAATAAACAGAACTCTGACTCTTTGGAGAGAACAGCTGGGGTTTTCTGTACATTAATATTGAGCTTTATTTTTTAGCTCTTGACGTTGAGAAATGACAACTGGGCAGTTTATTTCTTGCTTCTTGAAGTTGTGTGAATTAATATAAAAGATGGTCTGGCATTCTATATGAAAATTATGTCAAATTTGATCATATACACAACACACAAACCCAGTAATCATATCATAGACTATTCATAAAGGATCCCTTTTCGTTTGTCTAAGTAGGTTGCTTTCGTTTATCTTTTTTCAATTTTGGGGGGGTTTCAAATTATGTTTAATTGGAACTGATTAAATGTAAACATACCAAAAATACATTAACAAGCATACATATTTTTGCCATGTATTTCAGGGCCAACATACTCCCTGACTCTTGCACTTCTGTTCGATATAATAGACCCCATCTTTGTCAGAGGTGAGCTGCAATAATAGTTTGTCTAAGTAGCAACAGCAGTAAATAATAAGTATGACAACTCTTTTGTCATCTTTGATTGACCTTGAAGGAGATAATGATCATTAAAAATGCATCTCTGTGCTTATCACCTCGGGGTTGAATAACAACCTAGAGCAAATCACCTTCAGACTCTCCAAATAATATGGACTAGAACAACACGCCTGGCCTCCCCCAGCCAGCTCCGCAGCCGTGAGTATAGGGAATGTGCCATGGCACTCGGCATTGACACTGTCCTCAACCCTCCACAGCACATTATAATAGGCTCTTCCTGGCAGCTGCCGAAAACACGGCCCCTTCCTGATTGAAGGTGGAGAGTCATTTCCATGCAGTCAATTCAGTCATTCTCAATGAAAAATAAAGCAAATTCAAAGATGATACCTTAGGTTGGATATATCAATAATTTGTGGTAAGTGAGAGCGTAAGTGGAATTGTAGCAATGTGTGGAAAGCACCTGCGCCTATTTTTCTCAAACAAAAAATGAGTTGGCTAAGCTTGATTTTTCTTCGCATGCACATTTTTTGAGCTTCAAAATATTTGTGTATTTTGTATTGGAACTACATATTTCAAAAGGCCTACTTGACCGACCATTCTAGTACAGGAGAACCTTACTGTAGCGCCTAGACTTCAGACGTTTCGCAAATAGCGCACTTCAAATTCATATAAGTTCTCACTTACAGGCTACATATGTAGGCTATTACTCATTAAAAGCACATTACATTATATATGGTTAAAAACGCGTCGTCCAAATGACCAATAAAAGGAAACCTTTGAACGGAGCGGAGGAGGCGTCAGTAAATGTGTGACATCTATGCAGAGCAGTTTCAGGAACTGTAGAGAAAGGGCGTATGGTAGCCTATTAGTAATCGGCCAAACAGAAAGTCCCACAGTGGAACTGACAGCAGCTAGCGAATTGAGCTCAGTGTATGAGGAAACGCAACCAGAGGCAAGGACGCGAGTATTTCTTAGCATTACTGTCATAGACAGTGAAATATCACACAGAATCAGCTGGATTACTTTAATTTTCCATTGACGTCCGTAAACAGATTTTGTATTTGGACACGCGGATATCGTAGCGAAATCATCTGTGGACAGAGGAAGACAGTCGACCGGCTTCCAGCCTGCGTGGGTATAACGTGTCTACGATGGATGGTATTTTATGTCACAATTCGGCGGTCTGACTAATCCGACTCACCGGGGACCGTTGAGTCATTGGATTTTTTATGGGAAGATTATTTCTCAAACGTTAGTAGGTTAATGTAAAACTTGTCATTGACTTGCTATGGGCTTTCCTGTCATCATCGGATCATAAGACTCTCCTCTATTTGTAAGTTGTTTTTCATTATGAATGGAATTAAATAGGCCTAGGTTAAAATAAAATACAATAAATATTTCTGAGATACAGATAGCTTACAACGTTTAACGGAGTCCAACCATTAAGATCCTTTGTAGACCTATCAGCGCGTTTTATGTTATTGACTGTTATTGCTATTTTGGAATAAGTTTGTTTCCTCCTCCAAGTACCGAGCTGGATGTGTTGGTACTAAGCTACTTTAGAATTCAGAAGCCTACCTAACAACAGCTTGTTGCTCTGACCAACGAGCTAACGACGATACCACGTATTTATCAATTATATCAATAATATTATAAAATTAAGTTTGTTTTTGTCTATCGTTTAAACAGGTGATAAATATCAAAAAGGAACATCACCCCGCAAAAACCGTCAACAGCCTTAAAGTTGACGTCTCTGTGGGAAACGTACAAGAGATTTACACCTGATAATCAGATTATGAAGATTCAGTTTTACTGTTTCAATGACGGGTAAAATGGAAACCCCTTTTTATCACGATGACACTCAAAGTGTTCAAAGCTTTGGACATATTCCAGAGTATGAACGCTACCAGGGACACAAGATGCTGAGTAAGAAAAACATGGCGGCACATCATTTCTCAGGTGTCGTCGGGACCCCCTCTGGTCTAAAACTCTTACATGGCCAGCATGGTAGCAATGGCAATATCAATCCCAATAATCTTGGGATTAACAGTAACGCAAACAGCTCGCTAATGCCCTCGACAGATATGAACCTACTGAAGCTGGCGTCACCTGACCTTGAGCACCTGATCATACAGTCTAACCAGGGTCTGGTAACAACCAGCCCGGTGCCCAACTCCAGCACCAACCCTTTCATGTACAGGAACCAGGCAACCAACGAACAGGAGGGCTTCGCTGATGGATTCGTCAAGGCCCTGGCTGACCTCCATAAACAGAACCAGCTTGTTGGAGGACCCATGTCGCCTTCCTCCTCCATCCAGTCTCCATACCAGAGAAACATCATGTCGAGCGGAGAGATGCCCATCTATACAAACTTGGGCAGCTACAACCCTGGTCAGATCACAGTGTCCTCATCGTACCCTGGGAGCCAAATGCCCTATCCCACTGCAGGCCATGGCTCTGGGCACAGTGGACTGGGGCAGGGTGCCCATCCTCACAATAGGGGTCTGGATGCCCCCCAGACTGTCCCAGAGGTACCCCACCCTCCGGGGGACCCCACCAGCTCACCTCCCTCCCTCTCCCCCATCGACCTGGAGACCCAGGAGCGTATCAAAGCCGAGAGGAAGAAGCTACGGAACCGCATCGCCGCCTCCAAGTGCCGTAAGAGGAAGCTGGAGAGGATCTCGCGACTGGAGGAGAAAGTCAAGGTGCTGAAGACCCAGAACTCCGACCTGGCTTCCACCGCCGGCATCCTGCGCGAGCAGGTGGCACAGCTCAAACAGAAAGTTATGAATCATGTCACCAATGGTTGCCAGATTACAGTGAGCTCAGCCACTATGGCCAAGAGAGGGGACAGCACCAGCTGCTGAGCAACTCTGGTGAGAAGAGTTTTTTTTTTTACAAAATCTGATCTGCTCTGAGTCCGTGTTTGCAAAGGAACCACGGTGTGGGGAACGAGCGTTCGGATAGTAGGCGAAGTATGCCTGGGTAGAGAGGGGGACCACCCCACCGTCATCTCTCGTGTCTGGTCAAAATTCTTGCAACCCAGTAAAATAGTTGCGTCTGACTATACATATCCACCTTCCCTTGACACCAATTTCTGCTACAGTGTGTTTAAAAAAATGGTGTTTCACCCTCCAGAGCTATATTCATGCTCATCCAGAAGGTAAATCAAAAGGGAAACGTGGAAAGAAGTGGCAAACGGGGAGAGGGAAAAACAAGAATGCAACCTCAGTAGTACAGAATCAGGTAGAACGAATAAGTGCAGGCCAAAAGGAGCGGGACTTGGGCTGCTTCCTGTTTTACAGGAAGTCAAAGACACCAATACTACAAGGGTATTAAACATTTAGGATGAACCTGTGATGTATGCTTCATCGTAGAACGGGGAGCCTCCTTTTTGGGTCACCCTTTCACTGAAGATATTTCATATTGTTCAGCAGACAATGGATGTTGCATCTGGGCTGACCTTTGAACTGCTGTCCGCAATTCTTTATTTTTTTTTGTCAGTGGAGTATGAGATGACCTTACCTTTATTATTGGCTGTACCAAACCGAGCAAAGGATGCACAGTTTTACGTGAAGTATACTGTGTATACATGTGCATCAAAGTTACGGCAAATGGAATTTCTGGGGATTTCTTGAGATTTGTTGAAATAACCCGATGTTGATTAACAACGATATTGGTTGTAATTTGGTGTGTGATAACAGTGTCGTTTTCCCATTTGTTTGAATCATCTTGTGTCAATGATAGCATAATTATGTTTGTTTAGTATTGTACAATGTGTGTATGGGGTAAAAGAAAATCAAATCAACTTTTTGATGATAAAGCTTAAAGAGTATTTCAACTCTAAATGTGTACTAAATGACTGTGTTAATGTGAGACTGCAGTTCCTGGTGATAGACTAGTTTAAAGAGACCATACCTTTGTACAATATCATACACGATAGTAATAGATTACTATGTTATTTAAAGCCAGTGCATTGTTAAGATTATCCTTCCTTCAAAGCAAAGACCTTTTGCACTGTATTTGCATCTAGTACTTGGAGGAGCAGTATTGACGGATCAAGAACATATTCCATGTGTTAATCTTAAGCATTGATACTGTGTTAACCTTGGCCAACACTGTGTCAGAAAGATACTTTGAGAGAAATTGGTGTTTAAGTTGCAGAATTTAAGGACCTTTGGTATAACAAAAGGGACGCAGCTCAGTAAAGCTAGACTGAAGATGTTAAGGGCTTTTGATCAGTAATAGATGAATTAGTCTTACTAAATTTCTGGAGCAATTTATTTATGCAAAATCTATCTTTGATATTTATGTTGCCTGTGTAATGAGAATGCACAGGATGTTTTTAGTGTCTTGGTGACACTTTCGGGAAATATGATATTGCACATAAGTAATAACATTAAATCATGTCTAATATTTATCTGTGGTTTTGACATGGACTGTGTACAGTGTAATGTTTCTGAAAACTATTTGATACTTAATCTTTTTCTTTTTTTATTCCTAAATATTGCAAACAAATAGAATATGACCCATTATTTGCTATACTTTTAGTTTACTTACCTTGACAAGAAGTGTGAAAACGTTGACCAAACAAGACCATTGAAATATACCTATTGTGTTAATTGATGCTTAAACATTCATCAAATCTATACTGTAAGTTATATTACATTTTTGGTGCACTGAATTTATTTTACTAAAAAGACAGTGTCTAAATGGCGGTATACTGTATGTACAACTTTATTCACATCAATTTGGGAACAAATAAAAAATGACAACAGACAGACATTCAAAGCTGTCAAATAGTTGTTTTGGAGCGTCAATGAAATATTTATTTTTGAACTTGAATAAGGCTTTTGATGTCACTAATTATATTTTTGTATAAAATGTATTCAAAGTTCGTAAGTACAATGCTGAATTTGAATAAGCAAAAATGACTTGTTCATGTTATTTCTATATTTCCAGTTTATTTATTATGGTCGATGATGAGGAGCCGTTTGTTATCTTTTTGTGCAAAAGTGTGTTTACTTGGCGACACTACTCTTTGATGCATAAAATTGTTTGTGTCAGTTTCAGTGAAATTGTATTTGAGAGTTTAAGGCTACTTCTTTCTCCCATTTCAATGTCTGATATAAAAAAATCAACCACAAAGTTACATCTAAATCGAACAACAGTGTATGACTCTTTGATTCCCGACAAACTGCACTCTCCTTCTGGAAAACATTGGCGTTTGCCTCTAAGACCGCATTCATTTCAATACCTAATCTTGAAGTGTTTTTACATGGTTTTGAAGGAATGTCTAGCAAACAAGCACTGTCTTTGAGCCACTGTTGGCATCAGTTGACCATTTTATAGTGGGCTTGGCACATGGAGCCTGTTTGGAAATGAAATCCCTTTAACTTGTATTCTTTCCAACATGTGAGAGGTCCCCTTCATCTCTAAACATTCAGCCCCGTAGATCATGCCAAAGATAAAGGACAGTTATTGATACCTATAGACTAGGTATACTGTACAGCAGTCTGTATGTCATTGGACTTGAAGCACCCTCTCTGCAGTAGATGGGGCATGTTGAAGAATTGACATATTTACAGTTCTGTGAATATCCATCCATTACCTATTAATGAGTTGGTTATGTTGAGGTCTACAAGATAACCTGCATAGCTCTTGTCAAATTTTATCCAATCAACGATTTCATATCTGCTTCAAGAACACAGCCACATAATGTGCGTGAGGAAGAAAATGACCAACAGGGCGACTTGCCTTGGTTTATATAGCTGTTTTCACTGATTGTTCGGGTTTACAATATGCTGTAAGTGTTCATCGTTTCCTTGAATGTTTTTTTAATCTAAAATAAAAGAAGGTTTCTGAAAACATGTTTTCACATTTTGTCATCAAGGGGTTGCAGTGACATCTTAAAATCTATCAAAGAGGTCTGCATAATAAGCAAAGTCAAGTTAACCAACTGATGTATTTGCTGTTATCTTAATTTTGTTAAACATTAGACTAATACAATTACTAAGATTAGCAGATTAGCATGTCGTCTTCTTGGAATGAGGGTGACGTCCTCTGTGAATCCCCATTACATGTGGAGGGTGTTAGTGTATAGTTTGAAGTTGTTATGTGAGAAGTGTACAGGCAAAAATAATTGCACAAAGGTAAACTGCACAAAGCCATCCTTGATGTCATCTGTAACTGTAACAAGAGCCAGGAGTATGTAACATTCAAAGACGTCTCGTACTGTATGTTTTATCAGAGCTCCTTACTGGTAAAGAAAACACACGTATAAGGGGAAACTGAAACTGCGCTTGCACCAGGGTGATGCATGGTAGCATGCAGGCCAAACATCAGTCTTATCCCTTTACAGCAGAGAGATAAATAATAGAGAAAGTAGAATACCGTTAGGAGACTGGTGTGGGCACTGTTTTGTTCTAAGGGCTTCATGCAGGCTTACAATTCTCAAGAGGCCAGGCTTCTTCATCTCCAGTGGTGGTTCAAAACCACTTGTTCTACACCAGACGACGGCCACCTTAAGGCATGGCTAACCTTTCAGAATATACATTTAGCTGTTCTTATGTAATGTAGGTTTTTTTAAATAATGAAATAAAAAATGTATTTCACCATTTCACTATGCTCCACACTGCCCTCTACAGCATGCAGCCGTGTCTGAAAGGGTTTCCTATAAAACAGACCCTGGTTTCTAGTAAAACACATGGAATGGCCTTGGGTCATTCTGAAACAAAAAATCACCGTCTATTGTTTCTGTCCCCAGACAGGGGTACAGAATAAATCCACACTGTGAGAGAGTACAGTATTCATACAATGACTCAAACCAAGTTGTCTTTGAAAAAGTAGAAGAACAGGACATTTAGAAAAATGCCCTTGTCTGTCAGTGTAAATAAAACCAGTGAGTGTATGACCCTTGTAATATGCTGACAGTTATCACTCTTTTAAACATTATCAAGTACCTCTCTCACACTTCAATATAGGTAAACCTTCAGGGAAATATAGTAGGATATTGTTTTTGTTGAAATAACTCAGCACATGAACAGTAGAATATTAGATCAGGGACTGAACATAATCCTCAGAATCATCATTGTTTGCTTGTACATTTTATTACACATAACCAGCTGTGTATGGATAGAGATGAGTTACTGTGGATGTGTTGGGGGGGGGGGGGGTTGGTTGTCTCCATTGCCTGCTTGGGGTGATCTGCTCTAGTCTACTTCTCAGAAGTGTAGTGGCTCGCCCTTATGAGGCTGTGAGTAATTCCCTGCCTCCACCCACATTCACTTCCCACACAGTCATGGAAGACTGGATTTGCTGGTCGAAGATGGCCCTCCATCTTGTCTTTTCCTCCCAGGACTGAGGAAATGGAGACAGTACAAAATCAGTGTACTACTTTTTTTTTTTTTTTACCAAACAGGCCTTTAGAAACGGTGTTATTTCTCCAGTATTAGTTCAGTATTCTTACACCCAGGTTCACATTAGTATGGTAATTAATTTAGCCTTACATAACATTCCCCCCCCCCTAACAATGAGTCATCTGCAGTGGTATCACTTCATAATTAATCAGTAAAATAGGGGGCACCTTTTCTTGAGGCTATACAGGAAGTGTGACATGCTGGGTTTTCCTTGGTTTTTACAGTGACTTGATCATGCTCCCTTGAAAAGGAAAGCAAGAGAAAGAGAGATGGGGAAAAAGACACAGAGAGAGACAGAGAGAGAAAGAGAGAGAAAGAGAGAGAGAGAGAGAGAGAGAGAGAGAGAGAGAGAGAGAGAGAGAGAGAGAGAGAGAGAGAGAGAGAGAGAGAGAGAGAGAGAGAGAGAGAGAGAAAGAAAGAAAGAAAGAAAGAAAGAAAGAAAGAAAGAAAGAAAGAAAGAAAGAAAGAAAGAAAGAAAGAAAGAGAGAAAGAGAGAGAGAGAGAGAGAGAGAGAGAGAGAGAGAGAGAGAAACATAGATCAATAATGTGTGTTTGCTTTGGGCGGGATAGAGTGTGCTTTAAAGGTTGCAGCACACATTTAACAGTAACTCTGAAGGTGGAGCACCAACAATCCTTTTAGCCAACATGATCCATGAGAGGATAACACACATTAATAATTCTTAGTATAGAATAATAATGTAGGCCACATACACCTGGATTGCCTAGCAACAGATGTTTAGAGGTACAAAAGGTCACATTCATAAGATTATTGTTGTAAATAATTTCACTGAAGTGATTAATTTGTCCATACAGATCAAAGGTAACACAACTGGTAACAAAAAACATTAAAAATTAGTCGATTTGTTATATGTGCATAATGATGTGCACAAATATACTGAAATCTGATGAGATACATTTTGCAAGTTGCAAACTTGAACTATGGCTCTTGTATACTCTTTTCCAACAGTTGTGCCATGTGCAGCTTTAAGAACTCTGTATACTGACATCTTACTCTACATTCCACCCACTTTGCCCCGGGTGCTGAAATAGTAGTGGCATTGCGAGTCACAGAAAACCCAGAACAGTTCCCCCACACATTCACTTTGGGACACAGCCACAGAGACTCATGATCTAATGTGAACATAGCAATGCATTCTGGGAGCTCAGAAGTAGCTGGCATGATGAGTTGGTTCAGACAGTGATCATTCACAATGTCAAACTGTGGATGTCACTGCCAATTATTACACATTTTACTTGACATCTTGTTAGGTTTCCATAGGTGTTACATAGACACACATACAAGCATGTCTTCTCTTAAATAAATAGAGGGTGAAAGCACTGGAAAGAGAATGGCTAAGTTTTACCAGTCATATTTTATAATGTGGTGTCCTTGAGAAGGCACTAATAGTAAAGATTATGGTCAATTTGTATATTTCTTTTTACAGACTACAATGAAAAGCAACATTGTTAATCCTCAAAGCTGCATCTTATCCTGGCTTGGTGTTATTCATAAATACATGGTTTCATATGGCATTCAATGTTCTTCGTAGATTCATAACCACAATATTTCACAGCATCAGAACATGACGTGAGGTCAGGGGTCACTGGAGGGGAAACGGGATGGTAAAAGATATGTTGGTGTTTTCTCCAGGGACTCCTTGACACTTCAACCTCAGATCCTTTGTAATTGTGAATAAATGCTTTTCATATGGTGAAAATGAGCTGTAAAGTAGAGTTCAGCTCTTTGCACTTTAGTTTCTTTATTGATTTTGAAAGCAATAGCTTCATGCATGGTTCACGTAAGCCGTTCTGAAATGGAAAGAGCCAGGCTATGAGCACAAACCTTAGAAATAGCCTATGTCATGCAGCTAACATGCTAACTGGTGGAATAAGAAATGTCATTTGTTGTATTTCATTGAAACAATATAGAGGGTGAACTACATTAATAATATGAGTACAGTCTATCTTATCACTGATATAATAATCCCATTATGCCAAGCACCTCTTGGTCTACTACTAGAAATTGGTCTGATACACTTAGAACTCAAAGACGAACTGTAGAATGAATTTGTAGCAAAGAGAGTAAAGTATGAATGTTTACAGGGACAATACATCATTAAATAAAGGCAAATAAATAGATTTGTTCAAAGTCAAGGAAACATCATAAAAATACTCTCCATCCATTGTTCTAGTAATGAGGTCTTGGTTCGATTGAATCTAAACACATTACTAAAGAAATAGCAGCCTCAAACTATATGTTTAAGGTTTAAACCTGAACGATGTAGAGTTTGGAGAGACTTCGCTCTCTTCAGGAGTTCAGTGACGATTCTTATTTGTTTTAACAGAAGTAATTAAATTAGGACTGGACCAGCTGTGTCACAGGACCCGCAGTTTTCTTTTAATGATGGGCAAGCTGGTTTCAATGCTAGCTTAGGCCTGTAAAAAGTTCAGCCAAATATTTTTCCGGTTTCCAAGGGGAACCTTGACTTGATAGAGCACTACACTGAGCTGTGGGCTTGGGTGAAATTCTGGTACAACTTGAGCAATAAACTCCAAAACACCAACAATTCACGGCCATTGTCCTGAAATTTGACGTATATATATTAAGCAACCAATATTTTTTTTTAACTTAAATTCTGTAATGCTCAAATCATGAAAACTTGCCAAGTTCAATCATTCAGACATTGTCTTTGACTTTTTGTGTTTGCCTTACTATTGACTATTCTCTGTTGTGGTTTTCAACACTACAACCATTCAAATGACTTCTTGGCTCAGCCCCTGTGTTGTTCCAGCACATCCCCCTACACCCACACATCAATTGTGACATCACTGGGAGATTATTTAGCGAGAAGGCAGCTTGCTCCGCCAATGCCTCTGCAATGTGTAATGGAATAAGTTGTCCTTGCGCTGGCCACAGCAGGCAAAAACACATCTGAAAGCTGTTATCAGCTGCTATGACATCAGCTTCCCTTGGCCAGGGCTCTTCTGAGCTCATGGTCTCAGTCCAGCCTGTGAGCAAATGACTGATCACAGGCTGGAGCCACACGTTCTCATGCCTCAATGTCCCCTACTGGGGGATAGGGGGAGAAATAGCTCCTCCATACAGCTTCAGGAGAACCAGCCAAAGCACACCTCAATATTCCCTTGTGAAGGGAGCGTTGTTAATGACCCAATTTACTTTGGTCCTGCCACCACATGTCTCTCTTAATTATACATTAACAGACGGTTTTGCCGTAAAAACACCATATGTAAGCTGCAGTAAATGCAATGGATGTTTTCAGGCGCTTTTAATTTTGTTATCGGGAGTACAGCATTGGCTTGTAATGTTCATGCCCAAATGACTGACAAATTGACCATTTAAACTTGTATGGGCATTGCACCACTTTTATGAGACATTTGTTGTGATTTATCACAAAGACTAGCTACTATATGTAATTCACAAACGTGGTCTTTAGGATGAAAAAAGTCAACACTGGTCAGGTCTGCAAATTATAACCTTGTAAGTGCTTCAACAATCCTTCAACAAACATCTACCACCATAATTACAACTTGTATCCAACAATTACAAACCTTACTCCCAAGGTAACTCCCATGGTAGATAAAAAAAAACAATGATTATCAGTCTAGCATACCCCTCCTTAAGGATAATAAAGCTGTCAGCATTGTACCACAGACCCAGAAAACCCAGTGTGCCTTCTCAACAAGTTCTCATGCTACTGTACTGTGTTTACCATTTTATGAGGTGGAGCCTGCTTGATAGTTATCCAAACTAGGTCATTCTTTACAACCACAATTAGTAATTTCCTACTGTCGTTCTATCACCACCTACTAGGATCCATCTAAAGGATGGATAAACAGCCTTTGCGAAGCATCAACTTGGATCACTGGTTGCTCACAACAGCTGCATACTTAGCAGCAGTCGTGTGGGAAGGGCACATGGTCAACAATCACACAGTGTACATAATAAGCAGGGAGAAAATGCCATCAGCTATCAGTAGGTTAGGGTGAGCTTGAAATCTGGTGAACTGCAAAAAACAAGAGCGTGTAGACAGAAATATAAATGAATATCACACGCAGTTGAACTGTGGGAGGAGAAATCTCTGGAATAAGATTTTTTTTATTTACATGTTGAAGTGTTTGCCTATGGGGGTCTTGAGTGTTGGTAAATAATCAAATTAAAGAGTTTTTACAGTGAAAGCATTGCCAGTTTAAATCCACTGAAAAGAACACAAATGCACATAATAAGCATCAATGTGAGAGAAATGCTAATAATGCATTTCTACTTTTTTGAAACTCCATTTAGTCTTGCTGCCACCAGTAGATGTGGTGCTGTTTGATGTAAGTAAGTACATTTTATTTTTAAAGCACACTCACAACGAAGCAAGGCTGGCAGAGGTGCCGAACAAAAGCACAAAAACAGAATCCAAATACATTTATTTTTAAAAACACTATAAAATACACAGTAAAACAAAATACAAAACAGTCAACAACAGAAAAACAAGCAACAGCAAAGTCACGTGGTGGGAAACGCCAGAACATAAAAGTGGGTCTTGGATTGTCAAATGCTTATACTGTTGATTGTGTAGATCCAGCCACCAAGAGTCCTGATTGTTTAATACCAAAAGACAAATGCTTAAAATGAATTTAAAAAAAAGTTCCCTTCAATGTTGATTTACCTTAACAATAAAAAAAAACACCATCTCTTTCAATACAAAACATGTTTATTATGCAACCAGGATTTTATCCATTTTAGTTGAGAAATGCCCCACATATGCGTCAATTCCTCTGTTAGACCTCACACCCGAGGAGTACGGTTATGGGAGTGTGTGTTCTTTCATACACGCCCTTTGATAAGTCTTGCAACAATTGAGTAGGCTGCCACAGGCCATTCTATTCCTGAAATATTTGTGCAAACCATTTCTTTGTCTAACAGCTCACACCTTGGGTGGGGTGAAATGCTACACAATTGCGGCTATTTCAGTCTGCAAGGCAGCAACTTGCCTTCAAGGTCAGTTCAATAAATGCTGAATAGCGTTGTTTCAAGTGATCAAAATGACGTTTGAGCCCCAACAAGAATCCTGAGGTATAACAAGAACGGACCTGGGAGATTTTACCTTGATAAAGTGGCCTATTGTGTTCAGAGGGCTTCTCTAGAAGTTGCTATGTGACTGCAAAGCACAAGTGCTTGTGAGTCTGGTCTCTGCCAGCATAGGTGCTGTTTGAGGGTTTTATCTCAACTAATTCCCGATGTAGGTGGGTATTACAGTAATTACATGTCAATAGAGACATGCAAATTTATGTGCAAAAAACCCCACATAAATAGCCTTGGAGTTAAGCTTCTCTGTTCGTCTAGGTAATTTGAAATTACATGGATTTGGTCCTTAAGTATTTATAGTTCAGATTAAAATGTTCCCTTGGAAAAGCAGTCTGACTTTCTGTTTAGATAGTTACGAAACCATTTACTTATTGAGAAATGTCTGTTGCTGACATTGTACAAGTGTTCTATTCGTGGTTATGTTTGCAGACCTTCTCATACATCATTTCATCAATAGTGAAGTATAGCCATTTGGTTTCAGGCAATACATTAAATGTGTTCGATGGTGATTTAAAAATGACAACCTGAGAGAACGGACCAAGCCTGTACAATCTTAATGAATATGATGCAGGATTCAGATTTACTGTAATCCTCCATACAATATTTGTCAAAGATCCTTCTGGAGTTTGAAGCATGGTGTTATATCACCGCCCAGTGGACAAATGATACAGAATGCTGGTAAGACTAAATAACACTTCGTCTTTCGTTTCCTACTAAACTAAAATGTTATTCCAATAACAGAACCTACATTCCTACCGTGATATCCATAACCAGTGCATTGTGTACATTCATCAACACACTAACACTTTTACTGTGTTGAAATGTTGTTTAGTTTTGTTATTTAAACGCATATACTGTCTTATATCCTGTCATCTATATTCCATTATGGTACGTCTTATTGTTATAATTGTACTTGACGATGTGTTTAGTCTCTGATTACACGAATTATAGGCTTACTTGAGTAAAACGAATCCAGCATTACACCTGATAACGTTCCCATTATTCTGATTTCTGATTGATCAAATGGAAAGGATTTCAGCAAATCAGATTTTGGAAATCTGATCATGTGAATAACTCTGAACCAACCGGCTTCCTCCCAACTGCAGCCATAGCAGAATTTGGAAGGAAGGGACCTCGCCAAGAAGGACAATTAGTTAGCTAGCTAGCTAGCTATACTGAGAGCGTGAAAACAAGAAAGGACACGCCACTAAAGTTGTCAATTTTGTCAGCGACTCGCGATTGTAGCAATGGTCCAGTCCTGCTCTGCATATGGTTGTAAAAATAGATATCACAAAGATAAAAACATTTCATTTCACAAGTAAGTTAATTTGCTAGTTTCCGATAAGCTATAATGGAAAAGTCAGCTGGCTTTTGCATGCGTACAATGCTACTTGCTTTGGCTTGTGATGTATAGCTAGCTCTAGCCAGCCAGCTAATGGTAACACAGCTCGTTGACATAAGACTTAAATTGCCTAGATATTACAGTGAAGGTTGAATATAATACAACATTTTCCTACCTCGCTGTTTTCTGTTAATGAGTTGTATCTTAGACTTAACACAATTTATATACAGAGTGTGGAGTTTGTTTCTTACTCGCTTTCGTTTTATTTATTGTAGGTTTCCTCTAGCTCGACCAGACGTCTGTGGAAAATGGATTGCAGCAATGAGACGAAACAACTTCAAACCGACAAAATACAGCAATATCTGTTCTCAGCACTTCACCAAAGAGTGCTTCAAACGAGAGTGCAACAACAGAGTTTTAAAAGAAAATGCAGTGCCTTCACTCTTTTGTTTAAGTAAATTACAAATCAAGGTAATTGACATAGCTAAGCTGAGGGGGAGGAGAGTTTTGACAGATTTGACAGAAAATATTTAACTTGACCCATGTCCCTCCATGTATTCTCTCATAGTCAGAATCCCTGGAGGACTCATTCACACCTGAAATGGACTTCCATCTGACCCTTCCTCTCTCAGACTCAGAAGAGACCCAGGTTCTGGAGCCTCAGGGGCTGCAACCAGAGGAGACCGACGCCGCTGTGCCCCAGTTGAAGAACCCTGATCTGCCCCACAGCATGTCGGTCACCTGTGACCACAACTACACAGTGGAGGACTCTGTCCAGCAGAAGAAACGCATCGAGCAGCTGGAGGAACAGCTGGACAAATTGAGGAAGAAGCTCAAAACTTCCCAGCAGAAGTGCCGCCGTCAGGAGCGTCAGTTGAAGAGACTCAAAGCTGTGGGAGAGTTCCAGAGAGCGAAGAGGGACTTAACACTGGGAGAGGGCTATGTGATCTTACCCAAGCAGCTGTATGACGTTCTAAAAGGAATTGACTCTATTGATGGCCTGTGATTGGAAGAGCTAATCCAATCTACCCTCTAAACAGAGATGTTTGTCGTGTAGAATGCAATTTGTGTTTTTGTTTTGTTTACTTGTTTTTTGTTTGTTTTTTTATGGGTGTAAACCTCAGGTGAGAGCCCACTACTGTATTTATACACAAGGCATGGGTTCACGATAGCCTTTTGGCTTCCTCTCCAATTGATTGCAATACAGTCCAATTTGATACAGTACCATATGACGCAACAGATGCAAGCAAACACAAAGAAACTTTTGCCTTTGTACATTTCCACTTAAAATAATTTCACATCCTCAATTTGATTTATGCCTCATTGACGAGTGACTTGTTGCCTTGTGACTCATTGCATCATTACACCCCAGTGAGTTCATAGGTTCTCTTTCCACAATGTTGCTCAGTCAGAAGGGATGCGTTCTGTAGCTCTGCATTTAGGGAAAACGGTATGCAACTGCATAGTACTGTATAGTAATGATATACTTTATGCAACTGTATAGTACTTATATACTTGACAAAGTTATCAGGTTTGCAATTGGCTCGCACTTTCTATGAGTTCACCAACACTACAGTCAAACTCTTCTTGCAAAGCTGGATGTCTCAGACACCACATTTGTGGAAAATGTATGTAGCTCTGCTGCTTTTCTTGGTAGTTGGTACACTCCTAATGACAAATATAGTACTGGAATTGTAGCAATACACTGGGAGTATATACGGTTTCCCCATTATTTTGTCTACATGTCAAGGATTTACAAACCTAACACTAATTGAACTCTGAAGCTGAATATTTAATCTTGAGAAGGCTATTGGCATAAAATAAGGGATTTGATCCCAGTTGAACACAGTGCACTAGTTTTACGTGTTTGAAATCAGAGCAAGTTTGGGGGCTTTAACTGAATTATGTTGCAGATGCCTGAGGTATGTTTGTGGACTTTTCCTCCAGATCAACACATTTGGAAATAATTGGAACTGGTGGTCAGTCAGTTTAGTCACTTTGTTGCAGTCCAGTTTAAAGGTGGGTCGTAGAGCATGGATACCTTTTGAAGGACATTTCAAAGGGCTGTTGGATTAGGATATATTTCAAAGCCATATTCAAAAAGGGAAATGGACCTGGAACTAATTGGTTTGTTTTTCAAACATAGTTGCCTTATGTTCCCATGATGCAATCCCTTATTGCCTATAAAATAAAAATTGGATTGGTTTGAAAGTATGATGAATGAATGCTACCTAGTATCCCGACCAAGTTCAAGGCTTTACCTAAGTGCAACTTGATCTTTTCAACACCATTATCTGCAACAGTTGATTTGTGCAATTATGTTTATCTTGCTCACGCTGCCCTCAACGTACATGATGTATCGATGTTCTCCAATAAAGGTATACATCTGTAGAACGACTGCAAAATGTATGCTAATTTGAACGATATACAATTGTCACTCATAGTGACTCATAACTCATAGTTTTCCAGTGTCCTCAAAGGCTTTGAATCATGCAGTTGACAAGTTTGTCAACTAGATGGCGTTGTTGTGTATAGACTAGACCACTTCGTGGCCCTAAGGGATTTACCATAGTGAATAGATCCATAATAAAAATGTTCAGTTCCTGTTGCATGTCTAGAGACGAAAGAGGATCTGCTTTCTTGTACAACGGTAAACTACTACTACAAATCTAGGATAACAACGAAATAAGACGAAGGCTCTTCTATTGGTTCATGACATCTGGTTTTGGCTTGCATTGTAGATCTACCCTAGATCAGCGTATTTCGGGTATTTTGAAACCTAGTTCAAAACCTGGGAGCGGGCACATTGATGAATGTAGAGAAACTCACGGATTATCGAGGTAAGTGAGATAGCCTATCCTACTGTGTGAAAGGGAAGTTTTTCAGTTGTAAATGTTGACTGTCCACCACATGCATTCCTATGGCTATTGGTGCCAAAGTTTCAGTCCTTGATCATTTTTTCAATAATTGTCTTTCACCCTTTTCAGGATTAATAGCGCACATGTTCCACAGTGTCGGAAGGGTAGATAGTATACTATTTTTTTATTGTAGTAGAAGGTTTAGCAGGACGGAATTGACAAGCAGAAAGATATCTGTCCGGTGTCTAGTTTATTACAGAAAAATATATTTTATGAATTGTAAATGAGTGTTTTGAAATTTTATTGAATAGGGTGAAATAGAGTAGCCAAAAAGCTTTCGTAGGGAGCCAGATTTCACTCGGACCATTTAAACTTTTTGTAGGATAGGCTACTCTTTGCCAGAAGCAGCCCCCAAACTCTACGCCCGTCGTCTGTAACAATGTTTTCTGAAAAACTTGGGGTTCTTTCTGTGTGCTGTTGTTTTATCTCTTCGGGATTTTGGAAATCCATATTGACTGTGTAGGTAATTGCCGTGTACACTAGACCAGCCCTGGATGTTGAGGGAAGCTGATGTCTTACCCTCTCAACATGACTTTGTTGGCTCACAGGGGTGTCTTGAACTCCTCATCTAGTCCTAGCAAACGTAATGAGGTCAGGGGGCTTTCGCGGTTTCTCTTACATGCTTCCTCGTGCTATTTCATTCAGCCTGTTTCTGCCCAAACACCTCATACTGTTTTGAGTAGGCCTATCTAAAGTGCACGAATGTAGATGGGGCATTTAGCAATCTTGCCTCGCATCATCGTGATGCACAAGAATTCAATGCAGCCACACTAGATGCACATGTAGATGCCATAAAGTAGGCTACATCAACATGCATTCCATTCATTATTCACAGTCAGTGATGGAAGTAAAACTTCCTTAAGTTTAAAAACTTGGCCACACCCTCAGAAAAGCTGGAACCTGGCAGTGAACTCACCTAGGGAAGGTGAAACAGAAGGGAAAGCACCTTTAGACACATGGAAAGCACCCAGCTTCACCCAGACCCTCAAAAGGCAAGTAAAACCTTCAGAAACGCACAGTTTCGATTTAGAACACAGTGTTGAAAGATTAATGGCGTGTCCTAAGAATATTCAATAGACTAGGCTACTTCAACCTGCAGTCGTCTCCTTTCTTCAATTGAATATCCCAGTAGAAGTTAATTGTTCAAGAAACCAGCTTTGAGCGCTTGGAATGAAAATGGATTTGTGTCTGCACTCCTAAACTATGGTGCTTGCAAATCACAGATTACCAAGTTAAACATTGACTAGTCTGACTGTGGGCTCAGTGTGAAACAGCTCATGAAAGTTTATACTGTATGTAGGGCATTCTGTCACCTCTGGTAGACACTGGAGGGTTATTTTGTAGTATATCAATGGCATTTCAAGTCACCCTTAAATTGACACCAATCTCATGCAACTGTAGATATACAAGGTTGTTTTATCAATAATGTGTACATCAATACTGTATGCTGTTCAGTGCTTTATGAAGCTACATGAAAAATCAACGTTTGTTGATAACTTCAAAGTAACCATAATTTTCCTCTGTCGCTATTGCACGTTCTGTTGCCATGCCTGTGTTCCGAATGCAAGAATGAAAATGTCCTGCCGCAACTAAAGCTGAGCCATTGCTCTTGTGCTGTGTTAGGGTTAGGGTTAGGGCTAACCCTAATCCTAACCCGGCGCAATTAGTGTCACAGACAACAAAAGCCTAAGACAGACTCAAACCAAGCATCATGCACTCTGGGTCCCTCTCCAATAGTATGCATTCACGCTAATCCTCAGAACCCTGAAGTGGGATACATGGTTGTTTTTAAGAGGCATATGGCGGCTCATTCTGTCGGACTTCTACTCCAAAGCTTTGGTGTTCTTCCCTTCCTATAGGAATGAGTGGTAAAAAAAAATCGCAGGTTTAAGGCGGCATTAACCGGAGACGGCTTTTATCTCTGCGTCCAGATGTCACTCCAAGCCAGCTGTTGACCCCTCTGATAGAGCAGTGTAATCTGGCACAGCAGGGTGGGTGACCCTCCTCACATGGGTTCCCTCGCAAGGCGCGGGGGTCCTTCCCGACCCTGCTCTGTGGAGTACTGGTGACACCGCGCCGTTAACGGTCCCCCCCCCCGGTACACCACCGCCCAACCTGGGGTCGGAGAAGGGCGAGGACCCCTAGCTAGACGGGGGGTGGATGCTCCGTGTTGATGAAGATTGGGGCCCCTGCGTAAGCGGTGCCGCGAGGAGGGTGTGGGCTGGGGGTGACTCAGTAGGACAGACCACACACAGAACCATGGGGAAGAGGACCTCTCCTGTGTGATCCCAAGGAGCTCGGAACAAACGTGGCTCATACAGGGGAGTCAGTGGCTGAGCGGTTAGGGAATCGGGCTAGTAATCAGAGGGTTGCCAGTTTGATTCCCGGCCGTGCCAAATGACGTTGTGTCCTTGGGTAAGGCACTTCACTCTTGCCTCGGGGGGAATGTCCCTGTACTTACTGTAAGTCGCTCTGGATAAGAGCGCCTGCTAAATGACAACATGTAAATGTATACAGAACCAGGGTTGTCACGACCACCATCCAACCCTTACAGCCTCCACCCCCCCTCCCCAGGGCTGTGCCCTCCCTGGAATGTTTATGACTTTTCTTTACAACCACCAGTGGCTGCCAGTGGTCCTTTTGAAGACATGACTCGGCAGAGGTTGAAAGGGTTAAGCGTTCTGTTGGTATGTGAGGACAGTCATGGCTCGTTGGTTCTTCGTGGCAGGCTATAGTTGGTTGTTTAGCACGTTGGGAAATATCCAGGATCAATGGCTGATTGAGATGGCGCACCAACCGATCCTATCCCCTGCCCGACAGAGGGAAGAGAATAGGAGTCGGCTAATCTACCTGCTTCCTCCTTGGCCCAGTGAAGACTCACATTGACTCACTGTGAACACATATCTTACCTCTTATTGGGAGCCATCTTTTCATCTCTGTCTTTGGTAGGGTTCAACTGTCTGCTCTTTTTATTTATTATTATTTAATGATTCCAGTTGTAAGTGCAAGTGGTTTAGAATTCTCCTGATAACCTCTGGCATGGATTGCATGTATACTGTACAATGTAGCCTACTTCATTAGGTCTTTACCAAGTCAAGGGAAGGCAGATATCTACGCTTTGACGAAGAAGGCTCGAAGGACTTGGGGCAACAACCACACCAGATCCGTTTCAACCCAAACGAATCACGACTTTCATTCCGTCCTCATTTTTACGTCCGACAACGTATTGCAGGCTTGCATTTGGAATTTTTAACCCAGTAAATGTTTGATGATCCTGTGTTCCGTCTATTTAAAGAGCCGAAACTGTACAAGAGAGATCTGTGTGTGGGGATATCAGTTTTTTAAGGATGGGAGAAGGAGGGGGTCGGAAGAGGCCTCTTTTAACCCATAAGAGCATCAGTCCCAGTGGAGGCATCAAAGATTTATAGGACTCCTCTACAGAAGGCCCTCCCAGTAGTCAACTCAAATGTTTCCTTTTTTTTATGACACGAGACATTCTTCTCCCTCGGCAAGCCTTTTGAATGAACGTTCAACTTCCTTTTCTCGCCAGTCACAGATCCATGTCCAATCCGTCATCAGCATCATTGGTGGTCACATGTGAACTTCACGGGGGGGGGGCAATGTTGAAGAAAGGAAACTTTGTGAATGAAGTTTTGATTTTTGCACTGAAAGGCATCCATTTTTGTGGTGGAGTGAGTCACTGCTGGAGTCTAGCCATGGTTGTTAGAAGGACAGTGTGATGAACACAGAAGATATAGTGAACTAGCCAGTCGGCATTGCTTGAGTAAAAGGCACAAGGGAATTCATTGTCTGTCCTAAGTTTAACCAGGAACTTGTCTGGGTTAAGGAAATGTTGTATTTCAGGTCATTCAGGATCTGTGTAGGTTTGGGAAATGGTTATCATCTTGAGAGGTTTTGTGGTCTACTGTTTAAAGACCGAAAGCTAATTTGGGGAGCAATGACCATTGGGTACTGTTAATTCCAAGAACGATCTAGAATGGCATGTTATGTGATTTGTGACTGCATCCTCTTTCAACCCTTTACTTAGTTAACAGGGTTTCCATAAGAGTAAACGAGAGTGACCTGCCACGCCAATATGTTTCAATTAGGCTCCAGACTCATCTAAACACAGGATGTATTGACCATGTATGTCACCGCCCCCTTTTTACGTCTACGTATGACCTCTTGAACGAGGAGGAGGCTGTAAATCTCTGTCCCGTATGTTGTAAAAAATGTCCGAGCTCCAAACGGATGAAGAGTCCCTCCTGGTGTTTGTGCAGTCCCCAGACCAGCTCAGTTGTTGATTTCCTGTCAAGAGTCAAGACTTGTGCACACACACACACGAAGGAGGGAAAGACAAAGAGAGACGAGGGTCGTTTTCGGCCCGGGGTAAAGCAATCGTAGACGTAAACGAAATAGAATTGTCGACAGGGTTCAGATCCGGTCAGACAGCATTCTCATCTGCTGGCCCCACGGATGTGGCGCGTTGGGCTACATTTGCCGTCATAGTTCACCACACTTGAGGAAGTTGCAATTGAAACGTTTTGTGTTGTACTAATGAGACTTTCTATCACAAAGGCTCTGGTTTTTTGAGCATGAATGCAGTGTTGACAGGCCTGACAGCCATTCTTTTTCACTGACATCATGCTAGAATCATCCATTGACTGCATCCTCATCTGCGGGCCCCAGTGATGTGGCCCGAAGTGGCGCGTTGGGCTCTATTTGCCTTCCTAATACACCACACTTGAGGAAGTTGCAATTGTTTTGTATTGCACTAATGACACTTTCGATCACCGAGCCTCTGGTGTTTTGAGCGTGAATGCAGTGTCGACAGGCCTGACGGCCTCTCTTTCCGCACTGACATCATGCTCGAATCATCCATTGTGCCGGGTTTGGACAAGTGGGAACAGGATCTGGTCATAGATATCAGCCGGGGGAAACCCTAGATTTACCATTTTTGCGCACAGTGCACTTCTGTTTTGTAGGCCGCAACACCATGCCTGTTTTGTAGGCTGTCGGAAAGGGAAAGAGATTGTTCTGGCCAAGCTTTTGACTTTGTATTGGCAAAATGATTCGATCCAAATCATAATCATTCAACATGAAAGTAATGGAGCTACTCACCTCGCAAAAGTATCTTGTCTGAACTTGGTCACTTTTTTAACAGTTTGAATGCAAGGGGTCTGTGGAAACTCCCCTTTTTGTGTTCCTACAGGCAATAGAATCAGAGATGTGGATTAGAGCAATACATAATACACTCACTTCCTGAGAGAACCACATGTTTTTAGAAAACTCTCCTTTTTGTTTTTTTCCATAGGAGAATGTCCTAGAACAACCATCACGCTAACACTGACAACCGCAGCCTCATCTCCTGTGACGGCCTCATCCCACAGGGACTATTGGTACCTGCCGCTCCTCCCTGGGGTCCTCACGGCCTGCAGACAAGCCCCACTTGTTCCCCAGCCCTCCCGCCTTCCTCCTCCTCCCTTTACCCCAGCCCCAACTCCCCGTCGACATGTCCATCGCCCTGAAGCAGGTCTTCAACAAGGACAAGACCTTCCGGCCCAAGCGCAAGTTTGAGCCGGGGACGCAGCGCTTCGAGCTGCACAAGAAGGCCCAGGCGTCCCTGAGCTCCGGCGTGGACCTGCGCGCCTCCGTGCAGCTGCCGCACGGCGAGGACCTCAACGACTGGGTGGCCGTGCACGTGGTGGACTTCTTCAACCGCATCAACCTCATCTACGGGACCGTGTGCGAGTTCTGCACGGAGGAGAGCTGCCCCGTCATGTCCGGGGGCCCGAGGTACGAGTACCGCTGGCAGGACGACCGCAAGTTCAAGAAGCCCACCGCCCTCCCGGCCCCCAAGTATATGAACTTGCTGATGGACTGGATCGAGGTGCAGATTAATAACGAAGACATCTTCCCCACCAGCATAGGTGAGCTGAACCCCCCCGCCGCCCCCCCCAAACAATGCTCCAAGACGTATGACGATGATGACTATGTTCGCCAGCCGTGACGGCGCAGTGACGACATCGCCTGTTGTTTTTAAACGGCTAAAACGTCGTTGCGTATGCAGTCAAAGCTGCCCTCGGATTACAAATGCCTTGATTTAAGATACAATTCCAGTAAATGCAACCGTAATCCGTGGCTTTCAGTATTCCGTGGCTTAGCCAGGAACACACTCGCGTTGCTCAGGAAGGCTCCGCACGCTCACTGCTAGCATCAGAAGACAGGTGGACCAGACCTAAAGATCACGCCCATTGGACAACCTCTCACAATTCTGACCTGTCTGTTAAGCTCTCAATTGTAGGTATGTAGGGTGGCTACACAGCACATAGGGGTCAGAAGATGACCTCTCAACCTCAGTCCCAACTGAGGGTATCGTCTCAAACGGGGACTAGGTGGGGAGTCAGGTGGCCGAGCGGGGAGAGCATCGGGCTAGTAATTCCCGGCCGGTGCACATGACGTTGTGTCCTTGGGCAAGGCACTTCACCCTACTCGCCTCGGGGGGGAATGTCCCTGTACTTGCTGTGAGTCGCTCTGGATAAGAATAATAATAATGAAAAGAATATCGACAAGCAGCGACAGCCCATTTGGATTTGAGTGGCCCTGCGTAACTTAGCCCAGATTGTCAGCACGTTGTATTTTAAACAGTTAATTTGGTGCGATGCGGCCCATAACACCCATTTCTTAAGCAGCGGGCTGAGAAGCCGTGTTTACGGTGGCTTACTGTCGGTCACAAGGTCCCAAATCCAAAGTTGTTTACTTGCGAGTGAGCGAAAGGGATCTCCTGCCATTAATAAGTAAGCCGCTTACATACACATATCGACTTGTTCCACTGTCATTTTTGTTGTTCCCGCAAAAACACAATTCCCCTCGCTTGATGAAGTACCGCGTGCCACTGCTGCCTGTCCCATGGGCATAGAAACAAAGGCGGGATTAGATCCTCTGTTTGCTGGAGGGAGAATTAGAGCCTCAGTCCCCATCGCACTGATGCCATGACGTGAGAGGCCTTCATGTCGTGGTTAATGCGTGGTGTGTTGGGGCCCCCGGGGTCACTGCTCGTCGTGATGGAGAAGATCACGGCTATCGCTGGCTGGAAACGGTATCACCCTCCAGTCTGTGAATTATGCAGGGACACCTGATCTCTGAAGGGGCCGGCAGGGCTCCCAGCAGTCACAGTGGCCACGGCGAAACCCGAGACCGGCTAGTCTCTCACACCCTGCAGCCACGCGGAGCACCTGAGTCACGAGCTAGTGCGAGCTCGCTGTCCCTGTCTCTCCTTCTCTCTCCTTCTCTCTCTCTCTCTCTCTCCTTCTCTCTCTCTCTCTCTCTCTCTCTCTCTCTCTCTCTCTCTCTCTCTCTCTCTCTCTCTCTCTCTCTCTGTCTCTGTCTCTGTCTCTGTCTCTGTCTCTGTCTCTGTCTCTGTCTCTGTCTCTGTCTCTCTCTGTCTCTGTCCTTCTCTCTCTATGTTCTTCTTTCTTTGTTGTCTCTGTTTCCCCCCTCCTGTTTAAGTTCCCTGTGTGCTGTCAGCTAGACATGAATTATTAATCCCTCCACATGCACAGTCACATTCCTCCTCCTCCTCCTCCTCCTCCTCCTCCTACATGTGATGTTTGTAGCCCATGTTTTATTGAACATATCCAGTAAATCAACAAGGAACAGGCCCGAATGCCACCTACACACCCTCGATGTTACAAAAGTTGAATTGTGAAGTTATTGGCGTCATCCTCACCAGTGCCTGGTTGAGGAGGAACAGACTCTGGCCACGCACTCTGGCTTGGTACTGAGACGTAATAAGGAGCTGGTCTGGGCTGTGACGAACCCCCCTCCTCGTTATGGATTGTGTATGTCGTCAGTGACGCCAGACAGGAAGTAGCCTGTGTGTGTTGTTAGTCCAGGTTACTAGGTCAGTAGAAAGAGTGTGTGTGTGTGTGTGTGGGGGGGGGGGGGACGGGGGGGGGGGACGACCACCAGGGGAGGGTTAAACCTCTTAGAATAGTCATCAGGAAGGGATTACCATAAGCCGGGAATGTTCATGGATCTCTGGTTGTTTCTAGATCTTTCCTTACCCTTTTGCTACTACAAAACCCCGCCCGCCCTTGATCGAACCTACACACACACGTGAGATATCACTGTCTCACCTCAGGCGCCGGAAACCCACGCAGAGTCAGCGCGCCGCCCAGTGCAGCACATTCAACTTGCCCCTGGTCTCAGCTGGGCTGGCAGTAACGCGTGTCCGGCCTGTGTTCTTTGTCTCGGTCGAAGATGAAGGTGTTGGTGTCAGGGTTGGGGTTTAGAGTTACTCTGGGCGATGCAGATAACCGCAGCGGTGACCTTAACCTGACGAGGCTCAAAGGGTTCACGTCTTGGGGGGAGAGACGATATGGCTTTCTGACAGTCTTTGACACGAGGTGAGACAAAGGGTTTGAGGTCGCTAAAATGAAAAGGAGTTAGGGAGTCCGGTCAGCAGCTGGAGAGTGGTTTATTTGTTTTAACGTTTGTTGGCTCAAGTGCATGTTCAGGTTTCCATCTCCACAAGGCAGGCCAAGATTCAGGAGTCTTTGGGCTTGCATCGGTGAAGAGGATTAAGGAAGGTTTAGTGAAACACACGTGCGTTCACAGACCCTATCATCTGCACTCTTCTCATCTGGTCTGTTTGGAGCCTGCTTTGGAGGCAGACCTCGGCTAAGATGGATCTGTATTATAATAAAGGTCTTCTCGGGTTCCTGAATAAAGCTTGTCTTGTTTTGGGGGCCTACTGTTATCGGTGATCCACAATGACTATTCCCAGGCCCATGGATAAGTCTTTAACAGGAAATCAAAATGTCCTGGTTCTTGTCCTGGTTCTTGTCAGTCCTGAAACATGGGCGTTGTGGATTAGAGTCAGTTCGATCCGGGGCGGCAGGGGTCAAAGTTCATGTTGCAGGAAAGAGCAGCTTTGTCACAACTCTTGTCGGCTTCAGGTGCCCCGTGGTGGGGTCACTTCCTGACGCGGGATGGGACTTCCTGTGTCGTACCACCTGGAGAACCCTCGTGACCCTTCTAAAACCTTTTCTAGACGTGTGGAGTCGGCCCATGACCATTAAGAGGATGTTGTTCTTAACGAAACAGTATACCTGTGATACCCTAAGCCCGAACTAAACTCATTAACTGAATACGGAAACTCCCCTCAGTGTTTTGAGCGCACGACGCATAGGGATTTGTTGCGCGTACGTGCATGTGATCTGCCCTGGGCTTCGGGGGAAGTCTGGAGCCCCCAAAGCAGCGTAACGAACAGACGTAATGAAGCAGAACGGCCAGCTCCCATCCGTGCTCCGTTCTCTACTCCTCTTGTTCTGGAGAGAAAAGTAAATATATCCTGGCGTCTCTTGTGAGGACCGCGTATGCTATTATTTATTTTTTTCGTCGAACGTGGGGTTGGCCAGTGAACTGGGAGAGAGAAAGATTTTCATGTCTTCCCAAATGCCCTCCTTGGTCCTCGCAGAAGCCAAACACACTGAATAGATGGGCTGCTATGTTCTCTCTATTTCCATTTGGACAGGCCCAGTAATCTCCTAATAATGACTACCCAGAACGTCTGTCCTCTCATTATCCATTTACAGAGGTACTCATTACCCTGTGTGTGTGTGTGTGTGTGTGTGTGTGTGTGTGTGTGTGTGTGTGTGTGTGTGTGTGTGTGTGTGTGTGTGTGTGTGTGTGTGTGTGTGTGTGTGTGTGTGTGTGTGTGTGTGTGTGTGTGTGTGTGTGTGTGTGTGTGCCTCCATGCTGAGTGTGGCCAGGACGTGAACCCAGTGAGGCAGCGAGCTAGCAGCAGCAGCATCACAGTGCCCTAGCCCCGAGCAGCACTCCACTCCTAGCTTAGTCACTATCATAACAAACACACAGTTACTTCCTCATGAATGGACGTTCGTAAATGCCTTTTTTTGATTTGAGAATAAAACGATGGATTTCCGACGTTTTGTGAACGTGACCTCAAGTAACTCTCGTATAAAGAGCTGATATGTTGAGGTTTGATGGCGATGTCATGAGCAAAGATTTTATACTACAAAAGAGTTTTATATAAGCTAGCTTTTATACAGGATGTCATATCAATTTTTGCATTTGAGAAAGATCAGCCAAGATCATTTGGAACCAAAAGCTCAGATAAATCTTCTCAAACTGGAAAAATGTGGATCCCCATCAACAGGCTTAGATAAATCCATACAAAGTACAACTAACAAGGTCATAATCCCAGACCATTGCTACTCTGTTTTGGCACTGTGGTGGCCCGCCTCCTGTGATTGGCTCCCTGTGCTCTGTACTATCCCTGACAAAGACACCATCTGTTGATGTGCTGGTGCCAGGCTCAAATGGATTCTTCTACTGCCTGACTGTACAGGTTGGCATAGACAGCGACAAGGTCGACTGCCTCATTGTGTCTCTTGTTGAACCAGTGGCTGGACCCGTGTTGATACTGTCAATGCTACGTTTCGAGAAAAACAAATGTTGTTGCTTTGTTTCATCATCGTCATAAGCTTTATTTCGGACACTTACTAGGTACATAGATTGAAAGACAACATACAGACAAACGTATAATAGAATCACGTGGTACATCATTTTCTGAGGTGGCTCAGACGCCAGTGAGTCCACATATAATAATATACACACATGATGTATGCACCTTCCTGCCAAAGTAAATTCCTTGTCTGTGCAAACTTTCATGGCGATTAAAACCCCTTTCTGATACTGATTGACAGTTTTACTTTAATATGATCCATGTTCCGCTGAACCCACTCGGTTTTTTTTTTTGTATTCCTCCTATTATGTTTTGTTACAAGTGCCAACTTCCTACTGTTTCTTCCCTCACCTTGAGCTCCTTGTTGAGCTGTTCTCGGGGGCCGTGTGGTACAGGATAGTATGTCTGCGACTGCAGACAATGTCTCTCCTCTCCACCACGCCACTTCCTGTTCTCTCTCTCTCTCTCTCTCGGGCCCTGGCTATGAGAGGGGTCTGATATCCTGTGCGGTATCTGGAGACCTCTCTCCTAATGGATCTCACCCTGGAACGACACGTACACACTTGTCTACGCACACAGAGGCCTACATGCACACATACACACACATACATGCACGTACACACACACACGCGCGCATGCAAAAGATAGTCTGAGTATGGGTCAGTGACCGTCTTTCGTGTGAAATCAAGGTCACAGTAGTGATGCCTGGATTTTGCTAAGTCAAGTCCCAAATGGGTTAACTGAGTGTCAGGGTGACCTATCGTGGAAACCACTGTCCTGGGAGTAGGAGAAATACTGTTTGGGCTCAGTATTTGCTGTGTGGCATTTGGTACCTTTTGATACACTAAACTTGTTTCAAATAATGCGAAAATAATCCCCTACAAAATGCAATGCAAAGATAGTCAACGGAGTTAGCGGGAGGGAAGGGGGTGGAGGATGGGACTAGTGTCGGGAGAGGGAGGGGTGGGGGGGGCCGAGGCCAGCCTTAGGGTGCAGACGGACTCTTCATAGTAGCGCCGCCCTTTGACCTCTTCCTGCCTCTCTCCACAGCACTCCGGCACCCTTCCTTCTCCCACTGCTTCCTGGTAGGAAGGAAAGTTCTCTGTTTAGCCCCCCCCGGCCATACCAGCCTCACCCCCCCCCCACCCCTCTCCTTTGCCCGCCATCCTCACCCCCCCCCCCCCCCCCCCTTCCACCCTTTTTCTCCTCTCCCTCCATTCATCCCCTCCTCGTTTGCCTGCTCTCTCCTCTTCTCCATACCCTCCTTCCTTCTTTTCCCCTTTCTCATTCTCTCCGCCGACCCCCCCCCCCCCCCCCCCTCACCTCCCCCTTGTGGCCGTGCTGCACTCGGGCACGTGGATCCGGGCGTGAGGCAGACTGGAGCTCACAACAACAGTGAGGAGGAGCCTGGACGAGTTGCGACCGTGTCGGGGGAGGGGGGGGGGGGGGGGAGAAGAGAGTGCTCCCGATGATGTAACACGCCCTGGGAACCCCAGTGAGCGCGTCACGTTATCACATTCATAGTTGATGGGGCTACGGTTTTGCCGTCTGGCTTTACAAGAGGATGCAGCCCCACTCGCTGGAGGGTTATGAGTGTTCTGTGTTTTTGATAAGCGGCCAGCGAACTCGTTCATCCAGACTGTGTACACACTTATGTCCTATGTTTGGATTGGTTCAGTCATTTTTCCATGCGTCTGGCATTGCCAGTCAACACAGCCCGTAATAAGACGGTAAACACCACCACTCTATCAACACTCGCCGTATAATTGACTGAGAATGAGACGGCCGTCTCTTCCACCCAGCGCGGCGTAGACTCGCAACCTTGAGAGGTTCCTGTGGTGGAGACCACATGACTTAAAGACATGTTATGTCGGGTTTGAAGGAGGCCAGGTGCGCTGCTGAGTCACTTTGGTTTGTCTGTCCGTCCGTACCGCGTGTGAGGCCTTCAGGGCAGCTGGTAATGTGTCCGGAACAAGTGTAACGGATATATACGTGTTGCGTGAGGCCCTGTTTAATAGTGCGTCCCTAAAACGTCCCTGAACCTAACCGCCGAGACGTGATTGGGAGGGAAGCGTGACGAGGCGCCATTGCTAATTGGTTGGTTATGTAACCTCCTCGCCAATGAGGTTAAGGGCAATGCCAGTCTCTCTTAGGAAGGCTAAGTGGGCTTGGCAGAGTGAGAGCAGACAGTTTTCTGGCTTTCCGGGGAGCTGAAAGGAAAGGACGACATGAGGACTGGGAGTCGGTCACACACAAACACACACACAAAAAACGACTGTGCTCTTTGATGCCACCTGCCTGTCAGAAAATCTCTGTGTGGGGGGGGGGAAAAAACCAACGCGCTGAGTGTACTTTAATATCTGAGTACGTTTGATCTGAAGGTGCATCCTTTGGGGTAAAGTGATTAAAACAATGATTGGCAGACCACAGAGACAACGTTGATTTGTTGGTATGTTCATCAGGACTTTGTTTGGCAGTTGTCTCTGTTGGTGAGCTGGTAACTGTGATGGGCAGAATGAGAACACTCATACGTTTTCATTTCACTCATACGTTTGTGTCACATTCAGAAAGACAGCAACAACTTTATTTTAATGTTGTGCGTGGTGCAACAGTGCCATATATCTGTTTTTTAAGACACTGGATCTTTTACAACGATTACACCCACTCTACCCACATACAAGCCTACTACGGAGACAATGCAAAGAATTCGCCTTCCAACCAAGTTATTTCTAAGCAACACACATGCCAAATACGATAACACAGCAATGTCCAATGCTGGAATGGGTAAGTGAAAGTGGTGATGGTGAAAGAACACCAAATTTCATCCGGAATGTGCCAAAGGCCTCGGTAAAAAGAGGGCATCCTGTTTTTACAGATTTCACCGAACATGGCGTCGTCAGATTCCGGGCCAGTGCTAGCCCTGTTCTGTCAACGCTGGTGCTGGTTGCCCGTTGTCGTGCATTACTAAGTCACTTCCCTGCATTCGACATACATATGTCAAAACACATTAGTCTATGGGATCGTTGTGCGTTATACCGAGAGGATTTGAGCCATGGTATTTCCAGATGGCCAGTATTTCATTTGGGCCCCCGTGGCCCTTATTATATATGCACCAGAACTTATGCACTAACTCTCTCTCTCTCCCCCTCAGGTATCCCCTTCCCCAAGAACTTCATCCAGATCTGTAAGAAGATCCTGTGTCGTCTCTTCAGGGTCTTCGTTCACGTCTACATCCATCACTTTGACCGCATCATCGTCATGGGAGCAGAGGCACATGTCAACACCTGTTACAAGCACTTTTACTTCTTTGGCACGGAACTCAACCTCATAGACCGCAAGGAGCTGGAGCCTTTGGTGAGTATGGGACGGCGTCACACACTGCGGGCTTCTGGCGGGTCGAGTAGCATTGTGAGAAGGTAAAAGCGGTGGTCTTTTTTTTTTCGTTGTCCCGGCCCCGTTTTGTTAGAGGACTGCTAAAGAGTTTGGCGTCTGAGGCCACCTGGAGTACCGTCGTTCAGTCAGGAAGTGTCACCTGGGTTAAGAAATGATGTTTTAGGGAAGTGGAAAAGATCAGAGTGCAGGCGTGTCGTTCCCGTCGATTCCAACCCCGCTCTTTCGGCCGACGTCGACGTACATAAAGAACCTCATATTGCTGACAGTGATGACATGGTCTCGCTCTGACCGAGCAGCCTTTCTCCACGTTTCACGATGGCAACCCCGGCCGTCGTAATGGAAGCACCATAGCTCTTCAATCCACAGACGGGCCCACAGGGCTCCCTCTGACTCGCACACCACCTCAAATAGCCCCCTCTCCAAGCTGAAAAGTGCAACAAAAGGGCTTCTGTAAACAGAACGCAAGTCGACGACCAACACGGGTGAAGGGGGGGGGGGGACCAGAACAAGCTTGGCAAACAAGCTCCAGCACAATGGCTCCTTTCTGTAGATTATCATAAGAGATCCCCATGATCGGGCTGGGTAAATGCCACCACCCACGCAGATGCGAGGGTGTTCTGTTGGAGAGCAGCCTACTGTGAAGCTCTGTCTGGCCCCAGATAGTAAACCAGGTGGAGTCAGCATGACCCGAATGAGGCGTTTTTCGAAAACCTTCTTCGAGCGACCCAATGAAAATCCCTCTTTTTCATCACGCCTCTTGTGGTTCGTTCCCTTTTCCCATGAGGGACTGGCGGTGCAAGGTGCGTCGTGTCGGCATTGGTGTGATTCCGGCGTATTTCTTCTTCAGCGTCCTTGCCCATCCACAGTAGCGAGGCCTTCCTCATGCCGTGGGGACAGTTCACTGTTACTAGGTCGAGCTCTGTGGATCACTGCAGACTGCGCATCCCAATATGAGCTGATCTCAATCCTCCCTCGGCCTTATAGTGGCCTGCAGATTCGTACTGCAAGTGCGGCCTTGCACTGGAGGGAGGGAGGGAGGGAGGGAGGGAGGGAGGGAGGGAGGGAGGGAGGGAGGGAGGGAGGGAGGGAGGGAGGGAGGGAGGGAGGGAGGGAGGGAGGGAGGGAGGGAGGGAGGGAGGGAGGGAGGGAGGGAGGGAGGGAGGGAGGGAGGGAGGGAGGGAGGGAGGGAGGGAGGGAGGGAGGGAGGAGAAAAGCAAGATAAATAGGAAGTCTGGATAATGTTTGGGAGTAATGATCCTCTAAATAAAGAGTTATGTCACAGGAGCATTTCTCATGCAGGAACAAGAGAGCAAACAGGGGAGGAATTGGTAGGCATGTACACATTGTTATTGTACAGCTTCCCTAATGCCCTGACTCAGTGTCTGACCCATATAGGCTGTAGCATTGTAGCTATTGAGGATTGCAGTGTCCCTTCAGAGGTCAAAACATCTGTTTACATCTCGACAACTGTCAGAACACTGTCGCTGGTCACATGACTGAGAGATATGTACCTGGACTCTAAAACATTTGAAAATAGTTCTCTGGGCAAGTTTATTAATTTATGCACAACACTTATGTGACTTTGCATGTGGAGATATTCGTCTTTGCACGTATTGGAATTTCCATGCGTTTGTTCTCCCAGCCTGAACATGTGTGTGTCTGTCTGTCTGTCTGTGTTCAGAAAGAGATGACTCTGAGGATGTGTCATTGAGCCACTGGAACGCCCCCCCCCCCTTTCCCCCCATCAACCTTGTTCACACCCGGTAACCATGGAGACTGGATGCTGTCATCACAGGGATTCTGACGGCCAGGTGGACAACCGGCAGATTGGGTCTGGACTACTTGGATACTGGAGGACTGCGTAGACCTGCTGCGATGACAAACACAGGGTTTACTTCATGTGTCCACCAGGGGTCTCTCCAGCGCCGAGGCAAGCAGAGACGTTTCCAGTGACGATGATCGAACAGCCATGTGTTTTTAGACTGTTGGAGCAAGTTGTGCAAATGCTGCTCATGATAAATACACTGATAACGGAGGATGATTCGGGATGTATATTTGGTGTTGGTTACAGTTTTATTGAATCTTTTTTGTGTTTCGGGCCAGCGTTTGGCAGTAATGAAATGGCCAGGTGAAAATCACGAGTTGTTGTATGTTGTGTATCCTTGCTTTTTATCATTTTAATGTGGAGATTGCCAAAAAGTTAGGTTTTATTAAAAAAAGTTAACATTTTTGGATGAAGACTGGAATTAACATTGAGTGGATTAACCACCAGGTTGCACCATAAATGTGGTGAAAATAGTTTATTACAAAGACATAAACATTTTAAAGGAAGACATCTGGCAACAAAATAGGTTTCAACAGCATACATATTTTCAAATTAATCTAAAAACGTTCTAAATGATATGTGAAAGGATTCATTTGTGTAAATAGGAATCTCATGTTTTATTCCCTCCAACAATCTCAAACTGTTTCTTGGTCAGGTTTCCAAAGAAGTAATCTCAAAATAATTCGTACATCTTTTCTCTGAAATGACTTCCACTGTTATGACCTGTTTCTTCTTCAATGGAATATTCTGGATTCAAACCTCTTTGGGAAGGCCATTGTGCCTTGGTGGATACACAATGTAAAGCGCAATCTACTTGTGAAATCATTTTGCAGACTTTATTTGACTGTCCGTCAACACATTAGACACACCCTAGGTTGTGTGCATCCGTACTTCGCTATTGTGCACCAAACTGTTTTGTGACTCATTTTGGGGGTTACAGAAGCTGAACACTGTAACACATGAGTCGTGTGTGTTGAATGATATGACACATAGAACTAAAGTATTTAACGTCATGATTCCATGTTAACATCACAGCAATAAAGTATATTTTGATTCATTGAATTAAATGTCTTATGATTGGGTACCTTATGGGGTCATTTAATGCCTATTTTTACTTGAGTAGTGAATTTTGTGTGGTTATTTGCAGAGATAACCCATAAGAGCACAGGAAAAGCATGCACACTCCACACAGAAAAGCCTGGGGAATAACCCACCTGACCCCCAACTAACCAATGACCTTCTAGCTGTGAGGTGACCTCACCACTACTAGAAGGTCATGTGATGAGCCCCAGACAGCCTTTACCCATTACAATGTATCCCATGTAGATCATGATGGACTCATGTGCGTGAGGAATACAAGCCGGCTTCCATGAATGTAGGCAATGCGTAAGCGTGGCTCTTTTAACCATGACGTTGCCTACGTTTTTTTCATTTCATAGATTCACATGCGTAAGTGTGCTCGGCACAGCGTTCAAGGGCGGCCCGTGCTTGTTTTGTTGCTTGTTTGCGTGTTTTTTTTAATAAAATCTCACAGAAGGTCTTCTGTAACGTCATTGGGATTTCACGAACGATCTTACGATCACATGTAGAATGGCGTCCAATTAAAATGTTATGGATGACGCCCCTTCAGAGATGGGGCGTGCTCTCTGGAGAGCCCCATTCAATTAGCCTGATCTTCTCAGGCCTGCTCAGGCACTCTGTGCGATTGGGTTGTGATGACAAAAGCACTGCTGGGCACTTCTGCCAGAGATCTTCTCCACTGAAATCCACTCAAGCTCTAATCCATCACTGTAACTCCGTACAGATTACACTCCGAGCTAATATTCTCAAACGAGAGCGAATAAAGAGTTGGTTTAATCACAGATTAGTTGAGTATATATAAACAGACAGACTTAGGCCAGACAGACTTGGACCAACCTCAGCTGGATTGTCTGCTGCCTCAGGTTGGACATCCTTTTTCTTCCTGGCTGAACGCATTCGTGGAAGTATTGAAACAAACGCACACATCACCACTCGGTCGAGGAGAATCTCCGGATCGTTTGGCTGAGGGGAAAAGGGAGGACCAGAGCAGGGGCTTCTGGGAGTTGGAGTTCCTATCCGCCCGTCCATCTGCACCATGGGAGAGAAGGAGTCCAGCCCCCCGGTGTGTGTCCAGATCATGTCCATGATCGGCCTGGTGTGTTTCGGCCTCTTGTGCATCGTCAAGGGGGTGTCCTTTGGCTTCTTCAGCTGGTGGTACATCCTGGGCGGGGCTTGCCTCGTGGCCTCCGCCTTCGCCTCCTTCCGCGTCTACGAGGTGTGCGTCGTCATGGCCCAGAGGGAGATCGTTGAGGGCCAGCCCTGTGGTCCAGGACCCTGAAGAGGATCATGTTCATGCGGGGATGGATCAGGTTCATGCGGGATGCGATATTCACACACACATTTAGTCATTTAGCAGACGCTGTTATCCAGAGCGACTTACAGTATGTACAGGGACATTCCCCCCGAGGCAAGTAGGGTGAAGTGCCACAACGTCATTTGGCGCGGCTGGGAATAAAACTGGCAACCTTCTGATGATTAGCCCGATTCCCTAACTGCTCAGCTATCTGACTCTGCTTCCATCTGACCCCCCCCCCCCCCCCCCCCCTCAGGCAGAGCCACCAGGAGAGTGGGCTTTGACCAACGATGAAACTGTGACACAGGGATTCCCCCCCCCCAAAAAAAAACTGGGGGAACGTTTGGCATGTGTTTTTCTTTCCAGCTCACCGCTATGTAAAATGTATCCTAGAACGATGACAGCTACATTTTCTTTGTCTTTCTAATTTCAGAGTAGACACTCACAAACTCCTAGTATGGCTGTTGATTGTACTGTGGATAATGTTGAATCTTAACCTGCATTTAGAGTGGTCAGAGATCAGGTTACTACTATCTACTGTACACATAATGTGAAACAATCACAAGTACTACTCAAAAAATATATTTTACAAAAAAACTTTTATTTGTTTACAGGTACACCTTTTTAGTATTGGTTTGATACATTTCTGAGTATTTACAGTTGACAGGTACTATAAAAGGCAGTGAAAGCAATTCTGAGATACTGTAACAGCAACGGCCAATCACGACATTATCAGTATCACCAAACACCATTTTTATGTACAGCAATGTGAAAAATACGGTGCTCTTTTCCGCACTTAAGTTGGAGTACACAATATGTGCAACATGCCAGTCCACGAATCCCTTTGTGAAGGATTGCTCAAACCATGTACGGACAGGAGCGCTGTCCTGTCTTCCGGCACAGCCCTCCCAGATCAGCCAGCTTCCTCGGCAGAGCAGTCGATCCCAGCATAGGTGAACTTCTCATACAGAGTGGTGTTGACATACATCTACAGACAGGGCACAGGCAGAACACAAACAGCGTTAAGGATCCTGTGCTGCGTAAACGATTTCGGATCGAGGGAACGAAACGGAGAAGGTGGGCGTCTTGCCTTTCTCTCCTCCAGCATCCTGTTGAGCGAGACCAGGATGTGGGCAAAGGAGGGCCTCTCGTAGGGCTTCTCCCTCCAGCACTGCCTCATCAGGTCGTACCTGCAGAGGCGCGCCACAGGTTAGACGAAGGGCTGGAGGACGGACCGCATTGTGGTCAGAGTCGGGTTTATTTACTGGTTTTGCTGCGCTCAGGGCATCCAACGACTGCTCCCGCCAAGACAAATAATGATGTACTGTTGTTGTTATTGTTTATTTAAACGTGATAGTATCTACTAATGCATAACCTTGTTTATTGTCTGCATATGCAGTGTTTGAAATGGGTGAAGGATGGGGGGAAACCATCCACAATGTTTTTTGTTGGTCGGTCGGGTTTGATAGAATTTTCACGAGTGAATATCAGGTAGGCTTATTTTCAGTTATTGTTCGACATGTTAAACTTCCAAACATAATGTTTCATAACATTAAAAAGTGAAAAAGAAACGGCTAAGAGTCTGCTGAATTTGTACCGATGAAAGTTTAAGGGACAACCCCCAAAGTCATGTTGAACACTATGCATATCCATACCCGTATCTGCACTGTATCCCTATTACACCTCGACCGGCAGAGACAGAACGGAGGCACCAGACTGTGTTAGTACATCAGTGAATGTCTGTGAAAACGTACACTTCATCGTCACAGTTAAGAGGTTTCTCCAGCCGGTAGCTTTGAGGGAGTTTCTCATACAGTTCAGCACAGGTCAGTCCACAGTATGGAGTACCACCTGCATAGGGTCAAACAGACACTGGCATGGGTTTACAACATCAACGCTTTTCTTTACCAATCATAATCAACCTGTGGAAGTGTAATAGGTGTGGTTGATGTCATTCTACACAGACCTAAACTGACAATCTCCCACAGCAGTACACCAAATGACCACCTGGGGGATAAAGACAGAGGAATTGCATTTCGTATAGAATGAAAATATTACAGATAATATTGTGCATCTTGATGTGAGAATGATCTAATCGGGTTATTAGACTGTAGAGGAAAGAGTCCATGCTCACACGTCACTGTTGGTGGTGTAAACGCTGTAGTTTAGTGATTCTATTGCCATCCATCTGACAGGCAATCTGCCCTGTGGAGAGCACATATTAAAGAAAAACATCGGTCAAGTCTGAAATAATACTGACCCACAACTCTGATTCACACAGTCAATTCTAAAGCCGGTCTCGCTTCCAATGGCTTCCTACGATAACATTCAGTAGGCTACATTCCCAGACTCACACCAACTCACCATGGTCTTCTTCACGTACACCTCCTGCCCCCTGGAAAGACCAAAATCTGCTATTTTGGCCGCAAGATTTTCTCCAACAAGTATGTTTCTGGCAGCGAGATCTCTGTGAATGAACTGTAAGTAAGAAAGAAAGAAAGAAAGAAAGAAAGAAAGAAAGACAAGATGTATATCTTTGATCAGCTCATCAACAGTTTGTGACACATACACACACACACACACCTACTGTACACACCTGTTTCTGGCTTAGGTAGTCCATGCCCCGGGCCACGTCTGCAGCAAAGTGCAGAAGCTGCTGGGAGGAGAGCGTCGAGGCGGTGCTGTTAGCGATGGCGAAGGCGGGGTCCGTCTCCAGCACGCGGCTCTTCCTCAGGAAGTCTAGCAGGTTGCCGTGGGGGGCATATTCTATCGCCAGGTAGAGGTAGCCTAGAGGAACAGCACAGAACAATAGGTTAAAACTAAGACGTCAGCTGGGGAACTGAACGATTGTTCATGGAGACGTTTGCAGCACTGTTTATCACGAGACAATGTTTTGAAGGTCACTGTACCTCTGTGTTCACAAGCTCCTAGTAGGTTGATGATGTTGGGATGGTTGCCAAGTTTACACAGCACTTCAAGCTCTCCAGCAAAGTCTCTGTGATCATCTTTGGAGGCGTACTCTGCAAGACACACAAGTCAGTTTCACAAATACTTGTTTACAGTTGTGCAGTGCACACTAAATTCTAATGTGAATACTCAAGACAATAGACTAAAAAGAAGGACCCAAACATAATTTTCATGCAAAGACCTCCAAGGTCCCGACAGTGAAATGAACTGTGGAAATGAAATGATTACAAATTCAGGTCTCTGAAATGCAGTCTCTGAAAACCACAAACTCCCCTCTCGAGCAGCAAATCATTTTCGACTTCAAAAGAGTTTGATTGCCTTTTTACCTTTCATCCGTTTGATGGCGGCATCCATCCTCAGGCCGTCCTTCTTGATGCGAGCTTTGAGCACCTGACCAAAGTTGCCCTCTCCGATGACGTCCTGGAACTTGATATCGCTCCACTCCAGCGCCGGGTAGGCCAGGGTCGGTTCCGGGTTCTTCGGCTTCTTCGGCAGGTTTAAAGAACCGGAACTGAACTGGACCACCGGCTCCTCTCTCTACATCGGAAAGAGAAACGTCAAAGCTGACGGCTTTGGTCCGTCGCTTCAATCAACATGTCAGTGGAAAGCCAACTCACCACAATGTTCTGGAAAGCCTGCACCATCCTCCTTTGAAAGGTGGCTCTCTTGAGCTGCAGGACGATGCAGAAGGCGAGCAGTATGGTGATGCAGGTCATCCCCGCTGATCCCAGGATGGCAAAGAAAAGCATGCTGCCCTCACCGCCAAACCCACTCAGTCCTAAGACGGAGGGAGAGAAAGGAGGGAGGAGAGGAGGGAGAAGCGACTGAATGATCGGGTTGTGAAATATCACTTTACTCCGGTCGTCAGTTGTCACGTGACATTAAGGAAATGAACAGTGCCAAGTAGGGGGTAGAAAGGGATTTTAAGGTTCATCGATGTGTAGCGCCAGCTCTCTGCAGCCAAAGTGGATTGTGAAACTTGAGGTGGTGGGTGGTGCAACCAAATAGTTGCGGTAGCTTACGAGAATTCTCCCGCAGTGTCAGGGTCTTGAAGGAAATCTGAGGCTTCTCTAAACTCTCTCCCATGTTGTTCCTGGACCAGACCTCCACCAGGTAGGGGGTGTCGGGTCTCAACCCCCTCAGCTGGAACTGTGTGGCCTGGGGCTGGATGTGGGCCTGGAGCTGAGACTGTTCCGGGTCCTGCTGCACGGTTAGCTCAGCCAGCTGGCTGTAGTCTGCTAGCGCTGTGTCCTGGAACCTTATCAGCACCTACGGAATCACAATGGAGACATAGTGAGCCTCGAGTGGTTCTTTGACCATGTCACTTTTGTGTGTGATTTATCTGGGAATGCTTAAACCTTGGAGATGGAGTTTCCCTCAGCCAGGTCCCAGGTGACGATGGCAGATGTGTCGCTGATGTTGCAGCTCATGATGTTGGACGGGGCCGGTGGCAACTCTGGACCAAGCACGGGAGAGGAGGAACACGGTCTTAGCGGCAAGTTCGATGGTTTGAACGGTTTCACACTAAACAGTAAGCGGACACTAAACTGGTCATTAGCAAGGAACAGGAACAGCACTTCACCCTACTTGCCTCGGGGGGAATGTCCCTGTACTTACTGTAAGTCGCTCTGGATAAGAGCGTCTGCTAAATGACTACAAGTAATAAACGTAAAACATCTGGGAGACTCTGGGAGACTCCTCTCTCCCGGATGGTCTCGTACCGTTGCTGAGGGTCCACGCAGTGACAGGGAGGCTATGCCGGCCCACAGACATCGACATCACCCTCACTCGACACTCGTATTTGTGTTTGGGCCTCAGGTCAGTCAGCTCCACACTCGTGGAGTTGGCCGGGAGGTGGTACGTCTTGATGTTCCCTGGCTCGGACATCTGGACACACTTGACCAGGTAAGTCCAGTCTTCCTTCGAGGGCCCCTCCACCGCGTCCCAGGAGAGGTTGAGCAAAGTCTGACTTCTGGGGACCAACTTGACCCCTGTCGGGAGAGGCAGATCTGGAGGGAGATGAGGGGAGGGAGGGAGGCAGGGAGGGCGCGAGGGTTAGGAGTGAGAGGAGGGAGAGGAGGGAGGGAGGGTTAGGAGTGAGAGGATGGAGAGGTGGGAGAGGTGGGAGAGGAGGGAGGGAGGGAGGGAGGGAGGGAGGGAGGGAGGGAGGGAGGGAGGGAGGGAGGGAGGGAGGGAGGGAGGGAGGGAGGGAGGGAGGGAGGGAGGGAGGGAGGGAGGGAGGGAGGGAGGGAGGGAGGGAGGGAGGGAGGGAGGGAGGGATGAAATCATAGGAACGTCAGCCACCTCCAGTGGTCTGCTTGATTTAGTGAGGAGGCCCAGCCAGGCCGAGTTCTCCTCTCTGTTCTCAGGTCAGGATCTTAAAGCCGATCGGGTTTCCGCACGGATGAATGTATCCATTCTGAAAGCCGGCATCAGAGGAAACTCTGTCCTGTCTGGGATGACCCTTACCAAGCATCTGGGTGGAGAAGTTGGCCTCAGGCCCTGGGAAGCCTGTTCCTCCATTGCCGTGACGACTCAACTGGACAAACGTGGTGTACTGGGTCATGGGGGTCAGGTTCTCTATTTTCACAACTGGACCAATTACTGATGGAGACACAAATAGGAACAACCAAAGGCCCAATCAAAGACATGCACAGAGAAACTAAATGTTAATAGATCCTCGGAAAAAATAAAAGCCACGTTACATAGTTTGTCTTACATGTACATGTTCTACAGGATTCAGTGGTACAACGTTAAGTCATGAAATGTTCTTGCGATGAAAACAATTAACACCCTGAAAGATTTCTGGAAACAATTAAATTAGCTTGCAATGACACAAAAACACTCCATGAGGAAATGACATCATGTTAAGTGCTCAGTACAGTCATAAGAATAACTTTTGAAAAACATTTACTGAAGACCACAGGAATGTAAACTTGATTCTTGAAACATTGACAATTTGAAAAATCGGGGGAATCGTCCTATACAGTATGACCAGAGGTTTGTACGACGGGAATCTGGAGATTTTCCAGAGACATGCAAGTACCTTGAACTGTCTCCCATGAGGATGCATTGACTTGCTTGTAGAGAACTTTGACAGCAGTCACGGGTCCATCCCCAGTAAAAGGTTCCTTGTTGACCAGCATGGTGAGATGATACGGTCCACTCCCATTCAACATGGGGGGGTTCTGGGGCTTGGGAGGCACTGGGAGACAGAAAAAAGGAAAAGACAGAGAGACGGACAAAAAAGAAAAACACATTTCCAGTTACAGAACATTCTAGACAAAGTCTAGACTGTGTTTGGGCCCAGAATAGACTAGAATAGAATAGAACGCGGCCAGACTAGAACTTTCCTTGTGGATTTGTCGAGATTTACCTTTTACATGAATCATGAATTCCTTCTCTGCCTGTCCGGCCTGAGTTTTCACCTGGCAGATCCATCTTCCAGTGTCACGCACCGTGATCTTGTCCACCTTAAAACTGGAGGTGGTCTGGACCTCCCCGGTGTCTGTGTCGATCGGCTGTGAAAACCAAACCCATATTTCCATTCAAAAACCGAGGCATTTTCAAAACACCCCATGCCCTTTAATAAGCACAATGGCTAGTGTAGCAAACCAGGGGAGTCAGACCAGCCAATCCGGCCCCCGAAGGCGGGTCCATCGACTTCAATTGGGGGGAGGTGATAGAGGGAGTCTACCTGCCTGTCGAGGTGCTGCAGCCACTGGGCACATGGCACTGGTCACACCTGGAGCCCATCAGACAATCAGGCGAGGGCTTAAAGGGAGCCAGCCCAAAGCCGCAGGGCAGGGAGAGGACCAGAGAGACAACCCTGGAGGAGCGGTGCCCTGCCAACTAACCTTTCCTTCTGCTTTGACCCCCCCCAGAACCACACTCCTTGAAGGACTACAGACCCCGGATGGGAAGACCCCTAATTAAAAGTTTGTCCTGCTACCCTTACCCTGAAATCCTATGGTAAAGACCAATTTATGTTAACCCCCCCGTGTCTGAATCCTATTTTAATGTCTATCGGGCCTTCAAGTCCCCTGGGTTGCTACAGTAGCTTATGCCGTATGACTTTAGCATGACTTACATTTATGATGGTTTTGTCCGGTTTCAGAAGATGGATCTCCCCATGCAAAGGCACTGGCTGACCTGTAGCTGTACAGTTGGCTATGTACTCAATCCCAGAATTCAGCTCGGTGCTCATCGAGTGGCCGACCACAACAGGCGCCTCGTCTGTCGACAAGACCAAAGTCAGTGCAGCCATACACTTGGACAGCCACTCGAGTCGCGTGGCGCTCGAAATCGAAAGCTCGCGGGGCTTCTTCCCTACCTTTTCGTTCGCAGCGTGCGCCGTGTCGCCCCGGGCACACGCAGCCCCGGAAGCGGTCACACTTGCCCTTCTCCCCGCACTCGCACCTGAGCTTGCAGCCAGCACCGTAGTACTGTGGCGGACAAGCTGCAAAACGTATTCGTTACCGTGACCTGGGAACACGCAGTTGAGCTCATTGGGCCTTGAACGAGCAGGTCATAGGGAAAACTTTACCTTCACTGCAGTTGAATCCTCTCCAGCCAGTGGCGCAGGAACAACCATATGGGTCTCTTTGGCAGAACACCATGGAGCGACAGTAACCGTCTCGACACCACTCTTTGCACGTCCTCCCAAACTTCCCCTCGCCGCAAACTGTAAAACGCGGCAGTTTGATCAGCGTTATTGCACAAGAGAAACACCGCAAGCCCCAGCCGCTGAATCACAAAACACGCAAACAGAAACACTGACTGAACGAAGAGTCGGATTCCGATGGCGCCCATTCGTGACAAAGATACAAGGTGAGATTGAATCGATTGTCGCGTGGAATATGTACCAGATTCACAAGTCTGCCCCATGAAGCCCGGTGGACAGATGCATTCTCCTGTGTCATCGTGACAGACGCCACCATTAGAGCACTCGGGACAGCTGTGCTCACAAACTGGGCCCCAGAGTCCTGCTTTGCATTCTGGGTTAAAAAAAAAAGAAGAAAAAATACAGAAAAGAGATGGGTTTTCTCGAACCTTTGACAATACTTTTTAACTTCATGTTCCGGTTCTGGCCTTCGTTGTGTTGAGTCTGAGGTCACCAGGATCTCAATAAAGAGGGAGCTACTAACTTCTGACTATCAGCCGGGTGATGGCCGAGGTGGATTTGGCTCCAGCGATGGATCTTGCCGTGTAGAGCCCAGCGTTACTGGTGGTCACCCCTAACACAGGGTACTGGAGGAGGTCTGAGATCTCGTCCTTTGGCACAGAGTGGATGAATGACCCTGCGACACACACACACCCCTTCACATGACACACTCGTGTAGAAACGCCATGTTATCATAGACCAATTGCGAGTTACAACTTTCACTTCGGTTTTCAGTGTTTTTTTTCACAGTGACCATGTCATAGAAGAAGACATCGCGAGGAATGCGAAAAACGGGTGACGGCGCAGCCGTATACCGTTCTTGTAGATGACGGCGTCCTCCGCGAAAACCTTCCTGCGGACGAACGAGATGTTGACGTTGTCTTCGACGCTGACCGTGATGGTCAGCGACTCTGGGAGGAATGCGGCTAAGAGGAGAGAAAAATAACAAGGCAGTCGGTGGTCTGCAGAGAAGAGCCAGCCCTGCCAACACACACACACACACACGCTGTACATGTACAAGCACACGCACACACAATGGTTTGTGATTTCCTGTTAGATTTTGAGTCGGCGCTGTGTCATGTCCTTTAGACACAATAATGAGTGAACCCCCAATGCCACAGTTTCACTCCGGGAGAGAGGCACGAGCAAACAAACACGTTGGACAGGAAGTCCAAGCTAATTTCACGCCCCTCCATTTGCCCACAGTCCGTCTGACAGACTTTGTTAGTGGTTCATGAAGGAGTTGAAATGCCAGGGCCGCCTGGCAACGTTGAGTGTCAGAGCGGGTTTTGGTCAAAGACCACACATCATATTTTGATATACTTTTTACGACCCCACATGCCCTTGATCGAGGGTGAAGTACAGTCAGGGTTCATTTCTGCCCATGTCAAAGCGTTACTGCTGTCAACACCACGCTCCAACCCAAAAAGCTAACCAATCAGAGAAATACACATGCTGTATGTATGCATTACCTTCATTCAACATCTTGTATGTGTAAATTTTCCCCCTGTCTGCATTTCGGGCCCGGCAGTAAAATTCTCCAAAGATGTCGCTGCGCGTTCTCCAGGTGATCAAGGAGGCGTCGTGATAGGCTAAATCCCGAGTGACAGGCATGATCTGGGGGTGTGTGAGGGGGAAGTCCCGCCCCATGCCCAGCGTGGTCCTGGAGGTCCAGTCACTGCTGACGCAGTGGAGGGAGGAGTCTGCTGATGTCACCAGAGGGTCAGGGTTCACCAGGGTTAGGTCTGCCAGGTTCACGGTGTGACCTGCGAGAACCCCAGGTGACGCACGCACAGACGCACAAACAGACAGTGACACACACACAGACACACAAACAGAAAGTGACACACACACACACAAACAGACAGTGACACACACACACACACAAACACAGACACACAGCACGCAGATAAAGTGAGAGAGACAGAGGGGAAGAGAAGCAAATGACATGCATATATATATAGTGTGTTCACTCCTCAACAGTGTAGAGTGGCCGCAACCTTATCTACAATACATCCACTGAACAAACCACACTACTGAAACCTCTTATCGACAGCATCTGCTTTTCCCAGTTTGTGTTCATGCCAGTGGGATGGCTTGACAAGGAGTCACATCACAATCACAGAGACCATGTCGGCTTCGTGCTCTGTGTTGATACAGTGTATGGTTTCCCCACCATACCACTATGACAGTGCAGTGTTTGGTCTGACAGTCACATGATCTCATGCAAACCAAGAAAACACAAGACAGAGAGCCTTGACCATCCCCGGAAAAAACAGCAGGCCCTCCATACCAAACCCCCATAAACACAAGAGCAATGCAATTTTCCAAGCCCGATACTTCAAACAACCCTTGATTTGCGAATGAAAGTACAGCAGACTGCGGCCCTCCGAAAGGTTCCTGGTTGCTTTCCCCTCTTCTGGCGAGCGTGAGGGATGTGTGTGTCAGATGAGCGTCGGAGAGTTCCCGCCTCTCTCTGTCTCTGTCTCTCTCTCTGTCTCTCTCTCTGTCTCTCTCTCTCTCTGTCTCTCTGTCTGTCTCTTTGTCTCTCTCTGTCTCTGTGTCTCTCTCTCTCCCTCTCTCTCTCTGTCTCTCTCTGTCTGTCTCTGTCTCTCTCTCTGTCTCTCTCTGTCTGTCTCTTTGCCTCTCTCTGTCTCTCTCTCTCTATGTCTCTCTCTCTCTACCTCTCTCTCTCTCTCTCTCTCTCTCTCTCTCTCTTTGTCTCTCTCTGTCTCTCTCTGTCTCTCTCTCTCTCTTTCTCTCTCTCTCTCTCTCCCTCTCTCTCTCTGTCTCTCTCTCTGCAGGGCTGTCGTCCAGGGGAGTCGAGACGCGCCGCGTAGCACAGCAGTGACCTCAGCTAGCAGCCCGCTACGGCTCCGCCGTGCCAGATCTCTTCCATATGTCTACTGTGGCCACCCCCCAGCCTGAACCTCTAGACCTCAGCAGTTATAAATCACTGACAGCTTAGATAAGACACACAGTCAGCATGTCGGTCTGGCCTCAGAACAGTTTTGGTCCCTGGACATGGAATGTCTTTAAAAGGGTGTGGTGAAGTCCAGAACTAATCTAAATGTAAGTTTACAATGTGCAACACCTTGGTATACTTACTAACCCCATGGTGTTTTCAACTGGACTGCTCCCTTTTTGACTGACAGAAGCGAGGTCAAGCATACAATTAGGTCAGTACCACGTCGTTGCATGCAGCATATTGTGTTTCACAAACTTAAATGAATCTCATATGCGCAGAGCCTGCATGTTTGGCCAACAGATTGATTCTTTTATCGGGTTCTGAAGTAGCCAAGGGGCAATTTGGCTATAAGTCAATTGAATTCCGACAGGCAAGGTCTGTGAGATTAACTTTGATCAAATAAACATTCCACTGATTCCATTTTATGTCGAGAATAAATCTGTGTGTGGGTGTTAGGGAGGAGCGGGGTGGTTCAACAGGGAGGTACCAACATACTGAACATATTAGGCATGAGAATACTGTACAGCTGGTGATAGTTGATGAGATGCCATTTACACACACACACACACACACACACACACACACACACACACACAACACAAAACCAACAACCCCCCCACGGATGAATCTCAGCTATGAATCTCACTTCGGAGGGGATGATAGACAGGGCAGAAAACAACGCAAATGCAGAGAGTTGAACAAGAGGAGCTTTACACGGAACGAAAAAACTCCTTGATTTACTTCAAGGAGTATGTTAAATACTCTCACACAAGAGAGATAAACTATAATTGGAATGACCCATATAAACCTCTTGACATGCAGCTATGTTATTGTGAACCTTTTTTACATGTCCAGCCAAGTGATTGCATAACATTATTATCTTCAGGTTGCCAGTGGGAAGCCTCACCCCTCTATTGTTGAGGTAAGAATAGTACTGACAATGCAGGGAGTGACTTTATAAAGGGAAGTCACTCAGCATCCCCCCCAAAAATGTAACAAAGAAAAATATTGTTTGTTTCCAAGTATCTTATGCGCATCAACAACAAAAAAGCGGTACTGCACAAAAGAACCAGAGAGTAAAAGTCGTTTTCTTACTATTTGAAACGCGAGTTTACATTGATATCTTGATTTGTTGCTTTTAGGCTTACGTTATGTTTTATGTTCAATGAATGACTCAATTTACACGCACAAAAGGGTTACGCACATTCTTGCCGCGTCCAACTGAAGCGCAAAAAGATCGAGGTTTGCAGTGTGTGCAGTCAGCATTTCTACTGCATAACAGCAAACAGTAACTGGTCTTGGCCAACTGCCTAGATACAGACTAATTGTATTACAGAGACAGAGAAATGAAGCCTGTATAAATACTACGTGTCACGGCAGTGAAATGACACCACTGCTTACGGGCCTGTCTAATCAACAGTTCATGTCCCTCTCCCTCACCTAACCGTCACACCAGACCACTATCGCCATACAGTCCAATAAAACAAACACGTGTGTTTGTGAAGTCACTTGGTCATGTAATGTCCATGTCAGGGAGTTATGATGCTATTTAAAGGCAATGCAATCTGGTGGGGAATTCAACTGCTTGGTTGGATAAACATTGCTGGATGATCTCTGAGCATGTACTTTACATGACAGTGTTTTTCTTTTCAGCTGTTTGTTTCATGAGACTAAGATCTGTTCTCAGATTGGGGCTGTATTTGTTTCATTTAAGTTCAAGGCAAAGATCTCATTAACAGTCAGAAGCGGCCTGGTCCAATATCCTAGCCTTGTCTGCATACCCCTAGACCGCAAGAATGACCCCCCAAATCTCGATTACAAAAATGTACAGGCTTTTCTCCAGCTCCGTTTAAGTTCAAGTTAAAGATGAACAACTGTGAAGTGGTTGAGATTTTAAACTGGAGCTTTGAGATGGTTTCAGCCCAGCCCCATCAGTCAGCTTTCGTGCACTATGTATTCGATTCATTTTTTTTTTACATTAGCTGAAAATTGTGCCTTTAAAGCCTCAATAGACCTGTCCGGGTGATAGATGGAGCCTGGCCTTATCTGAGAAGGAAGCCATAAAATACCTCGCCTGATTTGTGTGGCTGTGAGGCTTAAAAACATTGAGGATTGTTTTCCAAAAACAGATGAAAGTGAGAAGCAACTTTTATGCAGAGGAAACCGAAACGGGTTAGAGTGACACTTGAACAACATGTTCTTTCTAGAGGTCTTGGTGGTTCCCTAAGGGTTTCTGGTGGAGGACTTTGTGGGGAGAGGGGGGGGGGACTAAGTGGGGTCGAGATGTAACTCTTCCACTAGAGCAAGGTCCTGTCTCAGCTGAGAACTTCCAGACAGCACCATGTGGTTTGAAGTTTAGTGACTTGTTAAGTTAAATCAATTTGACTGAGGTAAAAGCGCACAGATGCTTCAAAAAGACAGACCCAAAACATGAAAGTACTAGATAGAAATATCGCAATGCTGTACGTATTTTGTAAAGATAGCCACAGTAAAGCGTTGAGTCTTTGAAGTATGAACTTTTTTTTATGTACAAATGATGCCTGATAATGTGTGGCATGTTTTGACTTCATCTTTAGCTATTTTTGTGGAGGCGGCAACATCAACGAGGAGGTAAGGAGCTAACCAGTGTGAGGAGAATGTGGGTGTGTACCGCCATGAGGAGGAAACTGCTGGAGGTACCAACCCATATCAAAATCTTTTTTCTTTTTCTTTTCACAATTGAATGATTCGAATAGCAATCGTGTCCCCCATTTAGTCTGAATAATAGCAGCTACGGTGAAATTCAACAGGTTCCATTATATTGTTTCTGAAGTGTATGTGATTTAATTCGCTAGTTAAACTATACTTTGATACATAACTACACTGAAGAGATATTTCTACTGGTGTCTACATGTCACAACATTTTTGGCATCTGTTTCTAATCTAGCAGAGAGCCACATTCCCGTATATTTGTAACTAGGAGGACATACTTGTGTACAGAAATTAACTTGGAGTTGTGTTTTGTGTTGGAATTGTGGAATTATGCTGTAATTGTGTGCCATTAATTGATATTCAGTGTATTGAAAGCAAATACATTATCATTCCCAGAAACCTAAAAAATACACTAGCTTCACATTAACGTAAATTCCCAAACTTCCAACCAAAATCATATAACTATTGTATAGAAGGTAAACAACATTCTTTCAGTTCCACAGCTCCTCCTGACAATACTGATATGACAGTTCAGGACTAAGAATGATACATGACCATAGCCTTAGTAGACTCAATCCAATGGACCAGGTCTAGTCCTCCTGGTACCGCTTGAGAGGCAAATCAACAAATCCCTACCTGGAGTGAGCCAGTAGACCAGGCCCAGGGAGAGCGCTAGGAGACCCCTCATGGTCCCCCAGCTCCGGGCTGGCAGACAGGCCAGTTCGTACATCCACAGAGCGCCTCCGAGCAGAGGGGAACACAGGCGAGAGAGAGAGAGACCCTAACCCCGGAGGGTGTCAGAGAAGCACACCGAGGCACATCTCTCCACACACAGGTCCAAACTGCTAATGCTCTCCCTCCCTTTCTTTCCCCTTCCCTATCCTTCCTTTCCCTGCCTTCGACCTCCCCCCTCCCCCGCCCTCTCCCTAGACCCTTCAGCCCCCCCTCCTCTCTCTCTCTCTCCCTCTCTCTCTCTCTCTCTCTCTCTCTCTCTCTCTCTGTGCTGTCCAGGCATAGGGAGTAGGAGTTCCTCTTCCTGTTTCCTGTCCATGTGAGGATGGGAAAGGCCTAACCAGAACAATGTTGGACATTAACTACACCCTCTATAAGCACTACAGGGAGGACCCCCCCCCCCAGACAGAACTTGAAGAAGACGCCTTTTAAATTAAGCAGTGTCCTTCATAGATCAAACGGCATCCGATAATGGGATTCACACACTTTATCTAACTACTTATATACACAACTTTATTCCACTTGACTATATACGCTAGAACAGACCAGCCTATGGGGATGTTAGTCTTTCATAACTTTATATGCTTTAGCATTACTTCCTTGTGTGTTTTCTGAAATTAAGTTTCATTATAAAGTACTCAGTGTGGTTTACAAATGGCTATTGAACTATACCTTCATGTTGGACTTGGCTATTTTACCAGCAAACGTCCACGCAGTCCTCCCTTCCCTCCCCAACATTGAAGATATGTACTGAACTCGTTAAAATATTTGATTTATTCCTCCCAGTGTTTGGAGCATTTTGACATGTGCCAACTGTGTAACTAAGATTATTACTCTGCTTTTCTCCCGCTGGAGCTTTCAAATCTGAAGTTGGGTTTGAGGCTCTCTAAGCTCCCTCCATGTTAACCCTTGTGTTCTCCTCGGGTCATTCTGACCCGTCAGTCATTGTGACCCACCTTCGTTTGCGACAATTTTACCACATACGAAAACAAAGTGAAGCATTTTCTTTTAACTGTTGGGCTGTCTCAGACCCCCCCACATTGCCAAGGTTAAAAGATAATTATTTTTATTTGCCTTTGTATTGGGTAAAATTGGGTAAACGCAACGATGGTTCGTTATGAACCTTTTGGTCATGTGACCCGAAGGCAGCACAAGGGTTAAGGCGTGCCGGGGACCCATTCCAAATGAGCTGGCTTCACTGAGGAAGTACTAAATACTGGGAGACCACGTCATATAAATCACAAACAATTAATGGAGGAAATCAGAATTATACGGGGAGCTTAAGGAGGACAACTGGCTGATGGAACGAGGAAGAAGGAAGCTAAACTCAGCACGTTCTTATGACTCAAGGGACCCCGATCGCGTCGATGTGGGATTCCATAAACCACACAGCGTCCAACTCTGGAAACAGGTGTGCATGTGTGAGTTGGGTGCTCTGGGAGGAGGGCTGGTGGGGCTGAACTGTGAAGACACAGCTCTGCTGTTATGCACAACATATTTCGCAAGCGCCGCTCCTCTGGGAGGGAGCAGCAGGTTTTTGGGAGCGGTGATGTCATGGCCTGGAGTGAGCCAGGAAAAGACTCCCGCTGCATCTCGATCACGTGGTGACGCCGGAGGCCAAGCGGCTCTCAGGTGGCTCCTTTACATACCTACAGAGTCCATTCAAAGACGCCCCCCCCCCCCCCCTCCAGTCGCTCGATTCTACGTGCATAGGGGGTACGAGTGAAGAAAAAGTGGCGAAGCAGACTGCATTCCGTCCTTCGTCGATTGAAACATCGCACGACGCAAATATACTCGGGAGCGAGCGAACGTGAAGCACACCTCCAACAGTCCCTTGCGCTTTGGAATCACCTAAGTGTATACATACTGTAAAGTAGAGAGTAACCAGACCGAGCACGGATGATGGACATGCTGTTACTATGTGGGAAAATGCTCTGATAGTCGCCTGACCTTTGACTCGGGAAGGGAATGAGCTAAGTACTTTTGTTATGACAGAGGCTATGTTTCTTCCTCTGCCTGAGAGCAAGGAGTCGATGCAGCAGCTGTGGAAACAACAGTCAGGCTACACGGTACTGCGGCCTGTCGAATATCGCCGTCTCCATTCACCCCCACGGCTGCCGTGCGGGGAAGCCGACTGTAATCTTGACGCGTCACTCACACATGTTAACGTGTTACTCCGATGTGTTTAGACACACACTGATTAGACGAGGTAGCCATGGAAAAAAAAGGGGTCGGGGGTGGGGGTGAGAGGGGGGGATGGAGAGAGGAAAGAGCCGAGGAAAAAAAGGACCCTATAGCGTCGGCTGGTAAGCCTCCGGAGCCGGATGAGTTTTATGAATTGGAACATTAATAACATGAGATTTCCCTCATCGGAGCGTCAGGAGTGCCTCTCGTCGTTAATACGAGAGTCCTGGCCCAGCTGTTACCTCACGGAGGGCTGGGAGATTGAGTTCCAGGCCTGTTGCTTAGCCAGGGGCAAGCGGTTGGGAATGGGGCAAGAGGGAGTGCGCAATAGGAGTGTGGATGTCTGGAGAGTTGAAAAGGCACACACAGACCTCTCCACACCTCATTTGAACCCCTTGCGGCAGGAACACGTGTCGAGTGCCAAACAGTAAATCGGGCCAGCTTCCAAACCAGAGCACTTAGTAACTCAGCCCTAACAGACATGACTTGTCAACCTGTAGTCCCCCCGAAGGTGACTCTTGAAGGCTTTGAGCTGGGTTCGTGCCTGCGTGCCGTTTGTGAGCAGCTGGCTCCCAAACCAAGACACAAGAGCCAATTAACCCAGTCCCTAAACATCACTGGGCTGGAAGTGTTTGCCCATGTGTCTGGGGGGAAAGAGTAGTTGAGCTTTTCAGGTAATATTGCAGGCCTTCAAAACAATACTGTGCCATGCTGATCTCATAATAGTATATAACATTAAGGTCCCATGGCGGACTCGTGTTCAGGGACAAGCCGGCCGTCGCATCTATGATGAGATTTTCCGGCGAGTTTGTGCCCGGTTATACCACGGAATGACGCAAATTGAATCGCTCTCGATTATTCCAAACTCCGGGAGGAACCGAGATGTCCGTGGAGCGTGTCTTGAAGTTGAGCAACATGACCAATTCAGTACCCCCCCCCCACCCACACCCTCCAATCCATTATCATTGAGTAATACATTTCAGCTCCCTTGCAGTGGAAATCCCCCCTGGCCAGTTTTGAACTCCAACCAAAAGGGTGGAATCGTGTGCGCATGCTATACCAGTGTTTGTGTGTAAGCATGTGATTCTCTGTGAGTGTGTGTGCTGGCTCTTGTCCTGAACTAGGGAGGCACTCTTTCCCTCCAACCCCCCCCCCCCCCCTCTCAGCAGGGTGGAGGGCCCGAGGGCCGCTGGGCAGCACCGCTGTCTGATAGCGCTGGGAGGAAACCAATAGCATTAAAACAATAGTGTTATCAGACTGCGGACTTCCTGCCTGACATTAACCCCTCCTGGCCCTACAGCCTTCTGCTCCTATAGCAGGGGGCGTCACAGCTTATGCACACAGCGTGATTAACTACGGTTCAGTTGCAGACCCCCACTTCCAAAGTCCAGTTTGAGTCAGGAGTTGATACATAAATCAGATTGAAACAAGAAGGCCATCGCTTCATAAATGAACCGTTTATTAGAACCCTTTCCAGTAGAACAACAGCAGTATACAAAACTACGGAATACATTCTTACAAACATAGATATCGTCGCGGTAACTAAATGCAGCACGATTTAACATGGGGGATGAACGTATGCATCGCCATAGAACACAATGGGGATCCCGCTTAGCCGACAGCTCCTGTGGTACTGGAGCAGGGGAGCGCAGCAGAGGGGGGGGGGGGGGGGGCTGGAGAATGCAGGAAACGACAGCGGAGACAGGGGGGAAGTCTCTCCGCAGCGGCCTTCCCCAGAAGCAGGAAGCCAGGGCTCAGTTCCTGGTGCCCTGGAGGGCATCGATGAGGATCTTATTGTACTCGGCCAGTTGCCTGGACACGTTCTTCACCAACGGACGATAGTCACTTTCCATCCCCTTGGAGGCGATGACTGCAGGGAGGAGTCAAGGAGAGACGCTCCGTCAAGAGGGGGGGGGGAAAGTCTTCAGAATACAGGTCAAACTCGTGGCCTTCGAGACGTGGCCCAAGTCGAGGACCAAGCGCCTTGCTCAATGATGAACAAAATGGCCCCCAAAAGACAGATCTAACCTACAAACCACTTTTGAAATAGCAATAATACAAAAGGATACATTCTTTCATGACAAAGTTGTTCTGTTCAAGATGTTGCCACTTCCTCTCCAGGTTCGTGAGCTGGCGAGAAATTGAAAACATTTGCATTCGGAAACCGATTAATTTTTTTAAGACATGAAATTCCTCTTGCTTCGTGCTTAACCCAAGAGGAACTTGAATGTCGTTCACTAAACCATGACTGTACATTCTGGAATATTCCTGGACAATAGACAGGCCACCTCAGCGAGGTAAAACGATCCGAGACGACAAGGCGCTTTCCTCACCTGGGCGTGGGTTTCGTTCTCCTGGAGCTGGGTTTTCATGGCCTCGTACTCCTCGTTCATCTTCTGCATCACCTTCCGGAAGGTGTCTTTCCTCTGCGTCAGGGACACCTGGTCCTCCTGCAGCCTCTACCCATATGGAAACCCCCACACCCCCCAGCTGCGGTTCATTCCGAGGTCATGAATTAATTTATCAATGCGGTTCCTGCCAAGACGTTGGTGGAAACTACAAACAGAGTCATTATGTTTAGAGGCTTCAGCCAGCATAGGAAGTGGGGCGGATTCTAAAGCGTACCATATGCTGTTCAGAACTGTACATCTGGGCTGAGGGCTAGGCTGAAACGGGATCATTTCTCCGAGAAAGTAACATGACTTCCCAAGGTCAAACCTGTCAGAGAATCTGTGTCCTGTTCTAAGGGGGAGGGATGGAGGGAGGGAGGGGGGGCATTCTGTAATGTTTAAGGATGCTTTTAAGTTTCCTTTGTTGCATGGAACTGATTCCCCCAATGGGTCTGCTCGCTCACTGAGAGAACTGGCTGTGTTTACATTCACGACGTGCTCTTCCACAGAGCCGGACGCACACATCTATCGCAGACGGGGTAACGGCTTTCCCCCCTCGGCCAGAGAGACACTCTTCCTGTAGCATGGAGCTGAGGAAAGCGAAATTCCTTCGACGTGAACTTTACACACACTTGCGCGTGCTTCGTCTTACGCTGCTGACTATCCATGACTGGCTTGTGGACTATGGAGTGACTGACTCCTTCTCTACAGACGAAAGTCTTCTAAAACCACCGAGGAAGGCATGCCTTTTCACCTCACACTAAGAGGGGGGGGGGGGGGGGTAAGTGAAACCCTGCGGCCCAGAGCGAGGCCCCGGGCCGTGGGCTCGCTAACCTTCTTTTTCTCCTCCCCGGACTTCTTCAGGGCGTCCAGGTTGCTGTAGGTCTCCAAGCCCTCCCTCATGTGCAGGATCTTCTCCTTCAGGGTGTTCAGCTCCCCGGTGATCTTGGTCTCCAGCTGCTCCACCTTCTGGAGGTCCTGCTGCAGCCGATCGCTCTCTGAACACACACACGCACGCACGCACGCGGCAAACACATCTCTTTATTTGGAAAAGGCACAGCGGCGCATCCCTGACAAAACGGCGACCGAGCGAGTCGGCTGCCCTGCGGACGTCGGCCCTTGGAACGTCTTCCGCTCACGGCCCGGGGCCTCTCCGTTCCAGTCGGAAGCGTGTTTACATCGATGACAAGGACGCGGGGATGTTTTATCGGCAGGTGAACATGAGCTCCTCTACGTATGACCCTCTATGTTATCTGAACGGAAAACCAACAGGCCACACTGTCGCATCTCAATCAGAAAATAGATTTGGATGCATGTCATAGCACGGCTCTGCCGACTGCGTGTCAGAAGAGAAGCCGGCTCCTTGTCTCCCGAATCATCTTTCGCCCGTTTCCTTTGCTCGAGAACAGGCGTTGCAGGATGTCTGCCCAGAGCACAAGCCCCGGCCAAGAGTCACCGAGGCGTCGCTGTTACACTGAAAGATTTATCTCTAAACCAATGACTGGTGCACACACCCAGAGGATTCCTGTGCCGTAGTTAACGCTGATCTCACAACTTACTTGAATCGGGCCATTCGGTAGGTCACAAACACGCAGTCGAGCGAGCGGAGACGTAGGAGGAAAGTATGTGGGGGGGGGGTTTTCTGACGACCGTGAGGGCAGGGTCCTGAGCAAGGGGGCAATTCCCCCCTCCCTCCCTCTCCCCACACCCCACCCTGTCCCCGGGGTCTACTCTCCTGTAAGGTCTCTGCAGGACACCGGGTTGAGGTGCCGCCGGTTGGTGTCTAGAGGCCAGGGGCCCGACCGGCGGCAAGCTAGGGGGGGGGGGGGGGCGGGGGAGGAGCGGGGGGCAGGAAGAGGAAGAGGGCCGGTTCCTCCCGATAGGAACACCAGGGCCCCCAGACCGTGTTTGGAGGAGCCGATGTGTACAGAGCAGCAGAGTGCCCCGTCAGCACTTCTGTGCATTCTCTGCAGCTTCCTCCTGGGGCTTTGCCTTTCGCCTGCCCCCCCCCCCCCCACCCCCCCCCCACACACACACACTCTCCCTCCCCCCCTCATCCCCCAGGATTCCTGTGGCCACTCACAATCCGGCAGGACGAATCTCTTGGCATCCATTAGCAACAATATTTACAGAGCATGGATGCAGAGGGGCTCTTTGTCTGGCCATCAATAATGTGGAGGTGTCCCACCCTGTCCCCAGACATGTTAGATCAAATCATGGTCCCATGCACACCAGGGTTCCCGCTCTGCTCCGGAAGACATTTTCCAGGAAGGTTTTCAGTGATCATCTCGCCGGCATGACAGACAGAGATCACACTGTACACTAATATGTTCCTCTTTGTAGACGTCTGATTTAAAAGACTTGCTTGGGAAATGATGACAAATTGATCTTTGCGCTACCATTGTGCTATCATGTGACGTGACTTGGGGGTAGGGTTGCCAACTTCCTGAAATGGAAATAAGAAATGGAGGGGGGGGTGGGGGGGGGACGACTCAAGACCAATGAGAAGCATTTTGTGTGGGTGTGAGGGTGGTGGAACATAACATGAGACAGGCTACGAAAGAGCAGAAGGGCTTTTCTTCCATTTGAAACAAACAGCCCTGTTTCGTGTTTCGATAGACTAACTCGTCCTAACATTTCCCACAGGTTCCATGACTAAGCTCCTGTACGGGGGGGGTCAGCTGGAAAACTTTGCCTGAGAAGCATATCTTGTCACACAGTGCTTTGGGGCGAAAAGAGACCCGTTTATAGGACCCATAAATCTGTCCTCGTTCGACTGTTTTAGAAATGGAGTGGCAAAGGTAGAAGGTCAGTGGGGGCGGGAAAGGCTCCGCCGTAAACAGTCATGCGCTGACTCGCCGAGGGTGAAGTAAGGATAGCTTGGAGCGCCTCGGCTACCGTGCTGCGTGTGCCACTATCGCGGCAGGAATGCGGGGAAGCGTCGGGCAAAACCACAACCACGTACGGTGGAGTCGAAACTGTCTCCAGGCTCTCGAGGTGAATCGGCGTCGACGTCGGAAAATTCACGGCGGGCTCCGTCGACGTGGCTGCACTTTACGAGCCGACAAGACAGGTGTGACTTCCCAAAAAAACGGAGCGCTTCACCAAATCTTAGTCGGGGGAGAGGGGGGCAATGGGTGAACTTCAGTTGTGCGTGTATGGGTTCGGGGGCAAGCTGTGCTGTGTCGTGAGGGGAGGGGGGGGGGGGGAGGGGACACCCACCTGAAGTGAGGCCTTTGGCCGTGCTCTCCGACCTGTGCATCTCCGTCTCCTTCAGGGTCAGGTCCTCCTGGATGGACTTGAGCTCGCTGGCCGTGACTGACGAGATCTGCCTCAGACGGTTCATGTTCTGAACACACGGGCGGCGTCACCGTTAGCGCCAGGACACACACGCAACACATGTCCCTGTCCCGCCCTGGCCGCGGTTCGTTCCCCCCCCCGCCCGCCCGACCACCCCACGTGTTTGAAGTCAACCCTTTGATGCTTATTCCCCCTGTGTTGCTGTGCTGTACAAATTCAGGCCTTGGATGGGAAGTTCCATTTAGCTCTGAGTAGGAAATCACAGGGCCAGTCAGGTGGTTTGGTTTATTGGGTCTGATCCATGTTGTCAGAGCTCGTAAACCAACCCCCAGCATGTTCTGTAAATGACAGTACAGAAGAAGCGGCCTCGGCTAAATCACTATCAATTGAAGACTTCCAGAACAATGGCGTCCTTTCTCTTCGCCCTAGGCAGAGCAGCTGGATGATTGCGTACGGCGGGCACATGTCCGATGAGAACATGTGCTTGAACCCCCCTCTATCTCTCATCCATCCATCCCTCTATACTGTGCTAACCCCTTGCTAGCTCTCAGCCAGGGTTCAAAATGACCTATGGGTGGGGGGGGGGGGGTCCCTCAAAAATGTAAATAAAAATACTGAAAACTATTTTATCTTATCCGTATCTTTTCGACTTTTTCACGTTGTGAAATTGCATGTTTGGAATCTGAAAATGCTCTCAAGCCCTGCCGACATGTTAGATTATGAAAAATGCCAAACCTGTGGGACCCACCCCTAAACTACCAAAAAATGTATATTATGAGAGGGTCCCTATGGACTTATGGAAGGTCTCAACTTCTCTCCCAGCCCCTAGCCCCCCCCCCCCCCCCCCCCCCCCCCCCATTTTGAACACTGCTCTCAACACCATTCCATTCCCTCAACCTTCCTTCCCTTCCTCTCACCGCACCCCCCTCCACCCCCCTCCCTCCCCACCCAGCCCTGACTCACCCTGCTGGAGTGCTCCAGCAGGGCCACGATGTTGGCCTGGGTCTCCCGGTTGCGTTCCACCTCCTGGGCTTTGGTCTCCTCAAACGTGTCCAGGAAGTCTGGAGGAACCACACAACCCCACTGTCAACAGCAGTCCAACAGGGGGGGGGGGGGGATCACACTCCGATCAGAGAAAACAAACTCACCGTCCATGAGATCATCTTTTTTCTTCAGTTCCTTGTACTTCTGGCTGCGTTCCCCTGCATGGGAAAAAGACAGACGCAAAAGTGTATAAGATAAGAGGAGTTAGTGATAGATATCTATGTCTGTCATCCAGACTAAATTGATGAGGCATTGATGCTAATGGGTGGGACACTGATTAAACATTAAAGACGAGTTCAAAAGGACAGTGTCTACAGCTGTGGTCCTCAACCCTACTCTTCAGGGTCCACTGCCTTGTATGTTTTCGACGTTGCCCTGCTTCAGCGCAGCCGATTCGAACAAAGCGGGGGCCGTCGTCGAACCGAAGCCCGATGACGACCCATTCATTTGACTCCGTCGGAGCAGGGAAACACTGAAAACATACCGGACGGCGGGCGGCGAGGACCAGGGCCGAAGACCGCAACTCTACGCGCCTCAACGGGACAGTACTGAGCGGGGGGGAGGGGGGCGAGCGAGCTGGACTGCCTTACCTCCTTGTCAGGAAAGAGAGAGCACGCGAGGTGCGCGGACGTGGGGGGGAAAGGAGAGGAAACAGTGAGAGTGAGTCGAGATGCCTGCCGGGAGCCACAACGACGCGCAGCAGGTAGGTTTCGACACAGACGGAACCAAGGAGCCCAAGTCCCTTCCCCCTAGGCGTGGGTGGAGGACGACGAGTCCTCGTTAATGCTGTTATCGAGCGAGCGATGCGCGAAGTGGAGAAGGATTTCACACACAGAGGCAAGGCCGCGGCTAATCAGACATGTTGACGTCCCCCCCAGAGCCAAAACAGGCCATGTTGTGGAGTTCATTCCCAGTAAAACGAGAACAGGGCTACTGAGGGGGCCTGTGTTCAAGGCCGTCCACTGTGATACAGCACATAGGCTGAGGACTCTGGACGACATCCAACAGAGTTTATGGATTTATGGCCCATGGACTGACCGACCCCATCCACGGGACAATGCTCCCATAACCCAGCCACATCCCCCTTCTTTCACAGCCGCTGCCAAGACTCCCCCTCCCATCCTTCTTCCAGCCTCTTAGCCCACCTTTCACCCTGTTCAACCCTCCCAATCCCTCTGTCACCCCTCCCTCCACCATCCCGAGCCTCCTTCACCCACTCACCTCTCCTCCACCATCCCAACCCTACTCCGGCCCCCCACCCCTCCACCACCCTCCCACCCCTCCTCCACCCTCCCACCCCTCCTCCACCCTCACACCCCTCCTCCACCCTCCCAACCCTCCTTCACCCTCTTCCACCCGTCCTGCATTCTCTTCCACCCTTACTTCTCCCTCCCACGCCTCCACCACCCCCCCACCCCTCCTCCACCCTCTCTCCCCGCCTCCACCCTCCCAGCCCGAGGGCTCGGGTCCCTACCGTGGTTCTCCTCCATGTCGTTATCAAGCTGCCTCATCTCCTCGTTAATCTGGCCGACCTTTTCTCGGATTTCTGTCAGCCTGACAGGAAACAGGAGGGGGGGGGGGGGAGAGAGCGTCCGTGCGTTACTGTGACGACTCCAGAGCACCCACTGGCTCGAGCAGTCTGGGATGAAATACATACTGCCTCTCCATGCTGGCTATTTCTTGATTGTCGTCCTTGACCTTGAGAAAGAAAAGAAGGGTGTTACTTTACAATAACAACGGCTGAGACGACCTGTCTTTCCATGATTATTGCAGGCATTGCAGGTATTTCGAATGTTTAAAAGTGATTAGTGCTGTCTAGTCACATTGAGAGGGAGAAGGAGAGAGGGAGATAGAGAGTGTGAAAGAGTGGGAGTGTGAGAGAGAAAAAGAGAGGTAGAGAGAGAGAGAGAGATAAAGAGAGAGAGATGGAAAGAGAAAGAGAGGGAGAGTGAAAGAGAAAGAGAGGGAGAGAGAGAAGGAGACAGAGAGAGACAGAGGGAGAGACAGTGAGATAGAGAGAGAGAGAGAGAGAGCGCGGGAGAGAGGCTGAGAGAGGGAGACAGACAGAGCTAGAGACGGAGGGGTCCTCGGACCTGTCGGAGCAGCCGGTCCCTCTCCTCCTGAGGGGAGCCCACGTGCTTGTCCTCGGCCACCATGGCGTCGCGCCGCAGCTCCAGCTCCTGCAGCTTCTCGTGCAGCAGCACCGCCTCCTGCTTCACCTGGGAGTGAGCCAGCTCCTGAAGGGGCCACCCAGAGACAACACAGGGGGTCACCACCCTCTCTGATTCGCCGAGGCCACGAAAACACACTCCCCCAAATGTACGCGATGACACATTTCCATTCCCGTGTCAGTATTTAACCGTTGAGGTATGACGTGTACTGTGGTAAGAGTGTTAAATGAGCTGAACGTAGGCAGGACAAGTAAACGGCTCGTCGCGAGAAAATGAATCCTACTGCATTTGGTCCTTCACGCGGTGACGTTTCCCCCCCCCATTTCAGCCGTCAGCTTTGGCCCTGAACCTAATTGGTGAGATTCTGTCTGCATAGGAATGAAGGTCATGGGTGCGTTGTGATACGTGTGGAGGGAGGGGTATCTTGTGGTTTCGGCCAGAGTCCACTCACAGCCTCTAACGTCTCCTTCCGCAGCGTCAAAGCATCCTGTTCTGCCTGATGGGCGACTAGTGCCTGTTTGAAGAAAAAGTGAGGTAAACAGAGCAAGAAACCATGTTAAATATTAACCTACCTTCTACTCAACATCTAGTCAACAAGATTAGGTTTTTGTGACCGGGCTGGGACCTAGACCCCTTTGTTGATGCATGTGTCTATTGTATCGTTTTCTTTGCACTTTCTCTGTATTTTTTAGGTTCGATTTTTATTCCCCTTAGTATTAGCTCGACCCCCCATTAGTATTAGCTAGACTTTGCTCCTTTTGAATAGTTAGTCCACATATTCAAGTTTCAATATTCCTATATGTTTAATTAATGTATGCACCTCCCTGCCAAAGTAAATTCCTTGTTTGTGGAAACATTCATGGCAAATGAAATCCCTTCTGACTCTGATTCTTTAGACGGACACGTTCAGCAGCTTTTGCAACGTTCAAAAAGGAATTCTGAAGGGTCTAGACCACATCGACCTCATGGGAAGCCAGAATAACATCCGTATAGAAGTCATGAGAAGTTCGTGTACGTGTATACAAGCAGGTGTGCGCCAAGCGTTGACTCGTCCGCGGAGAACGTCCCGCGTTTCCGGCAAAACGCGAGTCTCTCGCTTCTCACCCGCAGAAGCTCTTCGTTGTTGGTCTTCATCTCGGCATACTTGGCTTGTTTCTCGGGGGCCATTGTCTTCACGATGTCTTCGGCGGCCTGCTTCTCTCGATCAATCTCCTCCTCCACAGCTCTGATCATCTCCTCCTTCCTGGATCAACCAGAAGAGGGACCCGTTCGTTCTCTGGTTCTCTGCTACCAAAGACCAGCAGGCCTACTGTAGCTACAATCAGAGCTTGGTTAAAAAATTTCAAAAAATAAGAAAGAAAAACAACACACTGGGCTTCTCATGAAAAGAGACACAGATACCTACACAGCAACACGTACAGCATCCACATTAAACGTTTGCCGTAATATGCAATGTACACATTAGATAAAGCAGATCATGTCAATAGTATGGAGCCACGGTGTAATCCATGTTTTACGGTCTATAAAGATGCCACGCTGTCAATCTTTTGCTAGAATGTACCGGCTGGATTTTATGGCAATGGATCAAGGTCCTTCACACACATTCCGTCTAAGGAGACGCTTTTACAAATTCACGGTCCCCTCACTAGCCACGCAGGTAAGAACATTATAAACATCTTACTTTACCTGCAAAAGACTGAATGCCGGTGTTCTGGTTGAAATTTGTGACCTTATAATATCTAAACCAAACATGGTGTGACAGTGTTAAACTAGGTTAGAAAAAGATTCAACCATGCTCCATGTCCTAAGAGTAGGCCTATTTAGTCCGTGAGCATATCGCAAACGCAGAACATGCTATAACCAGACTGGTTCCTGAATCAACTTCTTTGGAAAACCTTGGAGATGACAATGTTTGTTCTTAGCACTTAATACCAACATCCAACAGCCCCTGCAGGAAACACCTTCGTTATTCCCAGCAGCTATGACGGACACTAAACACAAGAAGCAGAATCATTTCCTTGAGCATGTGATGTTGATTTCTTAAGCCAGGAAAGATGTTATGAAGGAACAGCAAATAGTCCAGTGTTTTATGCTTGATGTCATTTCGTCGGCCGCGATGACATGTGCTGCTTGGGCCCCCCCCAAAAAAGAAAGAAATTAACTCCAACCTTGAGGACAGCACAGTCCTTTGTCATTGCTGCCAAGCTTGTGGACACCATGAGCGTCTTTGTGTGTGATAGCAGATAACAAACCACAGCAAGGGGAACACAAGCAGAAGTCTGCTGAAAGATAGCAAGCCACAGGAAAGCTCCCCGGGAACAAAGTATGCTTTGTGTGCAATTTCATCCGTTTTTTTTTTTTTTTTTTTTTTTTGAACGGTGATGCCTTCAAAGCTTACTGGTAAACTCTTGGGGCATTGACATCGGATAGCGCAGACGCAGAGTGCATGACTCGTTCAAAAAAGCTTCCTGCAGTTTGTACCGTCACCAAGATCTGTCCTCTGTAAACCATTTCATTAGCAACTGTTTTTTTTTTTATTATTGTTATTTATTTTTGGACGAGACATTCACATTGTCTTTTGTTGAAGGAAATAACATGGCTGGTAATACGTTACGTCTACTGTGGCTGGCAGCAACTGTAATCACTTCTGGAGACGCCGTGCTGGAAGATGACTTGGTAAGTATGCAAACAGATCCTGTCTGTCGTGGACAGATCATTTGATTTGACTTTCTTTCATATGACCTTCAAATTCTTTGCTCGTCGAATCAACAGGTTGTGGACATGAGCAACAGGACATTGCGAAACATTCCTCCCGACCTCAACAGCAGCGTCACAACACTGATCCTGAGCGAAAACTTCATAGCAATGTCCGAACCTGATCGGAAGGCTCTATCGAAGTGCCCAAAGCTGAAGGAGCTGCATCTCAACGACAACCAGCTAACTAATCTGAGTAGGAAAATCTTTGTCGGACTGTCAGAGCTGAAGGCTCTCAACGTGTCTGGCAACAAGATCATCGACGTGGATCCCGGGGCCTTCTCTGGTCTGTCGAGTCTGCAGGAGCTGGACCTATCCCATAATCTCCTCCAGTCCTTACCTCTGGATGTGTTCACTGGCCTGCAGAACCTCACCAGCCTCCGTCTGAATGGGAACAGCCTGCGGACGTTAGGCCCCTTAGTCGATATGAAAAGGCTCAAAAGTATAGACCTGGAGGGAAACCCTTGGAACTGCTCCTGTGAACTTGCCGACGTGTTGAAATGGGCGACGGTTTCGGAGGTCCAAATAAGTAAGACATGAATTGATGCTTTCTGTTTATCCCTGGCATCCTTACAGACAGAACTGCGACAACTATAGACTGAAGAGCCTGTGCCTGTGAACATTCCTGTGTTAACCTAGAAGTGCCTGGACCTGTGTCCGTTTAGCTAACGCAATGTTTGATGTGTATCTCTACAGTAGGCACACGGGCCATGTGTGCTAGTCCTAAGGACCAGGCTGTTAAGAACATTCTGGAAAGTAATGCCACATGCTGGTCAGAGTCGTCCACAGCACCCCTGCCAAATACTACGCCGGTAACATCCCAGCCAACATCATCCCTAGGCTCACCAGCACAGACTAAAAATCCCCAAATCTCCGGCAAAGGTAAAAGTGAATGACAGCTTTCTCCTTGTGGTAAATGGATGATCACTGTGCACTTTATATGCCTTTGTGGTCAAAAACACAGTCCATCCATTCATTGGTTGAACTACTGTTCCATACATAGAAACATAACCGAATGCAGTAGTCATTACCATGAGTACAATGGCCTAAAAAACTGTTACTCAGTAACCAATGATTTCCCTTCCAACTGTACCAATAATGTGCTGTTATCCATCGCTCTCGCTTCAGACCAAGACCCAGACCCAGACCACAGCCAGCCTGTGATGGGGAACACCTGGAAGTTCCTGGTCGGAGTGTTGGCCATCGTCCTCAGCACCTCCATGCTTATCGTGTGTGCCGTCAAGTCCCCCTCCTGGTACAAGCTGCTGTTTAACTACAGACACCAGCGGCTGCACGAGGAAGAGGAGCCCAGCGGTTTCCCCACCAGGGGGCGCTATTCCAACTTCAGCCTGGACACAGAGCAGACGGAGACGAGCGCCCACGAGCTGGACGCCGGGCTGGACGACATCCTGGACGAGGTGGAAGAGGAGGAGGAGGAGGACGGCTATATAGAAGATCGCTACATCGACACTGGGGACTACAAAGACCATGTTGCTGGGGACTACAAAGACCACGTTGCTGAGGTACCGTGATGGGGACCGTCACACTGACAAGGCTGTGTGTTGGAGGCGTTTCTGTGTGGGGTTTTGTCTGGCGTCATAGGAGTTACATCCAATCACAATGTGATGGTGGTCCGGTGAACCCAACTAATGACAGGATACCGTGTGGCCTGCACAACAAAGATTTGAGGAAGCGTAGTCCTTTGATAACAAGCCCGTTTTAGTATTGAATCGTCTGAAAAGTTTTGATGAAAGCTTAGCACTTGGATGTGCCAGGAACTAGATGTACCTCAATATAATCCTTCATATTTAAAGCACGTCTATTAATTTACATATGCAAATGTCATTTTAATGTGAAAATGAGGAAAGATGCAAATGCCTGTGTTTGTGCTGCACTTACAGTGAGTGATCCTGAAATGAAATGATGAATGGTACTGTACACCTTTTCTACTTGGCTGTATGATTCTCTAGCCATAAGCATACACTTGTTATGCAATCCACTTGCTTATAATGCGCCTAGTGAATGGAATTCACCACAACAAACAATGGTATACTTACTCTCTCCTCTCTGTAAATATGACATCAATACTTTGGGCTTCTCTGTCATTCTGGGCTTTCAGCTGTATGAAAAGAAGAGCACAGTGCTTGGGGCCAAGTCGAAATGAATGAATGTAATTTTTGTAGCATGGGATAGCATGATCAGTGTTAAAGAGCACAATCAATTCCATACCATGTTGAAGTCATTCATCACTTCCTCCATCTCCGTATTTGTGTTCAGTTTGTCGACAAGCTGATATGGAAAAAATAAATAGGATGACTGTTTAATGTGTTCTGGTAAGGGGCTGTGTCAAACTAATCCCAAATTGTTCTACAATTCTGCAAATACGATTGTTAGCGGACCTGGAAAGTCTACATTATATTAGCATAAAAACATTTGTAAATGTTCTGATATGGTATGCTTTGTTAATATGGATGATATGCAATCATTGTTTATGAAAAAAGGTGGGTTTACCATGTTGTAATCGGCCAATTGTCCCTGGAAATCTTTTATTTCCCCAGCAAGTCCCTCTGCTCTGAAGGAGGTCAAACAAAATGACGATTAGCAACCATTCGTGACATGCTTCTGAATCCCACAGTACTCCTCCATACAAATTACCTTTTCTCATATGAAAGGTAAACAGAGTTCTCTTGACCGTAGGTGTCAATATCCTTTTTCAATTTGCTGGTCTCTGTTGTGAGCTCATTGATCTTGCTCCTGTTTGGAACATAATCCAAAAGTAGACATCAGACATCTACTACAAAAAACACATATTTCAGTAGATAGCAGATCCACAACAGTTCGTATACGGTTGAATTTCAGAGGCTGTACCTGAGCAGTCCAAGGTAATAGGATTTATCCAGAATCTGCCTCTGAGGACCTTGTGAAAAAATAATAATAAAACATTTAAAAAACTGTCAAGTCAATTACAGGAGCTCAAATTAAACACTTACACAAATGTTGAATGTTAATCTATATATAAATACTGAATGATATTCACCCTTCATCCCAGTCTTCATCCCACTCAGACCCTGTTGAGTGACTGGCCGGTCTGTCACTTTGATCTGGGCAGAGAGGAGGACACCTGGGGTGGCAATGGGTCCTCCTCGTGTACCAGGACGGACTCCAGTCCCCGGTACCATCTACAGAACAGCAATGAACTCTTTACACAGTAGGCTACACAAGTGGACACAAATTATCAATTTAGCTAAACATTTTGGATACAGGTACCAGGTACTAGTACGCTTACTCGGTGACACAAATGATTTATTTCATTATCGCACAAAATCAACTAGTCTAGTAGCTAGATGGATAGTATTCATCAAAGATATGTCATACCCCGGTTCCGACTCTGATGGCTGTCTGTGGAGGTCTGACGGCTGTCGGAGGTCTTCCACTTCCAGTCCCAGGCATTAGAGAACCACGACTCATCGGTCGGCCAGACGGTGGTCGATGGCTAGCCATTCTTTATTAATTTACGTTATTGAGTCTAGCTAACTGTCTACCTATAATGTAGATAAAGACCAAAACCAAAAACAATGTTGACAGCAAACCTGTTTTTAATCTTGACGTTACAGTTACTGATTACGCGTAGACTGATTAGCCACGTTATATCGGACTGGCTAAAGTTTGCAAGAGTGCCACTACAGTACAAATGCTAGCTTCCCCAAAATGTGTAGCTACACGTACTGTTAACGTTAGATAGCCTCCTAGCTAAACTCCAACCAGACTCAGTGTGTGTCTTTAGTCTACTGGCGGAGCCCTGTAACCAGTAAATGTACCTTTTATGACATAAGACGAGGAATTATCTGACAAATCACGGAACCATTGGTGGCTAGCTAGCTAGCTTAGCTGCATCTGATGTTGTGTTGCCCTAGCAACTACGGCAAAGGTTGATCGCGAGATCTTCAAATCTCAGAGTTCTTATTGGGGCCAATGGGGGGCAGCAAATCGCATCGTGTTTGTTCTTCCAGTCCGCCTCGCACATTTCTGAGGGGCACAGGGAAGAACCATTGCGCATGTTTGTTATGCTCCGCTATCCGTTGGTGTAATCGTCTTCCTCTGTGGGGAAACTTGGCCTGCCTATGAATTGGATTTGATTACATTTGTGTTTCTGTCCTCGGTATGGACTCTCAAAAAGTAAGTGCATTCGGTATATCTATCTCGAAATGATATGGATTGTCATCACTCCTCTGTCGACCCAAGAAATGGGAAGAGTAGTGCATTAAAGCTTGCAATATTGTATCGAGCTTGAAAGCTGTTCATTCGTCAAGTCAGCTGCTTGTAGTTTAGTCTGGCGGTTGTGATATTATTCCCGGAATATTTATCCAGACGGTGTGCCATTTGTTTATAATGATTGTGATTACTTCAGATTATCTGGCTGTGCGATTGAAGCGGAAGAAAGACTGCCTTGTGCCTCTCCGTTGCACCTGCCTCGCCACACAAAATGTAACCAGTGGAACTGTGCCTAGATAATCCCCTTCACTAACGAAATAGTGATAATGACCTGTCATGCAAATACATGATATTCAGATACAGTAATGCTAGGACTAGTAGACCACAGACACTTCAGGCTACTGTTTGTTATGCCAGCAGGTGTCAAGTGTCCCTCTGCCAGTTCATAGGCTACTGCCGCTATTTATCATTAAATATAATTTGTTGTGGCTTTCAAACAGTTTATTGGGGTGCAAAATGTATTGAAAGCTAAAACGACACACAACAGCCTCATGAAGAAGCGGCAGATTCGAGAACAGACAGTTTATTTAGCTGCCTTTAGTTATCACGGTTTCTTAGTTTCTTCAAGCAGTTCTTGTAATTTGTTCACTGGATACAAAAGCTACACAGGGGAAGAATCCGCAGCTGTGCTTTCTGTTCAAAACAAAATGATATTGACCAAACATCAGAGAGAGAGGGAGGTCATTCTTCAATGGCACAAGCCTATTCACTGTGAAAGGAGTGACATCATCCCGAAAGACGAGCCAATGACACCCAAGTTGTGAAACCAGAAGGGAGAGGAGAGCTAGAATATGTTAGAGGCTCAGACAGACAGCAGCATGTGTGCATTACACTCCATTTCCTGATTAATCTGATGAGCCTCTTCGACTAAAGTGTCACTTTCTCAAGGGCAATTTCAAGAGATGACCAACAGAACAAGTTAGCTGATCTGTTTCCCATGCTACACAACGTCAAGTAACCCCCCCCCACATGGGAGATAACACTAAGCAGGCCTACACTTACATTTTGGACATTTGCACGGATACTATTTTAATGTGGAGTATTTGGCTGATCGGAGAGCTTACGGAAATAGAATCAGGGACCAGCGGGCCAGGCTAGCCTTTCGTTTGTGTGCACACTGCTTGTGTTCATAAACTCTTTCTCCATGGTTACAGTATCCAGCAGAAGAAGTTGCCCACCAGCCACGGTGTTAGAAAGGCTGGCTTTGCAGGACGAGGGGAGCATGCCAAAGTTGTAAATCAACATCTCATGCGACGGATATCCTTTTGGGGGACATTTTAAAGTCAGAAAAGTCCTGTTCAATAATGTCATTGAGGCGTCAGAGGCTGAATTGAGGAGCTCCACTGACCGTCACGTACAGAGAGGACTCAGCGTTGGCTCAGTAATTGGCTCCTGAGAATAGTACTGTAGGCCTTAAGTCTTCTGAAACTCCTCCCTTACTTGCGTACGGGGGCATGTGCAAGCCGCTATGCCACATCATGCATGTTATGTAACCTGGTTAATCTCACTGGAGACTGCTTCCAATTAGCACTCGGTTGGTTCGGCGAAACGAACGCGACGTGTCTGTGTTTCAATACGACGGCTGTCATAGCTTGAGGACCGCCCTACATGCGCTTGACGTCTCAACATCAACTTTGCTTTGGTCCACAGCTTCCATGAGACGGGGGGGCATGGAGGATCTAACTGTGATAGAGGAATATCAGCTCACATTAAACAGGCCACTCGCTCGGGCTGTAAATGAACATCAGAAATGATGTGTGAACGGTAGCTTTACGGGCAGCCCCTCTCAGGGTAAAGAGTGAAATATGAACGTTGTTGATGATGATGTTGTTGTGTTGTCCCGCAGCTTAAAATAGAAGTGCAGCTTAATCCTGAAAATCTGCCTAATCATCTCCTGTGGCGTGCATGCATGAAGCCCACGGGACATCCGATGTCTAGGGTTAGGCCCGTCCATGATCACATGACATAGTGGACTGTTTAAAGAGCCCCCCCCCCCATGCACAACGAGACACATGTCTTGGTCTATAGGTGGGCACCGACGCCTGCATGAATAATGCACTCACACACTTTACTGTGAGTGCAAACTGTACACTCATGGCTCAACATGTGCAAGGCTAATTAACCTAGATTAAGGGAGGCCACACCCCTTCATGTTGAGTAGGTCTACCGTCTTTTTGTGCCGGAGACATCCGATAGGTCCAGACTGAGGGCTCAGTGGCCTCAGCTCATAGTCCTGATGTCTTTGTCCGCCCCCCCCCCCCCCCCCCCCGCAATCTTTTCAGGTTGTGTTCGTTTTCCCAACAGCCATATTGAAAATAGGTTTCGCGTGACAGTGAAGAGTCATCTCTCTATCACAAACTCCCGTGCTCCCTATCCGTCTCTCTTTCTCTGCATCTTTTTCCCTCGGTTTCTTCCTCGGTTTCTCTGTGTCTGTCGTCCGGTGCTGCTACCATGTTGTCTGTGATAGCACAACAACCACCACGTACAGATGACAGGGCAGGGCGCCAAGCTCTCGTCTTGACCCCCAGAGACGGTAGTAACCACGACAGAGCCCGCTACATTCCAAACAGAGCCGTCGTGAAGTTTCAGCATCGCTTCTTCTTATATAGGCCAGCGTTCAGAGCAGGCCTTAAAGGGGTGACGATGCCATGGCGATGTCGCTCGACTGAAAGATAAATCATGAAATGACTCGGAACCCGATGGAATTGGGTCAGAAATGACAAATGCCTTGTGTATGCCAGCCGACATAGACAATCTTTGTAAAAACTCAAAAGCAAAAAATGTTGGCCTCCACACACCCACCTAAGAATAGCCATGTCTAGAGCAAGTGGACCTATCGCTACCAGGTGTCGAGTTGCTGTCACTGGCAGCCACTCAGGAAACGCTAGGAATAAAGTTCTCCATGTCACGTCTGGCTGCTGAAACTGGCGTGTCTTTGAATCTCGTCAGATATCTCGATCCGATATCTCGTCTCTCATTCCTTAAATCTAGGATCTTGTTTTGGTTTTGAGATTTGGTGTAGTGATTTCTCCCCCCCCCCCCACCCTCTGCACCAAACGTGCTCTGGTTCTTTGTTGGCACCTAATGAGGATAATTACACTGGACTGTTGACAGAAATCAAGTAACACGTTTTGTCAATAGGTTTTCGGTGGTAGACCGTAAAAATTAAATTGAGCTTGGATCAGGATGAAAGACGACCCATTCAACTCCTGCAAATCATGAATGAATTACTTACATAGAAAAACAAGTAGTCTCTTGAAGTACATCTGTCACTGTTTGAATTGTGGTTGTTTTTGTTATGACCAAGATTGTTGTAGACTTTTTATTTTGTCTTTTGTTTTACAGGAGGCCCTACAAAGGATAATCACCACATTGGCAAATAAAAATGAGGAGCTTCACCATTTCATGGAAACATTAAATCACTCCCTGGCTGGTCTCCAGGTAGGAAATGATCCAGTGACACTTCACTGTATCACAGAAATAGCCCTTATTCTGCTAGCCATGATTGGAAGCATCCTAAACCTTTGACATTTTTGCTTGTGGCAGGTCAATTCCAACCAAGTGGTGTCGGACCTCGAAGAGGAATTTGACACACTATTCGCCATCCTGGATGAGATGAAAGAGAGCATGACCAACACCATCAAACAGGAAGCGGCCAGGAAGTCACATGAACTCCAGGTAGCGTAGCAGGAGACGAGTGGGTAGACATGTTGATATGGTTGTTGTTGCAGTGCTTGCCAGTTCGCCACTTGCAGCCTGGGAATCTGTGATGTCACCGTGCTGTTATGGCAGTTCTCTGGCCAACTTGCTAAGTCCACTGAGCAGGAACAAAAAGTGGGTGAAATTAGCCCCAGATAAGAGATAAACCCATACTATGTGGGAGCTCTGGCATCCCGTCTCCCAGCAACTTCAGCCAGCTCACGTTAACTGACAACTGCAAGCTCCAGTTACTGTTTCAAATCTCAAGTCCTCTTGCGGTTCAACGAGGTAAGGATTAGTACACAATGACATTTCTATACCAATAGCTTTCCGACACACCTTAAATGTTCTTAATTTATGTTTTTTTTTTGTGTTGTTGCTTGAGCTCATCCTTTTCCAAAGTCGGTTGGGTACGCCTTGCGTCATGTGTTTGCCTAGCAGGTGCTTCACAAACATGTCTGCACCAGGATCCGCCGTTTTTCTCTGTGCTTTTCCTAGTCTTAGGAACCAGATGGGGAGCTTAGAATCGGATCCATACGATGTTGACTGTCCCCTAGGAGGGACACTGTTCTCTTAAAACACTGTCCACTTCAATGACCTAGTGACTAAGCACAGGCTACAATGCAGGCAGACCGCCAAGCCTGCTCCATAGAAAAGTACACATAACATGTATACACATGTAAGTGTACACAAACTGGACTGAGATTATAATGGCCTTCTAGAGTAGGTTGGATGAGACTCAGTGTTTAAAGTGGTCATGTTGAAACCTGGTCGATATCTCATGTACAAGCCTGATGTTCAAGGGAAGAAATCAAACGTTGCAATTCAGTCCATCGCCCTTCAACGTTCGAGTTTGACCGTTTTGCATAGCGTGTGGGGAATCGATTCGATTGAATCGAACAGGTTTACCACGTCAACAGGGAAAAGGTGGTAACAGAACCCCCTCCTTGTCTTGTGCCCCCCCGCAGAATCAACTCTCGCAGAGCACCAGCGCCCTGGAGAGTGCTGAGGAGTTGCTGGAGTTTGCCAACAACGCCCTGCATATCAAAGACGAGGAGGAGTTTGCCAAGGTAAGCACTTCTGCTCTGGGCTGTGCTAACTGGAGCAGCGCCTCTCTTTTGATGGGGAACAAACAAGTTACGAGATAAGGAAACGGTTTGGATCTCATATCTTTTTATTGCGGTGTCGTGGAGGAAAGGTCAACATTGATTGGAACTGATGGGTATATGACGGCTGCAATGCGATTCGACTGTGGAAGGTAGTTCCTGCTCTTTCCACCCGAGGTAACGCAGGTGAAACTGATAGACTGTAGTTCTGAGAACTACAAAGTTGTTGTTGCTGCAAGGTCATGGTATCATAACATCTCAAATGATCTCAAAAGGAACCTATTGGTACTATACAATAGGGTTGATTCCTGACTACTCTCTGAATTGACCAAAAATATGTATACAGCAACTCAATATGTACAAATGCTGTGTCCGTCTTTCCTCTTTTTCACTGGAATTTATAAACATGCATTTGATGTTAACAATACTTTCTATAATTGTCATAAAGCAATGTGCTTAATACTTCTGAATGGCAACCCAAGCAAATTCTAATAGGGTGTTATAAACTCTGCATGTCAACAACTATCACATTGTTGTTGATCACTAATGCCTACCCCATCTTCCCAATCTCTCTGGGCGTGTGTGTGCGTGCGTGTGGGTGTGTGGGTGTGTGTGTGTGTGCGACTCAGCCACTAAACAGCTTCATGCCAACCCCCACCTGCATGGCTGTACTAACGGTTTCCTATTCTTCTTTCTCCTCCTTATCCTCCTCCTCCTCTTCCTCCCTCTTTGTCCTCCTCCTCCCCACCCCTCCAAAGGCTGCCAAGCAGATCAAAGATAGGTACGGTATACTTTTCCCATCTCGCTACCTTGAGAGGCATTTTTCTTTTGGGTGCAGTCTTTTTTTTGTGATCGTTACTGTCCTGTAGTTCTGCATGTTGTTGATTTCTACAGTAGAGATACTTGTGTGTGACTAGAGAGATGAGTAAAGTGTGCCTTTATGTTCCCATCAAAAGAACCAACATTTAACCTAGTTATAGTCCATTTTGTTTTAGAGAATTTTCCATAGAGACTGGATGTTTCTTTACTAGATGTTTCTTTGTGTAGCCTAGTTGTAAGCATAGTCTGTGTGGATTTGTTGTGATTTTCTTCCTGGTTGATTACCATTGTTGGTGGGAACGAGCCTGGGAGTCTCATAGAATGCATGCTGGGTAGTGTAGGCCGCCCAGCGCATGTGGTCCAGTGTATCCCTGTGGGAGGTCTAACTGGGCTGATCTCTCCTCCAGGGTGACCATGGCCCCTGCCTTCCGCCTGACCATGAAGCCCAAGGCCACAGACAGCATGACCCACCTGATGGTCGACTTCTCCCAGGAGAGGTTGTTTCTCCAGGACCTCCAGTTTCTGCCCGGTACAGATGCACCCAGCCCCTAAAGCACAAACGTCCACGACGCCATCGTCTTGAGCCAGTCAGTGTAAAGGGGTATTTGATAGGTCGTCGTGGAGCTTCGGGAGGAGTCTTCCTCCTCGGTTGCGTCCAATCATTTACATTTAGTCATTTAGCAGACGCTCTCATCCAGAGCGACTTACAGTAAGTACAGGGACATTCCCCCGAGGACCTTGCCCAAGGACACAACGGCACGGCATCGATCCGGCAACCTTCTGATTACTAGCCCAACTCCCTCACCGCTCAGCCATCTGACCATCGGTGTGGCACGGAACGGTTTTTGAGCGGGACTCTCTCTGACAGAGCTCCGTGTCTGGAGAGGGTCATCTGCCAGCTGTCACTCCCAGTCAGGAACGAGGGAGGAACGGATTGTTCACTTGTCCGTGCTCAAGAGCTACATTGGCCAACACACGGTGACAAGGCTCAAACCCCACATCCTAACCCTTTTCCTCAGAAGCAACGCTGTGTCAGCGGGGTCCACCGAGACTGGACATCATCAGTCATCAAAGGGGCTCATTGCATTCCATCCCAGTGCTAAGCTTCACTGTCGGAGGCACGACGCCAAATTATAATCTAACGTGTTGTGAACGTCCGCTCCATCGGACTTCGTTCCGGCAAATATGAGGCGTCGTGCACATTCCTACCCAGACCCCCCCCACCCCCTCCCCCAGTGTTGTGTCATAGACGGTCCCGGAGGCTCTTTGCTTAGCACAGGGCCACAGATGCCTCGAGCTGGGCACTCAACAAAGGCTAAAAATAACCTGCACAAGAACAAAGTCTCCAGGACACGGACCTAAGTCCTTTGTCAGGTTAAAGGAGGGTTCTGCTTTAGGAGATACTGCGGTAGAGATATCGTCATAATCCTTTAAGCACTGGTGTCGTTACATTTCCAGTGTAGGTTTAGATGCTGGGTGAGGATTTACCTTAACGGGGCTCTGCGCTGTTCTGCTCAAAGAGCTGTGGAAGAAGAACAGTGTGTGTGTGTGTGTGTGTACACGTGTACGTGTGTGTGTTCTACATAACGATGCAGTCTGGGACGGCACCGTGTTCTCTCTCTCTCTCTCTCTCTCTCTCTCTCTCTCTCTCTCTCTCTCTCTCTCTCTCGCTTGAAGCCAGTGGTTGTACGCACTGAGGCGTGTGAGCTGGGCTGAAGGCTCAGTCCTCCTCGGAGTCTTCAAAACGTAGAGAGAAACAGTCGAATATCAAGCTTGTCAGACCAGACTAACTGTGTTCCTGTGGCAGTGCAGTTCGGTCGAATACGGAGCGACCTCTCAGGGTTTTCCAGGACAACGTTGTGGCTGAACAAATATAGAAGGAAGGACTTAGGCCTGACCTTACTCACCTTAAGACAATATATCGTAGGATGGATTTTGGTTACAGCTCGTTATATGAGAAGGGTGACAGCTGATCGTATTGGTCTTTTTTTAACGATTTGACGATTCACTTTGGCAATGATTATAAGAGCACCCTGGCAAAACCTACAGTACGTTCTGTGGAAATTCAAATCAATTTGATTCGTATTGCTCTTTTTCACAGAGGGCTTCACACACGGGCATAGAACTCCACCTACATCTCAAAGATTCCGTGTTTTTGCTGGGGGTGTTGGAGGACGTGGCCCCTTGGCCGTCCGAGGGCCCCCCGGGGGACGCTGAAATACAAAGGGGCCTCCGAGGCCATTCATCAGCCAAACACTAGGGCGGTTCACTGGCTTCATCGCCTTGGCAACTGCAACTCAAGTAGTCCCAGAAGAAGAGGCTGATGTTCATTGTTTACTTTTGAAATAAGAGGGTGGAAGAAGGGTTTGTGGGAATGTGAAAACTTGAGGAAGTGAGTTCAGGAGTGCGTTTGCGGGACAGCTCTAGTCTCGAGTGCTCTAACGGTTCACCGTCAAACGTCTTGTACGCTCAATTTGCGGAAGGCTGCTGTTTGTGATCTAGAGGATTAATCAATGGTTGCGCAGTCACCCACAACACCGCAGCGTACCACCTGCTACACAGTTATGTTTCCACTGTCATATTAATAAGTCATATGTCACACACGCTTTTTATACTCTCTACCCTTCTGCTTTCTCTCCTGACCAACCCTTCCCCCCCCCCCCCTCCCTTTGTCAAAAAGTTTTTCCATGCAACCGTTTCAAGAAATAACACACTTTTTTTTACTCCCTCCAGTCCCTCGGGCTCCAGAATTGGACGCCCAGGACTGCCAGGTGTCAGACAACACCGTCACGGTGGCCTGGAGAATGCCGGTGGAGGACAGCAAGATCGACCACTTCATCCTGGAGTACCGGAAGACCAGCCACGAGGGGCTTCCCCGGGTCAAAGATGAGCACTGCTGGGAGGCGGTGGACAACATCAAGTCCACAGAGTACACATTGCCAGGTATCTGAAGACTCGTTCTCCCTCGACGTGCGCTACGCCGAGTTGGAGCTCGTTTGGGTGCGTCTCGAACCGACCGTTTCTGACCAGGTGTTTGAATTGCGCCTCCCTCCAGATTTGAAGTTCGACTCCAAGTACATGAACTTCCGGGTACGAGCATGTAACAAGGCAGCCGCAGGGGAGTACTCTGATCCCATCACCTTAGAAACCAAAGGTAAATGTGTTCAATGATCATTACTAAATGATATCCTTATAGTTTTATTTTATTTTATTTTATTTTTTTTGGGGGGGGGGGTTGTTGCTATGTTTCATGTTGTGAGTTAAACGGTGGTTTGCAAAAAGCCTCGAAAGACAGGAAATTCCAATGACCACCACGGCCCCAACGCGATGTGAAATAGCGGAAATATTATTACCGCCGCGTCTATACATATCTGCTGTAACATCATATTAAACATGATAATAAATAACACGCATACATATAGTGTCTGGAGTGTATGTTTTGTTGATGTCCGTTTTCAAAACAACGAATGCGACTTTGGCTGTGTTCAACCTGCTGCATCTCTCCCTCCACTAGCTTTCAACTTCGGTTTTGATTCCTCCTCATCCCACCTGAACTTGAAGGTGGAGGACGGGAGTGTGGAGTGGGACCCCCAGGGAGGCAAGGGCCTGGACAGCAAGGTCAAGGGCAAGGAGAACAAGGGCAGGTAGGCACTCGGGCATGGACCTCGTCTCAAATTCAGGTGACAGGGAGTCCGGTGGCTGAGTGGTTAGGGCATTGGGCTAGTAATCTGAAGGTTGCCAGTTCGATTCCTGGCTGGGGCACATGATGTTGTGTCCTTGGGCAAGGTACCTCACCCTACTTGCCTCGGGGAGAATGTCCCTGTACTTCGCTCTGGATAAGAGCGTCTGCTAAATGATTAAATGTAAGTCCCAAGCCTCATGGACGTGATGATCTGAAGGAATTTTGACAGTTATAATCCAATTCTGATTACATTCCAACTTGACCTCTGCTCTCTTTTGTGGTATTGCTACTGTATTGGTTTTACCTGTCTAATAAACTCAGATCTTCCCACACTTAGGTTTTCAGAGTAGGGCTTTGGTTGAAAAAATGATTTGACATAGTAAGAACTCTTGTGTCCAGAGGATCAGATCACAGCTCAGTGTTTTCATGAATTATTGAAAGCCTTTGTCTTTCCTGTGCTTCTGAGCAACCTATTATTATTATTATTATTATTATTATTATTATTATTACCACCTGAGACAGAAAATATCAAAGTACATTCCAGAAAATGCGTTTCAGTTTGGATTTTGCTCAGGACTTATCATGTTCCACAGCAAGGTTAAACCTCTTTGTGTGCCTGCCACAAAGTGCTTTTTATTTTTAACCAGTTCCTTTCATTTGTTTTTGACAGTGCACATCTTACCAATCTGAAGAACATGTCAAGGTGATCCTGTGCCCCTTAGTCTCAGGGTGTAGTTTAACTTTAGGCATTAGGTAGATGGTGCCTAGAGTTACTTTGTCTCCAACAGATGCTTAAGCTGTTCCAGCCATCAAGTCTTGTCTGGGTCGTTACACTTCACAGACCTTTTCAGCAAATACAAGTGTTTGCTCTCTGTGTCTGTGTGTGGAACTCCCTGAACATGACTTGATATTGAGATGTAGTTTGGTTTCTGTGTGTGACTGATGTTACAGTAGTTATTTACCGATGGAGATGTTTCTTTCGGAAACACCCAACAACAACAAAGATTTGGTCCGAAAAGATGAAATGCTTGGACGAAGCATACCAACATAAAAAAACCTCCATCTGTAACTGACCCCTGTCCTAATTCTTTCTCTCTCTTAAAGGATGTATTCCTCTTTTTTTCTTCTTTCCCTTTCTAAGAAATGGTGACAAAGATATCCTTAATCCTTAGATGAAATATCGCTTTAGATATTATAGTGTACCAGCATGTAATCTGTTTTTTTTTTCACTAATCTTTCCTTGCTTTCAAAACAATTTTTCTTGGTGAGTAAAAATTCAGTCGACAAAATGGTAGTTAGTATGATCCATGCCTGTCCATTCACTCATTCAAATTCACTTCCACTTACTCGACACATCAATTTTTGTCATTCACAAATTTGTATTCATATCAAAAACACTAGCATATCCAAGAGAAACCCTACCCGACAAAAACTCAATTCAGGGAGGTAGCACCACCTGCACTAGCCCTCTCTCCCCCAAGAGTCTGTAACTAGGCCTCGCTCACTCGCTCTGAAAAATCAATACATTTCTGGGATATTTTGCGGGAGACTTCCAGAACATCTGGAAGGGATGGGATGTCTGCGCCCTACCTAGAGCTGACCAAGCCTTATGTGTATAAGGCCATCCTATTGGTTGAGTCCCATGGCTTGGCGCGTTTTGCCAGCTATTCCAATATCCTTGTATACCGTACATCCATACAGCACGTTGTGAATTTGGGCTGATGTGTGTGTGTGTGTGTGAGTGCTGGGGTACAATCTCCATCTCTCCACAACTGATGCCATATTGCTGGCCCACATTTCTCTTGAGAAAGCAACCATTTCCTTGGGTAACCATTTTGTCTCCTGGGAGGACACAGTTCATGTGTTTGGTTTCTGTCCCCAAACTGAAGAGACTTCCTAGTCCTGTGCAGAGGCCTTAGAACAGATTCTTTGAGTTTTGTTTCATGTCAGGAGTAGCCTAGTACCCTCAACAATATAAGTCTAAGCAAAACGGTGAGGAATATGTTCAGTTTGTTACCATTTCTTCCTCATTGGCTTCTCTATCACTCTGTGTCTGGCACTAATTTTCAGTGAGCTTTCCTACAGACTTTGACTTTCTATCGCTGAGTTAATTGCACCGTTCGGCCATTTTGCATCGCATTTGCATTGTGTCATCAGCAGCACCCGTGGCATTTGTTGTTGTGTGCTCCTAACCTGGGCCTCCCCATGTAGCCATGCGTCTGTTCTGTTGGATGGTGAGCATGTGTGTCCTGTCCTCTCCAGAAGTGGAACTCCGTCTCCCAAGAGAACGTCAGTGACACGCTCTCCGGCCATGAGGGGCGGCCGAGACCGCTTCACAGGAGAGTCCTACACTGTATTAGGTAAACACTACCACCCCCCTCCCCCAACCCCCACCCCCACACACAGACACACGCACACAACTACCTTAGAGTATGCAAACAAGTCTAATTTGACTAAAATAACACATGAACCCGTCGAAATAATACCACACCCACAAAGTATCACCCAAACACCGGTGCCAGTACAAAATGTTTTGACTCATGACTCACCTACTGTTTCTGTAGCCGTGTACACTATCTATGTTTTACACTGTGCTGACAGCAGCGATAACTGTATACCCTCCACACCCTGTTCCAGGTGACACCGGCATGGATGGTGGTCAGCACTACTGGGAAGTCAAGGCCCTCAAGGACTGCAAGTCCTATAGCGTGGGCCTGGCGTACAGGAACCTGGGCAAGTTCGACCAGCTGGGGAAGACCAACACCACGTGGTGCCTCCATGTGAACAACTGGCTGCAGACCTCCTTTGCCGCCAAGCACAACAACAAGGCCAAGAGCTTGGATGTCCCCGTTCCAGACCGCGTAGGAGTCTACTGTGACATGGACAGTGGTGGGTCGATATTCAAGATAAGACTCCTGCCCGCTGGTCAGCTAGTCTTAAAAGCCTACCGACCACTGTAGCCCCTAACTTGGTGTAGTGGTGTGTTTTACAGGGAATACTATAGCTCTCAGGTGACTGGAAGGCCTGGAACATGCACAGGTCATTGGATCTCGGCATATCCAATGACAGTCATTAGCATCCCCCAGGAAATTGCTGGAGAGGAGAACGAACCAGGCTTTGCTTGAACTCTGCGGCTCAAATGGCACTCTTTTCATCTCTGTCTTTGCGTTGATAATGATGAAGCAGTCGCATTGTCCTGAACTTTGTGTGATCTCTTTCTGTCCACAGGACAACTCTCCTTTTACAATGCCGAAACGAAACAGTTGGTCCACACTTTTAAGGCTAGGTTTAGTCAACCCGTTGTACCTGCCTTTATGGTAAGTTGTGTAACGCAGTCGTTTCTTTTATACATAACGTGTACGATAAACTCACTCATTTTTATAAAGTCTATTGTAGAGATAAAACATGAGACAAACTATTAAAACGTGCATCTGTTTATGTTAACTGCAAACACATTGCCAGATGTGGCGGGAACAGGTGAAGCATTGAAGTTGTGTCCTGTAATCAGGAAACATGGCCTTCCACAGGAACCATGTTCACTGGGCGTCCACTGACAATGCGCTGCTCGTGACAGCAGTATCGCTGTAATCTCCTCACCCTGGAAGACCTGCCATCTTAACTGCTTTATGTGTTTAGAGCTCAAGGCCACGGGTCTCAGGTTAATCGCCTGGAATTGCCCAACACGGCTTTTCTCTTTCGTCAGGTGTCGTATTCTTGCAGTTCTCGCTCTCTTCAGCATTTGTTTTGTCTTTTTTCCCCTTTCTTTTCAAGGTGTGGTGTGGAGGGCTGAGCCTGTCCACTGGTCTGCAGGTCCCCAGTGCAATTAAGAGCCTCCAGAAAACCGAGAACGGTTTAGGAGGTTCAAACAGCAGCCTCAACAGCATGCCCCAGTAGCCTACGGTCATCGACGAACTCGCTTCCTGCTTCCCGCCCCACCCCCCCCCCCCCCCCCCGTGCAAGTACCGACCCTCTCCGGTCTGCCTACCATGACCGCGGCTCTGCGTGACGCAGGAGAAACTGCACCGTGTGAGGCCACGTGGATCCCAACGAAAACGAGACTCCAGCTCTTAGAGGAACGAGCACCCCCTTTCAATTTCATATCGGGAATGCTAGTTGCTTTATCAGGGATAAGATGAGTAGATGAGTGCGCTTTTCCTTCCTTGTTTTAGTTTGAATGCCGACTTTTGTATCTGTCTCTGGAGTGGGTGTGTTTTGCCATGAAACACTATGTATATTACCAGCTGGCAATTGTATAAACGTGTGTGTGTGTGTGTGTATGTGTGCGTGCGCGCGCGCCTTTTTATGTATATTGCCGCCGTATGTGTATGACTAGTGTGAATGGCTCATACTTCGCCCTCTAATTGACGGATCTTGTTCAAACGTTCTATTTCAGTGTGCTACTGAACGTCCGTTTTTGAAGCAAAACTGCAGGTTTACGCTGAAGTAGACTCACTTAAATAACGGAGGACTTTTGCACAGTGTACTGTATGATATCTAGTGCTGCTTTTGATGCACCCCTTTCTTATAGTTTTTCACATGTTCTGCCTCTAACACTGCATGTTAGACTAGGCTAGGACTGACGAATCATGTGACCCTGGATGTCTGACCCATTTAATCTGTGATTATTAAATATTGTGTGATCTTATTCATGTCTGCTCTTGAGGTTATGCCCTTAAACCATTAATATATCTCAATATATTAGGAACTGGTACAGCTTTACACAGCTAACTGTGGTGACAATAATCTGTTGGAAAGAAATGTCATTAAAAACCACCAAAGATTTTCCTTTTGTTATGATATATATTTTTAAAACAAGGGAAATACTGTGTATATTCTGCCACCTGCTGTCCAGATGATACGTTTGCAAAAGTATGGAATCCAAATGGTCATGTTTATTTTTCGCTTCAAGGTTTTTAATGCCTGATTTAGTCATACAATTTAATTTCAATAGTTTTATTTGGTATGTCACTTCCGTATTTTCACAATAGTCTGTTTGTCATTAAACTTTAGTTAAGTAAGTACCAAGCAATACGGGTTATCTAATTTACCTTAAATGTGGGCTTAACTGTCTCTTTTCTTCTGTTTTTCCATTTTCTACCGTTTCCATGCTGCTGTAACCTGTGTTGGGCCATTAAGAAAATGTCTCTATGTCCTTTTGTCGATATGGGCCAATCTCTTGTTCATAAATCCTTTTTTTGTGAAACTCTTCCTCTGCGTGACTTCTCATAATATGATACATATTATGTATTATATTATAAACATTGTGTTCTGACCAGTGAAAATAAACCTTTCATCCATACTTTTTTTGGTAGTCATTGTCAAATCAACCTCATCAGCCTTCTAGGTTTACACAATTGAATCGTCTTAATTTGTAACTGTTTTACTGAACACAAAACATGAAAACATTTAATGAAAATATAAATAAATATTTCACCCTCCAATCCAGCAGGTGACGTTAGATAGCTTTCGTGATACGTTTTTCCTGTGTCGGCCATGCGCGTTGGTTCCTTGACTCCCCCTGCAGCAGTGTGTTGTTTTTAGAAGATGCTAATGGAACTGATGGAAATTCATGTAACATTCTTTAATTTATCTCAAGTATTCTTTTGTACGGATTATTGGTCATCTACGTAAACGTAGCGGTTGATATCTCTCAAGATGGCGTTTTCATAACTGTTCCATCGCGTAACCCGGTAGCAAAGCAATCTTATTTGCTTGACTAGCAATTGGCCCGTTACCTATAATTGTTTTCATTCATTTTCCCTAGTTAAAATAGCTGAAAGCGTGGACGTCACTTTGTTTGAACGTAAGGGAAAATTATTTTGTAATCTGCACCTTTTCTCCACCCAGAGTTCTCATCAAATGAACATGGTTAGTGCTGGTCCATCTGACCAGCACCATCAAAACGAAGATCAAGAAAAGCGACTAAAGAGAACTAATGCCTCGACTGAACAAAACACTGGTGCTTGCCCTTCTCATTGCAGCCAGTTCGGTATTCCTTTTATTCCAACTTTATTATTACAGGCAGTATGTTTCTAAGGTGAGTTAACGACATGGATGACATAAACCCTCTATAACGATTTGTTCCAGTTTGTAGCATAGTCACTCATAGCACCTGTATTCACTGTTTGTCCAGTATGAAACACATACATCATAACTAAACATGATGTGCCTTTGTACAATCCCAACAGTCAGAATGATTGCTGATTTTTTTTCTCACTTCTAGAGTGGTCCACACATCCTAAGTCGGAGTGGTCATCTATCAGCAAATGATGTCCAATGGGTAAGTATTTTGGGGTATATTGTCTAAATTAGAACAGTCCAAAAAACGCGAAACGCTGACATGATTGCTCTGTGATGTGGGTTATGGTGATCCCTGAGCACAGCAGGTGGTGAAAAAGTTCCTGGCCCTGGTGAACAAATACAACATGCCAGTGTTCCTGGCCGACACAGCAGGCCTGGCTCTCCTCTCCCAGGACTCCATGCTGCTGAAGGACAGCCTGGTCAGAGAGCCCCACTGCACCTTCCTCTGCACCGGCCGAGAGTTCACCACCTTCGCCTTGTTCAGCAATCTCTGGAAGTATGACGTAAGCGAGCGCATCCTATGTGTTTTCGTGTACCGCTTTCGTATTTGAGGGGAATGTGGGGGAATAAGACGTTTGGTTTTCTGCGTTTCGCGAGCAGCCTGGTTTGGTGGCGGCAGCCGAGGAGCGAGGATTCGATCTGCTGGAGGTGCGAGGGAAGGACCCTCGCCTCGTCAGCATGGACGATCTGTCGGGGAAAGAGATCCCCCTCCACTTCCTGTTCCACTTCCAAGGTCACGTGATCCACGTCGTGGTCCTGTACGAGCGCAGTGGGAACTACCTGTGGCACGGCCCGCTGCGGCTCAAACCCAACGCAGACCGGACGCTCGCCCCGTTCAGGAAGCTTGACTATGGCCGCCACGCGGGAGCCTATGACAGGTAGATATCCCCGTCAAGACACAAAATGGCGAACTCCGCTGCAGGTTACTGAGGGGGAAAACGTCCCTGGGTGGCTTTGGGTTCCAGGCCGGAGCTGGTGCTGACTGCTTTGGACGGGCTTGACGTCCGGATACCGCGGAACATCTCCCGTTTCCTGAGAGAGCACTCCCAGGCCCGCTTCCTGGAGTGCAGGCACAGGGAGTCTCGCGCCTTCTTTCAGGTTGGACCCCTCTCTTTCTCTATTCTCTCAACCACTCGATCTCCTCCCTCTCTCCCGCTCGCGCTCTCTCGGTCTCGCTCGCTCGCTCTCTCTCTCTCTGATCTTCATCTGGACTCCATGCCTAAGCGTTTCTTCCTGCTGGTTGACCAGATGTACCCAGACGACACCTCTCCAGAAGCCATGGACTTCAGGATGAAGGCCAAGAGCCTCCTGTATCTGGCAGCCAGGACCCTCACTGCCCTGGGGGTGCCATTCTGGCTGAGTAGTGGCACTTGCCTGGGTAGGAGAACCATTTGCATGTACCCACAGAAGTGCATCGAGACACCAATGCTAGGGTCATATACACAAACTGTATCTTCACTGTATCTGTGTCTTGTGAATGACGTGCATCCCAATTTCCCTCCAAAGTCCCTACTGTGATTACAGATGGCGAGGGGGGAAAGCAGCATTAACAATGATAATCATTTGTTAATTTAGCAGATGCTTTCATCAAAATTGTTTTACAAAATGGGGGAATTTAAACATGCAACATGATCTGCAGTTAAATGCTCTAAACACACTGAGCTAAACCTAACCCCCCCAGTGTTTACACATTGGTTAGATTCTTCTTACTTCCAATCGGTTTCCTCGGTTGGCTGTCTGATCTACTAACAAGGCCAATTGGTAGTTTTGGGCTCTTGAAGGCTAATCACGATGTCACTTCCCCCCTACAGGCTGGTTTCGACAGTGCAATATTATTCCCTACAGCAAGGATGTGGATCTGGGAATCTGGATCAAAGACTACAGATATGATATCACCTCAGCATTTCAAAAGGCTGGGCTTCCATTAAAGCACAAATTTGGAAAGGTAAAGGACATTTCTATTAATCCGCTGGGACTGGTTATGAGGGATGATGAAGAGCGACACCTTTTTTTACTCTGTCTTAATCTCCCTCCTCTCTCCTTCTTTTGTTTCTTCCCACCCCTTCTCTTTCTTCTCTTTCCCTCTTCTCTCTCGCCCCTCTTCTTCTCTACTGTCTTCTTACTCTTTCACAAGGTCGAAGACAGTCTAGAACTCTCTTTCCAGGGCCTGGATGTCAAACTGGACATTTTCTTCTTCTATGAGGAGGGAGACATCATGTGGAATGGAGGAACCCAGGCAAAGAGTGGCAAAAAGTTCAAGTAACTATCACCCTCTCTTAGATGGCGTCTCCATTTCTCGTTTAGTGATCGAGTCGCCTCGCAGGTCACCAACTTAACACGTTTAAGGCCTACGAAGCAGCTTTCGTATAGTGTCGTTGGCTGTTATCCAACATGTGTAACTGATAGAATGCCCTCCTTCTGCTAGGTACGTTTTCCCAAAGTTCAGCCTCTGCTGGACAGAGCTGATGGAACTCCGAGTCCGTGTTCCTTGTGAGACTCTGGACTATGTGGTGGCCAACTATGGGGCCAACTGGAACACGCCGGTCAAAACGTGGGACTGGAAGAGCTCTCCGGCCAACGTGCAGGAGAATGGGGTGTGGCCTGTAAGGGAATGGGATGATGTCATTCAGGTGTATTGAGCGACACACTCCCCAAGATTTTGAAAAAGACTTTGCTTCGTAAAAGCGCTGGTTGGACAGTTCAGACCACCTGTACTTGAGTGTCGTCACAGAACAGTCTCAGTGGGCGACTCAACATATCTGGCTCACATGACATGACGTCACATTCAATGTGAAACCATTTACAGCCTGCCTGCTGTCATGTTATGGTTGGAAATGTGAACATGTACATATAGATCCACTAGGATGCACCAAAGGGCTGTCATCTATTAGACTACTCACAGTTGATAACATGTGTGGAAGAACTATTTCTTGTTACAAGCTAACCACTGACATTTACATATGTGCTCATGTTTTGTTAACTGTTTATTTATTGCTGAATAAAGGCCATGCTTTTTACAGTGCAAACATCTAAATGCTCTTCCTGTCTCCATTTGGCTATTAAGATTTTTTTAAAGTTACTGCTTTACTCCTTTCATTGTGATTCACAGGGTTTGGTCATAAATATGGAGACATTCAAAATTCAACATTCCCCTATCTGGAGTGTTGCAAAAGAAGATTATGCAATCCCAAACTGTCCAATCAATCAGAACCATTTGGTCACATGACTACAGTTTTGAAATCTGTTCCAAGGGTTGTTTTTCCCCTCAATGTCCTTAACATGTGGACTGTGGGAAGCGGTGTGTAACTGTGGCCCCCTTGTTGCGCATCACAAACTCGATCCAGAACACAGCTGTGTCCAGAGGTGTCATTGGTTGGTCAGTTTCATTATGTTTTCTTTGTACCTGGTGAGAAGATGAAAGAGTAATATGACTGTATTGCAAATGGAAGTTTGTTGTAGCATGGTCAATTAAACAAGTGTATGCATTTCAAAACTTGATATGTTGATTAACAGCATCAATTTTCTTGAACCAACAAGACTTATGACTGGTCATTAATGACCGCAATTCCACCAATTCATGTAGATACTGTATTTGTCTATCTATATTCTTTTTTGTCATAGTATAAGAGATGTATTTTTTATTGCGCATAATTGGGTGAATGATATAATTTATGTTCAGATAACTTTCCAATCAGATGCACTGACAGTCAGACTGACTCATTCTTTCAGTCAGTTCAATAAAACGGAGAGTGCTTGAAAACAGTTTAAATGTCATGTATTCAAGTAAGATACTGTATTTGTTGTTGGCTTTTCATATATGGAAAAGGCTCCTACCCCTGTGCTGCTTGTGAGTGGGAACCCCTTTCACCCCTTGTGAAATTTGTCTTCACATGGATGGAAAGGACATTGCGAAGGTAAAGGACATCTCAGTGGGAGTTGGTGCCCTACTGGATTCTGTTTCATCTTTGGAGTTAAATGTGCAGAGAGTGTAAAGAACACAAATGTTTATGCAGCGCATGGTTGGTAACAAGTCAAATGAAGTATCAATAAGGGTAATTAAAATGGCAAACGTCTTGCTCTAAATGTATTACGTAATATGTTGTATTCATTGAGATTTCTATGTATTTATTTTTTTGCAAATTAGAAATAATCAACCCAGAATCATTATTGTTGTACACTTTTCAAAAGCCTGATATGTATATAAAAACGTGCTTTAAAACATCTGTTTCACCATTATTATTGTTTTTATTGTTTTTACTAGTAATACTACTACTGCTACTGCTACTACTACTACTACTACTACTACTACTACTACTACTACTACTACTACTACTACTACTACTACTACTACTACTACTCCTACTACTACTACTACTAATACTACTACTACTACTACTAATACTACTACTACTACTGTTACTTCTACTATTACTGCTACTACTACTACTACTACTACTACTACTACTACTACTACTACTACTACAACACAACACAACACAAAGGTTCTTCAAAGTTCTCCACAATTTCAAATTGAGGAACCTCCAAAGGTTCCAAAAGTATTAGTGGAAATGAAAGGCCCTCTTGAACTTCTCGAAGAAGCCACATTTTGGCAAAGACCTCATTTCCACTTTTCCTTTTTGTGCCTTTTTCTCTTCCTTTTCTTTCTTCTCAATGTCCTTCCTCTGCTCTTCTGCTAACCTTTGCATCTCTTTCCTTTCTAGATCTTTCATTTTGCGTCTCTCATTCTCAAGCTTTTTTTGAATCTCCATGTTTCTTTTTTCTGCCTGCTCCAGCTGCTTCCTCTGTTTCTTCTCCATCTTCTCCTGAGCCAGCTTTTCTGCTTTCTTCTGCCTTTCTATGGACTCGCTCGCTTTCTTTGCTGCTTTCCCCTCCTCAGCCTTTATCTCGTCCTCAATTTTCAATATGTCACTGTTGGAACTCTCCACAACAGATGCCTCCAGAACTTGCATCCTCGCCAGTTCACTCTCTAATTCTTCCTCCTGGTTGGCCAAGGGGTGGGTGTAGATTTGAGTGTCCTCAGGAAGAGGTGTGCAGGTGGGATGCTTGACCCCGTGGGGGTGCCTGGCCTGAGCTTCCAGGGGTTTGGTGGTGGTGAGGCCCAAGTGTGCTCCATCTTTACTCAGTGGGAAGGGTGTGGGGGTTAGGGAGACTGGCTGATGGATGGGGGACATTGATGGAACTTTGATATCCGCTGTCTTTGTTGGAGACAAGAAAATTGTCAGCACTGTAATGGAATACCCAACACAAAGGACACTTTTCTGAAGTAAAAAAAAAACTAATGGCTATAGTCTTACCTCCTCAAGCAGTTCATCCAACATCTTCAACTCCTCCATGATGGTAAGAGACTTAACCACCGGTGTGTGAGGTGTCTTGGTCTCCTGCAGACCTTCAAGTTTCTTCTTGGAGGAGTTGAGCTCCTGCTCTTTCCGTCTCTGCTCTGCGTCCCACAGCTCTCGCTCCTTCTGCATCCATTCTCTCCACCTCTCCTGCCTCTGCATGTCCAGCCTGTCTTCTGCCAGCCTTTTTTCTGCTTCCCTGAGCTCTGCCAGCTTCTGTTCACGCGGCTTCTGTAATATCTTTTTTAGGTCTACCCACCTTTGAATTTTACGCCTCGTTTCTGCATCCTTCTTTGCTTTCTGCATCTCTCTGACCCATCTTTGTTCAGCCAGTATCTGTGGCCCGCTTTTTACCACCCGTGTCCGTTCTTTCTTCTTCTTCTCCATCCGCTTCTTTTCTTGAAATCCGCTCATGTTGTCTGTTCTAGAGAGTGACTGCAGTGTTGTGTTGACATAGACTTTTATAGTTATTTTCATCATTATCACCAACACATAGGCCTATGACACATTAGAAATGACACATTGCTTTGTGACGTCATAGCTATTGTGATCTTTTCCTAAGATAGGCTATTTCATGGCAAAAACACGGCGCATGTATTCCCCCCCCCCCCCCCCCCCCCCCCCCTGCATCTCCTTTTGATTGACAGTAATTTTGTACTACAAAAAGTCACCGAAGGTATCAAGCTCAGTCCCATCGTGGATTTTGCAACTGCAGTTGCAAGAAAAACTGCAGTAACCTATTTCTTGGTATTTGCTCGGCGAAATTGCTAACCAATTGTCATCATATATTTCATACAAGTATACACCACGTTCCTTGTTTCAGTTTAACCTAATTCGCACATTTACTCCTTGATTAATATTGTTTTTATAGATCGTTCGTTCGTTCGTTCGTTCATTCATTAATTCATTCAGTTGGCTAGGCTGGTCGTAGGGGTGAACTAACTAGCCAAATAAATTAAACCTTTTTAGGATGTAGGCCGAAAATGAGCTTCCCCTCTTTGAAAGACCTATCAAGTAGGTTACCTTGCGTTTCTTAGCCTAGTTTAATAGCCAAGGAGCTCTCCACCTTTATTACAAATTTAAAAACTTTTTGATAAATGGTATATAAAAGCATCATAGAATGTAAAGTAACTGCTAGCTGGCGTCAATTACTTGTAAAATGCATAGATAATGATTAACAGTAAGATCTCAATTTAGCTTGCACCTAAGTTAAAACATATTTGAGTGTGCTAACATTAGCAATAACGTCAGCTAGTTTGAGGTGTATGCAACCTTTAAATTAGCAGCACATTTCCCATATTTAACCATGATTAAACATGGACTTAGCTGAAAGTAACGCACGGGCACCATCAGTTGATACCATGTGTGGAAGTAGCCTACTTTTTTTCTTGTAACAAGCTAACCACTGACATTGACAAATGCGTGCTCATGTTTTGTTAACTGTATATTTATGACTGAATAAAGGCCATTCTTTTTACAGTGTTATGAAAATGACTGATGATGATTTTTGCCTACACATTTCTATTCATATTCTCATACGATAATACTCCAATTTAGGTTTAGGGCCTGTGGTCGTCAGAAACCATTATAACAAAACATAGTTTTAAAACATAATGCTCTTCCTGTCTCCATTTGGCTATTAATATTTTAAAACAGTTTCTGCTTCCTCCTTTGAATTGTGATTCACAGGGTTTGGTCATAAATATGGAGACATTTAAGATGATTGTTTTGTAGGAGACATTCAAGATGTACATTTCCACAAAACAACTTTTAACAAAGCTTCACTTCCTGCTTCAGGAACATTCCCCTATCTGGAGTGTTAAAAAAGAAGATTATGCAATCCCAAACCAGAACCAGAATCAAAACCATTTGGTCACATGACTACAGTGTTGAAATCCGTTCAACACTGTGGGGGGGGGGGGGGATCTTGATCTGGCCAGGAGAGCACAGCCACTGGATCAACATGAAGAACATCAGCACCACTGCTAGGTACCGCTTTGAAATTCTCCAGGTGCCCCACAGCAAAGAACAGTTTAATGAAATGATAGATGAGATACTAAGGTACTGGACGACATGCCAAATGATAACATCATCCAGGCAATACTGAAGATGAAGACCTTAATGGAAACTAGTATGGAATTCAACATGGCTACAGCCAGAACTTTGTTCTCTAATATAGACTTGCTGGAGAGACTAAAGAGAGAAGAGGGTGAAGAACACACTGTTCTATCTGTCTCAAGACATAATGGTCACTCTTGGAACAAAGATGACATTTGATGCCTTCTACAGTGAACTTAGTGGTAAGTAAGAGCCCTGTGAATCAAACGTCTCGAGTGTGATTTGATAGTATTTTTACATACTTTCAAACTTAACTGTAGGGGAACTTTAATGGGAAAACTGTACATTTGTTCAGAAGCAAACTTTAGTGTTCGGTGGTGTAGAGGGATTACTCAACTGAAAACTTTGTACACTGCCCATAGACTTTGACTCATAGCACACCCTCTTTGTTGTGATCTCTACTTACGGGACTTCAGACGCTCGACTCGCACACTGCAACGTCTTCGCTCCTCTCAGTCTCTACTGTTGCACTCCTAGGATGGGACCTCTGAAGGTTCTGCTCTGTGTTCCCCTCCTCATGCTCTGTTGCGTGCTCTGTTTTGCCAAAAAGATACTCTGTCTTATGATAGTGCTTGTTAACTGGACAGTACACCGACACAAAAAAATCCTGTTCTCTAGTCTTTTTTTTTATTATTAATGTGTTGTTTTACTAACATACAAACTCTCTTATGACACAGTTGATATTCATCCACAAGCTCACCTCCAGTTGTACAACATAGCTATAATACAGGGATTATGCTTGTTATTGCTTTTGGACACACAAAAGTACTTTGTTCTTTGCAGAAGCATTTACCACATGCCCTGTACTGATCTACCTCTGTGTGTGGACCAGTCAGAAATATTAATCTATCAAGCATTGCACATTCATTCAAATGTAACCTGTAAGCCCCACTGTGACATCATCAAACATAGGCAGGAGGAAGAAACAGAAATCCTTCTCACTGAAACTGTCAATCAATGGTCCAATAGTACAATATAATGATTACCAATACTACTAATACCAAGCTGTTTTGCCTAAATCTCTCAGCAGTAAACACAGTGAACCTGTCAACCGGTATGATAACAGCTGATAGGAGTCACTATAAATGTCAAACATTGATGGTTGTGGCGTAAAAATAGCTGATGTGTGTCTGTGCAAAATCCCTTGTGACCTTAGAGAGCCCCACCCGTAATCATTTAAATTAAAAACCTGAATACACAAATACACAAATGATAGAGAAAACGCTAGAAATTGCTTTTTTACTGCCGTGATGTAACAAGAACATACTTGAGAAACATGTCGCCAGAATGAAAGAGGAGTGCAAAGAAGCCCATCCAAACATGGACATACTGAAGGAGAAAATGAAGAGGACCTTTGCTGAGAGTCTGCTTCATTCAAAGCCACTCCACCAGTGACATTATTCAGGAGTTCCCAGCTTTACGGCATATCAGCATTGTGAGTTCAAACCCTGCAGGGAGTTAATGTACAACTTAGTGTAGTTAATGTACAATTCGTAATAAGATTTCTCTTCCAAACACATATTTAATGTATGTAAATACTCTTTTAGATTTTTGTTAAAATTGAGCACATCTATAACATTGATGTGGATAAGAGGTTGCTGGAAGACTTTGGGGAAGCAGCAAACAACATTGTTGCAGAAGCCAAACTGAGCAGCCTGGGCAAAGAGATTGTACTCCAGTATCAGAGAGCAGTCAGTCAGGAATGTGAGGAGACACACAAAGGTATTTAGAACGTTATTTGATGTTCTTCAAATACATGATGCCATAATTGCTATAAAAAATGATCAAGTTGTGTTTTTTCCTTTTAGGACACACCGTCTGTGCTGCAATACTCTTGCTCCCATACCTGCTCTATGGAAATCCAGACAGGCTATGTCATTGACAAGGTAAGAGCATCACCAGTCATACGTAGTCAGACTAGTGCAGACGTAGTGCAGAGAATGTAAAGAAGACCAATTTTTATGCAGCGCATGGTTGGCAACAAGTCAAATTAAGTATCAATAAGGGTAATTAAAATGGCAAACGTCTTGCTCTAAATGTATAATGTAATATGTTGTATTCATTGAGATTTCTATGTATTTCTTGTTGCAAATTAGAAAGGATCAACCCAGAATCGTTATTGTTGTATACTTTTCAAAAATCTGATATGTAAGTAAAAACATGCTTCAAAACATCTGTTTCACCATTATTATTGTTTTTATTGTTCCCACTACAACTACTACTACTACTACTACTACTACTACTACTACTACTACTACTACTACTATTACTACTACTACTGTTACTACTACTATTACTACTACTACTACTCATTCTAATACTACTACTACTACTACTACTACTACTACTACTACTACTACTACTACTACTACTACTACTACTACTATTACTACTACTACTACTACTACTACATAACTTCTATAAAGGTTCTTCACAGAGTTCAAAAGGTTCTTCAAGTCCTTGATGTTTGTCACGGTTGGTGTTACCGTAGATGAAAGTCTCTCTTATCAGTGGAAATGAAAGGCCCTCTTGAACTTCTCGAAGAAGCCACATTTTGGCAAAGACCTCATTTCCACTTTTCCTTTTTGTGCCTTTTTCTCTTCCTTTTCTTTCTTCTCAATGTCCTTCCTCTGCTCTTCTGCTAACCTTTGCATCTCTTTCCTTTCTAGATCTTTCATTTTGCGTCTCTCTTTCTCCAGCTTTGTTTGAATCTCCATGTTTCTTTTTTCTGCCTGCTCCAGCTGCTTCCTCTGTTTCTTCTCCATCTTCTCCTGCGCCAGCTTTTCTGCTTTCTTCAGCTTTTCTATGAACTCCCTCTCTTTCTTTGCTGCTTTCCCCTCCTCAGCCTTTATCTCGTCCTCAATTTTCAATATGTCACTGTTGGAACTCTCCTCAACAGATGCCTCCAGAACTTGTATCCTCGCCAGTTCACTCTCTAATTCTTCCTCCTGGTTGGCCAAGGGGTGGGTGTAGATTTGAGTGTCCTCAGGAAGAGGTGTGCAGGTGGGATGCTTGACCCCGTGGGGGTGCCTGGCCTGAGCTTCCAGGGGTTTGATGGTGGTGAGGCCCAATTCTGCTCCATCTTTACTCAGTGGGAGGGGTGTGGGGGTTAGGGAGACTGGCTGATGGATGGGGGACATTGATGGAACTTTGATATCCGCTGTCTTTGTTGGAGACAAGAAAATTGTCAGCACTGTAATGGAATACCCAACACAAAGGACACTTTTCTGAAGTAAAAAAAACCTAATGGCTATAGTCTTACCTCCTCAAGCAGTTCATCCAACATCTTCAACTCCTCCATGATGGTAAGAGACTTAACCACCGGTGTGTGAGGTGTCTTGGTCTCCTGCAGACCTTCAAGTTTCTTCTTGGAGGAGTTGAGCTCCTGCTCTTTCCGTCTCTGCTCTGCGTCCCACAGCTCTCGCTCCTTCTGCATCCATTCTCTCCACCTCTCCTGCCTCTGCATGTCCAGCCTGTCTTCTGCCAGCCTTTTTTCTGCCTCCCTGAGCTCTGCCAGCTTCTGTTCACGCGGCTTCTGTAATATCTTTTTTAGGTCTACCCACCTTTGGATTTTACGCCTCGTTTCTGCATCCTTCTTTGCTTTCTGCATCTCTCGGACCCATCTTTGTTCAGCCAGTATCTGTGGCCCGCTTTTTACCACCCGTGTCCGTTCTTTCTTCTTCTTCTCCATCCGCTTCTTTTCTTGAAATCCGCTCATGTTGTCTGTTCTATTGGCAAAGAGAGTGACTGCAGTGTTGTGTTGACATAGACATTTATAGTTATTTTAATCATTACGACCAACACACAGGCCTATGACACATTAGAAATGACACATTGCTTTGTGACATCATAGCTATTGTGACAAAATTCTGAGTCTCCTGCTAGACATTTCATTCTCCGATGTTTTTCTAAGATAGGCTATTTCATGGCAAAAACACGGCACACGGTTTAGCTTCCCCTGCAATCTAAAAAAAATAAAGTCAATTATTTACTAACATTTTGTTAACATTTTAAATGCGTTAGAACACTCATATCGAAGACGAGTTCTTTCAGAATCAGCTTCATATATTAACAGGTCGACTGACTGATTTCCTTTTCATTCATTCCCGTAGCGTCCCGTTTTTTTCAGTGCTTCAGAAAACTATACGGAAACTATACGATCATTGAATGAATGCTGAGATAATGTCCCGCCTCGGACGCTCGCGTCTCTGGGGGTGAATGGAGGAGTGGGCTGGCCTGGACGCTGGGCTTCCGCGTGATAATTGAAGGATCTGTGCATCTCCTTTTGATTGACAGTAATTTTGTACTATATAAAGTCACCGAAGCTATTCAAGTTCAGTCCCATCGCGGATTTCGCAACTGTAGTTGAAAGACAAACTGCAGTAACCTATCGTTTGATATTTGCTTGGCGAAATTGCTAACCAATTGTCATCATACATTTCATACAATTATACACTACGTTCCTTGTTTCAGTTTCAGTTCCTCCTTGATTAATATTGTTTTGATAGATCTTTCGTTCGTTCATTCATTCATTCATTCATTCGGCTACGCTTGTCGCAGGGGTGAACTAGCCAGTGAACTAGCCAAATAATAATAATTTAGCTTGCACCGAAGTTAAAACATATTTGAGTGTGCTAACATTAGCAATAACGTCAGCTAGTTTGAGGTGTATGCAGGCTAAATTAGCAGCACATTTCCCGTATTTAACCATGATGAAACAGACTGAAAGTGACGCACGGGCACAATCAGTTGATACCATGTTTTTCTTGTAACAAGCACTGACATTGACAAATGCATGTTCATGTTTTGTTAACTGTATATTTATGACTGAATAAAGGCCAGGCTTTTACAGTGTGATTTTTGCCTACACATTTCTATTCATATTCTCATACGATACTCCAATTTGAGTTTAAACATAATGCTCTTCTCCATTTGGCTATCAAGATTTCAAAACAGTTACTGCTTCCTCCTTTTAATTGTGATTCACAGGGTTTGGTCATAAATATGGAGACAGATGACTGTTTGTTGGAGACATTCAAGATGTACATTTCCACAAAACAACTCTCTTCAGCAAAGCTTCACTTGCTGCTACAGGAACGTTCCCTGAAATGAACGGAATGTCTGGAATGTTGTAAAAGACGATAATGCAATCCCGAACCGTCCAATCAATCAGAATATAGGAGCCATGCATATAATATACATATAGGAGCCAGCTATATTTACATTTGTTTATGGTTTGTTTTACCTATACGTCACTATAGGTAAGCCTATAGGAGGTCACGGGGGATGGTCAGATAGCCTATGGAGAACACCTTTGCACCTACATGGTGGTAGAGAGGGGGTGAGTTTTTTTTTTTTTTTTTTTTGGTTGACCGCAGTTTTCCCATAGTTTAAAGCAGTATTTTTCATTCAACTGGATTTAGTTTCGAATTGTTGTATTTTTTAATTCAAGGGGACAATAAAGACCAGAACGCATAACACGGAGTGGAACTGCCTTATTGAAGCGCGTCATACCAATAATTTGCCCTGACTCAGCCTCTCAGCGGCTATTGGAGGTTGCAACGAAGCCACTACACAGAACCATTTGATCACATGACTACAATTTTGAAATCTGTTGAAGAGTTCAGGGCTGCCGATTTTTCCAAAAACCTTGGCGTGAGATTTGGTAGTACCCCCCCTCCCCCCTCCCCGGGGCAAACTTTTTTTTAACGCGTGTGTCGCACGGCGAAACCGTGAGAGTTGGCAGCTCTGAGAGTTGTTATTTCTGCAATTTCCTGAATATGTGGACTGTGGGAAGCGGTGTGTTTCTGCTACTCCTCTACTCCCCTCTGTGTGTGTCAGGGGGGAAGATATTGATCTGGCCAGGAGAGCACAGCCACTGGATCAACATGAAGAACATCATGGAGGAGCTGTCTCGGAGAGGACACGCGATCACAGTCATCACCAACTCAGCCTCACCGACCGTAGCGGACAACAGCACCAGCGGTACTGCTAGGTACCGCTTTGAAATTCTCCAAGTGCCCCACAGCAAAGAACAGTTTAATGAAATGACCGATGAGATACTAAGGTACTGGACTTACGACATGCCAAATGATAACATCATCCAGGCTGTACTGAAGATGAAGCCCTTAATGGAAACTAGTATGGAATTCAACATGGCTACAGCCAAAACTTTGTTCTCTAATACAGACTTGCTGGAGAGACTAAAGAGAGAACAGTACGACGTGATACTCAGTGATCCCCTGACAATAGGTTTTGAGTACCTGGCAGAACAGCTGGATATACCATTCGTTTTAAGTCTGCGATTCTCCTTTGCTCACACAATGGAAAGACTTTGTGGGCAGGTACCATCCCCTCATTCTTATGTTCCAGCCCCAGGATTGAGCTACACTGATCAGATGGATTTCACACAGAGGCTGAAGAACACACTGTTCTATCTGTCACAAGACATAGTTTTCCATCTTGTAGCAAAGATGACACTTGATGTCTTCTACAGTGAACTTAGTGGTAAGTAAAAGCCCTGTGAATCTAACGTCTCAATTGTGATTTGATAGTATTTTGACATACTTTAGATGATTAACTGTTTTAAAGTATGTAACTTTAATAGGAAAACTAGGTTTGTTCAAAAGCAAACTTTAGTTTTCCGTGGTGTAGTGGGATTACTCAACTAAAAAACTGTGTACACTGCCCGTAGACTTTGACTCGAGCACACCCTCTTTTAAGGGACTTCAGACGCTCGACTCGTACACTCTACATGTTCTTCGCTCCTCTCAGTCTCTACTGTTGCACCACTAGGATGGGGCCTCTGAAGGTTCTGCTCTGTGCTCCCCTCCTCATGCTCTGTTGGGTGCAGGGTACACATGGTGGCAATGTGTTGGTATTTCCAGGGGAGTACAGTCACTGGCTCAACATTCGAGTAATGCTGGAAGCGCTTGTGGACCGTAATCACTCTGTCACAGTGTTCATATGCTCAGCCTCACCTTCTGTCGACTACACCAAGAAAGAACGATTCGGCTTCAAGGTTTTCCACGTCGATTTTAGCAAAGAAGAAATGCATGCCGTAACAGAGGCCTTTGTGGAGTACTGGATGTATGAGGCTCAGAATGCCTCCGTGCTGGAGGTGGGCCTCAAGATCCGGGAGATAATGGGAAAAACAACTCAAATGCACCTGGACATGTGCGACTCTATGCTACGAAATAAGGAGCTTCTTGATACGCTGAGGCAATCCAAGTTTGACGTGGTCCTTGCTGATCCCATGATGCCATGCAGTGACCTGATGGCAGAAACTCTTGGCTTGCCTTACATCATCTCTTTGAGGTTTACGTTTGGCTTTACGCTGGAACGGTTTTGTGGTCAGATGCCAGCACCTCCCTCTTATGTTCCCACGCCCCCTTTGTCTTACACGGCTACAATGACCTTTTCTGAGAGGGTCAAGAGTTTTCTCATGTTGATTTTACAATCTTTCATGTTCAAGCTACACTCCTTTATTTATTTGGATGGTTACTATAGTGACATATATGGTAAGTTGATTACAGTGTTTCAAGGGTTAAAGGGCACTGTCATTTCCTGCCTTCCTACAATTATTTTTAGTCCTATTTATTTTACTGTTCGTTGATTTCAAAGTATTTCTGATTTAATCTACTCCTGTGTGATAAGATAACTAGTTGCACTACCACACCGTTAATATTCACACACAAGCTCATCTCCAGTTGTACAACATATATTATAATATAATACAAGGATTATGCTTGTTATTGCTTTTGTACACACAAAAGTACTTTGTTCTTTGCAAAAGCATTTATCACATGCCCTGTACTGGTCTACCTCTGTGTGTGGACCAGTGTTACGTACAACAAGGAGTTAGTAGCTACGTTTTTTAAATTATGCTGTTCTTACATGTTTATCAGGAAAACCTACATCGTTGTGTGAGATGGTGGGGAAGGCAGACATTTGGTTGATTCGAACCTACTGGGACTTTGAGTACCCTCGACCGTTCCTCCCAAACTTTAAGTTTGTTGGAGGCCTTCACTGCAAACCTGCCAAGCCGCTTCCTAATGTAAGACTTTCATTAAATTTCAAGTACAAACATTACTTGACAATAGTTTTTTAATGGAACAATCCAGTGCTATGGCCCATCTCTTTATATAAATCTTAACTATTCAAACAAAATGCTGATGGACTTTGTTTCAGGATATCGAGGAGTTTGTGCAGAGTTCTGGGGATGATGGCATTGTGGTGTTTTCTTTGGGATCCATGATCAAGAACCTTACCAAAGAAAGAGGAAACACAATTGCCACTGCTTTAGGACAAATACCACAGAAGGTTAATTGATATGTTTCCTATCAAAGCTTTCTGGCGTAGGTCATTCTACATCCCAGATCTTTACCATTCTGTTTTCTCTATTTAAGGTACTTTGGAGATACAGTGGCGAGAAACCAGACACTATTGCTCCAAACACAAGACTTTATGACTGGATTCCACAAAATGACTTATTGGGTACAAAACAGCAATTTTTCTATCTTTTTCTACAGTAAACGTCATACCATTCTAGACTGGTGTCCCCCACAATTCTTAAACACTCATTTGATTCTGATTGTTGTGTCATTCAGGCCATACAAAGACCAAAGCCTTCATCACCCATGGTGGGACCAATGGCCTTTATGAAGCTATTTACCACGGCATCCCAATGGTGGGGATCCCCTTGTTTGCTGACCAACCTGACAACATGATGCACATGAAAACCAAGGGAGCCGCAGTTGTTATAGACTTCAACAAGATGCAATCCAAAGACTTGGTGGAAGGTCTCAATGCAGTCATTAATGACCCATCGTAAGTCTTGTTTGTCCAAGAAAGTTGATGTTGTTAATCAACATTTTAAGTTTTGAAATGGATAAACTTGTTTAATTGACCATGCCACAACAAACTTCCATTGCAATGCAGTCATATTACTCTTTCATCTTCTCACCAGGTACAAAGAAAACATGATGAAGCTCTCAAGAATCCATCATGACCAACCAATGACACCTCTGGACACAGCTGTGTTCTGGATCGAGTTTGTGATGCGCAACAAGGGGGCCAAGCATCTAAGGGTTCAAGCACACAACCTGACCTGGTACCAGTACTACTGTTTAGATGTAGCAGCTTTCTTGCTTTCTGTAGTGGGACTCATCCTTGTACTACTGATAAAAACGTGTTGTTTCTGCATTCGCAAGTGTTGTGGGAAAGGCAAACCAAGAGTAAAGACAGATTGATGCAGTTTTTAACAGATGCTGTAGAGCTCCTTGGAAACTATAGATTATTGCTCTTATTTCACAACCTGAAAGCAGATGAAATTTCTCAATGATAAGTTTTTAATACTATGAAATGTAATGTTTTATATGTGTACAGTTAATGTTGTAGAATCAGAGTGCATCAGCAGGTGTCATTGTTAACACAAGTAAACGTTATAAACAATGATTTTTAAAAGGTTCTAAATCAAAGGATGATTGCTTTTGTACTCCTTTATATTTACTCAGATAAAAAAAGCACAGGATTACAGCTCTCTCCAGTGGCAGAGCTTAATTGCTTGAAAACATAGTCATCAGATAACATAGACATCTGCACACTGACCCAAACTTTTAGACCAAAAGGACATTCTCATAATCTAATGGTAGTGCTTGTTGCCTGGACAATACACTGACAAAAAAAAATCCTCTTCTCTAGTCTTTTTTTCAATGAATGTGTTGTTTTACTAACATACAAAAGGCTTTTGTGTTTAAGATGGGTTCAAGTCATTCAACAGTCAGATTGCTACACATCCCCATATTACAGAAGAGCACTCATTTTAAAGTCATAGTTTATTTGTTGTTTACATTAACTTTTGCTTAATGGAATAGCTGTAGGGCATTAATGTTCATTCAGAAGCAAACCAGTAGTGTTACGCGAGTAGTGACTCAACTTAAAACTTTGCACGCTTTGCCCTCTGGACTTTGACACTGCAGATCACACCTTACTTGTGTTGATCTCTCCCTGCGTATCTCTAAATCGGTGCACATGACGAAGACTTTGACTCGAGCACACCATTTTTGTTGTGATCTCTACTTACGGGACTTCAGACGCTCGACTCGTACACTCTGCATGTTCTACGCTCCTCTCAGTCTCTACTTTTGCACCACTAGGATGGGGCCTCTGAAGGTTCTGCTCTGTGCTCCCCTCCTCATGCTCTGTTGGGTGCAGGGTACACATGGTGGCAATGTGTTGGTGTTTCCAGGGGAGTACAGTCACTGGCTCAACATTCGCGTCATGCTAGAAGCGCTGGTGGACCGTAATCACTCTGTAACAGTGGTAGTGAATTCAGCCTCACCTTCTGTCAACTACACCAAAAAAGAACGATTCAGCTTCAAAGTTTTCAATGTCTCCTATAGCAAAGGACAAATGAATGCTATGACGGATGACTTAACTGATTACTGGATCAATCGGGCTCCGAACGCCTCCACGTTTGAGGTGGGCCTCAAAATCCGGGACCTATTGGGTAAAGCAACACAAATGCAGCTGGACATGTGCGACTCTATGCTGCGAAATAAGGAGTTCCTTGATTCGCTGAGGAAATCCAAGTTTGATGTGGTCCTTGCCGATCCCATGATGCTCTGCAGTGAACTAGTGGCAGATACTCTTGGCCTGCCTTACATCATCTCTTTGAGGTTTTCGTTTGGCTATGCGATGGAGCGGCTTTGTGGTCAGATGCCAGCACCTCCCTCTTATGTTCCTACCCCGCCTCTGCCGTACACTGCTCCATTCACTTTTCCCGAGAGAGTCAAGAATTTTCTCATGCAACATTTCCAATCTTTTCTTTTCAAGCTACACAGCTTTATTTCTTTGGATGGTTACTATAGTGAAATACACGGTAAGTTTAATGGATCATTGCTGTCATACCTTGGCTTTTTGCTTTATTTTAACACTAGGATGCACTATGACACAGTTTAAATCCAAGCAATTTCACCTTTCACTGCCAGGTTGCATAACTATGATAGAATGCATTGCTTGTTTTTTTGTTAGTATACACTGCAGTCATTGCATAAACATGTATTTGATGTGCTGTACTGATCTGTCTCTGTGTGTTGATTTTCAAATAAAGACTCAAGCATTACATTTTTACAATTTCACCAGGAAAACCTACATCGATGTGTGAGATGATGGGGAAGGCAGACATTTGGTTGATTCGAACCTACTGGGACTTTGAGTATCCTCGGCCATTCCTCCCAAACTTTAAGTTTGTTGGAGGTCTTCACTGCAAACCTGCCAAGCCACTTCCTACAGTAAGACTTCCAATGGTGGTGTAGTGATCCAATGCAACAGACCTGTGATCAGGCCTATGCTGGTCTGCTTTGTTTCAGGAAATGGAGGCGTTTGTGCAGAGTTCTGGGGATGATGGCATCGTGGTATTTTCTCTGGGTTCCATTATCAAGAACCTTACCAAAGAAAAAGGAAACACAATTGCCACTGCTTTAGGACAAATACCACAGAAGGTTAGCTGATGTTTGATTTGTGAGTTATCCCTATTTTTTGTGCTGCAGACCCGATTTCTGACAATTTTTCTTTCAATGAAAAGGTGGTGTGGAGATACAGTGGAGAGAAACCAGACACTATCGCTCCAAACACAAGAGTTTATGACTGGATCCCACAAAATGACTTACTGGGTAAAAAATATATACATTTAGTTACTTTTGCAGTAAACACTAAAATTGTTCTTATTGTCCGCCACAACTCTTGAGCACTCCTTTGACTTTGATTGTAATATAGGCCATACAAAGACCAAAGCCTTCATCACCCATGGGGGGACCAATGGTCTTTATGAAGCTATTTACCACGGCATCCCAATGGTGGGGATCCCCTTTTTGGGTGACCAACCTTACAACATAATGCACATGAAAACCAAGGGAGCCGCAGTTATGATGGACTTCAACACAATGCAATCCAAAGACTTGGTGGAAGGCCTCACAACAGTCATTAATGACCCGTCGTAAGTTTCATTCGTTGAGAAAACGATGGTGTTGATCCATATTTTTTTTCTTGAGATATACTACGTTATATTGACCTTGCCACCACAAACTGCCATCTGTTTGAACCAGGATGGAAGTATATAAAATCCCTGGAATGCACTCATATACCAATGTCATCTTCTCACCAGGTACAAAGAAAACATGATGAAGCTCTCAAGAATCCATCATGACCAACCAATGACACCACTGGACACAGCTGTGTTCTGGATCGAGTTTGTGATGCGCAACAAGGGGGCCAAGCATCTAAGGGTTCAAGCACACAACCTGACCTGGTACCAGTACTACTGTTTAGATGTAGCAGCTTTCTTGCTTTCTGTAGTGGGACTCATCCTTGTACTACTGATAAAAACGTGTTGTTTCTGCATTCGCAAGTGCTGTGGGAAAGGCAAACCAAGGGAAAAGACAGAGTAATATTGCACAAAGATTGGTCTATGATCCTTTGTGTTGTGAAAATGTGTCATACATTGTTGCATGTGTTGAACTGAACTTGTTCTCAGTGAGACACGCAATAAATAAAGACAGTAACTTATTTACTCTGTCCTCTGCAATTTATCAGCCACTTGCAAAAGATTAAGCTCATGACTTAACAAGACATGCTATTAGTTTGTATCCATGTCTGGGAGTTGAATACCTAAAATCCATTGTTTTTTCTTTAGGCAGCAGGATGTAGTAAACAACTTAAATGTATAAACATTCCATTACAAAATCTGATATAAAGTGTGAGTAGAACATAAAAAAATGTACAAAAACATCAAAAACATGAGTAGTCAAACGTGACAATTCTTACTACAACCAGAGAATGTTTACAACCTCGGTTGTTTATGGCTAAGTGACGTATGTGTCTTGCCTGCTGCACCATGGGTAGTAAGTTGTAGACGCTTCGCAGGCAGCCAGCAAAAGCAAGCCTCCGCCATTTCAGCCTTTGATAGCTAGCTACAATGGGTTTCTGCAGGATCTGAACCGTATTTCGTTCAATTCGGTTGAAGAAAGCCGACCTTCAGAGAAGGCAAAACGAGTCTGCTCAAATTTCACGGCATAGAGCGAAAGGGGCGAAAGATGGCCGTTGACAGACGAGACGAAAAAGGTAAAATACTTGTTGTTTAGTTGGCTAACTACCGTCAGCTAGCTAGCCACCGTCTAGTGCCAGTGTCAGTGACAAAACGCAGAGGGGCCTATGTAGCATACATGCTAACCCATCCATTGTCTCGTGGTTTTGATCCTTTGTTGATTCAGTGGGCTGGCGTGCATAGGGTTAGTTAGCTGGTTTAGTTAGCTAGTTACGTATCTTATTCCTAGCTTGTTTAGTCAACATGACCATGGATACACAAACGGGCAAATTAGCTAACATATATCCTTGAGAGAAATTAGGCTGGTGTGTGTGTGGAGGGGGGGGGACTCCACCAATTACAATAATGTTGTCGTCTGGCTACAGCCTCGGTAACGATATTTGATTTGATTTAAAAGATTAACTAGACAACTGCAATAGAAAATGATCTACGGTTACTGTATAGGCGACTGGCTGTTTAATTTGTGATTACACGCCAGCTGGGTTCATCCTGGCTGTTATTTGAAGTAATCTCCTAAATGCCATTTTATTGATTCGTATTTGCTAATCTTTGACTCGTGTACTTTCTGTCCTACAGAAGGAGAGTTAAATGTCCTTGAGGACATACTCACTGAAGCCCCTGACCAAGACGACGAGCTGTACAACCCAGAAAGCGAGCATGATGTTAATGAGAAGAAAGGTAGGTTGAAACACTGGTGCGAATTAAATACCTAATGACAGCATCAGCCTTTGGGAATCATCGTTGTCTAAATGATTCATTTGTATTCACTGTCAGGGTCGAAAAGGAAGAACGACCGCGTTGATAACCAGGAGTTGAAACGCCTGAGGCCCTCCGGACACTCCGCTAGACAGGCCTCAAAAAGACCGCTCTCGTCCGCTGGAGCCAGTAGCAAAAAGTCTCTCAGCACGCGAGGCCGACACCCCAGCGAATACAAAAGCGAGGAGTATTATGAAGACAGGAAACCGCAGCCCATGAGAGCTGGCATGTCCAGAGGTGACCCCGGCAAAGTGCATAACGACAAGCCCATGGTCCGCAGGAGAGAGCCCGACCGGAGGATCAAGCCCCTGATGCCTGATTTGTCAGAGGTAGGGGCAGACGCACGGTCCATGGAACGGCGATCCCCTGGTTTCAAGTCAGGAAGTGAGAACGTCTCCGCAGTCATACTTCCGATGTAGCACTACAGATGTTGATGCCGGTGGCCCTTTTTCTCTTCCTCGTCCCCTTTTTTTTTTTTTTTACAGAAGCGCCGGAGGACCAGCGAGGAGAGCATCGGCAGGGCGAGCCCCGCGTCCAAGGAGGAGGCCAACTCCGAGGAGTACGTCACCGACCAGGAGACGGGCAGCACGGCCGGCTCCTCCGACGGCAACGAGTCCAACCTGGACGACGAGGACGTGATGGAGGAGGAGGAGGAGGAGGGCGAGAAGGGCCCGGACGACGAGGAGGAGGAGGCGGACGAGGAGGAGGACGAGGAGGAGGGCGAGGAGGACGACGAGTACGAGCTGGAGGAAGGCGACCGGCGGGGAGGGAACGAGCCGAACGATTACGACACCCGGAGCGAAGCCAGCGACTCCCAGTCCGAGTCGGTCACCTTCTCCGATGGCGAGTCGGTCCGCTCGGGCTCGGGGTCCGACGCCTCAGGTAACAGCGGGGTCTCAGCCCCAAACCGTCACCGCTGCCGTCACGTGATGTCTGCTTTTCCATCCTGCCCATCACTCTGGTTCGTTGTTAAATATTTGAATGGTTGAGTAGGGGAGCGCAGTGCAGGGTTCTAATGGGATTTTTCGGATTAGTGATCAGCGACATGGAGACGGTGGGTTAGAATTCAAGACAGTCATTTCTTAGAGGTGCTACAGCTATCCCACGAGTCCCTGCCTGGCTCCGCCCATGTTTTCATTGGTTGGTGACCCACCCGCATTACCCTCACAGACCACTAGTGGGCAGAGGCCAACAGTTTTGGAATCAAAGAAGACCCCCCTCATTATGCCGGCTTTGTTTGGGATTTTTTTTTATACCAGAACCAAACAAACCGATAAAAATGTATACGATTTGAGTTGTTTTTGCGTTGAAAACATATGTTTCTCCTTTATTTGCCCAAAAATCCCTTTTTGCTATTGTCTTTGCTGGTGATATCGTCTTTCCTAAATACAAAGAAAGGCATGTTATGCTTTTTCTTCCGTTTTTCGACTCGAGGGCACTTCAACAGATGTAAATCTTTTGAGAACATCTTTCTCTATTCTACTATTTGTATTTCAGTTTGTACAATTCAGTCTGTACAAGTCAGTACAATGGTATAATTCATGTTGTCTTTATCGAGTAGATTGAAATAGCTTTTTTTCTTTTGTGGTTTTGACAGGCTCTGAAAAGAAGCACGACAAGCTGTCCTCCTCAGTCCGAGCTGTACGCAAGGGTAAGGAGAGTAAGTAAACGCTCTTAGTGCGTTCACATGACGGTGTACTGCTGTCTGGGAACCGCTTAGCATCATATCTTAAAACCTTCTTCTTCTTTAGATCAGACCAGCAAGCTGAAGTATGTTCTCAGAGATGCGAGATTCTTCCTGATTAAGAGCAACAACCACGAGAATGTCTCCCTGGCCAAAGCTAAGGTTTGCTCACCCAGTCATCACTCACTGAGTCATTACTATTGAGTTTAATCTTTTGTTTTGACTGGGGAAATCCTGAGAAGAAATTGTACCCCAGCTGGCACATTCCTGTCCCAAGGACCTTGTGCAAACCTCCAGTGTTGTTGTCTTTCAGGGTGTTTGGTCTACGCTGCCTGTGAACGAGAAGAAGCTGAACGCTGCTTTCCGCTCAGCTAGAAGTGTCATCCTCGTGTTCTCCGTGAGGGAAAGTGGAAAGTTTCAAGGTGAAAACAAAGCCGCTCGTTCTGTGGGGTGTTTTTTTTTATATATACAGTACCAGTCAAATGTTTGGACACATTTTCCCATTACGTATGTGTATATGTATGTATGTATGTCTTTCTCCTCCATTTACACTGTAGTCTTTGTAAGATGTCTTAAGGTGTCTCCCCTGTCTTTGAGTTCAGGTTTTGCCCGGCTGTCGTCTGAGTCGCACCACGGCGGTTCTCCCATCCACTGGGTCCTGCCGGCAGGAATGAATGCCAAGATGCTGGGCGGCGTCTTCAAAATTGACTGGATTTGCAGGTAAACCTTACTAATGCATTACTTTTAAAGGTGTCATTTTAAAGGTGTTCCATTAAAAATAAATGAATAAATTAGTCACTGTTCTAGAACATGGCGTTGACACTTTTGAAACGTCCTGACCTACAGACGCGAGTTGCCATTCACAAAAACGGCTCACCTCTCAAACACGTGGAACGAACACAAGCCTGTGAAGATCGGCCGGGACGGACAGGTGAATATCCTCGACGTCCTCCTACCAACAAAAAAACAAAACAAAACAGAAAGGAGCTCACTGTGTGCTTCCTGTTTTGACCGTGTTCCTGAACTCTGTCCTCTCTGTCTCTCTCTGTCTCTCTATCTCTCTCTCTCTGTCTCTCTCTCTCTCTCTCCGCTCCCCGGGGGGGGGGGGGGGACGTCGTCGTGGTGTCCCGCAGGAGATCGAGACGGAATGCGGCATGCAGCTCTGCGTGCTTTTCCCCCAGGACGAGAGCATTGACTTGTATCAGGTTATTCATAAAATGCGTCACAAGAGGAGGATGCCGTCCGAGCCGCGCTCTCGAGGACGGCCGCCACACCGAGAGCCGGCGCGCGACCTGGGAAGGTTAGAAATGCTTCTTTGGACCGCTAACGCCGCTAACGCCGCTCGCGCCCGAGGCGTGACGTGATGACGGAGGGAGCGGTTGGGGGGGGGGGGGGCTTCTCAGATCCTCCCCCCTCCCCCCACCCCCCCCCCACCACTCTCTCTCTCCTGTCGTCACTCCGGAAGAGGGAGACCTCGTTCCTCGTAGCTGCACGGACCCAAATGCAGCCTCGTTGAGGATTGTCACAGGGGAGAAAAAAACCCCAAAAGACAGGGCTAGGCTGATTTTATATAAGCGTTTGCCAGTGGTGTGTAATTGTTTGCTTTAGTGTAAAAGAAGTAGGTATAAGATGGAATGGTAATATCCAGGAGTATTCTGTGAACATCCATTTCAAATGATGCGAAAGCACTCACTATTTCAGGAAGTTACACATTTGTTGTCTTTAGCTGTTTCAATTATTTTCACTAGATGAGCTGTTTTTAAAAGAAAAATAATTCCCAAAGCCTTTTCTTTCAGGAGTTTCCTGGGGATAAACCTTATCATATATGGGACTTTTTAAAAGGAGCCATAATTGTTAAGCAGAAGACTGCACATCGCATTGAGGGGGGAGAATGCTTGATAGAAAAAATCTAAAATGCTTTCAAGAGGAGCATTTTTTTCTTTTTTTACCGGACTTCCCTCCGTGAGCCCACAGCTGGGTGGTCTGTCTCGCACACGTAGATGGTATGCAGTGTATCTAGCCCCACACACAAAGATAAAGAGAGGGGGAGAGAAGGGAGCGAGCACCCACCTCACCATACCAGGCTGCTGGAGAGCTGTAGGCCAGTGGGGAAAAGATCCGTTGGCCGTTGGGAGACCTGGCCAACACAGCCCTGGGGGGGGGGGGGGGCTGTGACTGTGACTTATCACAGGGGCTCCTCCTCCCCGCCCCCCGCCTCCTGTTGCAGTGCCTTTTGGACTCTGGTGTTTTCAGGGATCATCTATTATTGGGCCTTGTGTGAACTCGCATCTTTTACCACTTGGGTGAGAGGAGGGAGAATGCCGGGAGGTTAAGCCCTCCCTCGAGTTTCCGTTAATGTAGAGTGGCCCACCAAAAGGAGATCTGTTGAACTGTCCTGTATTCCAATTAAACCACCAATACCCCCCCCCCCCCCCTCCCATCCCAACCCCCCCCCCCCCCCTTTCCTCAAGAAATCAAATGGCAAATATGTTGGTTTACAGTCACCCCCGAACACCAAGGACTGTGGATGTTGTAGGGGGTGAGAGCCGTTAAGTTTCCACATCTGGAGTGCCGTCCGGTGGTAGGTAGGGGAACCCCCCCCCCCCCCCCCCCCAGGAATGGTTTGCAAATCCTTACTCTAAAGGACTGAGAAGTGAGATAGCAGGAGACGCACCCCTCTCATTTCTTCTTAAGGCCTCAATGGACTGAGAAAAAAAAACCCAAGGGAAAGCTGTAAGCCAAAGAGGGATTACCTCTTGGTTTATAAGAGAGAGAGGAAAAAAAATGGCCGACGCGCCTCTGGTCTTTTTGGTTGATTGCAATGGACTGCATCCTCCCTCTCACCCCGGTCTATGCGTTTCCAGGCCTCCCCTTGTAATGTGTTTGTGGCTGTAGACCTAAACCATAAGATGGACTGTATATGAACTTTTGCTATCTTAATATTTGCCAACGGTAACAGTCACAAAACTACAAGAAAGCGGTATGTTACCATTTTCACCGGCTTATTCTCATTTCCTGTAGAAATTGTTTCATCTGGGTTGATAGTGTGGTGTATTTAAATACAGTATTGAAGGTTTCCTGTGAGGCCACCTAATTCACACTTAAATTGTTGTATTTGTAAAAATATGGTCCATAAAGGTAAACAGATTTACACCATTATATAGCATGGCAATATTCATAACTGTAGGCTATTATTTAAATGTGCCTAACATTTTGATAGTTAAATGTAGGGTAACTGAACTTCAAATGCCCAGCCCCAAGCAGTTTAACAAGGATGCACTTCATTAACAGTACTCATCCTCTTGAAAATGTAGAATTGGCTTTGGTAGCATGAGAATCTAAACAGATGCAGCACAACTCATTTATTGAACTTAAATGCCATCAAGTTATACTGTCTGTTGTATGTGTACTGGTTTACCTTTTTGTAGTGAGGTACTCTCATGAAAACGGGCAATGAAATGCATCCAAGAACTTGGGGCATAAATGAAAAGATTTAACCATGATGGACCCAGAAATGTAGGCCTGACTATTGCATGACGACCAACTGAATCTGCTTTATAAAGAAGAGATGTGATCATATATCCTATTGGGTAGAATGCCAATGCAGGGTGTGTCTTAATGTGGATAGGATACACTTGCCTTGTCCTTAGCGGGTGGTCTCTTGTCTCAATTTCTACCTTAATCCATGTAGGCGTCGGCCAGAGGAATTTGACATTCACAACAGGAAACGGCCACGGATTGACTATCCACCCGAGTTTCCCCAAAGACCAGGTCACTATCTCTATATATTGGTATATCCCTTTGTAACGGCTGATGGACAAGTGCCATGTTCAAGTCCTTTTTTCTCTCTCCATGTTTTGTATCATCAGTTATGAGCCCTGTACATACAGACCTATACAATGATGTCAAAGCCGTATGATTCATGTCTTGTACATTTGACTGAGGTTCAACGTGTATTAATCCTGCTGTCTTTAATGACTTGATATTCTTATTCTGTTCCACTAGTCTTATAGTGAACACTCCAGTCTTAAGACGTCATATGAGTAACCAACCCATTGAAAGTGGAACTGCTTCTTAATAATAATAATAAGCATGATTATTATGCAGTTGCACTATGACCCTGGAAAACTGGAGTCCTTTGACATCGCTACTCAGTCTTGGTGCTATTTCTATCAATACAGGTTTTATACAGGACCCACGCAACCCGCCTGTGGACAGGTGAGCAGCATGTGTAAATGAGATGGAGTGTGCTTGATATGCGCTCTTGTTTGGCCCCAAATTCCAACTTTCCCCTCATACCTCTCTCTCACAGGCGGTTCCCTGGAGTCCGAAGAGACGTGTTTCTTAACGGGGTGAGTTCATAAACGATCTGTTTTGTTATCCCCCAACCTCTCAAGGAAGTTATGGAATAGCCTTTGCTATGTTCCCATTCTGTAATGTGGCAATCTGAAGCATAGACCCTGGCATCGACTAACAACGTGCATTGCTTTCACTCCAGTCCTACAATGACTACATGAGGGAATTCCATCACAACATTGGACCGCCACCTCCTTGGCAGGGAATGGTAATATCGAATATGTGGAATGAAGTACAGTCCCATTGGTTTTCGCATTCATCCAATGTAACGGAGGAATCTGGTCGACTGCAGGCCCCGTACCCAGGAATGGAGCAGCCCCCTCATCATCCCTACTACCAGCACCACCCACCTCCACCCCAGACCCACCCGCCCTATTCTGGCCATCACCCAGTCCCTCACGACGCCAGGTTCAGAGAAAAGAGAGTCGTTCGCTCCTTTTCATCCAGCCTGGTAAGATTTCTTCTTGACAGACATCACTAGTCACGCGACTACGACCACCACCACTGTAATAAGTTTGTCTGGCATGTTCCGGAGTCTGTCATCTTGAGAACTTCGAACGAGTTGTGCATGTAAAGGTTCTTCTGTTGAATGCAGCATGACTACGACATGCGGGTCGACGACTTCCTGCGGCGCACGCAGGCGGTGGTGACTGGCCGCCGCAGCCGCCCCCGTGAGCGTGACCGCCAGAGGGAGCGTGACCGGCCCAGAGACGTGCGTCGAGGAGACCGAGACCGTGGACGCGAACGGGACCGGGAGAGAGACCGGGTTCGAGACCGTGAACGGGAGAAGGAGAGGGGCCGCTATCGGAGATAGGCGTACCATCGAAAAGATTCCTGTGAAACTGTCGTTTTGCTTTTATGTCATCTTTTTTTTTTTTTTTTTTTTTAAAGAGCTGAACTGTACCTTCTCCGTGAGTAATTGTACTTTTCTACATTATGTTGTCCTAAACTGATGTGTATCATGCATGCAGTGTTACTATACTGGCAGACAACAACCAAAATGCCTATTTCCGTTTTATTTCATCACACATTGAGAAATTGGTTTAATATGGTAAAGTATTTTTTTTCTGCACAAGTTTGACAGTTCTGACAGTTAAGTGTTTGCCAATCTTGTTTGTTTTGAATCAGAGGGACTGTTTGACTGCACGAGCCCACAGTGTGTTTGTATTGTTCCTAATTGTACATGGCTGTAACAGTTGAAATGAAAAGGATTTAGGCAAGATGGTCGAAGGGGTTTTGAGCTGTTAGAAAATGGCGGTGTTGTAGCAACTACCCTTCTTGGCGTCCTTTTTGTTTCATGCCATGTCTATTTTCTCTAGTGTTTGAGCAGAAGCTAAAGCAATGTTGTCATGTCTCTGAATCTACTTCAAACCAAGGCTCAAATCAGTGCTATAAAGCTTTGTTTTTTGTGTTTGTTTTTTTTGAACCTGCAATGTAGAGATGTGGTCAAAGGGGAGGATGTCTCTTAAGGTCTGTTTTGTACAAAAAAATAAACATGAAATTGTGTATCCTTGTTTATTTGGTTTGTCAAGTGTGATTCGTATCCCTATATTAATTTTTTTCCATTAGTTTATAAAAGGTTAGTATACAATAGTAATTAAGCATGACACATGCATTTGTTTAATGCATTAATACAAGCCAATAGGTAATGTCTGGCTGGTCATGGATTTATAGCTCGTCATCATTTTTGTGGTCCGGATATATGGCCGGAAGTACACGTCTCTGATTAGGCAAGTATTGTGCGACTGGAGTACTGACTGAGATGGCTGCGCCCGCGGTGCATGGGCGATATTTTACGCTGTGTATTATTTTGCTTTGTGGGTTTTATATTCCCTGTGTCTCGGCACTGATAGAGGGACTATATTGTGGCACTGAGATATGCTACGATGTGCTTAGCGTAGGCAGACAATCGACCAAATCTGAAATAGCTCGTGCTTATAGACAGCTGGCCAGAAAGTATCACCCAGACAGATTCCGAGTTGGAGATCCAAGTCTTGCCGGCGAAACTCGAGAAAGTGCACATCAGAAATTTCTACTAATTGCCACGGCATACGAGACCCTAAAGGTAAATACTGAATTTGCGGATTAAGATAGAGCTACCGAACTAATGTTACTTGGCTATGTTAGCTAATGCCAGGTAATGCTTGAGCTTCATCCAGCAGAACGTGTCAACTTGCTTTGCCAATGTGGCACTTCCGACTGAACTGAAACATTTATGAGTAGTATGCTTACGTAACGTGAAATTATCTCTTGTCTTGGACTACCCCAGCTTGATGAAAACCGTATGATTACAAGGCGCAAACGTTGATTTGTCAAACAGCAGTGCAGATGTTAAACAAATCATTCGAGGTACTTCACTTCACTGTTACAATAGGCAAATGCTCCTTACAGTTTTTTTTCTCTGCTAGGATGAAGAATCCCGGAAAGACTATGACTACATGCTTGATCACCCAGAGGAATACTATAGTCATTATTATGCTTACTACAAGAGAAGGTTGGCACCTAAGGTGGACGTGCGAATTGTAATTCTGGTCACTGTGTGTGCCATCTCAGTGTTTCAGGTAAGATCTCCTTCTTTCCCTGAGTCATAGGAAGATAAACTGTATAGATAGGCCTATTACTGAATGTAACATTCATTCTGTGGTTAATCGTTCATTGATAAAACCTTGTGACAATCTCGATCCCTGCAGTTTTACAGCTGGCACAGCAGCTACAACGAAGCCATCAATTACTTAGCAACAGTGCCCAAGTATCGGATTCAGGCCGCAGAGCTGGCCAAGCAACAGGGGCTCCTAAACAGGACTAAAGAGAAGGGCAAGAACCGTCGATCCAAGGAAGAGATCCGGGAGCAGGAGGAAGAGATTATCCGAGACATCATCAAGAACAAGATTGACATCAAGGGGGGCTACCAGAAACCCAACATCTCGGATATCCTGCTGTGCAAGATCATCCTGTTTCCCTACCACCTGTGTCTCTATGTGATCTGGTACTGTTCGTGGATATACAAATTCACCATTTGCAGGGAGGAGTATGGGGACGAGGAGAAGCTGTACATCATCCGGAAGTACATGAAGATGCCTCTGTCTCAGTTTGATAGTCTGGACGATGGCCTGAAAAACACCTTCCTAGAGAGGCAGCTCTGGATCAAGGAGAACTATGAGGTAGGGGGATGCCAATTGAGAATGGATTCTCCTCATATGTTCGTTCAATTGTGTCTCCCTTATGTGAAATAGTACGAATACTGCAGCACCCGGACCATTGATTATGTTTTTTATCGACCAATTCTAGGTGTACAAAGAGGAGCAAGAAGAGGAGATGAAGATGAAAATGGCCCTTGATCCCAGGATGAAAAGGTACAGGCGGTGGATGAAGAATGAAGGACCCGGCCGACTTACTTTCATTGATGATTGACTACACATACACAACACTGTGCACTCATGCCATTATGTACAGGTACTCACACTTTGTGTGTGTGTGTGCGTGTGTGTGTGTGTGCAGCATCCAGAGAGACTTTTCTCTGCAAATACATGTACAGATGATTGGCGATGCCTGTTTATATCAAGAATTATTTTCATAATGTATTGGACTGTAGTGTTAAAACAAACAAAACAAAAAAAAGGTATTGTGGCATCTCAGCTATTTACATGTGAGGCCTTTTGAAATGATTATGGGAAGAAACCAGGACACCTGAAGACTGGGAGGATGCTGCACCAAAGCCTGCTTGGAGGAACTCTGTGTATCCAAGGGTTGTGTCGTTTGGTCTGTTGTCTCTGCTATCTTGCCCATGCCTTTGTTTGAGGTGGGTCACAATGTAAGACATTCTTGTGTTCGCATTATACCTCGACATTGTTGGATTTGATCGCCAGATGTAATCCGTAATACACTTATCTACCTGTTACATTACTACTACAACTACTTAACTGTAGTCTAGTAAGGAAATCTGTCTTAACATTTTTTTTACCCAACTAAGATTTAGCTTGGTAACATTAATCTTAAAACGGTGCAAAAATGAAGGGGCACCATAGCCTGAATGCCTGCCCGGTGGCTGATAGTGGGAAAAAGTCCTATAAAACAAACATTTATAGAAAGGAAGCAGTCACAAGCTTTGTTCGATTCATCATATATGTCCAGTTTGTCAAATTTACCATTACCAGCTTTAAATCAAATTAGACACACTGAGTAATAAATCATTTTCTTTCAAGTGTTTAAAACGCCTTTATTTATTAGTTGAATTAGTGTCTGTATGACATTTGAATTCTGGGTTATGCAATGGCATGGTTCAATGAATTCTGACCTCCATACACAATGCTGTATGTGTAAGTTATGTATGTACTGCAATAAAATAAAGAGGTTTTGATACAGCAGTTTTAATCGTTTCTGGCATAAAGCCCAGGGGGGCCTATCAACTTGACACAAGGGGGAGCACCTGCATTGAGTGAACAAGGAACGTGAGTCAGGTGGCTGAGCCGTTAGGGAATCGGGCTAGTAATCTGAAGGTCGCCATTTCGATTCCTGGCTGACTAGGATGTTTCCTTGGGCAAGGCACTTCACCCTACTTGTCTCGGGGGGGGGGGAATGTACCTGTACTTACTGTAAGTCGCTCTGGATAAGAGCGTCCGCTAAATGACTAAATGTAAATGTCCTCTGCTACATAGCTTCCTTCTGTTTGTAACCCTATGCTTACACACCCTTTCAGAACACAATGTTTGGACAAGTTAAGTTTACACTTAAGAATAAAAAAATGAGTGATAACAAAGGGGGAAAGGACCCTTCGCAGGGCTGTAGAGAAAGTAAAATTAGCTCACGGATGGTATGCCATTTTAAGCAAATCACATGCCGCAAAACCGCACATTAGGTTTTAATCTGTCATATGTAGGGTACTTACATGAGAAAAATTACCTACAGAATTAAGTAACTTTGCAATGTGTAGAGTGTGTCAATGCAAATTTAAAAGACTGTATTATCCTAAACAATAAATGCAATTAAACAAGCCATTTAAATGCACACCAAACAAAACATTTATGTTACTGCAAACATCCAACAGCACTACCGCTATTTAAAGAAAAACTGCATCTAAAATGAACCTGATACAATTATTTTATCTGATTAAAAGGTAGAAATGACAACCAAATTATTTCCCACTTCAACTTTCAGTGTACACTCAATTCTGATGTATGCCTTATTTGCACACCCTCACCAGTACATACACATGTCCTTATACCCACTTATATGTTAAGGCCGTTTTTCAGCTTCCAATTGTGGTGATAGAAAATTAGCAATAACAGTGGTTGAAGCAAAAACCTACAGGAAAGTTGCTCTCAAGGGTCAGGGTTGGGAAGATGCTGTGCAACTGTGGCCCCTGCCTTTCTATTGGCACAAACTGTAGAACACAAGTGCATTTTTTCCTTAAACAGATACAAATAATAATAAATTAAAAGGAATAATGTTATCTTAATTTTTTTATTAAGTATCTTGAAATGCCAAAAAACCCTGAACAACACACTTACAGCTCTACCGTAATGCTACTCATGCAAAATGATTTATGCGTCCATTTCCTTCACCCAACCTTTCACAATGAGCTGAATACAAACACAGTAGCACAGCACGTAAATATTAAATGCCAATTCCCTTTAAACCGTCATTAAAGGCCACATCTTTCCATTTGCACAAACAAAGTTTACAGTTTGGAATTTGACACACCTGCTAAAATGTGATATATGTCACATTTTATACTCAAAAAAGGTATCACGTAGTGCCTTTGTGGAGCTGATATATTGTCATACAGATGTTGTCTTCATGGAGCCAGACCGGAGCTGATTTTACACACTACTTAATAGGGGCTTCCACAAAGTCATACTGTTTAAATACGCAAATTCAGGCCAAAGGGGAGAAAGATAAGAAAAACATAACTAAATAAAGAAAGATACTTTTTTTTTAAGTATATTTTTGAAAATACTTAGAAAATATAAAAGAGGAAGTTACATTTGTGAATGTTTCTTGAATATATATATTCTTCCGAGAGCTGAAATATCCAGTCTGTTATTCTGCTACAGGAGTATGTGAAAACTAGCGTAATCTCTCCAGCTTTCTCTGAGCTATTGAACATACAAAGTTGGGAAAGTCTACAGAGTGTAAGGAGGGCTACCTGGAGTTATTTAAAGACTTAAGCTTGGCAGTATTGAACTTACATATACTCATGAAAGATTGATCAATTATTTACCAGGAGCCATACTAACTTTCCTAAGGGGGTCTCAGTTGCTAGTAAACCTAGCTAACTAACTTTCTAAACAGACAAGGCAGCAGTGCATTCATGTTTAATTATAACTATGGACCGTGAGGCAGGAGAAAAACTCATTGAGTTCAAGTCAACACATTATTCAATGCACTGAGAAACATGGGTTTGCAATAACTATTTAGAATGAAAGTAGAAGTTGGAATTTGACAACAGTTATTTCCCACAATTGAAATAAAGACAGGACAAAGACATGCAATGCTTTTGGAGCTTAGAAACACAACATGGTTGTGGTCCCTGTGGTTTTGGGAATTCAAACGGACAAATTTACTCATTTTTTTTCACTGTTGATACTTATTTACCACAAGGGTCAGCAGAAGGATTAAGGCTACATCATGTCAGTCACTACTTTAATGTTGTATCAAAGAGTTTTTAACACTTCTGTAGAATTTAACACACTAAACACTGCATTTAGTATTTGTAAAAGGCGAATAATGGTGAATACAAATATTACAATACCATTTAAAATGGTTATTTCATAAAAGTCCAAACAGATTTTTTTCTTTCTTCTAATTAAGCACAACAAAAGTAAAGATAAGAACAAGGTTGTAAACATGGGTACACAATAAATAATAATAAGAGCTCTTAGTACCATCATCAGGCCATCTCTAGTTCGTTTTTCATAGATGGACGAATAAATAGAAGTCAGGGATTTGGCAAGGTACATTGCCCAGACTGTCTTAAGTAACTACTTTAGTTGTATAACTGTCAAAACGCTCTTTAAGTGATTGTTGATAAGATGTTATCATTGCTCATCAGAGAGAAAGACAAAACAAGTGCATGAATCCTTTTTTTCCAAATATGATTCTTCAAAATTAGTGCTTATAATAGAAATGTGAATTGTCATTATGCTTAGTTATACACTGTACATATATCCAAACAGGTAACTCAATTCTTGAAAATACAATATTTCTATTTAAACAATGCTCATCTCCCCCTCAACAGTTAACACAAGCCAATGTATTTGCTTACTGCCTATGTTGCCATTTATCATCCACATTCCATACAAATTACAGCCAGTTACAATAGGTGTGAATGATCGGCTGAGGTGGTAGTGATTTTTTTTCTTCGGCATGTTAAAGCTGTCAAGATCGCATATGTGTCACTATATCTGTTTGGGTCATCAAGTCTCCCTTGATGCCAACTTGGGCAAGAATTGCAATATGCAGTGTGCAAATACTATGCTTCATTTCTTATACCAATCCCGATACAATGGGATGATATCAGTTTATACCCTTCATAACAGGCACTAGACCATTTTGAACACATTGACCTGTTGGTCACAAATTCACCTGGCTTTTAGCACAGTGAGACCGTGCCCACACACATTAGTAGCAATTCAAGGCTTTCGGTGAAATGTATCGCATCTACTCAATTGCTTTAAAAAGAACACACACTGTTGCATTAAAACATTCCACAAGGATTTTGGCAAAAGTTAATTGGACTGGGACAAGGTGCAGAATCGTCTTGCTTTGCATGGTGGACAACCACGCATCTACCCCCGAAACCCTCTCACCATCCCCTCCCCATCCTCTCCCAGATCCCCATGCCAAGCAGGCCTCAGACCCTAGGAGGTCTTCACCAGGTCATAGACGTAGATGTGGAAGTCATCGTCGAACTTGATGAAGTACACCGAGGGCTTGGCCTCCACCTGGTGGATCACCATACCAGTTCTTTTGGAGCCGTCCTCCTTGGCGTACTCCACCTGCTTCCCCACCAGGCTGTCCACCACCTCCCCTGGCTCGCGCTCCGCAGGTGGGGTATCACCTGAGGATAAAAATAATAATAAAAACAAAACAGGCTCACCGATCGATTCTACATTACATTTCGACATATCGTGCCTAAGGATTACTATGAGGGACAGTCTTTGTTAACGGCCTCAATCTCTCCGATATGCCTCGTAACGACACATTTGTACCTACGATAACACTCAACACGTCCAAAAAAACAAACAAAAGGTGATATTCATTGTACAAGAGGGCGGGGGTGGAGGGGGGGGGGTGGAGGGGGAGATGCCAGCTATGATTTGGGGGGGTAGTGAGACAAGGCCTGACAGGAGAACTCACTGGAGTCTGGCATGATCCTCAGGTCTCCTTCTTTGTAGTCATCGAGGAGCTGATACATGTACAACACCGGGTCTTTCTCGTAGGTGATGTAGAACCAGGTGGTCATGATTGGGGCTCGGGCCAGCACCATGCCCCTCCACTCGTCTTTGGTCCCGTCCTCTGTCTCAAACATATGCTCCACTGCCTTGCCTATCATGGTGTCGGCCAGGTTGACGTCATTGATGCGCGAATTGGCTAGAAAAATAATAATAAAAATAATAAAAAGGACAAACAAAAACTGATCAAGGCCCACGGCAACACCGGACCGTTGAGTTTAGCTCAATACATGTTCGTTTTGTCGTTGTTGTTGTCGGGAACAATCCGGTGACGTACTGTAGAGATGTCATGTCCGCTTCTACGATTTACAGGTTTCATTTGTCACATTTCTGATGGACCAGAGTTGTAATTGATGGAAAATGTTTTCACAGTTGGCCCATAAGCTCATCTTTATGGGCCCCTTAGAAATGTGGTAGATCGGGACTTTGCGTCAGGACCACAGGCCTTACCATGGGGGTCGGGTAGGACTTCCAGGTTCTGCACGCGCTCATCCTTGTTCAGCTCCAGGCCGTAGATGCAGTCGAAACCGTCGTACTTGATCAGGTAGAGCGAAGGGTTGACAGGGACCTGGTCCAGCACGCTGCCTTTCCACACAGAAGGAGATGCACTACTGCCTTCCTTCCAGATGTGCTGGATACGACAGCCCACGATGTTCCTTCGGGGCTGGGATGCCGTCTTGGAGGGAGGGCCCGTGTTCTTGTGTTTCCTACAGGGCACATTCGGATACAGTAAAAACAGAATCTGCATTTTTCATTGCTAGGACACTGAAAGGGCAGGTGTCTGATTTCAGGTTTTCACTGACACACAACTGTACTAAATTATTCACTGATCTTTACCTTGCTGAGCTGCTGTTATTTACCCAAGGCAAATACCAACTGAACTGGGCAGTACCTTTTCATAACCAATCAAAATCTATCCATTGAATATAATATTGCCCAATGGTGCTACAAAGTCTTTTCACTATGGCTTACTTGTGGGAGTTTTTCTTCTTCATCATATTTGCAGAAACACCAGCGTGCCCTTTGATCAAATAACAAAAAGTTATTTCCACAGACACACACATCTTTTATGGTACAATAAACCTGTGCGCTGTACGTATAAGTATTATGTCTGTCAGTTAAAGTGCATTACAAGATAGCCAAAATACAAACCTGGATCAGCTCTGGGTCTCTGGCCTGGCGTGGTCTTTCCAAATGGAGTCTTCATTCATCTGGGTATAAGTGAGCAGCCTAGCTGCTAGACTAGGGTGAAAATACCTAAGGTACCAATTCTGGAGTGCAACTACATGAGTGTAAGGAAGACATGATTACTTCAAATGCTAGAGAGTTGATCAAAGTGAAGGAGGGGATCTATGTCGTCCAGGGTTAAGTCAACGGAAATAAAATGTTTAGAAAAACGGGCAATTGAAGGGATTCCAAAATCCTGAAAAAAAAAGATGATGTGATATTAAAAAGGCCATTATCAGGACTGTCCTCTTAACATGAAAACATTAGGCTAGTCATTTCTGAATGTATGCCACAGATGTCCATCAGAAGTTATATTAACATAAACTCAGCCCTACAGAACTACAGACAGTATTTCTGCTACCCAAGTTTCTCCATTAATATACAACTGGTAAATGAATCAGCCGTAGCACCCGAACTAGTGGGTCTTTTGATGAAGCCTACCGTCTCAAAATGACAGTTGTATATCAATTCCTAAATCTAATAATAATGTTGTCTGGTTGCTCAGAGGTACAAATATAGCTATTAGTTATTGAAGTGGTGTTACATAGTATACTAGAAAAAAAGCGTAATAAATCAATCCTTGACCATAAGTGTGAATGACGACATATTGCCAATGGCAACACCAACATTAAAATAAAATCATAGGTGTTGGTTGCCATAGCAACAGGAAGTAAACTTCTTGACAACACTGACTGGGGTTTTACGACAACATCTCAGATCCAAGGTCACAGACAACATAGACTTAATTTACCAAAATGGAAATAAATGCTTTCAAAGCTTGGCATTCTCTGTAGTTAGAATCAGACTAACTGTTGTCAGACTACACCAGTTACAACATTTTACCAACTGTACTGAGTCAAACTAGCTATAAAATACTACTGTAGCGTTAGCTCTAAAAAGATGCAGCAAATAAATTCAGTTTCCCTGTCTAAGTTCTCCAATGTCTTGCAAACAAGAGTCTACTTTAGTTAAATCTGTCACACACACTGCTCTTTTCGTCCTAATGAGACATAACATCGTGAGCTTGGTCTGATGCTGTCTCATCCAAATGTACTGTGGCCCCTGACGTATAGAGCCATTCGATTTCGATCAGTCGAGTCACATGCAAATGTTTTGATAATCATCTTTTGTCACAAACACTGAAGTTCACACACTAACTGAACGTACTGTATTGTACTCTACAACTTTTTGTCTCACTCCATAGGAAATCGTATCAGTGTGTCTGACAGCAAAACAAAACGTTCCAGATAAGAAATAAGTACAGTAGAAAGCCATTTCGCATGGTCTATCAGTGTTCTAATGCACACTGCAATGTCAGCCATGTTGCTTCAACATTTCTCCATTCTCCGCAGCAGACCAGGAGAGGCAAAGCTGGTCGCAGAACAAAGAACGGTTTGTACTCCGGTGACAAGAAACACATTTCCAAATGAAAACAAAAATGCCCCAACTCAGCCTCCTCCTGTTTCCACACTTTGACTGAGCAGCGTCGGCGCGCATAGACGTTAGCTGCCATTGAACCCATTTTTATAATAATGTAAGCTACTGTTTAATAACAGTGTGCGTATAACTTCTATTTGTAAATGACTTACCCGTTTCCAAGGAACACCATAGAAATGTTTAAAGAATACTTTGCTTCTCCTTTAGATTTCCCGTTACCCTCAGGCAGTCAGCCTCCGTTTCTTTGCTAGCAACACCGTTCAACCCGGACACCTCCCCTTTTCTATTGCCAAATAGTGATAAAGACAGGAGAATCAACCGGCAGAAAGAATGCAACGATACTACAAAATAGTGAGCAAACTAGAACAGACAACCTTGCGCTTGCGCATACATCACTGCGACAGAGTAGTGTGAGAACTTCTGCAAGTGGAATAAAGCCTTTTGGTTCTGACATTGATTTATTATCTGCTTATGTTGGGGCCATGCGAATCTGCTACATTGTTACTTCCTTAATCACGTAAAACAATGAGCTAGAAATACTGTTTTAAAAAGTTACAATGAGGTGTGTGAGACTCGCACAACCAAAATTATATATTTTTTATTACATCACCAACATTCATTGTTCACTAGCCAAGTCGCCCTAAAACACCTCAAGAATATTGCTGACATTATATTATGTCAGTTTAGCCTACTATTTTTGGTCAATGATGACACACATGTCCCAAAATCTGACCCTCTTGCTAAAGACAACCAAATTGTATCTTAGCTTAGCGCAACTATTCAAAGACACAAGTGGACAAACAGATTAATATCACATCAATTTTTCACAACTGAGAGATTTTGTGTTGACCCTTCACAGCTCCATCCTTTGATACGTCACATGCCCAAATCCAGTCCATGTCCTCTATTGGTTGTCATGGAAACGGTGCTTTACATGCCTTTGAACTGCTGCATGATAGAAAGAAGGTGCTCACTGCGTTTTTGGATGTTACTCTGTTCATCTTTAAGTCGCTCCTGTTCATGGACAACCTCCTCCTTGAAAAAAGACAAATACATGGGGTCATGGCACATGACTGTTGCTTGCTCTACAGGACAAAAGCACTATAGGTATATAAATGGAGTTGCACATACTGTATGTCACATACTAAATATCCTCAATGTTATCTCACATCACATTTTAGGGAACAGTGATAGAATGACTATATCCTGTTTATCTTTGTCAGTGGTTTCATCTACCAGCAGGGCATCTCTGCGGTAATTGGATAAGTCTCTGCATGCTTCCTACAATTCTAGGGTATAATTAGAGTCTTCTTTTATGTTTTGCGTTTGTTTTGATGTGTGTGTGTTATTACACACCCTCAGTTTACAGAGCTCCTTCCTCTCCTTGTCATTCTCTTCAGCCCGTGCTCGTAACCAGGCTTCATTCTGGTCCCTGTGCCTCTGAAGCATTTCCTGTAGTTGCTACACAGCGAAACCACAGTTGATAACTGCTTTCTGAGAGTAAGGATTTAAACGAAATGACTCGCCCCAGAGGGGTACTATAAAGCAAAAAACAACAGATGGGCAGACAGATTTGATGGAGTGATGTGAGTTCACTTAAGAGTCTGACCACACAAACCTGCTCTTGCTGTTGTTGGTGAGCTTGCTGTGCCTCTCTCTCAAGCTGAATAGCAGCTACAGCTTCAGCGAGATCTAACTTCTCTCTATGATAATAAGTCAGTCAATCAGTTAACCAATGTGGGGGATAAGGAAAAGGCTTGACTTCATCATGACTCAAAATGGAGAGGCATTTGTGAAATAAGGATACCGATCAAGTTTTTGGAACTCCTGATCCAGCATGGAGAAAGCTCTGTGTATCATGTCCATAGCCTCGTCCCGAACACTACTGAGGCCTCTGTCGGATGTCACCTGAACATCCAATAATAGTCCAACTAAATGTGTCAATTTGTGAAAACCATCAAAGACCATGAAAACATGCCTCCAAGGCATAGCTTAGGTAATACTCTTAGTGGCATGCGGCCCAGAACAAAAATAAGACATTGGGGGAAACTGAAATGCTGAACTGGGAACCCACCTGTGCAGACACAGCTGTGTTCTTTCTCACAGACAGCGGAGACTCACTCAACTCATACTTTACATTTGGGACTTTCGTAGGTGCAAAGCTGGTGACGCATAAAGGAACATCATGTGAAAACTGAAACTTGATTGGAATTATTTGAATGTAGTATGTTTCAATTGTAACAAGTTGCCTGAGCTGCAAAACGATGGCATACAATACCATTTTTCATCTATTATTATACTATTCCAGATCTATTTTTCAGTTTTGACATTGAGACATTAATCGTTGAAAATGAAAGCACTTACCCATGGCTGACTCCCTGAAGCCCAAACTCTGATAGAATATCTTTCATGACTAGACAAAGAGGTGGAAAGCCTAAAATAAACTGAAGTCCTGGCAAACTAAATTGCATTTCATTCCCAGAGGAAATAGAACAGGTTGAATATAATTAATAATGTAAAGGAACAAACTAAAACATGCTGAAACAAGCTGTTACCTGGCTGCCTTTCTGATGGATTAATCAGTTTCATCACTTTCAAGTCATTGAATTCCTGTTCTTCATTTTTGCCCCCAAATATATACATCTACATGAGAACAGAGACACAGATATGAAAAAGCACTGGGAGATGATGTGAAATTGAAATATTCTATTTAAAAAAAAGTACATCTATTTGATAGATGCCCACATGGTCATTTACACACACACACACACACACACACACACACACACACACACACACACACACACACACACACACACACACACCAAACACACACACACACACACCCCATACACACAGAGACACACACACACACACCATACACACACACATGGCTGTGGAGGATGAAGGCTGAATGACCATGACGTCTAGCTGGTGGGATCCCCACATAAAGTGGCACCTTCCATTTCATCTTTCCTATGGGAGACAGAGAGGCTATTAAGGTGCTTGCTGATTAGCATTGTGTAATGTAAACACAAATAAGTTACGAGCGAGGGATCACAAGTAAAGTGGCTTTAAAGGTTTTACCACCTGAGGGCGCCTATTTGACATATTTTGTTCTCTGCTCCAATGAATGGGCTAGGTGGTTATTACTTACCAATGCTTAACTTAAATATCTCGTTTGTCGAGGTGTGCGTTCCATCCTGAGTAGGCACTTTGCCTCCAAACAAATATATGTCCTGAATAGAGTGACATTCATGTGAAGGAACGGTGAGGTTGGTATGAAGGGAGCAGAAAGAAAATACAACAATGATATTGATTTTTTCTTTTTAATATTCCACAGCATCTTGCATGTTCTTTGGACTACATTACAGTATAATTTTCTGTGTGTTTTTTTTTTTTGGGGGGGGGGGGGGGGGGGGTGGTGGTGGTGCCAGTGAAGCAGTACATGTAAATATCTTCTACCTTGTCATGATGTGCTACAAGGGTTTGCCCTCCACAGATCACGGGTGACTCTCCTTTCACATCCCACTTCTGCCACACGAGGCTCTCTGGTTGAAGAGAAGTTGAAAGAGTCATTATGACACCATTACTGTGACATCAATAATTCATGAACATGACGCGCTGTGTTTAGAATTACACAATGACATCACAATGGCTTCTTAGCGATGACACAAAGGGGTTGTTACATAACGATGACGTTTGTATATTTTCAGAGCCTTCTAATCCAACAAAAGTATCTCTGCCTTGCATTCAATTATGTCACAATGGTGTTAAGTTTCATTGATAATTCAATAGTTTGGTGAGACAAATGAAATGTTCCTATCCAATTGAAAAGGAGTACTAAATTAGAAACTATAGGAACAGAAAACGTGTTCAATCTAAATGAATCTAGGAATGTACCTGTGTTCAGAACATGGACATCTTTGTAGTAGCAACCGTCCTCAGCGCAGCCACCAAACATAAACACTTGCTCACTGACTACAGCTAATGTGTGATTGTACCTACGTACAAGGAGAACATATGAGAACCATGGGATTTTATGTTTGTAAGGGGTTTCTGTGGAAACAAACATCAAACAAGCTGAACTTCAAGGACAATGCCACCCGTTATCTGTGGAAACCACTGCAAAAGAACTGTACAAACACCATCAGTGTTCTTGAGGGAAACTTGTTCTTGGAACTTGTTCTGTCTATAGCCTGTTCTATGCTGTTAAGGGGGTTGTGTGAATTTGGATCAGGAAATGGGTGAGTCTGGCATTATTGTACTAGTACTTTTGGCTTACCAATTACTCTACACTGCCAAAACTGTAGAGCTTCAATGGAAGACAGATGGCATTCAGATATATTTTGGTGAGGCTGCCTGTTAGTGAATTAGTACTGGTCTATATGCCAACATTCCATAGCAACCTTCTAAAAGATCTTCTACAATAGGTTAACAACAGTAACGCATGACTTCTTTGAGCAAAATAAAAGCCAACAGCAATAAGTCCACAGCCCAATGCTCAACGGTTCACCTTCACAATAGTCATTCAAAATCATATTTACTTCGCATTTTCAGATAGTGGCAGCAATTGTGCATGCAGAAGCATGCAAACAACATATCATAATAAGAGTAATATATTTTCATTAATTTTCTTTGTTGGGGGTGCGGGGGTGGGTTAAAACACAAAAAAACATAGAAGTATAGTAAAGGGCTGCTTTAAGAACTTTAAATAAATGAAATAGCAGGGAATAGGGTAAAATACCTTGCAGATGGCAGAGTTCCTGTGGTCTTAACAGGGGTCCAACTCAGTGAAACTGAAACAGAGGATACTGAGAGTGATCACCACAATCCCCCTCTATAAAAGGGGAACACCTATCAGTGTCTTGCACATGCGGCTTCACGCTGACCTGTGTTGAACAGCATGAGGTCATCACAGGAAACTCCATGCAGGAGACCACCGAACACATAGACGCCGTCACCCACGGCAGCCGAGCTGTTGTGGATAGATCTGAGTGACATGCCCTTGGTGGTAAGGCACTCCCACGTCAAAGAGACTGAAAGGGAGATACAGTTTGTGACTGTGGCTGCGTTGCCAAGGCTGTAATCGTACAAATGTCAGAGGTGACTTCCCAGTGCCCTGTTATCTTACTTATGTCAAAACAGTATACCCCTGGGAGACACTCCGCGGCCAAGGGACTGGACACTCCTCCAAACAGGTAGAGCTTGCCTTTAACCACGCTGTCTCAGGAATATATAAAAGTATAGGAGACGTGGTCATCAGTATTACATCAGTCAGTGTTCAGTGAATTGCTCAGGGGAAGAAGAAAACATTTGTACAAAAATAATGTATCACCAAAGTGTGTGTCCTTGTCTTGCAGACGGTACAGTTCCATTCTGAGGCATTAGCTCCCATAAGACATGGGTGGGCGAAACTACAGACACATCAGTACCAAACATGAATGACTCCCAACTTTTTGTGGGATTCGTGGAAATAGCAATAGCCAACAGGCATATCTATGAACATACCGGTGATCATGTAGAAATCGTTCAGATATATCGGCTCGTCCTCCTTAAGTGGAAAGGCAGACTTAGTTAGGGTTATAAGGACATCTTAGGAATACTGTGGGATATTTGCAACAAAAAAAAAACGATCCATCAAGATGTTTTGTACCTTCTGGGTCATACAGGACACTCCACCAAAGAGGAAAGCTATATTTCCAGCCAGAGCTAATGCATGACCATGTCTGCGAATAAATGATATTGCTGAAGCACAATGATGCACGTTTCTTTGCCCTGATATAACCCAGAGGTGATTAATTCATTCTAGTCTTTATGTGAACACACATACACACACACTTACCTGGGACTTGGGGCTTCACCTCTTACTTCCTTGTCAACCCAGTGTCCACTGGCTAGGGCCATGCTGGTGTCTGTGAAACTGAAAGAAATAAGGATTATACCAGGTTTATATTGCGATACCTGTGGTTGTCATGTGGAGCTAAGCTCTATTATTGTGAATGAGGTATACCCCCAGATGAATAGAGTTTGCTAGCTAAGCAGTGGGTCTGCTTACAAGTGCACTTACTTTGCTATGCTGGTAAACTGAACACTCATGTTGCCTAGCAATGGCCAAACAGACACCACGATGAACCAACTAAAGCACGAATGTTTACAAGTTGCCTGATCCATTGATCCATGAGCCATATGCGGCAGAGGAGTATTTGAAAATATTTTTAAAATACTTTGTTTACAAAACAACAGCTTCCTCTGTTACATTATTCCTCTGTTTTTCCCCATGTCAGAGTTACCCAGACAATGCAAGGCAAAATCAGACAATCAGATATTATTACTTGTATTATAATCAGTTATTAGCTGTTGCAGCATTTGTTTGTTTCAAAGCGGTTTGATATAGGCCTATTCACAAAATTCCCGTAGGGTAATGTTCTCTTTTTCTCCATGCCTTGAATTAAAGTATAGTTTACAGATTAAACGAAATAATCGGAAAGATCAGTGGCATTCTGAACATAATTGAATCAGACCAAACTACGTTAAAATGATCTGTACATTGGAATTCTAAACCGAACATAATGTTTTATTCAGATTCTGAGAGTAATCTCAACAGACACGTGGTTTCCGCCTTGGGATGAAGCGGTGTTTAGAGAAGGATCTGATCCCCGAACAGCTTTAACGCCGTCCTCTTGCAACGCGTACAATTATGCCACAAAACGACGCACTGACTCGTGGTCGGTCTTAAACCTCTAACTGATCTTCAATCGCTGGATTGCGCTGTCCTAGGTAGCCTACAGTTGTATTGAAAGGAGGGTTGACGTGTGCGGTAACCATTTTGCACAGTATTTATCAGGGTTGTCAATTCATTTGGACTATTGGGATAAACAGCTTCTTTTTATACGCGTTAGCCGCAGAGGGCTAATTAAGAAAGCATCCTGGAAGAAGCGGCGGTACCGAAGATCCCTACGCAGCATGGATTTTATGTAACTCCGGCAAAATGTGAGGAGATGGCTCCAGGAGAGAAAGATCAGCATCGGGGTACCAGCCGTGTAGTGCTGGTCAAGAAAATTATAATGAAAGATGGATACACGGTATGTGAATACAATCCGACAATGTTAAATGTGTGTGCAGTGTGCAATCCAAACAACATTAAATATTAAACGTTGTCGAAATTAGCAACTTTGGATGCCGTCCGCGATGGCTGGTAGTCTGTTACTGAAACACTTGATATGCCCTCTGGAAAATGTGATCTGCTGTGAATTTCGGCCTATTGCCAAGCCGCACTGGAACGGTCATTTCTCCCATCATAAATTGAATGATGAATGACTATGGGTCATAGGCCTTGTTTTTATCAGCCAGACTGATGGATCTCTGCGCCTTGCAGAGGGCCTATGGCAGAGCGTGAGCTTATTGAAGCCTATGTAATATCGTTACGCGGTTGCCATCATGTAATTACATAACATCTTTACAGTTGGCGCTAAATTTGTGTTTAATGTATTTATTCATACAGAATAGCCTAACTACCATGCATATAAACATAAAAAAACAACATAAAAACAAAATGTTACTTCATTGTTATTGTTTTGACCATTTATTTTCTGTCAATTTAAACGGTTAAAAGATGCTCATAGCTGAGTGATGAGTCAGTGCTTGCTCATTGCACGCCTTTGACAGACCGAAAAAATGAGATGAAAGTTAGATTGACCACCACTTAGATGCTGCCCGGAGATTGGGTATCAAATGTGGGAGAACCAAAACGACATCAAAACCTCGAGTGCTCTCAATGGATGTCTAAGATGGATGACAAGTAAACCGGGATTTCAGCCGAAAGTTCAATTTGACAATGAAGACGTTGCCAACTAGATGCCGCATGCCTACTTTCACAGGCAGGCACACACGCACAGCACTGCAAGGCAAAGGGGTTATATCCATATTATTACATAATACATCCCCCAAATTGCATCTTAGATCCCGCTGTGGCTCAGCCGAGGGTTGTGCGCATCTCTGCCCTCTCCAAATGCCACAGACGTCTGTCTCAGTTTGAAGATGCCTCAGGGGCCCAGACACTGTTGCCTCTCACAAACGGCAGATTCTAAAGATAGCCTCATTGATTTCTCTCATGATTAATGATTGAGATCATATCTTCATCTGTTTGTTGATATATGTGTTCATTTGAAATCATATTGTGTTTGTTGATTGTTTTAGAATAGCTTGAATGTATCACAGCTGTATCACTTTAAGATGGATCATATCTTCATCTGTTTGTTGATATATGTGTTCATTTGAAATCATATTGTGTTTGTTGATTGTTTTAGAATAGCTTGAATGTATCACAGCTGTATCACTTTAAGACCATTGGGTGTTTTCCATGCCCAGTTGGTTGTGTGTATTGACGTAAGACAGACAGCATGTGATATGGCTCCCTTTCTTTGCCCTGTATCCCAGCCGCAGCAAGGCATTGGCAATGCCAGTGTCTACCATGCTGTGGTGGTCATCTTCCTGGAATTCTTTGCCTGGGGTCTCCTCACCACACCTATGCTAACAGTGAGTCATAATGTGATCTGTCTATTTGTGGCCTGCCTAACCTCCTTTTTGTCCTAGCTAATTTGCCCTATATGTGTCTCGCTATCTTGTTGGCTTAGTTGTTCATCTGTCCTGACTGTCAATTTGTCAGGTTGTTGGCACAATCTCTCTGTCCAGTTTCCCGTCTGTCTGTCAATTACCTGATTGGCTCATATGGTACATCTGTCCATTTGTCTATCTATCGGAGAAGCCTGCGGTATTAGACTGATCTGTTTTCATCCTCTTTTCTGTCTTTCTGTCTTTCTTTCTTTCTCCTCTGCCTCTCTCTCTCTTTGTAAAACATCACTTGTGACTTTGGGCATGTTCTTTTAGTAAATGGCTTATTAAATAAAGCTCTCATGTGTGGAATTGCCCTGTTATAAGCATGTTATTGTTTTTTTCATTCTCTGTAGGTTTTACATGAAACCTTCCCACAACACACATTTCTGATGAATGGCTTGATTCAAGGGGTGAAGGTAAGACACCTGGCATTTCTGTCGTCACCAAAAGAACTTTTCTGAATGCAATTTCTCTTTAAAATAATGCTCCTTACCCATTGGAATCAATGGACTTCGTCATTAGGATGCCTGGTGCAAATGACATGATAAACTTTGACTCCATGTCTTCTCTCCAGGGTCTTCTCTCCTTCATGAGCGCCCCTCTGATTGGTGCCTTGTCAGATGTGTGGGGGAGGCGCTCCTTCCTATTGGTCACTGTGTTCTTCACTTGCGCTCCCATCCCCCTCATGCGCCTTAGTCCGTGGTAAGACTGCATCTTGGCTGTCAGATAAAAAAAATTATCGTCAATTATCTCTTGAGTTATTATTTCATACATTTAGTAAAATGTTACCATTTTGCTCTAGAATACCCTAGGACTTTATACAATGACATCAGTTCAGTGTTGAAATTAAACAGAAGGCTCCAAAGGCCTCCAATGGGGTCAGGTGGCTGAGCGGTAAGGGAGTCAGGCTAGTAATCAGAAGGTTGCTGGTTCGATTCCCCGGCCGTGCAAAATGATGTTGTGTCCTTGGGCAGGGCACTTCACCCTACTTGCCTCGGGGGAACGTCCCTGTACTTACTGTCAGTCGCTCTGGATAAGAGCGTCTGCTAAATGACTAAATGTAAAGGCTCTGAATGTATCGAGAATGTTGCCGAGCTAACAGACACTATCTTCTGTCCCTAGGTGGTACTTTGCCATGATTTCCATGTCCGGGACATTCTCCGTCACCTTCTCTGTCATCTTTGCTTATGTCGCCGACGTGACAGAGGAGCATGAGAGGAGCACGGCATACGGACTGGTAAACATCGTCACGCTGCACCATGTGTCCATTGCTCCTCGTGCGATCCGTGTGTTAGTTGGTTAGATGACGGGTTCTTCTGAAAAGGACCGTGGATTCAGTTCAGTAATTCTATAGGAGCGTTATCAAACCCTCCCCCCGTTGCGTTGATCCAGCTGACTGGCTGGCTCATATATCCACAAGTGAATCTTTCACCCGGCGGTTTCAAATGGCACACCAATGTGACCGAGTGACCAGCCTGAGGGCCACAGCATTCGCAGTGTGCTATTGACCTCGTCCACCAATCTTCACCAATGGTTAATTGGTGCCGGTGGTTAAAGTTGTACTACCACTGGGCTGGAAAGATGTCACGTTTGAACCCCCCTTACTTCCTTGTGTGTGTTTACCCCCCCCCAGGTATCAGCCACATTTGCCGCCAGCCTGGTGACCAGCCCAGCTATCGGAGCCTACCTGTCGGCATGCTACGGTGACAACCTGGTGGTGCTGGTGGCCACTCTGGTAGCCCTGGCGGACATCTGCTTCATCCTGCTAGCCGTGCCCGAGTCCCTGCCGGAAAAAATGAGACTCAACACCTGGGGAGCTCCCATATCCTGGGAACAGGCCGACCCCTTCTCTGTGAGTTTCCGTATTATTGCATCACTTCATTGTTAGGTTGCCGTTGTCTTTTATGATGGAATCATGCTTAAACGGTGACTCTTCCTTGTCCTGCAGTCTCTAAGAAAGGTGGGGAAGGATTCAACCATCCTTCTCATCTGTATAACAGTGTTCCTGTCTTACTTACCGGAGGCTGGCCAGTATTCCAGCTTCTTCCTCTACCTGAGACAGGTAAATACATGTTCCTTCCTCCTTCGTTTGTCAGATATGGACTGGACACTTGATTTGAATGTGACATTCACCCTCATGCTCTTGTTACCTATACATGCAGTTAGGGCTGGGCCATATTTTTTTTAATCGAATTTATCAAAGTAATGACTTCCCTCAATAAAGATATTGTAACATTAATTCATTTGGAATAATATTGATAATGTCCATAGAGAATAATTAGGAACAGCAGTCCATTTAATTTCTGTGATGCAGCTCGAAGTTGAGGAGACATGGTAGCCTACATATGCTCACTAAAATATACTGACTGAGCACCTCAAGTGGAGTAGCTAATGTTAACCGCGAAAATTAGTCTTATTGCCGAAATCAGTTGCAGCGATAGCAATGGCGAGGGAGCAACTTCCAATGAAGAAATTATTGATAAAAAGGGTTCGTCTTCAGTTATTTGGAAGTGGTTTAGCTTTTTGAAATCTGACAAAGAGCAGAGCAATGTTTGGTGCAAATTGTGTAGTAATCAAAGAGGTGGCTACCAAGTCTGCTAATACGACAAACCTTTTTTACCACCTGAAGCAAAATCACTCGTTGGAACATGCAGAAAGTGAGTTTGCGCCAAGGTATTGATAAAAGCTTTTTGAAAAGCTTAAGTTACTTGACCCCAGGTACGTGCTCCCTGGCCTCAAACAATTCTCTCACACCGCTCTGCCTAAACTTTATGCTGAGTGTAGGGAAAAAGTTGAAGAAGAGACTTCTTTTGCCTCTACTACGGATCTGTGGTCTATCGTCTTCGTTATCGTTATCGAATGGAAATATAAATATCCATCGTGATAATCTTTTACCCATATCGCCCAGCCCTACATGCAGTGCATATTTACTATACTTTATACCCATACAATGGTACATATACAAAAAACGAATATATTATTTATGTATCTTTGTACATTTTCATTTGCAATAGAAATCACAAAAGCACCGTGCTTGGCCAAGTGAACTACATTGTTCATAAAGTGTGTGTAATTATAGAGCTATCTAAAAACCTAATAGACTGTGTTCTTGATGTACCTATTCAGAACACTCGATTATCTCACCGTTATCTGGTAGTAATTTAACATAGTGGCATCATAATGTGAACTGCACCCTTGGAGCAGAACTGAGAGTTAAGCTGCTTTCTTTCTTTCTTTCTTTCAATCTTTCTTTCTTCCCTCCCTCCCTCTTTCCCTCCCTCTTTCCCTCCCTCTTTCCCTCCCTCTTTCCCTCCCTCCCTCCCTCCCTCCCTCCCTCCCTCCCTCCCTCCCTCCCTCCCTCCCTCCCTCCCTCCCTCCCTCCCTCCCTCCCTCCCTCCCTCCCTCCCTCCCTCCCTCCCTCCCTCCCTCCCTCCCTCCCTCCCTCCCACAGGTCATTAACTTTTCATCCACAACCATTGCAGTGTTCATCGGAGTGGTAGGGATCTTGTCCATTGTAGCACAGGTATGTGACCTTTTAATAAACCTACTCAAGCAGTCAACTTAAATCCAGCTTTTCTTATCTGTGTTTACCTTAGATTAGGTGTGATTTAAATTTGCTCTGATATGATAATACTTCAAAATGATGCCCCTGCACAGTTGCATAGCAAACCTAGTGTCATGTCTCAAGATAACAAACGAACCAATGTAAGTTTGCAACAGATTCACCAGAATGGTTGTGCCTCCCATGACAGACTCTGTTCCTCACGCTGTTGATGAGGACCATTGGCAACAAGAACACAGTCCTGTTGGGTCTGGGCTTCCAAATCCTCCAGTTGGCTTGGTACGGCTTCGGCTCAGAACCCTGGTGAGGAACCTTCAAAAACCACTCCACTGTCCAAGCATTTCAAGAAAGTCTAGAATTGACCTGGCCTGACATAACCTGACTAGAACAGAACAGAACAGAATAGAACATCAAAAATTATAATGTAAAAATTGAAGTGTCAGGCATTATAGACAAGACCTTCAAATGAACAGAAGACATGCCCCGAACCCACGTAGAGAAGAGTAGGCGCCCGGCTATCAATAATGGGTATCTATGCATGCTGGGGAAGACCAGACTGGGGTTGAAAGACATCTGAGCCGAGCTGATGGCGTCTCCTATGTGTCTCTGATGCTCAGGATGATGTGGGCTGCGGGCGCGGTGGCAGCCATGTCCAGTATCACCTTCCCGGCTGTGAGCGCCCTGGTGTCTCGCTGCGCAGACCCGGACAAGCAGGGTAAGACCTTCCCCTCTCTCCCGTGTAATCTATCCCATTAGTGTTGTTCTCCACCCCCCCACCTCTCCACCCCCCTCCCCTCCACTGTCCTTTAGCAGCCAAATCAATATGCCCTTCTCCCCCCTAGATGTTTTGACTTCGCTCCTATTTCCTCTGCAGCAGAGCTGTCCTGCGATTCTGTTACTGGAATTTTCCCTGATGACAGGCTGAACACAAACAGGGTCTCATGGAGGTGAAATGTTTCTCCACAGGTGTGGTCCAGGGCATGATCACTGGCATACGAGGCCTCTGTAATGGACTCGGCCCGGCTCTGTACGGGTTGATCTTCTTTACGTTCAACGTGGAGCTGAGTGGTATAGACCCCATACCCGGGGAGTATGCCATCGACCCCATACCCCTCCACCCTCCCACAAAGGTACGTCACCATGATAGTCCACACCCAGGCTCTCACGTTGCCATGAGATACCACCCACATCGAACTCATTAAGTCGATCTCCCTCAGATCACACTTTGGACTTTTTATTTATGCCATATTTGAAATTGTATCAATATCTCATGCTGTATCTGAATCTGCTAACACGGGGTTGGTCTAGCAATGCTAGGCTAGCAGGTGTCTGCGGGGTTGCCAACCGTCCCAAATTGTCCGGGACATCCCGAATGATGGGTGATTTTGATTTGATTTGGAGGGACAGCTCCAGTCCCGTATTCCAATCACGGCCTCGCCGGCCAATAATAGGCTACTGTAAACGCGCCAAAACTCACGCAAACGCCAAGCAACTACAGCAGTGGTTTGCCAAAAGGACACTGCAATGAGTAGATTATAATAGTATGGCTAATGAAACTTTGCGATTTTCCATTATTGTCAGTCACCTGGAAGAACGTGTCCCTCATTTGGGGTTGAGGAAGTTGGCAACCCTCGCTGTCTGTATGACCCAGGAATCCTCTTTTTTTCCCCCTCTTCATCCCTTCGTCCCCCCCCCCCCGCAGAGGGCGATCATCCCTGGCCCTCCCTTCCTCCTGGGCTCCTGCGCAGTGATCGTGGCGTTCATGGTCGCCCTGTTCATCCCCGAGCACCCGGCACCGACAGACGAGCAGGCCTGCCTCGAGGGCAAGGACATGTCGGCACTGGCTGGCGTCCACATCAACACGCCCCTGCCGGGAAGCGAAGAGGACACCCCAGCGCCCACCAGCGACGAGGACTTTGAGCCCCTGCTGCAGGACAGCATTGTGTGACCGAGGGAGAGGCAGATGGGGCGGACGTCTCCCGTCCATATCACACCTCGCTATGGCAACCCTCCCCCCTTTCTTCCATCCAGTGCCCACCCCCCCCCCCCCAGGTGTCCCCTCAGAAGGGGGAAAGGAGGAGGGGGAAAGCCCTAACCTCAGTGTTGCGTGCTTCTCTGCACTGATGCACAACCATTCCCTGACCCTTTTCTCTTAGACCCTATCTACACCGGCTAGTATTTATTTTAGGATGATTTAATTCATGCGGTTTGTTCATGATGTTGTCATATAAGGGGGTTGTTATCTTACTGGTATGTTTCCAATATACGAAGTTATGTTCTAGAATAGTGGAGGAAAGCTGCTCTTTGTTGTTAAGGAAAGTGGTTATTGTGGCAAACAAATATTGGAAGCAAGGTTGGAAAGGTTGGTGTGCGAGACACAGCATTTAACCAAATGAAGGTACCTTAAGTGTTTCATGGGAATTGGCTTGAACTACGTAAGGTGTCCAGAGACAGCTGTGCCAGTAGTATTCAATAACATCGTTATTTAAAAAGTGTTCATAGAGGTAATCTGTCAAAGCAAATAGCCATAGGATAATGAGTCTGATATTTGAATAAACAACAAAGAAGGTGAAGTTGACATGCCTTACAACTCATGTGATAGCAAATATCATATCATGTCTTTTAGGTCACTGGAGAATTTAATGGATGTTGAGTTACCATGTAGAAAGAGGATGTTCCAAAGTACTTTTATTGGTCACCAGAGATTTAGAGGACCAGGGTTGGGCTGTTGAACCAGATGTTTATGCCAACATATATGATGTTTTAGGTGAGGTTGTGGATAGGTTTAAGTGAATGTGTGGCCTCATTACTGCATCCCATAAAGGTTCTGTGTGAAGCAGGCTTACATGTGTTGATGCTGATTGTTAGTTAAGGGGATGTGCATTGACGTATATTATAAGAAATGTATTTATGACGTCTTTATTTTCAGTTGATCCATACTGTATAGAGCAGAGTGTTAAACATTCTGCAACATATGACTACAATGTCATGGCTACTCTGTTATAGGGTTGTATTTAATTCGATGGAAAGGAAGACGTTTTTAATGATATTCTTTTTGTAATTTCTGGGAGGATTTTGTATTCTCTTTATACCCTAGGGACATGTAACGGGTTGATTTTCAAAATGAGATTTGCTTGTTTAGTGTGACCCTTGACTTTCAATCACTGTTCATTACAAAATATGTCCCCTGTTTTTACGATAGCTACCTCAGCTTTGAAATTTTTTATTTTGAAGTCTGATATAAATTTGGTACAACCATCCTTCACCATGCAAATGTATTGTCCCCCTGTGTCAAATAAACCCACTGCTTGAAAATGTATTAAATGCTGTAAGAGAGAGCAGGTACATCAGTTCAGAGTGGTACATTCTGAGCGTGGCACATTTTGAGAGTGGCCCATTTTGTACATAATCCTCCTTTCCCGTGAGACTGCAAGTGTTGAAAATGTTGATAGTTCATGTTTTATATGTACATAGATGAGGGTTAGTCCTGTTTCCCTACAGGTTAGGGTTTTGAGACCGATGTCGTGTTCCACGATCTGACCATGCTGTTCCTTAGCTAATGGATGAGTCACGCTCTCTTCACTCGGGTCGAGAGCTCCATAATCAATGTTGAGTGTTTTCCTGAAGTGATTTCTGTTTGACTGCTCAAACGCATGAATAGCTGTCCACACGTACCTACTCGATTCTGAAAGTCCCTAGACGCTAGAGCTCATATTGTTCTGTATCTGTCTGTAAATCCAATCATTTTTTTTACCCCCGACAATACGCCCCGAGGGGGTAGACGGTCAGATATATACCTTCATCTTTGACTCCTCTGTTTGGGTCCTGTCTCTGAAATGGCGCAGATTGAACTTGTCGTCAGTACCAGGATTTTGGAGGAGGAAGACATTTGAGTGCTTCTGGTCTTACCTGATTGTGAGCGAGTCACTTCCTTGTTCTGCGAGGAGGGTTTGAAGCCAGGGTTTATTAAGCAAGGAAAACGAGGAAAGAGAAATGAGAACCAAAGGGCCCCTCGATTTGGAACTTACGCTTCTAAACTGGTAGTGAGGTGTTCCGACCAAGAATCTCTAAACTGATGTCACACAGAGGTTAACAGCTGCTTTTACAGTGACTATTGAATTGTCTGTGTTATAGTTTTACCCAGCCTGTAAGAGTAAAATTAATTATGTATAGTAATATAATGAATTGAAGACTATTGCATTGTTATGTATTGAATATACAGTATATATATATATATATATATATATATATATGAAAAAGTATCTTGAAATGATCACATATCGCCAGACAGCTATTTTTTGAAACAGTTAAGAATATCTGTAAATGACAAATCAGACCCCTTGTCTCTGTATACACAAATTCACATTCTCAATATGAAATATTTGTTTTTGTCTAACTTAATCATTCCATATTTTGTTAGCAAAACACCAATTTCAGTTGAGTTGTGTTCATGACATTTATAACAAAACAATACATTAGACAATTTGTTATTTCTCCATATCTGCTGTGTATTTTCATCAAACATATGTAGCCAGCATCATTATCAGAGTATATACAAATGTGCCTATTGTGTAAACATGTTCATTTTTTAATTAATGAAAATGACTATGTAAATACTAAAGTGTACATGGATTGGAGGTTATCTGTCACGATGACACAGCAATGAGATGTACATGGGCTATGTATATACACCTCTTATTGTATGTATGTCTTAAATCTTAAAAACTTGTTGAATTGATAATAAAAAAAACAACATAACCATTGCTTGGCTTAACTTCACGTGTTTTCTCCAAGACTCAACACTGTGTGGCCACAGGAGGGCAGTGTTGTCACACTGTCTCCCACCGGTTGTAAATGCGTTCCTGGGAGATTTGTTCTGAAAGCATGCACTCCCTGGGTAACTGTCACACATGCCTATTTGCGCAGTGCTTTTCTCCTCGTGTGACAACTTTCTCAGCTTTATGTGTTGAATTCGGAGGAGTCTTGAAGGTGCGATGTGAAGGCGTCCAAAAGGGTGAACCCTCCTGGGTTCACTTTCTACATGGCGGCTTCAAAAGGCAGTTCAGTGAGTGCACACCCATAGTCTTGTTCAAAATGAGAAATGTCAAAAGGATAATAGAGTTCTAGCATTATCAAACACCCCACAGCCTTGCAAGGTTTGTTTTTTCGAGGGTGGATTCGGGTTTTCTCAGGCTAGCGTAAGGGTTAGCTGTGAGACATGCAGTGAGGCACATTCAAAATAATGTTACTACTAGAAATAGCTGAAGGAGCTCTATATATTTCAGACACTCATTAAATGTCTTATGGGGTTTTGCTGTCCAAGGTAAGACATATAAAACAGGGTGTTCAAATGTTCTTGTTGGATATTACCTGCTCAAGGAATGGTGTGCTTGTATGACTTTGTGTGCTGCTGGCCGGTGTTAGGATAATCTGTTGGCCCCTGGTAGACTACACTCTTCTGGTCAGATGAGATTATTGAGCTGACGTGTGCATTCAGCGGTTTCGTCCTTATTACCTGGCTGCGTCATCCCTTATCAATGGCTCTCAGAGGAAGGGAGGAAAAGATGGAAACCATCACTTGAATATACAAGTCACGCAGCCACCTTAAGCTTAATACCGCATTTCAAACACACCTCTTCTCGTCTTTGCAAATGAATGTGGGAGTGACGAGAGAGGGGGAGAGAGAGAAAGAGAGAGAGAGAAAGATACAAAGAGAGAGACTGTAGTCACTTAAAACCTTCCACTGTGTTTTCCCACAAATGCGTGAAATTCTTCTTCCACATGTCTGTCAGTTGGGCTCCCTGCAGGCCCTACACAGACAGGTCTTTCCGCCAGTCATTGTGACTTCGTTAGCAAAGTCCCTATCGTTCCACTGCAGATGGCCAATTAGCATAGTCACGGACACGCCTCCGACACCTCTAGGTGGCAGTGTGGAGTGTGCTATGAATCCACCGTCCTCTGGGTGATGCTGCTGTCACAGACTGAGGTGGAGCAAGCAAGCCCGACCGGGCTCCAGTTAGAGGAACCCACCAAACATGCTGTTAAATGTCTGTCCTCAACGCAATGTAGGCAGTGGCATTTCAGGGATGGGTGGGGGTGGGGGGGAACACACACACTTGCACTCACAAAACATCTAACCTGTGTAAATACCAAGCTCCCAACATCAGCAATGGTTCATACTGGAGAGGTCTGATTGATTCGAACCTGCGCAGCACTGAAATATGACATAATCATGATTGGCATTCACGCTCAATTAGTTTTATGGTGGTGTTGCCAATTAGTTTGATTAGTGTGATGACCTTATGTAAATTGTTTTTAGCAACGTTCCTACTGGTAAGACCTGAACGATTCCATGAATCTACCGTCTAGTTTCATCCACATTAATCAAAGTTCATGAGCTTCATTGACATTCGGTTTTTGCATCGGTTAAAACCCAATTTGGTTTGTGTATTTGTGTGTGTATGACTAAATGGATAAACAAACTGTCTTACTGCCATATTGAAGATTGAGCCTCTGCTGCAATTTATAGAGAACGCCTTGCAGTTAGATACAGTTAAGGTTTTCAACAGTCCTAACTTCTTCTGACATCACACACAACTCTGCATGGGGTGAGACTCCTTTTTGCTATCAAAGTTGTCCACAAAGTTGTGTTCACCTTCTTTCATTAAATAATAATGACAACGGTTTGAAGGGGTGTGTGTGTGTGTCTCCCGGTGAAACAAAAATCAAAGCCTGGCGCATGAATAGATTTGTATGCATCAAAGTGTCTCGACCACAGAGGTCAGATCAATTTGTTACTGCAGTACCTGCTGAGAGGGTCTCACTTTCACCCAGCCACCACGGGCACGCTCAGTGGTTGCATGCCACAGTGAACCATCGCTGCATGATTCGAGGAGGCAATTAGTGTGCTTGAGTGACACCTGCATGTGGTAAACAAAATGATGGAGTTACGGAGAGAGTGTGTGTGGGATTCAGGCGAGGCCAGCCAAGCCTGAGTTTGAGGTGATGAGCTTCTCAGGGACTGTGGGGGGATGCAGGTCACTGCCAGGAGTCTGGGTGTGGGGATGCAGTAGCTGTTAAATACTGTAGATCTTTATTTTTCCGTATTTGTATTGATTTATTTTTGCTTAAAGATCAGGTTTAAAAGGGGGTGTTGAGTGTGGACTCGATTCCAGTTGACATTCTCAACCCCTCGAGATGATTGACGGATTGGGGCTTGACCCGTGACCAATCAGGAACCCCGGGAGAGTCAGATGATGTCTCACTAGCGCTGACATTTAAACTGGGAGGTCCTGTATGAGAGACTTGAGTCAGAGACTCAGCTCAAGTTTAAGCTTTTGCCCATCTGTCCTGGACACCAGCCATTTGAGGTGTGAAGACCAAGAGGCTGACCATTTCCCTGTTGCTTAGATGAAAGAAAACAATCTCCATTTGTAGCCTGAAATCTTCATTCAGTTCAGCTGTGATGTGAAAATGCATACATTTTGACCATAAATGGTGATGGAATGTAGTTTTTGTATTTATTGGCCAAACAAACAAAACCATGCCGCTACATTTAATGGATGAGGAGTAAACTGGACAGAGTATGACTGTGATATTAACTAAATATTAGTGGTGGTATTAACCGACAATCTTCTGAATACTAGGCCGATTCCCTAACCGCTCAGCTATCTGACTCCCCTCCAGCAAAGACTCCGTACAGAAACTTGAGCATATGAGAGCTGGGGGCAGGGGTGACTGCCAGTCAAGAACAACCCTGCTGATTGGCCAAAGCAGCGACATACTGGATGACGATCATACTTAGTGCACACAAGGATTCAGAGTGCTTTCAGATGTAATTGGCCAACACAAACTTGTCAGTGCGCTCAGCAGGCCCGTAGCATTAGGTTATGTAGGCCTATAAAGTACAGGACACACTAAATGCAACAGCTAGAGTTTTCGCCTTTTCATTACAAGCACACCCTCTCTGAACGTAAGAGCTGCTGTACCTAAATAACAAATATCAAATGTGCGTTACCGGTTTCAGAATAAAGAAAACTCAATGCATCGCTTTCAAAGCAATGTGTAGGAGTCACATATATAATTTATCTTGTACTTTGTACATATTTTAGAGTTTTGTGTTCATTGTCATTATAGGTGGTGGGTGACTAGGTGTGTTTGACCATGCAGTGCCGGCGGCGCCGACAGTTGGCTGCAGCTGGCTGACTTGAAGCAGTGAATGCCATTGGCTGCTTCAATCAGCCGGCTGCAGACGGCTGTCGGCGCCGCCGGCGCTGCATGAAGTCGAACACACCTAATGGTAGTGGGTCTAGCTGATTGCCTTCACCTGTTTACCTCTTTTGGTTAATTGACAGAGAGGGGGGGGTGCTGGGCGTGAACCCTTTCAGTTGACCGCACTCACCCACTCCAATGTATGATCCGGTAACTGCATTATAAAAAGTCATGGCTATATTTATATCATCAGTGTGATATTGTTTTCTGTATTTCCTTTTCTGGCATATCTTTGTTGCTGCAGAATATTTTCACAAACATTTTCACAATGTTTGTGAAACAGACTAAAACTATACACACAATGAGAAGCTTCCAATCATAGTACACCATAGTGGGTGCAAGCTACTCAAATAACTGTTAGCCTCGTGTGTGAATTTGTGTCTGGGGAGTTGAGGTTAAGTGACAGACTACCTCGATAACTTCCCAAAGACCCCAGCTGTCATTGGCTAATGCCACTGGGCTACCGACCAATCCCTCAGGAGTAGCTCAGTGGATCTGGCGACATCACAACAAACAAGGAAGTGTCAGAGTTAGAGAGCCCCCCCCCCCCCTCCCTAGAGAACTTGTAATGGTCTCCAGTCTCTCGAGACTTTAACTGATACCTAATGCTTTTTCTTGTCTAGTGTCTATGTGGTATGATTAAGGACCACAGGATTAATATACTCTGTATCAAGGTCTGCATAAGAGGCCAGTTCTCTGACTAGGATTCACTTTAAGGTTTACTTGTTGGTAAGGAATGATTCAAGACTGACATTTGTCTCAGAAGAGGTAATAATCTGGGTGTCTGGGGTAAGAGGTGACCTTTTCCAAAGCAGATAGTTGCAGTCTCAGCGGTGTATGTGCGAACACACAATATTTCCCAGTGTGGGATTGTGTGTGTGTTTGTGTGTGTGTTAAAGAGAAAAAGAGTTTAAAGGTTCTTAGCTTTTTTCACTTTTGCAAAGGCTCTCTCTCTCTAAATGCTCGTCATGCCTGTCCTGTGTGTGCTGTTTAGTGAACCTGTGTGGGTGTAAGTATATGGGTAAGTGTGTGTTTGCCTGCAGCCGTCCCTGTGGTGCCAGGTTCCCTCTGGCTTAGTGCTGAAACCGCACAGCCCTCCTAATACTTTATTGACCAAGTCGTTCCCCACCACCACCGCCACCCCTTTCTCATTGTCATTCTCCCGCTCTCTCTCTCTCTCTCTCTCTCTCTGCCTCGCTCTCTCTTACTCTCATCCACCCAGACACACAAACTCCTCTGCTTGGGGCTCCTGTGCGGCACGGTGAGTTCTGTTACGTCAGCAACAGGTTGAAGTGGGCTGCAACACTGCTGGTGTGATGAGCGGTGGAGCGACGTGGAGTTGTCTCACCACGCCCCGAGACACAGCTCTTAATTGCTCTTTCAGGTTATGTGAAAAACAGCCTCCGCTGCGACACTAATGAGAGTCCAGGGACATGGACACCTGATGTTCAGTTGTTCTGAAACAAAAAAGGATCTTCAACAGAACAGGCTGGAGTTACATTGAAAGAGTGTTGCCGAATTGGTTTTATGCTGCTCATGGTGGTGAGCAGGGCCGCCGTACAGGGGGGAAAAGTTAGGGACGATTCTAAGGGCCCCTGACTGACAGGGGCCCCAAAAAAATAGAAAAACGAATAGAAATGATCAAATAATATAAATATATATTTTCTTTCTCATGGGGCCCAAAATTCCTGCAGGCGCCCCTGGTGGCGAGAGTGGGTAAAACACTTTGGGCCTGCTTATAATTCTGCCCGTGGTTTTCTAGAACATTTGAATTTGCATTTTATTTTGACTGTGTCGTTGTCTGTGGCATCTCTGTGGTCACTAGTACATTCCGTTTTAAAACACATACAGGAAGGGTTTTTGAGAATTTTTTAGATGTCCAACATGGAGATCAACTTATGACTCCAGAAAAATAATGAGACAGGTCCATGTCATGACCATGTCAATGTGGATGTGATTGCCAGTTTCCGGAGGATTTATGGTTAATTTTTCTTTGTCTTATTTGAACATTTCTCTATTTGAATATGACTGCTTCACAATTTAAGTTTGATTGCAAATGCCAATTTAGCAAAACATCCATGTCCGTAGGCACTTGTCACACCAAGCTTTCAACTACTAATGCAGAAGTACTTTGTTTGTCACACATATAATCAAATCCAATTATATTTGTTTGGAGCAAAGATGTTTAAGCAACACAATACATTGACTGGGAATGGAGAAAGTTTAAATGCACATTGTTGAGAGAAGATCAGATGAGAAATATAATTATCTAAATACTATTGTGGAAAATCATACTCTGTGAATTGAAGATAACATTGTTCTTGTCACAGAGTATTCACTTAGCAGACGCTTACCCAAAGTGACTTACAAATAGTGGATATAGAAAGAACAACAGCACATCAAGGGTCAGAAGTGCATAGTCTTACAGTATTTTGAACAAGGAGTCAGAGTCAAAGAATAATCTGTCTTCTCTAGCCATATTACATTTACATTTATTCATTTAGCAGATGCTTTTATCCAAAGCGACTTCCAAGAGAGAGCTTTACAAAGTGCATAGGTCACTGATAACAACAAGATAGCCCCAAAACATTGCGGGTAGCCAAAACATGAAGCATATTGTAAACAACCAAAAATTAGTGCCAAAGGGAAGAACCATAAGAGCATGTAGTTAAGCAAGTTACAATTAAACAACATGAATTGCTATAAGTGCAAGTGTACTTGTAGAAAAGCAAGCAACAGTAAAAAATATGATAAACTAAAATGAAATATTTTGCAGCGAGTACAACAGTTTAAATCAGTTACCACTAACTAACAAGAGCAACAAGTCTCTAAGCAAGTCATTGTGATCCTTGAGGTAGCTAGCATTGGGTCCAGCAAACTATTCCTAAGTACCATTGTACTCCCGGAACAAGTGCGTCTTGAGCCTTTTCTTGAAGGTGGAGAGACCGTCAGTCTCTCCACCTTCTCTGATGGAGGTGGGGAGTTGATTCCACCACTGGGGAAGAAGACCGTAGGTGGTGGGTGGGGGTGTAAGGCTGCAGGAGAGACTTGATGTAGTCTGGTACAGTCCTGTTCACTGCTCGGAAAGTCAGTACCAGGGTCTTGAATCTGATGCGGGCTGTGATGGGTAGCCAGTGGAGGGAGATGAGGAGCGGGGTAACATGGGAGCGTCTGGGTAGATTGTCGACCAGACGGGCCGCTGCGTTCTGAATCCTTTCCACATTGGAAAGTAACCACATCTCAACAAACAGGAGCGGTGAACAAAAATAACATTGCATTGCAGCGTCTCAATTGCTTGAATTCAATGCGACAATAAAACTTCAAAGGCCGAGTTGGTCTTCTGTCTGATAAATGTTACTTATCATAACCCATTTTCATTTTGAAGGTTATAAACATTTGGTTTGTTAACCCTGGGTATTTATAGTGAGAATTCACAACATACAAACCTCTCAAACAGAATTCTGTCTTTCAGTGCAGTTAATGTCCATTTTACAAGTGCATGCTCTGCATGTGCGGACCATCCAGCCACTATATTGGGCCCTAACGAGGCTGTCCAAACTCATTGTGATTCTGACAGTATAACTGGCTGAGAGCCCAGAGCTGACTGGCTTTGGACACTACGAGGGTTGGTGGACAGTCAGTTTCTTCATCCATTGCATCTTCTTTTCCAACTCTCTCTCTCTCTCTCTCTCTCTCTCTCTCTCTCTCTCTCTCTCTCTCTCTCTCTCTCTCTCTCTCTCTCTCTCTCTCTCTCTCTCTCTCTCTCTCCCTCTCTTTGTCTATCTCTACCAGTCCATCAGTCACTGCCTTGCCCTTCTCCCAGCCACCTCCCCTTGTCCGAATCATGCTCGTGCCCCTCATACTTCAGCAGGACACTGAGTCTGGAGGCACAGTCGGCCGCTACTTGCTAAACAGAGCATAAGCCACGACTGCTGGCTGGAGGCTACATGGTGAAGTCATGCAGTCGTTTCTGTGGAGAGGCTCCTTTGATGGCTCTTCTGGACCCAAGGGGGCCGTTGTATACCCGGCACATTCAAGAGGGTGTAGCTAGCATTCAGAAGACCAAAATAAACGCTGCTATTACTATGCAAATGATATTCAAATCATGCAAGCATTCCCAGTACTTACATTCACGGACATAGTTTCTGTCTTTGACCCATACATTTTGGAGCATGCAATCAATAGTGCATCTTTCTTGCAAAGAGAGAAGGTGTAGTTGTTGACAACAACTCTTCCAGAATCGAGCAGCTCATGCGTAAGACTCTTGCATGAGAAGGCTGTGATTAATCTGTTTGTCCACAGCAATAGTTTATCTGTGTTTTAGGGGTTATTTCTTATCTTGTAAAACTACACAGTGAATCACAAGGGCGTATTAAGGACTATTGGGCACTCTAAGACACTACCATAACTCAAAGAAGAGGTTAGATAAGTTACCCAAAAAACGAGTTTAAATGATATACCAAGACAGTCACTATATTCTTGGCTTAGAAAATGCTAAATTGTGTCGTTGAGTTTATTGTGTCTCCTTGGACGGCTGCACACTTAGCTATTTGACTTTGAAATGAAAGTGGAGCAAGAAGACATTCAGCCGGTTTAATGGAGGAGTCAGACTGTTCAAATTAGCCTGACTGTAAATGACCTAATAACCAGTTGTTTCCAAACTGAAATCAAAATGAATATCCTAAAATTACAAAAACATTGGATGACACTTGATCTCTGTTAGATCACACCTCAAAGATTAACACTTGCGTTGTACATGTACTTCGTAGTTTCCGCCCTGGGATCAATAAAGTTATACAGTAATCGTTTTTGTCGCAAAAGTAGCCACTGTACACACTACTGCATTGTTTTACAATACTCACTCAAACCAAGTTACTGGGGATCGTCTCTCCGCTTTCTCACACTCAGACATGTATGTTTCAGATTGGGTCGGTGGAGAGGCAAATGAGATGGCATTCGGAGCATCTGCTCCACACATCCCTTATGGCTGAGGGGCTGCTGTAGACAACTAGTAAGGCTGACGTTCTTAAACACCCGGTAATAAGACTATGGTTATTTGAACATGCTAAAGCTTCCAATATGCTAATGCCCACCATGGCTGTGTTCCAAGTGCCTCAGACGTGATGAAAGTGGTCTTGTTTGGGGATAAAACATGTGGCTGGAGAAAGGGAGCCTTAATCTTTAAGGATTTGTTCGCCTTGACAGGAGGGGCACCTGTCTAACGACTGTCTGAAATAACTATGGACAGAGGCTTTGCAAACAGAATTTCAGATAAAAAGTTAGAATCTACGTCTATGGGTGCGCTAGGAAACTAAGGGAATTGATCACAAGTAGGCCTGATGATGCCTTTGGCACCTTGCGCTGATATTCCAGCCAGGTCCATCCAAACGATTTGAAACCCCGTTGGTTCTTTTCCTTGCTGATTCTGAATCTCCAATTTCAATCCGAATGAAGCCCAGGGCAATACTCCAACTGGAGTTTATCTATTGGGAAGCTCTTTGTAATAGGCCCCTACTCAAATACAGAACGATTTTTGTTAGAAGAGCCCAACAAGATGAGAAGCAAACTCCAAAAGTGGAGTGAATACTGCAGGCCCATTATGATTGAGCAAACGCTTGATCCTTGCCGTCTGATTTAAACAAGGTTGAATATTTTTTTGTCAACTCGAGTTAGAACTATAGACCTATTGTGCAGTAGACCAAGAAAAAAAAACGTTTAGAGACGGTGTCCCGCTAGTTTCTATGGAAAGTGCTCAGTGGCGCATTGAGGCTCAGCGGCATGGACAACTTCCGGCTGATCCGGTCTTGCACAGTTGATTCTGCATTACGCCTACTAGCTTTAAGGATTTGAAAAGAACATTGGAGAAATGTGACGTATCCCCTGAAAGTTACAAGGAGTACGGAAAGTGTAATTGCTTTAAATTAAAACCTGGGCTTATGTTATAATTTTGGAACAGCAATACTAATAAGAGCTATTCAAGTACACATCCATCCAATATAACATTCATTATTCTTCCCGTGGGAAAAATAGGATCAGGGTATGCATGTTTCTCACTTACACTATCAATTATGTTTAATTACAGGGAAAATTAATTCAGAGAAGGCGCGGGGGAAGATTATTAAAGACATTGTGGTATTTTGTTTTGCATGCTTCTAAATCAGGAGATGTGCCACTGCCACGTGTTACTTAAACAATCTGAATGCAATAAATGTTTTCATAAACATCCACAGTAACCACAGTCAGTTACACTCACACAACCACACTTTCCTCATCACAATAACACATACATGGGCGAGAGGTGGTTTGTTTATAGGTCAAGGTCATTATCGCAGCCGATTCATAAACATGGCACCAAGAGGGAATGTGAACGGGCTAGGGGGAAGCCACCTCCCTCGCCCTGCTCAGAGGTCCACATCCAGGGCTGGATGTAAATCAGCCCAGGCCATGACCGTGACCTTATCAACTCACTCATATTTTTCTTATAAGTTTAGCTGTCATCAGCCAGAAAACACTCTCTCCAACAGAGCACATCCAAAATGAATGAGATATATGACAGGGGCGGTGCAGTTGAGGGACTGAAAGCTCAGTAGCATTTTGAGTGATTTCTCCTCCCACTATTTTGACAATGTATCCTGAATGTGTGGGGGGTATGAATAATGCATGGTTTCTTACAACTCCATTAGGCGTATATGTGCAACTTTAGGCCAGGCAGCATAAAATTATGCAGTTTAATGTAGCCTTTACAGGGTATTTATCACGTTCAAATCATGACGCAATTGGCATTCTCAGGTGCTGGCGTTTAGCAGACTGATAAGCGCAAAGAATGCCTTTACATTAAATGGATCCACAAAAGGTCACCTAAAATCTAATCTCAATAGATTTAGAAGAAGGTAAATTGGGAGATGTTTGTAAAGCTTATCTTTTTGGCTCCATTCTGTTCATATAAATACAGACATTTACAGTAAACAAGTTGCCATTATGTATTTGAGTCAGTCAAGGCAGGTGTTGTGGTGAACTGTATCGTGCTTGATTTCCATCTTTAGCACCCATACTGCCTATTTCAGCAATTCTCAGTTTCACAAGGATACATTTCGAGAAAAGTGTGGTTGCATGAGGGCATTCCCCAATTTTAGCTGTACATTTTCCAAATCAACACCAATATATGTAGCATTGCAAGAATGTAACCATGTATTGTACAAGCAGAACGTCTTCAGCCTACTCATGCAATTGATCTGTTCTATAAACCAAGGCCAACATTGGGGGGGAACTAATTATTTTTTAATGATAACTTTGGACAGCGTGCGTGGTTGCCTGTCGTAGTGTAGCACATTTATATTTGTATTAATATTTTTGTATCCATATATTGGGGGGGGGGGACATTTTGACCAGATTTGAATACCAATATATATATTATGATTCCGGCCTTGCTATAAACGGATCTACAAACAGACTGAGTCGAGAGAGAGAAACAGAGAAAGAGAGGAACACAATAACACAAGACTAATAACTCAGAGTCATTAATGCCAATTACACGCCCATGTCGCTCCTGAACCAGTGGACACAATATCATTAATCATAATTAGCCATCCTCCTCATACACCCACAAGCCCGTCCATCAAAACTGTGAGTGGCCTGACCCCCTGACCCGGCACGGCGCCAGCACTATGTTCCACCGGAGCAGAGGGACATTAGTCAAAACCCTCTGACAGGACTGTAGGAGCCATAACCCCTGAAGTTGATCCAGTCGATGACTGACAGTGTTCCGCGACGCGTTTTTTTTTCTGCAACATCACAGGATCGTCTTCCCTCTTGGATGCAGTGCATTTAACAAGCGACAACTCATTAATCTCACAGTGCTGACAATATTCTGCTGTGCCCTGACTGTGAGATGCTGTCAGCTGTTACGCAAACAGCCTTACAATCGTCTATGCCACTTTGTCAGAGCAAGAGGAAAGCCCATCGGTTTAACTTTACAACTCCTAATATAAAGGACTGCATTGTTCCTATGATGACATTGGCATTTTAGCAAGCCCCGTGCGGCGGTCCAGTCTCATAAGACTGCTTGTTATTGTACTAAACATAGCACAGTGACTCAAGTGTCCTGCTGCCTCTGTAATGAGGGCAGCCGAAAAGGCTGCGGTCTAGGTGTTCGCATCTCTCAGAATCTCTCCACCAACTCGGGCGGATAGTGGGTCACGATATTTCTGCTGATATAGGAAATATCCAACGTTTTAGGTCAATAAGATGCCTGCAATGGAGCTGTCCTTGGCTTCATCTCACAAAAGCCCTCTAAGACAATCATCCGTTTCACCATAAGAGAACAGAAGAAATCAATGGGAATCTTGAACTCCAGCAGCAATGCCACAGGCGTTGAATGAGCAGAGACTGGGTCTCACACGCTGTCTTGTGTATCTTGTCAAATCCTGCATGAAAATTTTGAAGATGCTTATTTGCTTATTCGCGGGATATAACCTACATCTACAATAAAACATGATATGTGAATCGTCCGTGTGCTATTAGTAAAATCAATACTCATTTTTTATTGTGTACACGGCATATGACAAGAATCCTGTCCGGCAGATATAGTATGTTGCTGTCTATATTTCGGTTTACAATTTTAAAAGGAAGAACAGTCGCGGAAGGTTTTCCAAAGTTGGACCAAAAATAGTCACAATAGGCCATATATAGCTATCTTGACGCGGCAATGTCTGCGTCAACAAAGTCATAACGAAGAACATCTGTTGTGCAGGGTTTCTGTGAACTGTATCCATATATCCAATTATTCTAAACTGCACACATGTGAGAACAGTCCTGCTGTCACTTGCCAGTTTGGTGCTTGTCCAACAACAATAGGATTGATTCACCTGGTGCTTTATACAAAGTAGAGAGGAACCTAAGCAGGGGAATTGCCACACTTGTATCTAAATCATCCACTTGAAACACACCAGATGTTACCTAAAAACAGATTCTAAGACCAAACACTAAACTATCTAAAGTAAATGGCTTAGCTACTAGCAAAATGCAAATCATGAAAGTTTCCAGAGTCTTAGGAAATTATCAATGGACTGATAATTGATTTTGATAAAGTACTGATCTCCTAAAACTAGATTTCATACCTTATTTTGGAGGTGCTAATTACTGTAACAATATTTTGTAAAACTGTAAATTTCCTGTCAGATATAGAGAGACAGGGAGAGAGAGAGAGAAATAGACAGAGCAACATTATCCACATTGTGTCCTGTAGGGATTAGAGTTACTCATAATGTACATGAATTCCCAAGGCTTACACAATAACGCTGTTTAGAATGCACTGCAGCAGACAGTGAGAAGAATATCAATCTGTAATGATTGAAGACATTTTATATATCATTTTCTGTCCAGTCACAGCCAGCAACAGTTCACAATGAATCATAGCAAGATTAGAATATTTTCTAAGACGATGTGTCATCTGAAAGTAAGCTGAAGACAAATGGAAAGTCAACTCATTCTATGTTGATATGAATATGATTTGTAATGCCAAAACACATGCCTATTGTTTTTTGTGAAGTACCTTTGCATACATCAATTTGAACGTTTTAAGAAATCTCTCAGGTTGTTTTTTCTCACAGTGAAAAATCTATAACTGCCTTTGAGGAAGTGCTTCATATACTGTCACAGATGGACTCGGGAATTTATGTAGAGGATCCGGACTCATTTCGCTGCAGCCATGCACCGATAACAGATGACTGCCGTTGGCGACCACATTGATTTGTTTCAAACGACACGCATAAGAGTTTGTCGTTAAATCGTCCATGTAGAGGGAAAAGCATGTTTGCTGCGTGCTGGTGCACAGTCCCCCAGTGACCTCAATCCTTCACACATCTCCGCCGCGGTCTGACGGAGGCCAGGGCTGGTCTCACCGGAGCCTGCGTCCAACTAAACAACTCAAATCCTGGATCCATTGCTGGCACAAAAACAGACGAGACTTTGGATCTCCACCCACCTGCAGGAAGGATGTAGATGTCATTACCTCGACGGCAAGGAAAATCAGCCGGCGAATCTATGGTGCCGTAAGAGGATGTGTGGAGACACAGGCTGTGTGGGAAAACTGCTGAATGGGGTTCTGCGGGATTATTATTCAAATGCAGGCACAGGGTAGAATAGCCCCCCATATCAACACACACAGGCGGTCCCACTTCTGTGATTATGTATGGATAGGTGCTTTGGAATGGCTCTCTCTCTCTCTGTGCATGTGTGTGTGTGTGTGTGTGTGTGTATTTCTGTGCCTGTGTCTTTGTGTGCCATCTACGTTTTCCAGCTCTCTTGGCATTTCATTTATAGGATTTATGGTTAGTTGTATGACAGCATAAGCTATACTGTACTAAATCTATATAGATGGGGTATTTGATTTTTGGCTGCACCTTTGAGTAATCCTGTAGACAAATGCACATTTCACATATGGGACTTACAGTATTCTATCCGTTCCACAGATATTCAATGTATTACCCTGTTCCATCTGTTTACAGGAGGATGTGTGGCAGCTAAATCCTAATCGAAAACCTCCCACAAATGTTGTTGGAAGAGCACGTCAATGGTTTAGAAGGCATTTCATTTTCTAAACGACTTTACATTGCTGCACTGATTATCCCTGCTTTATTGGTGATAGATATGATTAAGTATGGAAATGGCGACTTACAAGTACCTGTTTGTAAATCAATTGTTTTGTTTGTTTGATGATTACGCACTGCTCCTTTTCAGTACCAATCAACCAACTTTGTTCTGTTGACATGTGTGTTGAATTGTCTACTAAAATGTCTACGGTTATCATTGTTTCTCCTTGGATACCCTGTGTCCTTATTTTGTCCATGACTTGTCCGTGAAATATCCATGAGCAATTCCTCCAGCCCAGACGTTGTAAGCCTGTTTAGGTCCAGGTGAAATGAAGTCGTGGAATAGTTGAAGATGATTTGAAAGTTTATAAACGAGATCCTTCATTAGCATGCGTGCGGTGTCAATGTATTCATGAGTCAATAGACGTTATCTTAAGGGAAACGCTGGCACAGAGAAAGGATTGCAGGCTAATAGTAAAGAGGGTCAAAACATGTAGCCGATACAGTCGCACAAGAATGACATGGTAAACATCTAGCTCCATAGACTGTAGAAAGGGCTGTTTCATACATTGTGGTGGATGGCTGAAGATGATGCTTTGCTTACTCAGCGAACTTAAGACCGCAAACAAACAGACAGGCACACAGACAATCAGACAGTGCATTGAGAGTTTCTCATTTACTCCATGGGATACTAGCAAAACAAAAAGGGTTAGCCCGGGACACAATCTAAGTAAGTGGAGGTACGTGTTTCTCACTTTAACGAGTTTCCGACTATGTGCACACATGCTTGAATCTTAATAGTATTATTGATCGTGTCCAACACACTAAACCCAATGTAGTGTTTGATCCCAAAATAATGGAGGGATGTTGAATCACAGACAGAGCTCTCGTGGTTGCAGATCTCACAGAGCTTTTTGCACCTCCATAGTCTCCTGAGAGACAAGTTCACACACAGAGGGAGAAATACAGCTACCCTGACAGCTAGCCAGCCATGCTATTAATATCTATTGACACACACACACCCCGACACCCAATCAGCAACACAAACATCCACACACAGACACACACACACCATTGGTACTAAGGTGAAGTTTAATTCAACAATCAGTGTGATGCCGAAAGATTCAAATCAAGGATCCTGTCAATGTCTGTCTGTCTGTCTGTCTGTCTGTCTGTCTGTCTGTCTGTCTGTCATGCACACAGACAGACATACATGACACACAAACAAATGGTGTGATCACTGGCCGTGATGCTGCGAACAACAGTATGCTTTATCAGAAAAACGATCACTCTTACTTAAGCGGCGCACTAAGCCAGCCTAACCACAGCTAGCTTGGGGGGGGGGGGGGGATTGTGATGTTTGTCTATTAATATGACCGGGATTAGATGGCACCCCTGGGGGTCAGGGCTAGGTAGCATTATCAGCTGGTGTTTTTAAGGGATGTTTGATGGGGGGCCCGGGAGGGGGGAGACAGGGCTGGGAGCAGTGCCCCTGGCACTTAACACTGGCTCTGTCTGTCACCCCCAGACATGCCCCTGCTGCTAATCCCTCATCAAGCCCAGCCTCACACACACACTTACTCTCACACACACACACACACACACACGCAAGCTATAGATTGTCACTCAGACACGCAAGCTATGGATTGTCACTCAGACAGAAGGGCCTCCTTCAGAAACCAATCCATTCAATAATGGAGTGCTCATATTTTATTGACACCCTGAATATTGTTGCATCAAAACTGACTATACTTTATGCCTATGTTTAAGTAGAGCTACACTACATTTTTATTACATACTTATACACAGGTATAAGGGAACTTAGACACTAGCAGAATACCACTACAAGCCACCACGTTGTCAAAACCTCTCTGTATTCCACAGGGATCATCTGTCATCCTCACAGACACCAGACTGTGCAGTGCTCTGTTTGTTTATCCTGGTAGGGCTTTTCCCCCCACAGGTGCATGCTGCACAAAGGCCATGCAGTCCAGAGTCTAATGACTCCCGAAACACAACCGTCAAAGACGTGGCCACTAGCTGGGCAGCGCCAGTTAATTAGGCCCGCTACAACGGACCTGCGTTTTTGGCCAAAGTAATAAGATGACATTATTTTTGACATCAAAATGATAAGTTGGCCCAGTGCCAATTTCATTTTCTGTATCCTGGAGGCAACAACAAAAAAGTCAATACGCTAAAGCAGCTGGCTTATCTAAATCCTTATTTCTTACTGTTGGCTGTCTCAATAACTTGTGTAATTTGAGGGAGATATCAGTATTTTTCTCTGTCTCTTTGTGAATTGAATATTCCATAGGAGGATGAGGGACTTGGTTGGGTTGGCTGCTATTTCGTTCATTTGAGATACCATTTTACTGATTGGAAACATGTCTTTACCAGCAATTCAGATGAATAATGAGTGGGCAACACAGATGATTATGGCTCTTTTAGAGATTGATCTAATCAGACACAATCACAGATAGAGAGGCACACATTCAATTGCTCTGTATGCTGTGATGCAGGTCGGTATCACCTTGTTAGAATGTTCTCTTCATTGTGGTTTAATCCTATCACTGTACAGTTTTCTGTATGACTCGGTAATTTAAGTGGTTGTAAACTTTATCACCCCTGGAATCATACAGAATGATTTTTCATTTGATGTGATTTATCTTTTTGTCTCCTTTCTCGGTCAAAATAGGATAATTACTTTTTTTCAGAGTTCCGATTTAACATATTTACAAACCCATATGAATAATATATTCCATATTTCAGTGGATTCACTGTAGGTCATATTTCCCAAGGGAATGAGATATTTGTATTACTGCTCCACACATCTACCAAAACACACACACACACACACACATTTCTACACACAAACCCACACACAGGCACACAAACACACACAAACAAATTCACAGTCCAGAGAAGGCCATAATTGAATGAGGAATGGTCAGGCTAAATCCAAAACTCAACAAAGTTTCCAAAGACAGTTTGTGGACAGATATTGTCATTTGCCGTCAGGGAGACTTCTCCTGTACCTCACCCTAGGTGCCATATTACTGTAAGCGTTCTTCAATATTGCTGTACGCTGGGATCCTCTTACTGACTCTGCGTAATGAGGGAGAATCACTGAACTGGTGAAGCTTGAAGGCCCCAGCCCAGATGCAGCTGACTGGACTCTACCCAGCCCAGCCACTTCTTATCACTGCGGGCAGGAAATCCAATTAGACTCCCTGAAAGTCAACTCAGACCTGAATCTAAAGTCTCCTAAGTCTGTTTTTTTTTGGAACCCCTTGCCTTTTCTGTACTTTCATGACTGCAAAACAAGTGTTTATCTTGACCCCTGTCCACAATAGCTGCTTAAAACAATATACCAAGACGACAGTTTTAGCCTGAGATTGTGACAGTCGTCTGAAGAAATCACAAAGGGTTTCATCAGGGTTATTTGTTCTGGCATATTTATGATGCACCTCTGATCCGACAATAATCTGGACATAACTAAGTTAACCAGAGCAAAAATCTGTTTTTACTGTCAAAATGTAAAGACTTTATGAAGTAGACCACATGTATTAAATGTTTTAGTGTACTCAGAGGGATTTGTCTTCGATGCTTTACTTTCCTATGCAAATGCACAAGTATTGAAGTGTTCGATGCAAACACCATTTCACAAGCTACAGCATTGCCTGGGCATCAAAAATACATTTCCGTCCCCTTCTGTTATTGTTGGAAAGCCAATCATTGACACCTATGTAGTACATCTGTGCTGGGCTGGACAATTCTAAGTATCAAAGGAAAAGGAGAACCGCACCATGAAATTACAGTTCTTTTTCACCTGTCAACAAGTCTATTTTACCCTACTTGACTGACAGGCACAGGAGAAAATATTGTAAAGTAAAGATATACAATAGATGACCAGTCTATGGTATAGCAGCCCAGATAAGTGAGCACTGTAGGTGATTCATAAAGGCTACAAATAGGAAACCCCATCTGCCGGGATGGTCTGTGTAGTGATAAGAGGTTCATCATTAGGATGTTGAATGTTTTTTTTTGCCAACTGTGATGGACAGGTGTGTCACTTCACCCTAAGGGGACTTTGATTCTTGAAGGGCTTTCTATATCTGGCACCTGATCCGCGCGGGGGAAATGAAATGACCATTTTTATGGCGCACGGAATGGGCAGGGCAGACTGGAGGTTGTGGTGCACTGTCCAAGCACCTCCATGAGGGGTAATGTCTTGTAAGATTACAGATTTGCTTCTGCGATAGCGCTGCGAGGCAACCAGGGAAATGAGGAGAGGAAACAAAAAAAGTCAGCCAAAAGAACGGGGGAGTGGGAAAAGTATTGACTGGAAAACACACATACAGTCGGGAGGAAATGGCATCATGGGCTTCACTGCACGTCTCCACACATAAAACTGAGATAAGACAAATTGGGGGAAATGGCACGGTTGAGTCCCTGCTCATGAGTCTCTCTTTAGTGGGTGGACTCACAGGTGCTGGTTAGAGAGCCAGAGCTGTAGGGACCAAGCCTTGCCGACATCAGAGACTCCCCCAGGGGAACAAAGGGACTAGAAAATAAAGAAGCTCCATCATTTCACCTTGAATGCGTTTCATCAGACGATCACAGGTGTGTCTCTCTCTTTCTCTCTCTCTCTCTCTCTCTCTCTCTCTCTCTCTCTCTCTCTCTCCCCTTTCTCCTCCCCTTCCCGCCCTCCCCGTTCCATCTCCACGTCCTTCTCTCCCCTTCCATTCCTTCTCATCCTTCCTCCCACACAACTCGCTCGGGTCCCTTCGTGCCCGCATCCCTTCTCCTCCTCTCCGTCTCATTCCTCCCCTCTTTCCTAACCTCTTTGTCCTCTCTGTTTCTTTCCATGTCCTTTTTTTCCTCAGCGCAGCATTGGCTGCCTGTCACCATGGGGACAATGTGGTCTGTCACAGCGTGAGTGGTGCCCACTGGAGCTTGACTGTCTTGATTGTCAAAGCCGGCTGAAAAACAAGGCCTTCTCCTGGAAGACACGCCCCCCCACCCCCCCCCCGCGCGCCCTCCACGTCGCCAGGCAAGCCTGTCAGACAGGCATGTTATGGAGTATATTATTTACACACGGAACATTAGGGAGAACCAGAGAAAGGGAGAGAGCGAGTCAGGTGGCAGAGCGGTTAGGCAATCGGGCTGGTAATCAGAAGGTTGCCGGTTCAATTTCCGGCTGTGCAAAATGACCTTGTGTCCCTGGGCAAGGCACTTCACCCTACTTGCCTCGGGGGAAAGCCCCTGTTCTTACTGTAAGTCGCTCTGGATAAGAGCGTCTGCTAAATGACTCAGTGCAATGCAGAGCAATGACAATTCTACTGTTTAAAGATGTAACACTAGCATATCGTGAGAAGGATGTTTCAACCAGTCAAACGGCCAATAAGCGACAAATGACATATGCCTTCATGGGAGACAGCGGGAGGGATATTCAGTCATCTGAAAGTGTAGACCAGGAATATGGAAGCAATCAACGAACGGAGCAGGAACGGATTTTGAAAATGAAATTTTTCAAGAAGATCATTGCGTTTGCATTGTGGATCATTATCTTCTGTAAACTACTGTATGAGTGTGCACTTCTTAATGAGCAAGCAGACACCCTGAGGGCATTGCCTGGGAAGTACTGTACAAAACCAGAGCAGGTGAAACCATTGTCTTTGGTACGACCTTCGGATTACCGCGTACCGTAAGTCGATAAAGCACAGGAATTCCTCCCCAGCAAAACCCATCTGAAAATCAATTAGGTATTAAATTCCCCTGTATTTACATGTACCTCCACAAAGACCAACTTTTACTCATGAAAAAGATAGGCTGTTTTCATTTGAAAATGCTTTTTTCGATGACACAATGAGGTGGTAGACAACTAAATCGCAGAGTGAACACAAGGCATCATTTCACACTGAAAACAAACCAAAGAGACGAAAGGCAAACATCCAATGACAGGAGCCAAGTAAACAGGAACAGAACATGATAAGAAGCAAGGCTGGCCAGTTTCTCCAACAGGACAGACGAAGCCAGATTCCAGTCTTCTGCTGCCCTCTGACTGCAAAGCCAAAGTGGTCCGTAGATTGATGTTTCTAATCGAGACTTTGCAGCTTGAACCCGGGAGTATGTGCATATCTGCTTAAAGTTCATTATGCAGATTACCCTATAGTAAAGTGTCTCCATTTTAGAATTTAATTCCACCATCCACACATTTAATCTTCAGCAAATCCATTAAAAGTTACTGAAGAGCAATGCTATCAGAGCAATCAACCTGTCAATAGATCTCTAGCTGCTCAGTTACCCTCACCCTGCCCCTCTCCTGTCACCCAAATTGTAATAATGGATTAAAACTTTTAAGTACAAGTTTTTATAAATATTTAATCAACCATGTCATCCAAAGTCCCCCCGTTTCATTTTCGAAAGAGTAAAAACGGACAAATAAACGTCTTTGCCTTACATGGATGGAGTGGTCACTCACTTCATGATTGTCACCTATGCAAAATGAGAAGAAATAATTAGGCCTCATAGGCCACAGTCTATTTTGGTCCAATTAAAAATTTCTGTGTGAAATGTAACACCAGTTTTTGTTCAATGATGGATATTCTATCCCTCCTTCTGCGATCTGCTTTGAAAACATGCTAGTTCTTATTTTCTTTGTGTTTCATAATTATAAGACGGTGCAACAGTGTTTTCATGCGATAAGATTCAGTCTGAGTATATGATTATTCTGCGTTGGCTTGACAGTAGACCTAGGAACGGAAAAACAACAAGCGTTTGACTTTTTAAATGTAAGAATATTGTGACATTTACATTTTTTTGTGTGTTTTTTTTTCCTTCTAAATAAGGTCTCACACTTAGACACACACTCCCATCAGTGACAGACTGAATTGTGGGCATTTTTATTCATTATTGAGCATTAGCATGCATTTACATACATTAGTACTGCATGCAGTGTGGCGTGGAGGTGGAGCTAGGCTTCTGGAACAACAACAACACGTTCGTCAGCCTCTGGGTTACGACAGTTGACAAGAGGAATGCAGCTTAGTGGAAGTACCAGCAGGAACTGAATAGGAATACCATTGGGTAATATCTACTTAAAAACACATTAACAATACATCTCTAATGGTTTATGTTAATGAGGGGGTTTTATTTGATCAATTTAACCTTTGTTTAACTGGATGAAATCCCTCTGAGGGTACAAATCGATTTACTGTACGGATGACCAAATAGTTTCTTTGTTACTTTTACCTGTGGCTCGACAATGTGATTCATGTAGAAAAAGCTGCACGTGTGGTTCTCTTGTCTCATTCAAAAACGTTCCCAAAATTCTGCCGTTGAGCAACGCTCAACACCTGACCGTTTGTACATGTTGCTGCAGGGTCGTGGGCTTTATGTGGTTAAAAAACAATGCCTTCCGCCTGCGTCTTCAGAGTAATTTCTGCATTGAAGTGAACCTTTTTTGTGAAACAATCCGACTCTTATTTTCTCCTGTTGACCGACTGCAAGTCTGCATGACAATGACACCATCAACCATTCAGTTAGAGAGGCGTCCATTGGGATTCATCACGACATACTGTAAATTGCATTCCCATATGTTAATTCGACTGATTGACTTCACTTGGATGTTTGTGGAATTAGCTTCTCAAACATAAATTGCATATGAGCAGGGACAAGCTTTTATTTCCCTGTGGCTCAAAAACCTTGTCAGTTGTCTAACTGGCATTGTCATGGGAGAAACACTGTATACCACAGTCAAATCTGCTTTCATTTGGTTTTAATTAGAACATTCTGCACGCACCATAAACTGTGTCTTGAATACTCTTCGATCAATTGATCAGGTGCACTTGAGGCACTACACATATATTTGTGAATGATATCAGGTTAATATGTCTACCACTCCGGGAATCTGTGTGATCTCTGACTGATTCTCATGAGCGGTGCATGATTTTGACAGCAAGATTCTGAACCATCTTTACAGCTCGAAATGTGGCACAATATTCTGAGAATATCGTCTTTTCGATTTACAGTACAGTAGGTATGTCTGTACTGTCACTACTTAATCCATTTGTGTTTTTTATAGATCTGGAGCGATGAGAGACGCGTCACTGACACCTGAAACCGGAGATGAAAAGCTTGTTCACGTTTATGAAAATGTTGTCATATAAGGAGATGGTTGAAAAGCATTGCAAGTGTTATAAGCACAAATATATTGAGGATTATAAACTAAGGAGCATCATAAATATAATACACATATAAAGCATATGAAGGATGAGTGTAGTACTTTTAGTAATAATACTGTATCAAGCATGGTAAATATAATACGCGAGTAAGTAAAAAAAGCAAACCTGTGGGAATCAAAGTATTTAGTAAGAATAAATCATAATAGTAACAGGACAACAGGACTCTAACATTGCAGGTCCTGGATGTATTTCATAAACTGCTGATGAGGGCTACATGGTTAAAGGACTGGGATCCCTCCAACGTTGTCTTTCAAAACCTTGCTTCAAGCACAACCACTTGCTTGACTGTTAACAGGTAAACGTAAATGGACTTTCATGCATTCAGTCAAAAATGCATCACTCAACAATCATCATTAGGCCAATTATTTTCCCCAGGGCACTTCTACTGAAGGCCCAGGAAGTGCCTCTTGATCAGGCTCTCTGCCAAATAGAGAAATAATGATGATATTAGTATTCATTGTGTGGCCTGATGGCAGGGATTTAATTACGTTTTGGGGGGAGGTAGGGAGTGGAGAGCAGTCATGTGCTCTTGGGCAGTGGGGTGCCTGTGGAATCAAAGCCCGGGTCATGACACCAGTGTTTACACACGGTCACTGGGAGATTATCCAGGAGCCGGTGGGACAAGACCTTGCAGTCTTGGCTGCTGCCACACTGATGCAGAAACATGGCATCAGCCTTCTGGGAGCACACAACTCTAAACGCTTGCATTCATTATCAGGCACAAAGATGGTGACACACTTTTGCATTTCTCTCACACTGTTGACGAATGTATGATCTTTTAGAGCACAGAAAGCAGAGAATCCACCGGTGCCAACACACATGTTCCTAAACGTGTTTGACTTAATAATCATTCATGAGTCACGAGGAAAGTGACTGTTTAGATGGACTCTTCACTTGAATATGCAACAGAAAATGGCATGACTGTTGTATGCAACATGGTTCCCTGGTTTTACAGGGAAGTTGGAGCCCAATAACATTTTAAAAAGTGTCATAGTCCCCATCACTAATTTAAAATAATGAAATGAATTTCACGCATGGTAAAAGAGTCACAAATCTAAGACTGAGCTTGATGGTGGTAAAGAAGCAAACGATGTTAGATCTGAATATTTATCAGCTTTGGCTGGTAATGAGTGCAGGTGCCATCCTTTCAGCAAAGCATGGATTTATTTTCTTCAATTACGCTACGGTTAACATCTTCAAAACAAATCTAAATAGGTGTTAAATACACCACATGTTTAATCATTTTACAGGCCAGTTTCCTGTCAGACTTTCATGCTGCTGTGGCAAATGATTATTAAATATGTGCGTCTATCTCTGCCTTCTGCTCGGGCCAGGAGGTGTCTTCAATCCACTGGTCCGCCCACGGGGAGGCAGGAAGGAACGCCTATGAATAACCATGTCTCCTTTTCTCGGACCGCAACAGATATGTTGTTTTGATTTCCACAGACCCCTTCCGACCTCAAGGGTGATCAGTGTGCAGCTGCTACAGTTGCAGTTCCAGTTTCACTAGGCTCTAGGCTTCGAAGACCCCCCCCCCTTGTGGGGGGGATCTTATTTTAAAGTCCAATTAAAACGTGTGAACAAGATTCACACGTGAAATGGTGTTATTTCCACGTTAAAAAGGAGCACCCAAAAAAGTGTCACAGAAATTATTTTGTGACAAAAAACTATGAAATTGGGTGGTGGAAATGCAAAAACGTGGCTTTCATTTGGAGCCGCGTTTCCCCCACAGTTCAACAAAACAATGAAGCACTAAAACAATGGCGTTACAGTGCAAATTACACAGTAGTTAGCTGGATAGATGACAGGCAGTGAACCAATGCCCACGCATAAAGGTTTCTCACGACCTTTGTATGAGTCAATGTTGATAGCAATAATTTTCCGATGACAGTCTTGGGAAAACTACAGTACGTGTGTTCACATTTAGCAATCTCCTGTTCTGTTAAAGTGGCTCAGAAATGTCAAACCAAAGTCACTCAGAGGTATCTCTGGAAACAGTCCAGCCTTAATTTAGGATGAATCAAATACAAGAGCAGCAGAGAGATTTTGAATGACCAACCAATTGTTTGATGAATCTGAAACTTTAGATATTGGTTCCAGGCAGAGCCATTCACAAAAATCTAGGTTTCAAAATGCAGTAAAAAAATTAAATTAAAAAAAATTAAACTTAACCCAAGGAAAGAAAAGATTCGCCAACCAAAGTAAACCCCAGGATGATAATGCAAAAACGAAAAGAAAACACTTGCCAAGCCCATGAATGCAGCCTGAGATGGTGGGTGTTGATTTAACAAGGGCTCTGTGAGTATGTAGGTGTATCCGTACTGACCCGTGAATGAATGAACACCCCACAGCCAAACGTTGAGTCGTTTTTCTCTGAAGACAAACCCTGAGAGATCCCTGTGTGTGTGGCTGATTGGCGCCTTCCACTTACAAACACAAATCCCTCATTTTACTGGAATGACCCCAGCAACCTCCACAATATGTCTGCAACAGATTTTTGCCATGGCTCTCTCTGGTTTACAGATCATATCAATTTATAGTGAACACCAGGCTGTGGGTTTATTGGCCACCGTAATCCATGTATAATCCCACAGTTCTGAGCGGAGATATATTTATGTTGACTTTGTTTACGATTATTTAAAGATGTTTAAAAAAAGCCGTATATTAAACACTGGGTATGCAGTCTCTGTGGTAAAGCTGTGCTCTGGTGCTTCTGAAAACATACTGTACCAATCATCCTTTCACTTTAACCTCTTTCTGAAAAACACAAACACCTACATACGCTCACTCGCACACACGCACACACACACACACACACACACAGCCATTAACATTCAATTCCATTGCAGCGCCCACAGTCCACTTGATGTAAAGGTTGATGTGGGTCCACATGGTCGGGTCACGCTCTGGAAACACCAAGACCATTTTTCATCAGCCACTCCAAAGTGTCCCTCGGCATTCCAGGGAAAAGGTCCGTTTCTTGATTTCTGAAACACCAAATCAGTCACTGTCTCATGTAGTCCGAAACCCTAGAAAATACTAATCCATCAAGCGTTTGGGTTTGGGGCGGCTTCCCACACTGACCTTGGGCCATAAGCAGTGTTACTGATGTATTACAAGAACAGAGGGTGAATAATTATACTGAGGTGCACAGGCTCTCTCAACGCAGAGGCTGGGCCTGGTAAATATGGATGGGACATAAATATGGATGTGTTCTGAATATGCTGTGATTTGAATATGGATATCGTTACAAATGTGATTATATGGTCGGAAAATGGGGTGCGCTTGGCAAAATACACATCAAAGACACACAACACAGATCTCAGTCATCTTGAAAACAGCAGCTGGTTGTGGTTACGCGATTGTTTTTGTGCCACCATTAAAGAAATGATAGGAGAGAGCTTTATCCTTGACTGGATTGCCTCAAATGGGACTTTCCGTGGAGTGACTGTTTCTGTCAGGATTTTACAGTTATTATGGGGGCTTCCTGATTTTGTGGTAGGACTAGTTAAGCATCTAAGAATACATGTAGCCTATGGGTCTGCCTGGGTATGGTATGAAATGGTTCTTCTAATGTCTGGCTTGCCTGCTAGGTGGCTGGACAGATCATTGTTGAACCTGTTCCACAACCATAACTTCCACTATCACAGATTGATAATGAACAGGCTCAATCTGACTATGTGTAAACAGCAGCATTTGTAAATACAATATTCCTTTTTTTTGTGTTCACATTTTTTGTTCACATTTTTGTTTTGCCCGTGCTGTATGCTTACTGCATCCAGTGGAATTTGCATTGCCTTTCTGTTGTGAAGATGTATTTTCCATTACAGATGTTTTACTGTCGTCCAGACGGCTGTCCTGCCTTATCACAAAATATTTCCTCTTCACTACCTTCCTCGGCTGCCCTTCTAATTTCCTTTACAGGCAGGCAGAATTTTCCAGAAGTCCCCAACATTGGAACACATTTGCCTTCGGTTCTGAACACTTTAAATATGTATTTTTCTGAGTACATGATCAACCCCAATGTAAGCAGAGACTGGTTTTAAAAACAAGTACTGCGTGCAGCAATCATTCTGTTCAAAGTGCTTTTAATGAGACTCAACTCAAATGTTTTGATAACCATTAATGAAATCCATTGTGATCTATGCCTCCTTGTCATGGACAAGGAAGTAAAGATCCCACTACAGCCTCCAGATGGCTTGGCGTCATGAGAGGAACAAACAGATTTCACGACGGCTTTGTTCCCCATGCGGGTGGCACACTCAGCGGGTAGAAGTCACTGGCAATCCTGTACCCCCCAAACCCTGCCACACCCTTAGCAGGGTCATCCTTCCCCAAATGTTCTGGCCCCCTAACGGACTATACCTCACCCCACTACCCCTCAACCCTGTTACCCACCCTGTGAACTATTCACCCCCCTACTGTACCCCACCCTATCAAATACTTTGAGTTGTTATTCTTGACTGGTTATTCTCTGTTGTTAGATGAATCATTTAGTATAATTCATTTTTTCAAATTCTTGGTTGTAGTGTATATATTGTTGATAAGTATAGTAGCTCTTTTGGTTAGAAATGATTATGAAAGGTTTAGATTATTCATTAAAGGTTTTGCCGCTGGAGCAGAGGCAAGAGGAGCAGAACCTAAAATATTCCATTGCCCCTGTTTTTGTTACAAATGGCAATAAACTTAAAACTAACCGGTATAGCGATGGCAGCATAAATATAAAAAACTAAACTGGGAAGATAACTGTACCTCTCAATCAAAAATGCATCCATTACTGTAAACTGGGAAAATACATGGACACATTTGTGGCAAGCCAGCAAGGATTCTTGCTTTGTTTTCTGATTTGGTTGACAAGCTCAAAAGCACAAGCTTATGTTGAAGTAATGCAATCCATCGACATGCAAATGTATTCCAATTTAGTTATACCTCACCATCTTGGCATTACTTAACCATGCTTGGGCAGGTTATGCAGTAATCACAGGCAACTCTGCTTTCATATTGGTTAAGATAGACAGGGGAACTGAATATATAAAACATTATAGCTACAGCAATTTGCCACTTCCTCTTGGCATAACAAGTCAATTTCATGAAATCACCAAGTACAGGTGGAGGGCAAAACATTGAAGAAGATGGCAGAGAGACAGAGAGAGACAGAGAGTGACAGAGAGAGACAGAGAGAGAGAGATAGAGAGACAGAGAGAGAGAGAGAGAGAGAGAGAGAGAGAGACAGAGAGAGACAGAGAGAGAGAGAGAGAGAGAGAGAGAGAGAGAGAGAGAGAGAGAGACAGAGAGAGAGAGATAGAGAGACAGAGAGAGAGAGAGAGAGAGAGAGCCAGAGAGAGACAGAGAGAGAGAGAGAGAGAGAGAGAGAGAGAGAGAGAGAGAGAGAGAGAGAGAGAGAGAGAGAGAGAGAGAGAGAGAGAGAGAGAGACAAAAAGAAAGAAAGCGAATGGGAAAAGTACATCCAACTTTGTCACATTATAAATGTCAGAAAAATGCAGGTGTCCTAATCCATGTCGTGACATGAGGTAAACGAGAAGCTTTCACGGTTCGAGCCGTGTGATTGGCTACAATGGAACAGCTTAAAAGACACCTATTGTTTACCGTGATAAATTGAACGGCACCCACTGTGATAATGAGTGTAATTGAAAACAAGGTTCCCGGTTGGTTTTCATATCCAACTAAGCATTGTGAGACTTGGTGCATGTGTTTGTTATTGCTCTGCTGATATCCGCAGGTATGCTGATCACTATTAATAATCGACAGCAAGAGAGAAAGCGTGCTGCCACCTGATCTCCTGTGGGACCGAGGCAGGTGGAAATAGATCCTTTAAGTCTCATAAATTAGAGGCATATTAACAAAGCCCAGAGGAACAGAGATTTTCTGGGCTGTTATCTAATGCTTTTCATTATCACTCATCCAATACACACACCATCTGATTGCTACAGCGGCTTTTCGGCTTTGAAGCAATGCGAATCTGTTGAACGCCGCGGCGCCACATTTTGGGTGACGATAAAACTGAAAGTATGACAAGTTTTCCGTGTTCACGCTGGAAATCAAAGACCATCATGTCCGCATGAGGAGACATGGCAATGTTACTATCTTACGCTCACACTAACCAAAACAATGTCGCTGCTGCTAAAAGCATTCAAGCTTAACGCTCAACACGTAAAGAAAGTTAGATGCCTTGGGGCCTCATTCGTCAAAGAGCCGTAGAAGCCGAAGTACCCTACAGATGAGCATCGACTGACACGGGACTGAGGAATGAACTCCAGGTGAGGACGGCAGAGGACATCAATGAAACATGAAACGCAGGGACGTCCTGTCTTTAAAGCAACATTATTCATCCAGCTTCTTCTGCATACTCCCCAAGATCCAATCGCAGGTGTCCTGGGCCCATGATCTATGTCTTTGGACTTATCAGATCTCAGAGGGCTTAAGTTGGCGTGGAGAGATACGTGGGCCTTGTCTCTAATTAATTGCCCGGTGTGCTGGGTGCCACACTGTTAACACGCCCTAAGCGAAGGGCCCTCTCTCTTTTTGGACATTTGCATACTCCATTCAAGGTTTCTTCTAATATTCCTTCTCTCAGTTTTCCAGGGAGTTTTTCCATTCGTTTTCTTTTGTTTAGACAGGTTTCAGGTTAATTTAAGTGCAGTTCAATGGGGATCTGTGAAGGCTTCTGTGACGCTGCTTACATAAAGGGCCACACTAATCAAATTTGATTTGATTTCTCAAAGCTATCAGCCATCTTGATAAAAAGGAGGTGATGTTGAAAAGTGTTATTATGAGATCGCGTGCCCCTATGGTAGCATGCCCTGGATAATTGATATGTATTAGGAATACTAAATCGTCTTTTGTTTGAGTCAAACTGGGAGGGAGGTCTGGCAAATCTTACAGTAAAAGGAACTTTCGGAGGTGAGTAACTCTTTTAAGACTCAACCTCATCTCCTGGGAACCATGCTTTAAAAGTTGTCCCTCAATAAAATATATTTCACACGTCAGGCCTGTGTTATCTCACATTTGAAGATAAAGCTATACACCCAGCACTTAAGCCAAGGCCAATACCATAAATATCCCCAATGGACTCTACCAGTCTCTTGTCAAGAAAAACATCCCTCTGCCCCTCCTTCTTTTTTCTTCTTCATGTGTTTGAAGTCTTTCCCTGCGGCAGTCAATAATGAGGAACACAGAAAAGTGAAAGTGCTGGAATGTGCTAGAATGCATGTCAACTTCAGATCCAGACTCTGGAGACTTGTGTATAGAAACAGATGGATCATGACATAATAAAAACCCACATGCTTCAGTCAGATAGCGCTAAGCCTCTGTCACAGCTTCAACAGCATACAAACATTTGACTTTAAACTGTTGGTTGTTGTTACAGATGAACAGATTGTAGACACGGGCTCTGCTGCAAAGTCTACCTTCGAATGGAGGATTTATTCTCGACACGTACTTGAAACCTACGAGGAATGGTTAGTAAAAATGGAAAAGTCAAGAAAATTCGAGAAACTGTTCTGTCTCCTTGTCTTGACCACTGAACCTGGTCGCTGACCCTTGATAATTGTTCTACATCCTGTGGCCACATAACAGCAAGTCTCCTCGCCGCCGTGGTCTCACGCCTGCAGTGTGTGGGACGGGGAAGAGGGGTTTGGGAAGATGCAGGATCTCACCACAAACGCAACATAATATGTCACATTGATATTCTTAGCGCTTTGCGCACCATGATTATGACGGATGCAAACTGACAACTGAGGTCTGTGGTGTCATTTGTAATTGGTTGGTGCATGGAGATCTTTTTTTTTGTGTACCGCCCGAGTCCCATGAGACCGCTAATCAGATGGCAGACCAAGAGTAATTATCCTGCCCACCAACAGCATGGCGGAGAACATGACACTAAAGAATCACGGCTCGAGCTTGCTCCTATCTCATGTTATTGGAGATGCTGTAATCAACTAACCTCATTCGTGTGGGCCTATTTATTCTGTGATCTTGACATCCGCCTTGGCTCTGAGGCACAGTTAATTCAATTAGCGTTAACGGAGGACTCTGTAAAAGTGACGCATGTGGAATATGTGAGATGTAAACACAAAGTCTTGATGTTATTAGGGTAATATCTCTACCGGTGACCTCTGCCTCTTCAATTATTTTCACACCTTTGGAATATTCAATGAAGCCCTGGAGATTGACACCATGGTGTTGTCTGAGGGCCAAACTGCCCTACACAGCAGTAACAGGGTGTTCTGGTGTAGCACAGAGTGGACCAGGCCGTGGGTGTGGCCGTAACACAGGGGAAATCCACCCGGAGTAGGAGGCTGGCAAAGTACAGAGAACGGACTCATTTCGTTGATCTTGAACCACATGAGCCGTTCTCAAATTGTCCCCATAATGAAGAATTTCCCCTTAAGTAGCACTCGGTCTAATCAGAGTCTGGAAAACCTTGGGAAGTTTGCAAGGTCTTCCCATTCATACCATTACAGCAATGTTATATCTGCAGTATAAGTAATGCCAGAAAAGCTAGACAGCACACTACTTCTATTAATAAGAATATTTGCACAGTAGAGATAAAGTATAGTTGAGATGTACCACTGAAGGACTATAATCAGATTGTTTATTAGGACTGTGGGCATGACTTGTGTATGGTGCACCAGGCAGTAGTGAACTGAATTCACAGTAAAGGATGAAATAAGAACATGATATGATCACCGTGACTTGAATGTCAGAACTTTGATGGTTAGTAAAGCACCATTGGTACGTATCATTCCCTGTATCATCCGAATCCGAAACGGAAGCCAAGTAATATATCACTGTCTAGAATATTCCATTACATTTTTTCTTTATTTGTATTACCATTGATTAGCTGTGGGGATTACTCCTGCTGGGTAAATTGTGTACATGAGACATCACACAGCCTAATCTGTATAATCTAACGGGTCCACCGGGAGAGCTTCTGCTCATGCTGAACACAGATGAAAGGCTGGCAAAACATCTCGGCCGAAAGGCACTCGTGCAAAAAATCAAGAGGAGGAGAGGACGGAGGAGAAAGAGAGAACTGGGTGGAGAGAAAGAGAGAAATGGATAGAAAGAGAGAAGGATGGAAGGAAAAAGAAAGGTAGACGTGAAGATAGAGATTTCGCGAGAAATGGTGGAGGAGAGGGGGGGGGGGGGTGAAGAGAGAGAAAGAGAGAAATGAAGACTCCTCACCAAGGGTGGATTTCGCTCACCTGACTGAGATCAGCTGGAGGCAAATTGAAATGCATGGGGCTTGTATCAGGGGCTTTCTAGATTAAAATGATTTATCATATATTCACAAAGCACATTTAAAGCTAAGCTATGTGGAGAACAGCAGAACTGAATCTCATTGGATGTCTTTAAAAAACAGATAAGGGCCACGCATTCCAAATGCAAATTTGCCTGGCTGCATATGAAACTCATTGAATAGGGTTTCAATGTTATATGGTAAAGCTTATTACAGTATATTTCAGAAGTTAATTAACCATATCCATTCTTATGTAACTAATTAATTCAGAACATGTCAAATATCAATATTCTTAGATTAGTTTTCATCCAAATCTTGGTGACATGACATAATTCACTCAAGGCAAAACAAGACAACAAAAATGTAATTATTCTCTGAATACCAATGACCTAACCACAAGCACAAGTTTGACAGCTCATCTTATGATTATTTTGAAGGACTACATCTCAGGTTTTCTGTACATGCTTCTGCATCAGTTATTACAGACGTCGCCAATTACATGCTTGAGGCGCAGGCGCAGGTAGCCTTCAGGATAATCCCATTTAGCTGTGAAAGAGAACAAGAAACAGAGAAAAAAAGAAGTTTAACCGAGTCACAGGGAGTTCTAGCGTGGGGTAGGGGGCGCACGCTGGGTGGGGGGGGGGCAAACCGCTATATATCTGGTATCTGAACAAGCATGGCAAAATGACAGGGTACGGGAATTGGCGAGTTCTCTTAGAATTGCGACGTTTAAGTGCTGCGGAAAAGTACAGTGCTTGAGCTTAGCATACTCCTACTCCATTAGAGGCAGGGACAAGCTCCGCAGGAGATCAGGGTCGCACCAGGAGCGCACGGAGGAGCCGTTTGGCTTACTCACGCATCATTATGATGGATGGGCCTCGCCGCCAATTAGCCCCTGTGAGCGCACAGGCTCAGCCTGCCATTAACACGGATTTAGACGTGACTAAAGAACTGGCTTCGGCACCGAAGTCCTCCATACTTCAGACAGGGACATGGACAGAGGCTGGGGCTGGGACAGAGACAGACACAAGGGCAAGAGTAGGGGCAGTGACAGTCACTGGAAGAGGGATCAGGACATGGCTTGGGTGCAGGGGGAGTACTATCTCCAACCAATGGCAATAGTTTAGCAATAATCATGACAAATTTGCTTCGAGTGAGTATATCAATCTTGTACGTTTGACCAGAAGCATTCATGCTAGCTCAATTGTAGGCAAGCCTTGAGACTTTAAAAGTTGGTATCAGTCTTTTTGAATGTTCAGGATGAAATTGTGGGAATCGCACAGGAACGGTTCTGAAATCTCAAGACAGTAACATCTCAAAATAGCAAAGCTCATTCTGCTGTCTCCTGTTTCCTTGCTAAATGAACCTGAACCATGAGGATGACTTTTCTCTCAACAGTAAACCGAATTAACATTCATTTGCATCTGTGATTGCTTTTCCTCACCTTTTTAATTAGGTGAATTCACAATAAGCACGATATGACGCAGTTGCACAAGGTAATGTGCAACATTGTAATGTGCAACTCTGTCAGACGTTTTAAGTCCAACAATTTGATAAATGCTATAAAACTAAAAGAAACTAAAAGAAACAGTTTGACTGAAAACATAACTCTTCGTCTTTAGACCGGAAACCACCTATTGACAGAAAATAGTCTTTTGATGTTGCTGAAGTAGTGACTGTGCTGGCTGTTGCCATGGTAGTTTTGTGGAGTTCATAATTATTCCTAATAACAGTAGTTATAATTAGATTGACTGTAATGAGCACAGGCATGGTGTTTGGTCTTCAGCGTCGGAATGCTTTGGAAATAACAACTGAACCACATTCATGGTGTTGAGTCATACATAAGGCATTTGAACGCTATGAACAATAATCAGGTTCAGGCAGGAAGAGGCATCCTGATTTGCTCTCCTGGGGGGGGGGGGGGGGCGCTGTTCATACGTCTCGCCTAGGGCGCCGACATGTGCTAGGACCGGCACTGGTGTCAAGTGCCATGTCCACTTCTGTTGTCAGGCCCCTCTAAACATGTGGGGTCCGGTCGGATTCAGAGGGGGGAGCGCCTCCGATGAGCGCTTTGGGTTCTTCTTTGCGGGCGTTCCAGTCGTCCGCCGTGCTGCCTGCGTGTGTCAGGGGTAAACATGTGGGGTCCGGTCGGATTCAGAGGGGGGAGCGCCTCCGATGAGCGCTTTGGGTTCTTCTTTGCGGGCGTTCCAGTCGTCCGCCGTGCTGCCTGCGTGTGTCAGGGGTCAGGGGTCACTGCGTCTCACCTGCGACGTCTCCCATGTGGCTGGGTAGCCCAGCTGAATCGGCAAACCCGCTCCAGCTCAAGTACAAGCACAGTCCAGCCGTGCCAGCGAGACGCTAGCTTCGGTGGCGCAACTGGTTAGCAGTTGTGCGTATGGGTCAGAGGTTCCGAGTTCAAGTCCCTGTGGGGGTAAAGTCAAGGGGAGAATGACTGTCAAGCAGCACGACTACCCCTGTAACATTGGTGCCGTGACCCATTTCCAGTTAGCCATTGGGGTAATTGCAATGTTGGGGTGAGTGTAGCAAAGGTGGATTCGAAGAATCAGTACTCCTCGGTATAAATAGGCTACAGTTCACCCGTGCCAGCAAAAAGTCTGCTTTTTGGTGGTGCAGCTGGTGAGTAAGTACACTTGCGAGTCAGAGGACCCAAGTTCAAGTCCCAGTACAGGAAGACTCGAGGGGAAAGGACTCTGACGAGTGACTAACCCTGGAACAGCTGCGTCCCCCCATCCCATTTTCGCTCCCCTGATAAGAGATCACTTTCAGGCTGCAACTTGTTGAGAGCGGCGCTGTCCAGGTTGCAGAACAGCTGTCGCTGTCCGGTGCTGAATCCCTGACAGGATACTCAGTTCGGTACGGGCCTCATCTGACCAGTGTGCATCTTCAGGATCAGTGGGTATCTTCTACAGCTTTAAAACGTGGAATCTCAACGAGTCATATAGTATCGTCGGAATTTCCTACTATGTATGTGCGGAATGTATTGGTTGCAAAAGCAAAATAGTGAGTCACTAATAGGGGGAACGATTTTTGAATCATTTGAGAGGATTAACATTAGGGGTGTGCACACATGCCATTATCTTATGGAGGTTTTTAAGGGCCAAAACTAAATATAAACACATAAATAATTACAGAATTGAATACTTAAATAATTGACTAAACATATCATTAAATAATAAAAAGCTCAAATACATAAATAATATATATACTTTGATGCTTAATTGACACCATAAATAAATGAATGTTCTTCCTTGAACGTGGAGGGGGACGTGTCGCCCTATTCCCCCTGGGAAGTCTGCTCCTGATTGGCTGGAATACCTGCACCTTCGTGAGAGCCAAACGCATTCCAGGTGACGGTAGAGAGTATGGTCTGCTGACACGAGAGAAGAATAGACTTCCGTTCTGTACGAAGATGCTTAGCAGGGTGAGAAGTGGTCTAATTACAACATAATGGAGCCTTGGGGACTCTAGAGGTGATGAAGAAGTACCATTAACAACATTATGGAGTGTTTGTAATTCCATATCAGACATGCCTTCCAACCAACCGCATGCTTAATTGTCAATAGTTTTGTATTTATGGTATAATTGAACACAATGGGACTGTGCTTCCTGTGTATTTAACCTTACGATCCCAGGCTGACCTCCACTGTGTGTTTGCCTAAACTACATGCTCTTATGGTTCTTCCTTTTGGCACTTATTTTTTGGTTGTTCACAATGTGTGCTTCTTGTTTTGGCTACCCACAACGCTTTGGGGCTATCTTGTTGTTATTATCAGTGACCTATGCACTTTGTAAAGCTCTCTCCTGGAAGTCGCTTTGGATAAAAGCGTCTGCTAAATGAATAAATGTAAATGTAAACTCCCCTCTTGCTGTTTTATAGTCAAAGACTGACAACTGCCTGGAATGGCTTAGCTCTCAGGCCTTTTCACTCCTTTGAGGAGATTGAATGATGACATTCAACCATGGACGGGTCTCTGTGGGCAGCCGTCAAATCACATCTAGCTGTTTGAATGTGTCACACACGTTTGAAACCTAGCAACAGCAAACAGTGACACTCACCTGTCATGTTGTTGGAATGGCTGTATTTCTCAAATCATTTCATAGTCATACTGATCATGTGATTGCATGCCTCAAAACATGTCATATACATCTTCTGCTTTGCTTGTCAGCAATCTTGTGCGATGAAATTCGACAAATTAGGTAAAAAAAACTGTAAAAAAAATTAACAACAACAACAAAAATGGGGATTCAAGTTCAAGTCTTTTATTGTCAGATGCACAGAACAACACAGGGTCAGACTGGGCACTGAAATTCTTAGGACAAGACAACTCAAAGCAACCTGGCATAACATAGAGAACATAGATTACATCTATGATAAGCTAAATATAGTACACCTCCTAATATACAAATGTACACGGCTGGACTGAGCACCCAAACGCATGACACACACACACGTTGGTCTAGATGTGCGCTGAACTTTATTTGAGAAGCAGAGAGGATGGTTGAGGGTTGCTGGTGGATGGCGGAGCGGGGTACCGGTAGGAGGAATGGAGGATTGGTGGAAGCGGTGATCTTGTGGTAGATAGGAACAAGCGTAAGCACATAAACAGGCGTACATGAGTCAAACATGGAAAGCCACGAAAACAGACGTGGGGTCGGTGATTCAACAAACGAGTAGTGGATGACAATGTGCAATATTGCTGATAGTGCAACCAGGAGCTGAAAGTGGCAGTGTGTTAAGTGACTAGTGAGAAGTGTATCAGTGTCCATATCAATGTGCTTTCAGAAGCCTGATGGCCCTTGGAAAGAAACTATTGTCCAGTCTGCGTGTGCGAGACCGAATGTTTCGGTATCTCCTGCCAGAAGGAAATGGGGTAAAAGACTGAAGGATGGGTGGTCTCACAATCCTGCCAGCTTTCCTGAGGCATTGTGTGTGGTAGGTGTCCTGTAGGGCTGGGAGCTTCCTGCCGATGATGAACCCACACTACGTAGGGCCTTGCCTGTTACACGCCATTGAATCACTCTTAAGCTTCTGTAAAGTTTGGAGAATTCCATATCATGCAAACAGTGCCTACATAGCTCAAACCATTTTGAATGGCTGTGTTGTCATTTCACACACCATCCCACAGTCAAGCAATTAAAGTCAAGCTTACACATTACACTTACACGTTGTGTACTCACCAATATATCACACCCACCGGGTCCCACTGGCAAGGGCTATCACCTCCCTCAGATATGCAGCACATGAAAGAGAAGAGGGAAATGAAGGGTGTCGGGTTTGCCGCTCGATCCGGGGCATGTCTGTTTCATGTTTCGACACAACTATCGTGTCGTGCTGTTCGGCTTGGATGTGCCCGGCACCTCGTCTGTCTCGTGCCCTCATTTTGATGCCCGAGGGGGGTCCGAAGCTACCCAACAAGTCCCTGGCTTCTGGGTGTGGCACGGATGGTCCAATAACCTGGCCTCGTGAGCGGTTGATGAACTCGCGGGAAGCACAGACCTCCCTGAGACTTCGAGACCACCACTTACGCCCCACGAAATGAGGGCGTTACGCCTTTAGTTATCTGTGGTCGTGCATGCTCTTTCGAGTTGGGAAATCGGCGTTCTAATCTTATCTCAGGGGTGCCTTAACGGACGGGAAGATTAGGATGATTCTAAGGGCCCTGGTCACAGGACGGAACCCCATACCCCCCACACCCAGATAACTTGGTGATGGTTGCCAAGTTTAAGGAGGGGTGCTAGTGGCGCATGGCTAATCCGGCAGCCTAGGAAGGGTTGTTGAAGGAGAAGCATGAACCTAATCGAATAATAACGGTAACCATAACGGAAATAAAAGTGTTGTTTAATGGGTTGTTTCGTGTTTTTTCGCATGGTCGATTGAGTTTGCATCCTCCCTTGTTACCTCGAGAGACGCATGGAGAGAAACTCTGGGCTTGTAACCTGCTGGTCCCCAGCCTCGATCCAGAACATTACTGGGCTTTTTATCGAAAACAAAACGCTCAATTTGAGAATTGGGCATTTTTTGGGACTGAATTTCCAGTGGTTAATGGCGGAAACCTGTACGGGGGGGGGGGGGGAACAAATAAGAAATGTCTTTGTAAGGAGTTGATTTATTAGGTTGAAAACAAAATGTAAAACGTAATGGGAAGCCGTTTACATTTAGCAATCAGTGCAGTGCAAATTTATCAACCAAAAACGAGCCAGACGTTGTGGTGCCTGTCCTTGATGCTGACGCAGAAACAAACATCTCTTCTCGCATGATTTGTTCCTCCACACTAAATAACAAATGACTAATAAGATGTTGAACAGCATCTCTATGCTCATGGCATGGAAATTAGAAGCATCAGAGCAGCCTAATACAGTCCGTATCTCTGCCCCGGCCCTGATAAAGTGATCTAAACGTGTGACAAGGTGGAGATTGAAGAGGCAAATGATTTAAGCAATGATTGGTCACTGTGTGCACTGATGGAAATGATGGTCATCATCAAGGTCATGATGATGTATGTTCAATTACTGCTACACTCAATCACTCAAAATACATGGCACCACAGCACACAATTTGCACAGAATATGAAATGTTTCTTATCTTGTATGCAGTGTCTTGGGTTGTTACAACAGTGAAATCCATTTTTCAGGTTCTCTTCGGCTTCAAGAAGAAATTCAGTTTGCTCTCTTTCTCCCATTTCCAACCGAAGAAGACTGCAACACTCTGAAACAACAACTGTGAAACATATCCTCATATCATAAATGCATGCCATTAACACCTTCTCGGTGACAATAACTGTGCAGTGGCCTTGCCACGGCTCCCAGAGCCAGTGTCTTTTAATGCCACTCTGTCCCAAACATGTCATGTTCGCAAGCACACTTATAGAGGGTTGAAGAGTTTGAACCACAGATGCTGCCCACGATATTTCCTTCAAGAGCCTTGATAAGAACACCGCCTAACAATGTGACGTGCCGATGGATCATTTCCTCCTGACTGTACTGCACGTACTGTGTTTGTCTGAAGCCTGTGTTCCAGTTTGTCTTCTTACAGAGGGTGAAAATGAATGTGATCCAGGGCAGTGTTAGGTCCAGTGTTGTGGAACAGGCTGTCTTTTGGTCAGGCAGGCTAAATGTGCTGAGCTCGCAGCCATGTATTTGTTGCCATGTTGCAGCATTTAACATTACATTTAGCAGACGCTCTTATCCATAGCGACATACAGTAAGTACAGGGACATTCTCCCCGAGGCAAGTAGGGTGACGTGCCTTACCCAAGGACAAAACGTCATTTAGCACGGCCGGGAATCGAACCGGCAACCTTCAGATTACTAGCCCGATTCCTGAACCGCTCAGCCATCCGACTCCCCCACACACATGTACCAAAACCTTTCTATGTGTTTTTTTTTTGTGGTTCAAAAAAGTATTGGTGCTCTTCAAGAGAAAACAACCATGGCGTGTTATGAAATCTCCGACAAGAACCACAGTAACAAAGACAGAAAATCCTGGGGAGTCGCAGCAGATCAGTCAGAAGTGAGGTGATCTGTGGGTTCAAGTCTGTGGAACCACAGTCCACCCCCTAAGTGGAACACTTACGCGATAAACCACATGGAATTCCCTCATATGAATATTTGAAATAAAGGACCTTATCCGACACCACTCTACACTGAAAGCCAGGAGGCTGTGGGAGTGAGCAATCATGACTTCTACATAAAGTATAAACAAGGAAGATGAAGGGCGAATACAGCATTGGAGCAACAATGAGATTTATTCAAATCAGCACATGCCGCGTTTTATGAATGCACAAGAGATCAGTCCAGCCTCAGTCTGTCTGACTTTTGATTCTTTGAGAACCACCCCAAGTATTGTGGGAGGGATTAATTTACTTTGAGATTGCAGGGGGGGGGAAGTGAGGTCTATAATTTTCAGGTGGTTTGAGTGTATCTCGGTGATTGTCCTCCCATATGACAGGCTGCCAAGGCTCACCTATAAGGCTAGTGTTAATCAGCAGACAACCTCATGTGAATAGTGAAAGCATAAACAATGTATTGCATGGGGCACCTGCATAACCCATACTTCAGGTCTGTCCACACAAGTGTGTCTGAGGCAGCCAGGATCAAGCTACAGCCCCGACCCACTCTCACCCCCGACCCCCTTTCGACCCACAGACGAAACCAGCAGCCGTTAGAGATATGTAAACCCCACGCAAGTCGTGACGGGCGAAGGACAGCGAAGGCAAACATTTCAATTTTGAGTGTAAGCTCGTGCCAGTCTTTATCAATTCTTAGTGGCCTCTCAACATCTCAGCAAGCGAGGTGGATGACAGAGTCAAGTGTTCATCCATGTGTGATTTTGTAATAGGTGTGGTACCTGTCTATCGCTGTATGCCGATCTCCTCCCTTTAGCCGCCGTACTGGGTGTCAGGCGTGGGAAAACATAGGGTCCGGACATAACTGTTGCACGGAAAGTGGCGCACAGAAGCAGTTAAGAGTGAGGGAAAGGGAAAGGGCTGTGTCAAACCTCTGATTGACAGAGCTCACGCAGAGCCGCCACTGAAATCACTCAAACAGCTTGAGCCTCCAGTTGGAAGCTCATGTCAGAGAGCTCTTGTGTGAAAGAGTATGAAACGTTTCTTCCATGGGGTGAATGGTACTTTAAGTTTAATGAGCAGCTGCATATACATTAGGTGGCACAGGGGAGAGAGAGTGCTGCACTGAATGAATCAAATGCAGTACACAATGTGCAGTGCGTGACCCCTATCTGACCTCTGTGTGGCAAGTGAGGGATCAAATATTTAAGACAAGGTGTAAGGAGGCCTAGTAGATCACAGTGGGGGGTGGGGTGGGGATGGGGGTGGGGAGTGAACTGTAGCAGCACGCATAGTAGAAGAATGAAAGCAAATCCGGACATAGCGGGTAACGTGAACTTTGTACGATCTTTAGTTGGCCAAATGCATGTTGCCATGACAAAGTGATGTACGCTTGGAGCAAATTCAGGTAAGGCCCAGTGGCTGCCCACATTCTGACCCCCGAGAAGCATCTGAGGATGGAATCAGGTGGAAAACTTTGACAGTTGTTCACAAAACGGTCCCAGGGGCTTATCACACAGTCAGAGCGGCAGCTCGAGTGGTAGGATCGATCGATGGAAACATCAACACAACCAAGTCTCAGCCCTGCCAGTCGATTCTCATTTCACAAGGAAACACTTGTGAACATTTTTCATTTTTCAAAGCAATGGAAATATATACTTTACATGTCAGATGAATTTGTCAGTACTAGTTTGGAGGTGTCGGTCATTGAAAAAAGCAGACTGACTTTTAAATCAAACGACCTCTATCATTTAGAAAACTGAACATTTTGACATCCTACACTGCAGGATCCATGGTGAGTAATTCTAGTCACTGACATCCCTATCAATCACCTAAGTATCATTACATTATTGTAACATTAATACAGTACAGGTCTCATCAATTCATATTTAAGTAGCCCTCTTGTCAATCAATCTTCAATCTTTAGTCCAAAAAGAATACTTGTAGCCAATTACGACATTCGTTATGCTCCTTTCAAAATACAAAATATTTGGGGTTGAATTCTCATGAAAGAACAACGGCTCCAACAATTTACCTTTTGTTCACACCTCAGTTACCGTCTACAACCTACGCAGTAAACAATATGATTTCAAGGTCTGTGTTGAGTTATTTCAGACAGCACTAGTTATATCAGAATCCCGTAGTTATTTCAAAAGGTCTTTCCATCAAGAATTGTGTTTGTACTAATATACTGTAATCCAGGGGGGCCTTCTTGTACTTTAACTGGCTTCTCTGTAGCTAGGCAGAGAGTTCAGGTTTTTAAATTCTGTCTTGGGTATTAAGCAGATGTGTCTAACTGTAAAATCAAAATGTGATAAAAACGACAGAAAATATGAACAATCCGTCTGAAAGGCTTACAAACAACATCTGTGATTCAAAGGTCCCATACTCTGGAAAGTACCAGTTTGTGTTAGAAACAACAACTGCCTGTGTCTTCACTATTCCATTCTGTGCTGCTGCCGTAGAGTAAGCAGAATTGAGTTGTGTTTCCAGCAATAAAATGGTGGATAAGACATCATCAGATATTTGTCGTCCCTGTCAGCATGCTTCAGATTAGCTTTCCCTGATTATCCTTCAGCTTCCCATGAATCACTGCCTACCTGCCAGCCACAGACACTATTTTAACAAGGATTAGCATTTCAAAAAAAGCAAAGTACTGTGCAGCGAAGAAGATTGTGACAATCAATCCTGTGTTTTTTGTTCTATTCAAAGCTTTTCAGGGAAAAGTAAAAAGTCTACCTGCAGAAAGTGAGAAGTGTAAGAAAAGAAAAAAAGTCAATGTATTTATGGCAAAGCTTTTATTTTTATTTTTTTGTCCAGAATAATGCACAAAAAGCACAGAAAATTACATGTACTTCTTGCTGAGGAAAGTCCTGAAAAGAAAACATACAGAAGTTTTTGTTTTTACATAAGTACTGTACATGTTAAGTCAGTGCAACTACAATGCGGTTGTTCAATAATAATCACATGTATTTGGAAATATGATGTCATTTGGTCAACTGGTTTGACATGATGCGGGTCAAGTACTAAAAAACAACGTGGTGTGTCATTGTTGACACACAGTCAAAAGAAAGGGAGAAAGCATGGTTCAGACTTCTCAACTCTCATGAAAGTAAAACACCTTAATACCAAAAATACTTTCAACTCAATCATTCGTTTCATTGGAACATGTATTGTATTGTAATCTTCATAACCAGCAGATACAAACAAGGATATATTTCAATACCACTGGAAAGGACTAGTAGTCAATAGTTATAAAGACAAAATGTGACATTTACATTTGAAAATAATTGAATTGAATTCAAAATCATTTAATTAACATTGTTAAAGAGTCTCTTCAACAAAGTTATCAACACCGTTAAATGTCCATCAACACTTTTTTCATTGTGATATCGAGAACATATGTACAAGGGGGGAAAAAACTGAAGAACGGAACAAAATAATGTGTTTAGTCTTCACATCTTGTTCGGCTTCTGTCGGCAGTCGCTCGAGGGGCCTGTGTGTGTAATGCACTGTGAATGTTAATGTCTCGAGGCTTGGCAAGGCATTTCAGTCCCTACTCATCTTCTCCGGGTCAGACCATCATTTAAAGGTCTCGGGGGGGGGGGGGGGGGGATGGGGGGGGGGGGAGGCCTTATATGAAATACTCCTTTTGGTTTTCACTCAGTACATTTTGAGAGTTGGCCTCGCTGTTGAAAGGGAACTCTGGACTGTCGTCAGGTTTGACACCTTTTGGTGGCTGACTCTGAAATGTCTCTTTCCGCCGGTAGAGGAACCTTGCTAGTAGTGCCAGGGCTGACAGGATGACAAATATCACAACGGCAATAACACCTGCAAATGAACAATGGTGAACAGACAATGAATATGCTGCCGTAATTCTAAGCAGACAATAGCGGTGCTTCAGGCATTTCGAATCCCCTTTCGACCCTGAGTTATATTGTCTGACCAGCAACTGACATGCCTAGCAAGTCAAAACGATACGGGAGTATGTATAAGCATACATACTGCATGCACCGCGCACACCATGCTCGAGTCACATCGTTTGATATTCAACCCGAAAACTGTAATCTTATGCACACAACAGAGACTTTGTGAATGATTTTATTTTTCTCATACCAAAAATGTGCACCTTGGAATTTGTCTAAGGTTCACATAATTACACAGAAAATGCTTGCCAATCTCTCACTTTTAGGACTTTCATTTCTTTTCAAAGCTCTCTGATTGTCTTAATAATCTAACTGTAAAGTGCATTTAACAGACTTGTTCTATATCTGCATACCATAACAAGAGGAATTTCAGTTAAATTCTCATAAATGTTGCAGACTTTCACATTAATAATACGCACTGTCCTTGGTACACTGACACATTCCACTATCGAGAGGAAAAGACATGTATAATTGGAGTGCCAGAACACTGCTAGACTCAATTTAATGCTACATTACAGTGGTTTTAAAATGGCCAAGTATTTGAAGATAGCTGTAAAAAGTTCCCTAATCAGCAAATAATTTCTTTAAACGTTTAATTAGTTTTGGTGTCCTTTGTGCATTTTCACCGAGTTAGACAGTTTAAGAAGGACTATGAAATAACATTTTTCTTATCAATTCAAATACGTTAGTCATGACTATGAATCGGTGGCAGAGCCCCTTTAAGAGTTGAATGATTCAATAAAAAACTTTCTCTAGTTCTTTATAATATAGAGAATGCTTTTTCTACGTGCCTGACACAATACTTATTATCTGTTAGGGCCTCGTGCTTTACACAGTCAGAATATATGCAAATGCATCATACATATTTATAATGAACACGTTGCTGTTACCTCCAATCAAAGCAGAGTCACTCTTGATTGCATTGACTATAGGCTCCCCAGTACCGACGGTACCAAAGTGGTCTATAGCAGAAAGACAGAGAGCAGAGAGACAGAGAAAGAGAGGGAAAAGAAGACAGCGACAGTAGCATCAGAAATCAGTCAGGACGGGGCCCATTTCAAACACGCCAGAACATCGTAAAACTACCAAAACGGCATGAACCGCAGGATAACGACCACGAAGGAGTGATTATGCAAATGATCCCCCCCCCCACCCTTGTCTCTCATTCAAATTCATTAACTCATCTGCCACATTGTAATCGCTTTGATTCTAGTTTAATGAACAAGGAAGATGGTGTACGTATTAAATGAGCCCTTGGTAAAGTTCGAGAAGGAACCTCCCGGAACAAAAAAAACTGACATCTTTCAAGCCGTACCGAAGATAAGGAGAAGCATGCGAGTTTCCCGACAGACAGCACTCCCAGCGTGTCTCCGTGGAGACCGGAAAAAAATATGTAACCCAGCCAATCACAGAAAGGCGCCCCCCTCGTTTACCTGCCAGGGAATGCGTGGTCTCTGCCGCGTAAGGATTGGACGGCGAGGAGGAGCCGCAGCTGGACTCTGACAGGGGTCCCGTGACGATGACGGGGCTGGTGTCGGGGTACAGCAGGGCTGCCTTCAGGGGCGCGATGGAGTTGAACCGGACCACAGACAGGCAGCCGCTGAAACCCAGGGCCCCAAGCCTGGAGATCTCGGGATCAAGCTCACCCGACTCTGGGAAGACCATCAGACAGATGGGGCGGACGTAAGGATGGAGGGGGACAGACAATGTCAACGAGAGATCACACATATTTGACACGGGTGTCTCCAGCAGGAAAGATAGAAGCGGTTTTGAATTGACGAAAACCTGAACAGGCCTGAGGTGAAGACATCAGATTGACATTGATCCCTGATGAGATCTGCCTATAGGCTCGAGCAAGTCACGTGACCTGCACTCCCACATTGATTCAGCGCCGAGGATTCCTCCGCAGCAGCTCATCACAATAGGTACAAAGCAGTAAAGAAAGACCCCACTAAGCCTGTCACTGGCGCTGCTTGAGGTATCGGGGATATTAGGAGTGATTTACTGGGCATCTGCTTCACTGGCCCTCATGAGACACCTACTGCCTGTTACTTTAATGGAGCGAATCTGCATGTTGATGATTTCTGCTTTCAAAAGGCCATTCCATCCTCTGGCATTGAATCCCACTGCTACTGAGAAGGTTATGCTGTACCAGCAGGCTTTTTACTCACGTTTTTTTTTATACGCTCCCTGTCCTCCATACGCTCTCTCTCTCTCTCTCTCTCTGTCTCTCTCTGTCTCTCTCTCTCTCTCTCTCTCTCTCACTCTCTCTCTCTCTCTCTCTCTCTCCTTCTCTCTCTCTCTCTCTCTCTCTCTCTCTCTCTCTCTCTCTCTCTCTCTCTCACTCTCTCACTCTCTTTCTCCTCCTCTCTTCCTCTCTCTCCTTCCCTCTATCTCCCTCTCTCTTTCCCAGAGTCTCAGGCTCTACATTCATTACAGGTCCATTTGTTAGCGTGATCGATGACAGGCCTGGCTGGGAATGACACTGAATCCACTTTCATGCTGCCTCTTTGATCCTGATATGACACTCGCGCCGCTGAGTGGGCTAGAGGGGGGGCTGCTCGGTCACACGCTAACATGGGTCAGGTCAAGCCCGATACACTGGCACAGGGCAGGGCCACGCCACTCGCAAAGCCAGCCGCCCCCAGCCACTACCCCCTTTACTCCCACATGTCATTAAACCTTCCGGATTATTCCGATTTTTAACAAATGGGAGTCCAGAGAAGGCATGAATAAATCATGCCGGAGCCGAATCACTCCACGAACGTACCACGACATGGATGTGTAGTTGGCAAAATGTTATGAATCCGGAATGCATTCCTATACGCGGGACTTTGTTTGCTGTACAGACACAAACATGGATTTGGAAGTGACACCGTACAAACGTTAGTCTCATTAGTTTGTATTGGAATGCAGTGACTGTAAGCGATGAACGGTCTGTTCCTGCTCTTTTCAATTACTTTTTATTACTGAAAGCAGAGGTCCAACGCTGGCACAGACATTAGTATTACCCGCATAGAGTGGCTTATTTCTTCAGCTAGGCAGACTATGTATAATACATAAAGCCAATAATATTCTGAATTTAAGTAAACAGACAGACACTGTTGATGATAACATGCCATGTTCAGTTGAAATTGCCTGACTGAACAAACAATGGCAAGAATAGCGTTCTTATTTCTCCAGGACTTCCTTCAAACTACCTTTCTAGAACATAGAGTAATACAAATGATTACTAATGGGGCCATTGCACAGCAGAGGTGAATAGTTCTTATTCATAATTTGAATAATATTTTCAATTGGTGTGAAAGCCGTTTGTTAGAGCAATCAGAAAAAGCTCTTGAAAATGTCACTGTCAGGTATAACCAAGCCTCTCTACCCTTTTATTCAAATCAGTCTTTTAACTAGGCTGGCCTTCTCTGCCACTTATGTAGCCTTACTCACCAGACACTTTACCCATAACAACCGACTGAAGAGCGTTGAATTCCACATCAGATGTGAGATTGAAGTCCTCTCTTGCATGCTGGTCAATCTGAGAAAAGCAAAATGGGTCTGTGAATTGTTGAGGGTTTACAGAGAGAGAAAAAAGACTCGGACACGTCGATGTGTCAAATTATCGAGTATGTATTCTTCCGTGGAGAGCTTTAATTAAACTTGCTCTTCAGAGCGCTCTAAACGCATCATTGCTTTGCTGTTGAGTCGTTGCCATTCAATTAAAAAGGGAAAGAAGCATGCCGGAGACAGGACAGATTTTCTTTTGAATCACATTTTCAAATTGTGATTAGGACCAGAGCTTAAACTAATTGATGATTTTTTTTTTCTCTCCCCCATCTAGACTTGCCCGACAGTTTCAGCAATCTTTTTACTGTATTGCGAGGCGGCAGTAGAAATGAATGTAAATCCTGGCAATTATTTTTGTTGGCTTAAAGGAGGTAGATTAAATGAACAACAAATTTAGTAATACCTCCAGTACGTCGTTTACAAAAGATATTTCAACTTGGCATGTTTCCTGCTAAAGCAACTTCAAATACTCAATAAAGGGCAATCAACTGTTGATCCTTCCGGAACCCCCCCTCTCCCTCTGCTACACAAACACACACACACACATGTAGACATATACATGTACTTTGCCTCAGACCAGTAAATACCCAGTAAGCCATGAGATTCAGTTTGTACAGAGAAGCATGTAGAGTGTTTGGTCGAGTCAGCCCTTGCGAATGGAGGAGGAACGAATGGTGTGTAGATCCTATACTCTGGAAAAGATTGCACACACTTCAACCAGAGTTAACAAGTCCAGTGAGGAGAATTGGCTGAAGAGATGTCAGACGGTTACAATTCTGCACACTCAATCCTCGTACCGTCTGTCAAAGTCTGATTTCACCCCAGAGGAAGACTTCTCTTAAACTTTTATTGATTTCATGCTCCTCTGCTATCTTATTCCTTTTCTTCCTCTGTTCCTCTTCAGAATCATTAATGTTGTCTGTGAATAGCGAGTGTGCATAGCGAATGCCAACAGACAATGGCTGACAGTTGGGACGGGTGCATTCTGACAAAGAAAGGCAGCGCGGCGAAGCAGTGTGAAGTTGACACCTGCTGTGGCAGTGGCAAAGGGCCATTGGCTCTCCCCAGGGAACCTGGCAGACACAGAGGTATTGGTAAAGGCAAAACATGAACTCTGTCAAACAATATTCGAAGTCGAACTCTGGTACTGGTGTGTTGATAGTGTAAGTACTCTCGCAAACAGCAGTTCATATTTTGTCGCTACGGAGATGGCAAAGCACATTTAAAGGAGCCTGGAAGCTTGCGGAGCTGAGCCTCGCCTCTCCGGATTTAGGCACGGATTGTGTCCTTCTGGCATGGTTTTCGACAAAAGACGCTGACTGCAGATTTGCTGTGGTTATGGATGACATGTTACCTGCACGGCGACAGCCTCGGAGAGTCTCCGTATGGACACTCTGTGGAGCTGTCCGTTGGCCAGGTTCCTCACGTTAGTCCTCATCACCTCAGCATCTTTGTTCATCTGCAGTTTATACTTCACATCCAGGTAACCTTCAGGGACAGGGAGAGAAGGCCTCGATGAGTGTGCGCAGACAAAAACTCCCGCCTGCTGCGTGGCACTGTTTATCCTGGAAAAGATTGTTTATGCCTTTCAAAGCAAATCTGAATGTAAAAGACGGGAGTTACAGATTTAATAAGCCTACAAAGCCTTCGGTTAAGAGGATTAATATCAAATTCCCTATCGGTTACAGATCCACTAAATCAAATTCATTTTCATAATTTGCAGGGCGTTAAGTATCAGCAGAGCTTTGATAAAGACTGTTGGTGTTTGGCTGGCCTGGGAAAGGGGGACTGAGCAGTCAGATGAATGGAACAATGGATCTTCAAAAATCATGCTCTGACTAAGGCTGTGTGTTTTATCAACCGGCCACAAAATACTGACTTAAGATGTCTTTTCCCGCAATGTCAGAACACTTTTTGAGGCGATAATACAATAACTATCAGTTAACACAAAGGTACAGTAGCTCTGAAGGAGGGATGACTTTGCATATTGTTTGAATGGTTCACTCCATTTATCTTGATTTCCCCTTCTGGGCCACAGAATAAATAGAAACAACATTGCTGATTAAAAGTGTGCTATTACCTCCAGATCTCTGTAGTATCTGTAGATAGATAGCCTCTATTGAGATTGAAATTATGCTATGAACGCTATTAATGTATTCTACCTGTGATCTAAAGCCATAAATACGGCATTAAAACAACTTACTGTGCATTAGAACCGAAAAAAACATGGATTGAGATGCCTAATGTTTTTTTTTTTTTATGCTACCCTTTGGGGTTTACATAGAAATGGGTTGGGAAGAAAAACAAGAACAGGAATGAAAAGAGAACAGCACTGTCGACTCCACCTCGACTTCTTTAAACCAATGTGGGCTCTGAGACAAATCTTGGCTCTCTGTTTGACATGGAGGGATGGAGTCTACCATGAAGACAGCAGCGTGAGAAGCGACGAGTCAATTTGTCCGTCTAGGGTTGAGAAGAAAGCTGCCTCTTAGCTTTAATTGGAGATCCAGGGAAGAGAGCTACAGTACAGTGAAATACATGGATCACTATGGTGGCACCGTGCACACAACAGTACTCCGCAACTTTTAGAGCCACTCTTTTAGGTGCACATTCCAGATACATACAGCTCTGGAAAAAAATGAAGAGATCACCGCACCTTTTTCTTTCCTTCAAAAAAAAGTTGACAAGGACAATTTTGAGTGAGGAACAGAAGGGTAACATTTGCGGTGGCCTCTTAAATGTTTACCCTTCTGTTCATAATCATAATTGACCTTCTCAACGTTTTTAAAAAGGTAAGAAAAAGGTGCAGTGGTCTCTTAATTCTTTCCCAGAGCTGAATATTAAATAGCTGTACTTATCATTATACTGTGGGCCAACTATAACATACACTTATGGTTGTTAAATCTAGATTAAAAGTGAATGACAGAGTAATTACTGTACTATATATACTATATACAATAGTACTTCACACATCAGTTCATTATACAGAAACTTGACTCATGTTTGATATTCTCATAATATAGACTATTTGTCACATTAAGAATTAAGATTAAGAATCTTCAGCATTACTTAAAGCCTTCCTGAGATCTCAGTCCCTAAAAGCTGAGACGCCGCCGAATAATTGACTCTGCGTGAACAAGAAGCAGTGGGGTCTGACAGAGTCGAGTCTAGGGAGACTTAAAGACTCCCGATTAATCCAAATGAATCCGCCAAAGCTCGAGAAGTCGTATGCGTGAGTGTGAGTGTGTGCGTGTGCGTGGCGCCGCATAATGCGTTTGAAGCGTCGGGCATTGAGGCACTGCCGCGGAGCATCGCAGTCGGCGGCCGCCCCCCGCAGTCTCACCGTTCCTGTTGAGAAGGACTGCCAAGTACTCCCTGTGGTAGGAGCTGACGTAGAGGAGCAGGGCCGGGGTCTGCGTGGTGCTGAAGCTCAGGGTGATGTTCTCCCCCCGCAGGGTCAGGTCGGAGAAGATGGAGGAGGGCAGGCCGCTGGCGTTCCGGTTCAGCTCGTACGGCTCCTTGAAGGTGAACGCGACCGAGGTTTCGGGCTCGAAGACAGCCGACACCTCTGGAAACGAGGACGACAAAGGGAAGGGGTGTTGCTGTTGGGTTACCTCAGAGGAAGAAAGCCTCGGTCTGGCTCCCGCTAGAAGGGCCTGACCGTGGGTTTAGGGTTTGGGTTTTAAGTGTTTTTGATTGTGTTGGACAGCCAGTTGATTGGAGAGAGGGTTGATCAAACAGTTTGACGTGAAAATGACCAGTTCAAACACACGGCGATACTAGCAAAGTCTCTCTGAGGCATGAACGTCAATGCATAGAATTGATGGTAGAAAGAGGAAAACGAATAAAACATTTAACTAGTAGGTGTTTGTTCTACAATCAGGTGGAAAATTCATTACAGACCCATGAAGTCATCCGAACCCAGGTCAAAGTGGGAACACATACACACACTTGACCCGATAAGAAGGAATTAACTGATCTACTGATTAAATTACTGTAGTACATAAGAAATCCCTGATTTCCCATACATCTCCTATAATAGCATTAATTTTAAACATGAAATCAAATTACTGTCCAGACATTCAATAGTTGTGTCATCTCAAGTAGTATGGTTCGAGTGTATGCCCATAGATTCTGACTTTGAAGGTACTTGAAGGTACTATACAAGGTGTGGATCCTTATAATTAAGCCCTCTTTAGTTAAGAGGTAGCATCTCGCAGGTTATGGACACTGTGCTGCTAGGTAAGTGATAATTCCAGGGGAAATGTAAGCATAATAGTTCATTATTAAAGGCACGTATTCCTCCCTGCATCACATAGTCAACCTCCTCCTAAGATGACTCGCACGCATCAAAGCTCGTGAGCAAACACTCTGGATTCAAGCCATTGCTGTAGTTCACAGTCATCAAGTACTTCTGGTGGGTGCGTTTGAAGCAAGCTTAAAAGGTTCTCCGGACGATATAGATGCCTGATCTTCTGACACAGTCATGCTTTGCGATGCCCACACGTTGAAAGGTCCCATATCTGATTTTTTTTTTTTTGGGGGGGGGGGGGGAATTTGAAATGATCATGAAACATCACCTGCTGACATTGTGGATTACTGTACAAATTGGTTTGGATAAAGTATAATTATTACTATAATTAGTCGGAAATTAAATAATTTTTGGGTTGTGACTTAATGAACGACAAATGTGAATCCTGAGGTTAGACCAGTTGAGAACCACGTGTAGCAGTTCACCTTGATGAACCAGCTCGATGTTTCCGTACCTTTCTGACAAAAGGGTCCTGTGTGGGCAGACTGGCCGCAGTCACAGATGAAGCCGTTGTACTTCTCCACGCAGCGGCCGTGATTCTGGCACAGGGCCCCGTAGCTGCTGCAGTGCCCCGGGCAGCCGGGCCTCACCCCGGGTGTGATCTTTGCCCGCTCCTCCAGGTCCAGGGTCTTGCCGTTGAGCTGCAGCGAGCGGAGACAGCCCAGGAAGCCCTTCTGCCTGGAGGCTGTGCCCCCTGCCGACGCAAAAGGAAACACACAGAGGCACGGTTTTCTCCTTCAGCGCTTTCTCTCCGTCCTGCCTCTTTTCATACTGCCCCCCCCCCCCCCTCCCCCCCATCCATTGTTGGCTCATTCGTGTGACGGGGCGGGCGGTACAATACAGACAGATTCATGTGCCACCTCTGCGCACCCAAGAGCATAACTTTTGTCAACGCGCCGCAAGATCACAAAAGGCGCTTTAGAGCGACGAGACGGTGAAAACAAAGTTGTGGGCGGCCAAACACATTCAGGGGGAGCTGAGTTTTATCAGGCGTCTGTCTCCCTGCCTGCCAGCAGCAGAACACGGTGCTAACCTTCCTTTCTCTCTTCCTCCACTCCTTCTTCTTCTGCCTCGCTCCCATACCTCAGCCTTGGCAGTTCAGATTGTTCTCCAGGTTTAGCCACGGCTCCGAAATCAATGAGGCTCCCTGCCTGCTCAATATGCTTTTAGTCAGACGTGAAAGCCCACAGCACTGCAGAGGACCAACACAACAGTCGAAACTTTCCTAACCCGCATCCCCTGGAAGGAGATATATGCTTTGAGTTCCTTGTTGAAGGAGAGTGATGCCCGGGCCATTAAATCGAGGGAAAATTGAGTAGCCTCACAGTCCTATGGGATGTAATCATCTTTGGGTAATTGCGCATCAGAGACAGCTCATGCTTTCGGTGAGCTGTGACTGGGAAACCAGGCGTGTCCTTGTGGACAAGCAGCAAGGACCAACCAACCAAAACCAAGGAGGGGAAATACTGTTTTTCCTCCAGGAAACAAAAATGTACAGTATTAGGAGTGAGAAGAACCACCAGCATAATGTCAAGTCAAATACCGTCCACAGCAAGTCCTCCGCATTAAAGACAGCTTTCCCTCATAAAAATGGAAGGAAACCTTTGATGGCACATCAAATACTACGACCTCAAAGCCATTGTGCCATACGGATCAAAACCAACATCAAAGCAAAGCCAGTCAGAATGTATTCCATTCTCCTGAATGTCTTCTTATACAAGCAAGCATGAGCATATGTTGGATAACATTATGCACAGCATGTAGCCAGAAGAAACGCTGTACACAACAGACATTATAAAACCTGGTGTGGTTTACAAATTAAAATGTAAATCACTATGCATCATTATCACCACACGTCATGCAGATGCTGTCATTAGCTTCACATGAATAGCAGGAATAAGATGGCATCTGCAGTCTAATGTCCATAAAAAAAAAGTTTGATCAACGCACACAGGCAATGCAGGAGGAAGATCACATTCTAAAAACTGTGCTAAATCAATATTCATTTTAGCACACAAGGATTAGACTGTATTTCTGAAAATGAGGGTCTCCAGATAATGGCTGGCATTCTGCAATATTTGCTTCTAGATAGAACGTTATACAATACACCGAGACTGCTTGTGTTTGCTCATTTTCACACGGGATGTAGAGGTGTTGAGGTGAACACAGTGAGGAACAGCTTAAAGGTATTGATAAGATTTATCAGCGTTCAGCCCATTTCACAGGCATTTGTGCGCTATGTGATTTATGCATTCGTTTTAGGATAAAGAATTTCCAAACTCAGCTATCTGACACGAGTCAACATACTTAACATGCAAGCAAGCAAATGCATATCAATGTGCAAGTTTACACACTGACCCCCCCCCCCCCCCACCACACACACAACAACAACACCCTACTGTACACACAACAATGCACAAAGACACAATAACACACTAATGCATTACTTAGAAATGCACACGGACACACAAGCACACGCACGCACACAGTGAATCACCTGATCCAACCCATCATGTTCTGAGTGGAGGTTATTTATTGAAACTGATTATCGCTTAGTATTCAGAAACAGTCCACTCAGCACCTGCCCGTTCTATAGAAAACCGCCGATGATGGCACTCTGCCAATAGCGGGGAAGCAGCATAGTCCTAAGATGTCATTACCTCGTCTCTTTGTAAGAGAAGACAGAGAAGACCTTGTCCACCATCTATTAATAAGACTATAATAATAAGTTTGTTTATATAGCACATTTCATACGAGAATTGCAGCTCAATGTGCTTGTTTATCTGTCCATGAACATGAATTCAGACGTAAAAATACCAAAGAAACAGCGAAAAACTAATCACAAAAGCCTCGGAAATGACCCTGACGAGGCGAGGAGTCTTTGTCTTTTTGCTAAGCCAACAAGAGGATGCCTTTCTCTAAATTGCTCTGGACTGTGGGCCGGGTCGAGGCAAACAAGAGAATCTCCAGGTGCCCTCACTCCGAGCGCACATTCATCCAGGCCTGTTCTCAGGGGGGGGGGCCTGTGGCTGGGACACCAGATTGGGGCCAAAGAACCGACGGCAGTCGCATGTCCCTCTTTGACTTTCGCCCCGGCTCTAATAAGCACCGGCGGTCTCTTCCTTACCCACGAATAATTGGCTGTTGAGCTGGAGATGGCTGTGTCCGTCGGCCGGGGCTTCCTGGGTGGAGGCGGGGGAGGCGTCGACGCGCAGCGACGCCTCCTTCACGTTGCGCTCGGCTCGCACCGCGTGCCACCTGTCGTCGTTCAGCGGCGCGCTCGTCTCCACCCGCACCTCCAGCGGCCCGTTGCCCACGTCGAACGAGAAGACCACCTCGGATGAAGCTGTGGGTCAGGGGGAGAGACGCGTCACACACACAGACACACGCACGCTCACGCACACTTTGGGATTTGGGATTTTTGGGACGGTCAGGTGACTTTCCAACAGTGGAGAGTTTGACGCTTACGCCCACAGAGGCGGATAGTCAACAAAACCATAGGCTGGGACACCAGGCTGGGACATCTGGAAAATATCTGTACCCTGAAGAGACCAGTCACTTGACTGTTTCAGGCGTGTCAGTGAAGTGCTGTCCCACGGGCCCAGAATGACACATCACAGAACCTGTCCCTGCAGCTAGGGCTCCAAAAACAGCTCCACACCCAGGTGGGAGCTCACTGTTGATTGATCAGCTGATTATGAAGCTTTCAATTTCCTACGCAAACTTGACTCAATTAAGAAAAATGTTGAGGTGTCCATGCCCGAAGACGAAACCGTCTCGGAGTTCCGGCTTGCCAAATCTATCATCGTAAAATACAGTATACAGCAAAAAATTGCTTGTCGGTGGCACTTTTTTTTTAAACGAAAACTTTTATAAAGGATAGCAGTCAGGCAGTACACGCATTGCACTCTGGGATAGGTTTTATGAGCACCTCCTCTTGATTCCTACACCGTAGACTGTGCACTGATCCGATGACTTGGAATAAATGGGACTTGGGCGGGCCAGGGCAGATGCCCAGTCTGTCGTCAGACACTCCTCTGGCAGCGAAAACAACTAGCTGAAAAATGCTGATCATCTGTTGCCACCTCTTTGGTATTCCCATCCCAGTTCCCTTGGCTCCTATAGCCTAGCCTGCTAGATCTCACCAAGGGGACCTGTTTGAGGGACTGGAAGTGCACAGAGGGGTAAAAATAGCAAGCAACACTTTCACGGTTCGATAATGTCGTCAACTAATTACGAGTGAATGTATGGAGAGTTCATTCAAGCGAGTACGTAAACTGCGGCATCTCCTCTGGGAAGGATCTTAACCAAAGCTTGAGAGGAAACATTCAAATTCATTTCCAAAAGCTTTCGGTGAACATCCCCCCCCCCCCCCCATCATTGTAATTCTCCTTAGAGAAACGTCATTAAAAAACGTTCCGAGCCCCTGGTTTCACAAAATGCCTCACAATGGTCACGTTTGTATGTGCCCACCCCGTCATTCGGTTCTGGTGTTTTCCATGCTGGAGGGTTAATTGAGCTCTGTGAAGTTTCGAAGGCCAGGCTCTTAAAGAGGAACATGGACCTCCAGCCTGCTGAGTTTCTTCTCACATCAGTCTAATCCATCACCCCTGGCTATTGTCTGCAGAGACAATAACATCCAGTGCCACTTTCACAAAGTTAACGCTTCACTACAGATGTCGCAGAAAATGAGCAAAGACAATACACAACAATGAAGAGAGAGAGAGAAAAAAAAAAGATATAGTAGTTCCATTCCAACTTCACCACCACAAAGGCCTCAGGGAATGGCGTGTACGGTAGGGGTTAGGATTATCTGCAGAGGGAGCAGGCAGCAGACGAAACAATAACACCGCGACAGTCTCTAATTCACAGAAAACTTCAAATGCCAGGGCGTACCAATGTAGTGGTATCTGAACCAAAGTCACCGTAAAAGAAGTATATCATCCACAGCATTCTGCGCATTGCTCTAACTGTGGCACGGTGATAATTTCCCTGCGGGAACAAAAAAAAAGTACGATGGCGGTTTGGCTGTGCTGCAATATGTGTGTTGTTTTTCAGTGTTTCCCTGTCCTCTGAAGCAGAGGGGCAATTTAGAGGATTTCGCCCATGATAACACAATACAGAGGATTATAACACTTGTAAATTCAATCTTGGCCATAAAGCTGTCAAAGAGAAGCCAAATAATATCAAAATGGTGGTGAGTATGGTTTCATGCAATAAGGATTTGAGCAATGCAGTTGGCACAGAACCTCCGCTTACAGCTCAGTTCAATCCGGATGAAGTCTTTGATGCCAAAGTTTTCCAGGAACACCCCGGAGGAGGCAGTGGTTTTGAACATGAAGGAGATGTCTGCACTTAGCTCTCCGTGGAAGGTGGGGAAGTGGAGGTAAGAGGTCTCCTTGTTGAAAAAGGCAGCATTCCAGAAGCTCTCTGAAACAGAACAGAACGGCTTCATTCATGACACCTCAATGAGGTTTACACTCACCACGAATAAGTCCACTCGCGCTTACATTACATTTGGTCATTTAGCAGACACTCTTATCCAGACCGACTTACAGTAAGTACAGGGACGTTCCCCCCCGAGACAAGTAGGGTGAACTGCCTTGCCCGAGGACACAGTCATTTGGCACGGCCGGGAATTGAACCAGCGACTTTCTGATTACTAGACCAATTCCCTAAGCGCTCAGCTACCTGACTCTTGCTCACGCTTAATTAGATCACAAATGTATAATTTCAGCGACACATTGCAATTGATGTCGAATTACTCAAAGGATACATTTCAGGTAAGCGAGGCTGCAATCATATATATAAAAGATAATAATAATATTGAGACTGATTAGTATATTATTACCTGATTAGCGACGACCATCAACGAGTAAACATGAAAGCGAGCATTGTTTTTGCTACCATCCACCTAATGTTTTTTGAATACGTAATTAGTTCCTTTGTATAATCACTAGAGTACATAATTAAAGTATGACTGACGGGCAAAAGGAGAACCTTGAATTAGCATGAGGAGAAGACTGGCTTTGGATAATCACCATGATTAATCTGGAGGTTACCGAGGAGATTGGACCCAACACACTCTACAGATCTTCACATAGCAGTCACACATTCACATGTATCCATTGTGACGAGAGAAAAGTATACTGCATTTCACTGAGCTCAAATCTGGAAAAGACGGCTATCTATGCAGTAAACCAGTCACAACGCCTGTACAGATGTGAACATACTGTCAAAGCAGATCATCTGGGGATATATCCAAAGCAAGCAGCCAGTCATTGAATCATAATTCTATGGAATTCACCAACATGTATTGAGAGGACAGTCAATACTTACTATCGCCATGGCATCTCAAGGGACCAACTTGATAGGCTCCCTCAGAGCCAGGTCTCTGTGTGTCACCAATCACGACGGCTCTCACAGGCAGGTGCTCCTTATGGGCGAGCAGGCCTGAGTCATTGGCCCTGGGGTAACAAAGACAGGAAGCTGACAGTGAAACGACAGAAGGAGACCAGACAACCTCCGGAAAAATGCAATAATCCAATTCCATCACCACTTTGACTGTCTCTTTATAAGACCTGGGAATCACGCATAGAAAAATACATATAGGGAATAACTGGGTTTTAAATGAGCGCATATATCCAGATGGTGTTTACCATCACCTGTTGCCATCACCGGAAAAACACAGCCTATAAATACAGAGGCTGGCCGTGCAGGTGTTGTGTCTTTTGAAAATCATTTCAAACTGAGAGGGGGCACAGGAATAGATGTGCTCTACAGCGTCTTTGGAATTGGATCCAACATGGCTGAGGACAAGCACAGTAAGATACAGAGAGAGAACTTGTCCCTTGACACTGCTTGGCTCGACTGGTATTTTAGTGTGCTCCCCATGTCTGGACATTAAATTGTGTTTAGCTGGGGAGGAGAAAGCTGGCCTTTCGACCTGCAAATCAGGGTGTGCCACAGCAGGACGGAGATGCAAAAAGGTACAGGAAGTTGCAGAAGATTAGCCCCTCAAGGCTCGCTTCACAGTTTCTTCCATGAGTTATCGCCGCCTTGTCTTGCTCGACAGCCCGCGTCCACAAGGCTAGGATATTTGAAGGTGTGTGCGGATTTAAAGGGACGGTACCACTCCTTGCGGTCGGCGTCGCAGTTGCAGTAGTGGTTGGGGTCAACGCAGTTTTCCTGCAGGCCACAGGCACATTGCTGGCTCCCTGGCACGGCTCCGCCCCAATACGTCTGAGGGTCTCCTGATTGGCCCACCCACCAGCTGAAAGGGGCCCCGTCTGGACACACACACACACACAAGTACACAAAGAGAGGCACACTGTACACACCATAAGGAGCCTCTCAAAGACAACCTGTTGTTAAAATTATTATTGATCTCTCTCTCTCTCTCTCTCTCTCTCTCTCTCTCTCTCTCTCTCTCTCTCCCCCTCCCCCCCTCCCTCCCTCCCTCCCTCCCTCTCGAAATCCATCACCTCTGATCTCCTCTATCTTAACAGCTGTGTGCCAGGGTTTAAATCAAACCGGCATGGCACCCTCGCATATGACAGTATTCTGCATTTGACATTTTCTGCCATTATTTATGTAGGTTTTACAATGGTTTGACTTTCTGATATCAGGCCTTGGTCCAACTAGACAGCTAATGAACAGCAATTACACTGTGAAACTGGGCCTCGGTCTGTGTCTAAACAAGCTATTACAAGGTTGACGACGCCTCAAATAGAAACAAACGCACATGCCGACGACACACAACAAAGGGAAATAAACCAGCCGCCCCACTAAACGCAACCCCCAAGTCGATTTTCCATACATTATCGTAAATAAAACCGAACCGAAATGAATTGGCAACAATGAGCGACATAATCAATTTGCGATGTCTTCTTAAGCCCGGCTCGCGAATCTCCGCACTCCCATCCCAACGAGCAGCCTTTTTTTTTTAATCAGACTGACCTTTCTGGAAAAAGAGAGGGATCGATACTCTTAATAAAAAGGGCTTACCTGGTGTGTTTAAGAGGCGTGACTTTCTGCAGTGGTAGGACAGTTCCTGCTCGCAGTGCTCCGCCTGGGTAATTACAGCCCCAAGCTGCTCCGCATCGGCCGAATAGTTAAAATGGGCTAAATGCTGATATCTCCCAGAGGATGGTTTTAATTTGGTAAGCTCTGTGTTATTATGCTGGATCACCATCCACGTCTTATCTGTAGTAGAAGACAGGAGGGAAACCCGGGGTTCATTATACATAATTATGGAAATGGGAATGGTGTGGGGAGACAGAGGGGGGATGGCGGAAGGACAAGATGATTCCGATAAAGGCGTCTGCCAGCCTATCGCAGACGTGGGGGCTGTCAGATATTATGGGATGTCTGCCACCAACGGGCAGACAGAGTCATCATCAGCTACCCACAATGAGGCGCTTAAGTCTGAGGAGAGTGGGGTGGGGGGAAGGGGGGGAGCTATGATAGCGAGCACACACACCATCAGGCAATACGAGCCATATGCCAAATTGTCGCCGAAGCAGCGGCACTGCGGTTGAACCCTTGGCAGTGACATCACCGTAGTGTGGGAGGAGGCCAGGAGGCATTGTGGGATTGCGCCCGCCGGAGGACAGAAGGGGCTTAATTATGCAACGCATGCAGGTGACACAATACTCCCAGTGAGCTCTATGGTTTTACCCGTCATGTTGCAGTAGATGAGCTGTGGCTTGACTGGGCCGCTTCCGTCCACATCGATGTAGAACAGCCCGGATGTGTTCCCCCTGTGTTTGTACGCCTCGCACGACCGCTCGTATATGGCTTTGGAACGGGGAGAAAAAAAACAAGACCAAAACAACTCCATGATGAGGGCTGTAAAACCGGGCAGCTTAGCATAAATGTATGCACTTTCAATAGAGATCGGTGAACTCAGTGGGTTTGTGGTGGCGTACGGTTCAGGGATGTAGTTGCGACCCCCCTCCTGCGGGTGGCCGCGGATTCAGAGAGATTCCTGTGGTTTGAGTTGGACTCGATTGGGGGGGATGAGAGCGTCTTCGAATTGCATCCGCTCACATGCATGAACACCGGTCGTGATTCTTCTCGCGCATCGGCCACTTAGAGAACATATCGGCGAGCCTTGAATTACAACACAAGCTACACAGCTTCTTTCATGTGAATAAGGCGCACTCTGGTTTACAATGTCAACACATATGGGAAAAGTCAAGTTGATTGCGCTAGGTGTTTTCAGCCTTGAGCATATTGTTCTTCGCTGTCAGATATCTTGTCATACCCCGTCTAAGGTCTTGTTAAATCTTGACAGTCCCCTGACAGCAATACTGAATAAAATCTCTTTGTCCATTCAATATTTTGGTTGAGAAGGGCTGACCGCAAGTTCTACCGAATGGTGTAGGCTACACAGCATTTGTGGATAATGACTAAATATAAATCTGAGAGAGCTGAACTGACAACCATCGCAGGAGGGCAAAGAAAACAACTTTTGATTTGTAGGATTGAGGGGGCTGTGTCATACAGGGACACGAACGCGAACGAGGCAGTTACGCTTTGTGTCTTGGCCTTCCCACTATACTGTCAGTACTTGAATTCTATCGAGGCCCAGAGCTACATTATTGATGTGCACCATCATTTTTCGAAAGGATGGAGGAAAAGACAAATCTGCATGCTGGATTAAAACTAGACGGTTTCCCTGAGGGATACAGGCATTGTCTACTCAGGTGCAGTTTCCTTCTGTATACTATTTTGAATCCCCGCTTCTCTAGCAGCTTGTGGCTGCCTCTCAAATGAATAATGAATACCCCGACGGTAATGGCATCATTAAGAAGAAGACGACAAAAAAACAGATAGTAGCTAGGTAACCGCTGTTACTCATTCAGACATCTCCTTGCTCAATCTTTCGTTTTTAGCACTCTGACCTGGCATAGATCAGAGGCAACTTTGCCACCCATCATTCTTGCCCCAATCTTAGCACTTTAGTCACCCAACCCCCATCTCGCAAATCTCTTTTAAATCCCGCACCTACAAACACTTCCATTGATTTATACGCCTCTGACTTGAAATCTAATTATGCGTAAAAAATCTCAGTTAGTCCTCTCTCGGTCTCGTCCACTCTGCAACTCAAGTGTGAAAGTGTTAAACGGTGAAGCGATTATGTTTGACTGACAAGTGCTTAGTTTCACGTGAGCCCCCAATCTCTAATGACAGTGGATTCACAGAAGCCTCTCGGATCATTAAAGTCTCTCTCGCTAATCCTTATCAATGGCCAGGCTTTGCCGTGAGGCTCCCGCAGCCAGGCTGTGGCTGCCTCGCAGACAAGAGTTTGACCTTGAACACAACAGTCGGCTGTTTTCTGTGCATGCATGAGGAACAAAAACAATATCCTCCACAGTCAAATCGGTTTAGCCAAGTTGTTGTGGAGGGAACTGATCCCACAGATCCCCTTTCTCCATTGGTGTGAGGGTGCATGTGTGTGTGCGGTTAAGAATGTGCGTGCAATGGAGGGTGTTCACGTGTGTGTGAGGGCGAGGGGGGGGGGATCCTGGGTAAAAATGACTAATGCTTGCTCAGGACTCACAGCTGTGACAAGTTGCTCCACTGTAGCCTGTGTGGGAGCAGTTGCAGTGGAATGTAGTCCAAGACTGAGTACATTTTCCACCGTGTTCACAATGGCTTGGTGAGCACCTGAAAAAGAAAAGAAGGGAAATATTCAACACACAGAGTTTTCGAGAACTCAAGTTCAATGTCAGGAGTGACTACATTTTCATAGGTGCGAGAATATTCCTTCTTAAACAACCCTTCACTGGCAGAGAAACATTTATCGTACCGTATTCAAGGACTACGGCACCCATCCAGCAAGACCCAGAATGATCCCTGGAACCGTTTTCTCTCGACAGTGGCACGGCACTAATTTGGGTAAGGAGAGCACTCTTTCATAATGGCAGCGTTTCATAACGGCTCATCTCCCAGCTTAACATGCACCTCAGGAGAACCATCTCCTGTTCTCGTGGCTGGGTGGACGATGTTCAGTCGTCCTAATTGGATCAGTGTGTGTGCTGTGGGGTGATACCCGAGTGGCTGAAGCACTGCAAGGAACTGAATTAAACTAGACAGGTCAGCCAGGTTTATGAAGAGGTAGCCTTCCAGACTGTTCTCTGTTCTGAGAGGAAGATTCAGAAAGACAACTGGAGGAGTCCACGGTGCTCAAGTCAGTCCCGCCACACACACACGCACACACGCACACACGCACACAGCTGCTGGCTCTCCTCCCAGTTCATTGCCTGAGTTGCAGCAC